>NC_138771.1:165094878-165694878 GCF_965119305.1 Pelophylax lessonae
ATAATTAATGTGTAACCTAACATAAACATTTCACACTTTTGTATACCAAATCAAATACATACATAATTAAGGAAAGTGTGTGTGTGTGTTTGGGGGGGGGGGGGGGGGGGCTCTAACTGACCATTGGCATACCACAAATAATAATGCTGTGTGACTAAACTGCTGTCATCTCTGTGTCTGAAATATTAAAAACAGGCCATGGTGTCCACCCACAATAAAATATTATAAGATTTGATGTTTTGATTTTATATTTTAGTCATTCAGTGATGTATGTGTGTTTGTGTGCCTGATAAATTTAGATTTACTAATGTATTGTGTATACACTGGCATCTCTGTATATATAAAAACACATACAGTAATACCTTGGTTTGCGAGTACCTTGGTTTACGAGCATTTTGAAAGACGAGCAACATTTTTAAAATCTGTTTTGATATACGAGCAGTTTAGTACAGAATAAGCATGCCATCCCCTCTGTTAATGCCCTCTGTTACATACCATTATGTGTCCCTGTGCCTGTACTGTATATAAAGATGCTGATTTCTACTGTTTCAGAGAGTCTCCCGGCGCTTATGTGACTCCTCGTCTCCCTGCTCTCCCCGGCGGGCGGGGCCGATCACTCCCGCTGATGTCATCTGAGGAGGTGGGGAGGAGACAAGCAGAGAGCTGAGGAGTCACACGAGCGCCGGAGATGATCTAATACAGTATAAATCGGCATCTTTATATACAGTACAGACAGAGGGACACATAATGTTATTTAACAGAGGAGATGACATGCTTATACTGTACAGTAATGAACTTTATATATGATAGTAGCATATCTTTATTTATACCATTAAATGGTTGTGGAACGAATCATCTGAGTTTCCATGATTTCTTATGGGAAAATTTGCTTTGATATACGATGTTTTGGATTACAAGCATGCTGCTGGAACAAATTATACTCGCAAACCAAGGTATTACTGTATTACTTTAAGGCTCCGTTCACATGTAGGTGTTTTTGGGCGTTTTTGGGGAGTTTTTCTGCTCTAGGATCAGCTCTCAAAACGCCCAACAAGACAAATCCTATTAATTTCAAAGGCCCCTGTTCACATTATAGATGGTCCTTCATATACATCCCGAGTGCCCTCATGGGAAAGAAATGCCATCCATAGTGAAGTAAGTTCATAAAAGATTTATTGCAAACAAAGAATATTACTTAAACATGTTAAAACATATAGCAATCGATCACGGCTCGGAAGGATAAGGATCTCTCTTACACAACTGTGGATTCCAGGCTTAACAGAGAAGGCTGTGACTACACTGCAGGAATTACACTGAATGCCTGATAGTAAATGTATTGTGGTAAGTAGGCAACCACGAGGGGGCCACCCCAGTTTATACACAAAGTGAAGCACAGAAGCACTTTATCTGCACCTGGTGGACACTTGATTGATTGATTGATTATATGGACTATATGATTTGATACTTATTTATTTACAGCATATATATTGCCTGATTTTATGAGATTTGCACATTGGTCTGATATTTATTTTGAGTATATTCACTGTCGGATTTTTGTGAGATTTGCACATTGATATACTTTGCACATTTTTTGCACATTTTGCACAAATTTACTTATTTATTTTGAGCATCATATATAACACTTGGATTAGCAGCACTGCAACACTGGGTATACAATATTTTAAAGGCACTAGCACTTTAATTTGCAGCAAGCAGCTATTTATTGCACTGACACTTTCTTAATTTATGCACAAATACCATAAGTGCTGGGTTTTTTACCGTTATACAAGCTCGTCTTCCTTAGGATAACAAACAAGTGAAGCAACACAACATATATACCCTAAAACCCCTTCCATCATTATCACCAACACGTGATGACATCAGCAAAGCACAATGTTCGAGCTAAAAACAATCATGGGAAAATGTCCAGATTTGGGAGTACAAAAAACAACAACAAACGTACCTGCAAAACAGACCTAAAAAAAAAAAAAGAGAACAAAACTCAGGCAGTAAAAAAATAAAAACAAAGACAAAACTGCATGACATAATATCATGTTTTCTATGGCTGTCCATGCTAAGGCAGAGCTGGACTGGGGTAGCATAGTGAACAAGTAATGTGTATGGGAAAAAATACAAGGGGGCGCTTACCAGTGTAAAGTCACCAATTAAATATGCTGAAGGTGAAAATAAACAGATAAGTAATACATTAAAAACAATCTGAGTTCAGAACAGGGAGAGCACCAAAGGCGCCAACACCCATAGCAGAGTAATCCCACTGGTGGCAAGGAAAATAGATAAGGAAGAAAGTCCACATACCTGTAGCAGGTGCCATCAGACAGGAGATCACAGGAGAGAGAGTGGATGCTCCAGAGTGGATAACAAGCATAAAGAACTGGTTTGAAATAGAGTGTGAGAGACAAAATTAAGGAGAACTTTAAAATGTCTGAAAAATTGTCACATAATAAATATACATTAAGAGTGTAATCGCAGATAATCAAAAGTATATACACGCTCATGTAAGGAGGTCAAGAAGAGAATGTCTATGTTATCAATCACACAATACAAACACATGAATATCGGATCAAGGTTGGGCAGATTGCACTGTGTATGGGGCAACAGAGCAATCAGCATCTGAAGCACTAGCCATAAACAGAGCAATCATGCCGCCAATCATCTCCAAAGGAATACTGTCAAAAACAAAGAAGCAGATCATGACTGTAAAGACTGTAAATGATGGTGATGTTTGTATGAGCGAAGGTATGAGGACAGACAGAGAGGCCATCAAAGGGAAGGAAGATCCACTGGCAAAAGTGGGAAACCTTCTAAGTGGGGATCAAGGTCAGTCTGGATACACAGTGTGTGGGACCCCAGGGCCAATAAACACTCCCAATGAAACAGCCACACACACCTTGAAATCACTTTGCAGCTTTTTTTGCAGCTTTTTTAGGATATGATTGGAAGTAGTGATTTCAAGGTGTGTGTGGCTGTTTCATTGGGAGTGTTTCTGATCTCATGAGATCACTTCCAGCCTCCAAGAGTCATAGCGATGGCAGGGCACTATCTGGTCCACGGCCAGCCCTAGGATAAACTTCCGCCGCCTGCCAATTCATTCTACCGTTTGATCTATGAGCCGGAGGATGTCCCCCCCCCCCCCCCCCCGCCCCCTGTAAAAGCAACTAAGCAGATAAACAGTTGCTATGAGGGATTTTACTTTGCAGGGAATTGCCTGCAGAAAAAATAGAATAGTTGCAGGCATCATTCAGATATCTCCACTCACAGTCCAGGACGTCATATGGTGTCCTACGGTATGGAAGTGGTTAAACCATTGCCTTGCAATTAGCAGCAGTATTGACAGTTTTCCATATGAATGTCTTCAGTTGGATTATTGGGTCTGCACAGGCCTTCTGTACACCTGAAGGGCAGCCCAACAGTCAAATGAAGAAGCGTGCAAGGTAGGCCAACAACATTACTGATTGCAAGGCAGCATGGTGCTTGCAGATTTGATAGGCAGCCCAGTGGCCAACTGAAGGAGTTCAGATGGCAGACTAACAACGCTGCTGGTTATTGCAAGATAAATGGCTTAGTGCTGTCAACCTGAAGTGGGAACTGTTGTTTCTGGCCAGATCTCTAGGTAAGAGTTTACACATTCATTTTTCCCTAATAGCATGTATGAGCAGTAGAGTTGTTAGGATGTCAAATATTATTTCTATCTCAGCCACATTGACAAGATTTAAACTGCCGAATGAGCAGTGAACTAATTTGGAACATATCTTATCTTTCAGATCCTTCCCCGGACAGGTGATAATGTTCCCATATCACGCACCAGCCAAATCTATCAGTAGGAACTGCTAACAGAAGATTATGCATTTTTTTCATGCATGTCAAAGTGAAAATTGTTTCTTATTTCTGCAGATTTCAACCAATGGTTGTATGTGTGTAGTTCTTGGGGGGGGGGGGGGGATAGGGATTACTGGGGTTGTAATAGTCTGTGCACAATATGAAAGGAATTGACACAGAATTAGTGGAAGCACAGAAAAAATAACAGTATTCTATGTACAGTGCAGTACTAAGCACAGAGCAGCTGTAATCTGTAGTTGTTTACTACTTGTTTTATATTTTTGTATGTTTTGAATACATGTGATGATGATACTGTAAATTATATTGAAGCCATGAAGCTATTTCATTGGTGACATTGCAATGTCACAGAACTGTATAAGAAAAGTCTAATCATGCTGTTTTTTTAATAAATTTATAAACTTCCTAATATGTGTTGCTTTTTTATTTTATTGTAAATTAAACATTTGGTTGTTTATGCTAAATTACATTGAGGGTATATTCTCTTATTGTGTCCCCCATTATGGATATGTTCTGTCAAATATTAAGTGCTGTCTTTGTCCACATAGAGGATATTTTTCTTTTCCTCCTTTTCTGCCTAAAGACCCATACATATGGCCGAATGTCTGGAGATATCGGCCGTGTGATAAAAACTGGCTGCCATTTGGCTGGTGTGATAAAAACTGACTGCCATTCGGCCGATGTGATAAAAACTGGCTGCCATTTGACCAGTGTGATAAAAACCGGCTGACATTCGGCCGATGTGATAAAAACCGGCTGACATTCGGCCGGTGTGATAAAAACCGTCTGACATTTGGACGGTGTGATAAAAACCGGCTGACATTCGGGCGGTGGGACAAAAACGCCCGACATTCGGCCAGTGTGTATGTCAACCGGTATTTCAGAACCTGGCCAACTTCTTATGTCGGATGAGTATGCTGGAAAACCAACCGGCGACTGGCTCCTGATCCGAGCTCTCAGCCAAAGGCTGAGAGCGCTGTGCGGAGTATTCTGGCAGGTGGGGGCGTCCCCCTGACAGAAGACAACAGCTCAGGGGGCGAGCTTGCTGTATTAACGTTGGCTCGTTAGTACAGCGGCTCCGACCGGAGTTATCAGTTTTTTTTACCTGCTGGGTTGAATGAAAAAAAAAAAAAAAACGATTAGTGTGTACTAGGCTTTACGCTGGTCACCTGGATAGTAAGTGCAAAGAAATCTTCCTTACAGATCTTTCTTATAGACACACAGACTATAATATGACCCCAAACTCTCTTCCCATCATGGAAACCTTCCATGAATTCTATACTAAGTTGTACAGAGCAGATGGGCCCTCCTCTCTTCCAAAGCTAGATGGTTTCCTCCGTGACATTCCCTTTCCTAAATTGTCACATGACCACAGTTCACTCCTTTACAAGCCTATCACAGCGGAAGATGTCCTTGAAGTAATTAAATCCCTTCAAACTGGTTGATGGCTTCTCGGTATGCTATTATAAAAAATTTGGTCTCTCCCTGTCCTCATACTTGGCTCTATTTTTCAACTCACTCCACAAGGGGGCCCATCTGGACTGTGACTTCAATTTAGCTAATGTCTCAGTCCTTCCCAAACCGGGTAAAGACGCAAGTGATATTAGTAACTACCGCCCAATTTCTCTTATCAACAATGACCTCAAAATTCTTGCAATGAGACTGCTGGGATTTATTGCAAAATATATTCACAAAGACCAGGCATCATCCTGGGGAGACAGGGCCCTGACCAAATTAGGCGAGCTATAGATGTCATCTCCTTGTTACACTCACAATAGGATGGAGGCAAACCGCAAAAATGCTTTTTGTTATCCATCATTTTTCTGAAGGCCTTAGACAAGGTCTCCTGGCCTTATCTCTTCAACATCCTAGAAAGATAGGGTTTTGGCCCCAACTTCCTGGGCAATATGCACTCACTTTATTCTAACCCTAGCGCCAACGTTCGCCTACTGGGCGAGTACTCTGAACCTTTTGCCATCGGGAAAGGAACTAGGCAAGGTTGCCCCCTTTTTCCCATAATCTTTGCTATCGCTATAGAAATATTGGCCATCACTATCAGACATCATCCCGATATTAGGGGAGTCCAATGTGGTCCTCATGAACACAAATGTGCATTGTTTGCTGACGATCTCCAACTTTTTGTTACTTCCCCTTTAAGACCTACCCCTAATATTTTGCAACTGCCTTATGACTTCGGCAATATCTCTGGGTAAACGTATCCAAATCTATAGCCTTAAATATCTCGGTCCCACCGGCATTATTAGATCAACTTCAACGGAACTTACCCTTCTCTTGGGCTTCTAAATCTATTCCATATCTGGGAATTAACCTACCCCCAAATATTGACAACCTATACTCTGTAAACTACCCCCCATGTTCAAGAATCTAGAGGATGACCTAAAACTCTGGGCGAGACAACACCTATCCTGGCTAGGTAGGATATATTCAATTAAAATGACTCAATGACCTTTTCTTCCACACCTCTTGTATCTTTTCCGGTCTCTACCTATCCCAATAAAGAAAACACTCCTACTCAAATTTCAATCTAAAATAGCACGCTTTGTGGGGGGGGGGGGGGGGGGCTGAGGGTCCTCATATTAGAAACTTCTAGAATATATTTTTTCACCTATTGCGTAAGGTCACGGGAGTTGCCATTCCACAGGATTCCGCAATATAACTCTTAAATTGCAAAGTGGGAAAAACACCTAAACATAGTCAGTGCCTCATCTTTTACATGTTCCAAGAAGCTGTTCCATTGCATGTTACATGTTACATTTTTCAAAGAAAAATTAGTGGCTATTCTACAAGACAAAGTACAGCGTTTTGAAGCAATCTGGGAACCTTGGGCACTTTATGCCAATGTCTCCCTATGTCCTGGATTTTTGCCTTCCTACACGGAATCTCCTCGTTGGCCTACCCCGTCCCTTTCTCTCTTCACTCTTTTGGCTCAACATGACCCACTCTCTCCCTCTCCCCTTTCCCACCTCCCCCTTTTTTCTTTTTCTTAAATATCTACTCTCTTCTGGTTTCTCAGATATTCTACCATAACACACGGGGCATGTTGTCCTGCTGCCAAATGTATGATATTATAAACATTATCTGTCGTATCTGTATTATAGGTGTGGGGCCTGTCTATTTTGGCACATTGTTGTCTTTTTAGTTTCTAAAACTTAGCTTTACAAGCATGGGTTATATCGTTAAGATCTGTATCATTTAGACCTTTCAGTCTAATATTTGCTTTAGTCCAACAAACAGTGACAAAATGTGTAACTTTAATGCTTTAGCTACTGCTCACTGTTAACCTTTCTTAATCTTTAGGCATACCAGCAGCTTTTGCTCTGGTCTATCCATTAACCACTTTACCACCGGAGGATTTTGCTGTCTTACGTCCAGGCCACTTTTTGCGATTCGGCACTGTGCAAATTTAACTGACAATTGCGCGGTCGTGCGACGCCGTACCCAAACAAAATTTACGTCCTTTTTTTACCACAAACAGAGCTTTCTTTTGGTGGTATTTGATCACCTGTGCGATTTTTACTTTTTGCGCTATAAACAAAAAAAGAGCGTAAATTTTGAAAAAATAACAATATTTTTCACATTTTTTTATATGAAATTCCCCCCCAAAAAAATGTAAAAATCAAAATGTTTTTAATTTTTTGGCCAATTTGTTTTCTACTACCTATGTTTGGTAAAAAAAAAATCGCAATAAGCATATTTTGATTGTTTAGCGCAAAAGTTATTGCGTTTACTAACTAAGGGAAAGATTTATGTCATTTTTGGTGTTTTTTTTTTTTTAACGAGTAATGGCGGCGATCTGCGATTTTTTTTCAGGACTGCGACATTGCGGCGGACAGATCGGACCCTTGACTGACATTTTTGACACTTTTGGGGTACCAGTGACATTACCACAGTAATCAGTGCTATAAATATGCACTGTTACTGTAAAAATGACACTGGCAGGGAAGGGGTTAATTTTTATTGGTGATCAAGGGGTTAATGTATGCCTGGTACTTACTGACGAGTGTGGGGGGAGGGGACTATGTGACACAAGGACAGATCGCAGGCTCAGCTATGCTGAACCCTGCAATCTGACCCTGCCTGTCACTTAGGAGATCCGCCCGCTTTTGTTTACACAAGCGGGCGGATCTCCACACTCGATTCCCCGACGATCAGGGAAGAGCAGCGGCGATCGCCGCCGCTCCTTCCCTGGTCTGACTCCCGCTGTGACTGAAAACAGCGGGAGCGAGCCTCTTGCGGCATGCGCGTGCCGCCGAGAGATGGGAATGTCTGGTGACGTAGGTCTACGTCGCCAGACGTTATCGAGCCACTTTGCCGCAGTAGAGCTCTAGTGAGCAGTGCGAAAGTGGTTAATTTTTTTCTGAAGCTTACAGGTTGTGGGAGAGGTGTAGTTCTGAATGCAGTCTACCTTGGTGGAACCTTCCTGTCCACATTTAAGATCCCCATGGGGTGGCGGGTAGATTTCTACTGAGTGGTCAGCTGTTATTCCATAACTTTAACCTCATATCCTAACTCCATTAATGAATTAATAATTTTTTTGTAATATTCCCTTTGTTTACATTGTCCTTCTCCAAGAAATCTTTGTTTCCATATCTACAATGATAAGCCAAGATTGTTGCCTTATAATCAGCTCATCTGTGGTCCTATGTCTCTGGATCCTACCTTGTAATTGTTCCTTGTGTCGATTTTGGGCTTGCAGGTAGATGCATTGTCTGTTCAGTGCTAAAAATATGCACTTTCACTGTACTAATGACACTGGCTGGGAAGGGGTTAAACATCTAGGGCAATAAAAGGGTTAACTGTGTGCCTATCCAGTGTTTTACTGTACTACCTGTATGTGTGCTGCTTTTATTCAGGAATTATGGATTTTATTCTCTACTTGGCAGGGACACTTCCCCCTTTCAGAACAGAGATTTGCCTTGTTTACCTAGGCAGAGCTCTGTTATGTGTCTCTGCCTGACGATCAGCGAGTGCCAGTGGACATCCAGTGCTCGGCACCCCCCAGATCGGCTTCTACGTGCACACCTCTTAGGCTGGAGTGCAGAATCACGTATATACAGTATACGTGATTCTGCACAGGAGGGCCACCCTATTGCAGTATATCTGCCCTGGGGTGGTCCCTAGGTAGTTAAAGGAATTGCGCATTTTTATGTTTCACTCAATATTAAAATTGCTGCTCCATGCAAACTGTATTTAAAAATATATATATTTTTGCATTAGTACATGTCTCCCAGATAATTTCCTCATGCCCTTTGCTAGTATTCTGCCTATTTGCCTTAAAAATAGCCATAACTGATTTTAAAGGTTTTGGATTAATGTTTAGCAACTCAGCACAGTTCTACAAACTAAACCCAGAGATGTTTAGCTCATCCCTACTAATAAGTGACCACTCTGCTCACTTTGCACTCTCATACTATCAGTATGCTCCCTGTCAGAGCATGAGCATGGCCGCTGAGGCAGAATGGCTCCTAGTGCTTAGTCTCCCTCCTAGCCTGCACTGCCCAGCCTTCTGTACAGAGCTTTACAGAAATCTGACTTGAAGAGAGACTTCAGTGCTTACACTAATCATATTTAACAATATATAATATTTTTTTAATATATTCCTGTCCATAGTACTATATAAATAGAAAAGGTGCTTCAGCCTAGCGTTTTATGTGTGCCACATCCCTAATAATGTTAGGCAAAAAATGGGGGTCCCCTTGTGGGATTTTTTAGGCACATAAAATATAATATATATGAAAATATATGATAGAGGTAATAGAAAAAATTATTTTATTATAAACACAAAAATATAATAATTAAAAACAGTACAGGCAAAGAAGAGGAACAGGTAAATCAACCACAGTAGTCTGAACAGACACCCAACATGTTTCGAAGCCAAAGAGAAATTTTGCTTCTTCTTCAGGGGATGGTTCAAACGGTACTCTAATGAATAAGAAAATATGAGAAATATAAAAACCAAAGAATTTTTTATGGTTTTTTAGGAAGAAAACATTCCAAAATGACTCTTTAGAGTTTTACATGGTAATTTTTGATGACATTTAGCGAGTACTCACAGGGTTGAAAAAATAGCTGTGCTCAGGTAGCCTGCACGATTAAAACCATCTGGTGGGTACGAGTGTCCTTGCGACCAAATGCAATAGATAAGATGGTAAATGAGTGTACTGGTCAGTAAACCGACAGCTGTTCAGCTCAGGTGTGTGGCCCACAATCAGTGGACGTCTGAAGTCCTTAATTAGGAGAAGCCAGGAACAGCCTTAAAAACATAGATAAATGGCAAGGATGTAAGTAATGCCGATCTGAAGAGTAGACAGATCAGGACTAAATACATTAATATATCTAATCAAAAAAGCAAAGGGAAGGAAATGTATAATGATGGATGTCGACATGTGAATAGCCACATGTTTGTATATATTATAGTGAATATGTAAAAAACACTATATCAAAAAATGTGCCAAAGAGGTAGCCCAACAAAAAGGGGGCAATAGGGTCACATAAAATATGTCACTGCATATACATATACAAAGCCGATCAAAAAGGGTTTTTTTATCTTTTGAAAGGAATAGGCAGGAAAGTTAGATGGAAGATAAATACCTGGATGTTAAATGATGGTAGAGCTAAACGGCGACCTCTCAGCACCACAGCCAGCAAACAAATGCGCTGGCTGCGTGTTGCGAGAGGTGCACTATAAGAGTGCTGGCCGATTAGCACAAGACGTGTATCAGCTGGCTTCAGAGAAGGGCTTCCCGGAACGCCGGTGCCGAGCCCGCCCCCAACCAACATGCGTCACACATGACGCAACGTGGGCGGGATCGGCGTCTGCGCTCCACCGACACGGGGGTCAGAGCCGGAAGTGCGGGTGCACTACGGCTACTGATTGGTCCGGGCTGAACCGCAAGGGGACAGAGGATGGGAATAGGACCCAATTACCACGCAAGCGCGGTATATGTCTCCCCGTGCCGGGACGCCCACGGGGAGACATATACCGCGTCCCGGCACGGGGAGACATATACCGCGCTTGCGTGGTAATTGGGTCCTATTCCCATCCTCTGTCCCCTTGCGGTTCAGCCCGGACCAATCAGTAGCCGTAGTGCACCCGCACTTCCGGCTCTGACCCCCGTGTCGGTGGAGCGCAGACGCCGATCCCGCCCACGTTGCGTCATGTGTGACGCATGTTGGTTGGGGGCGGGCTCGGCACCGGCGTTCTGGGAAGCCCTTCTCTGAAGCCAGCTGATACACGTCTTGTGCTAATCGGCCAGCACTCTTATAGTGCACCTCTCGCAACACGCAGCCAGCGCATTTGTTTGCTGGCTGTGGTGCTGAGAGGTCGCCGTTTAGCTCTACCATCATTTAACATCCAGGTATTTATCTTCCATCTAATTTTCCTGCCTATTCCTTTCAAAAGATAAAAAAACCCTTTTTGATCGGCTTTGTATATGTATATGCAGTGACATATTTTATGTGACCCTATTGCCCCCTTTTTGTTGGGCTACCTCTTTGGCACATTTTTTGATATAGTGTTTTTTACATATTCACTATCATATATACAAACATGTGGCTATTCACATGTCGACATCCATCATTATACATTTCCTTCCCTTTGCTTTTTTGATTAGATATATTAATGTATTTAGTCCTGATCTGTCTACTCTTCAGATCGGCATTACTTACATCCTTGCCATTTATCTATGTTTTTAAGGCTGTTCCTGGCTTCTCCTAATTAAGGACTTCAGACGTCCACTGATTGTGGGCCACACACCTGAGCTGAACAGCTGTCGGTTTACTGACCAGTACACTCATTTACCATCTTATCTATTGCATTTGGTCGCAAGGACACTCGTACCCACCAGATGGTTTTAATCGTGCAGGCTACCTGAGCACAGCTATTTTTTCAACCCTGTGAGTACTCGCTAAATGTCATCAAAAATTACCATGTAAAACTCTAAAGAGTCATTTTGGAATGTTTTCTTCCTAAAAAACCATAAAAAATTCTTTGGTTTTTATATTTCTCATATTTTCTTATTCATTAGAGTACCGTTTGAACCATCCCCTGAAGAAGAAGCAAAATTTCTCTTTGGCTTCGAAACATGTTGGGTGTCTGTTCAGACTACTGTGGTTGATTTACCTGTTCCTCTTCTTTGCCTGTACTGTTTTTAATTATTATATTTTTGTGTTTATAATAAAATAATTTTTTCTATTACCTCTATCATATATTTTCATATATATTATATTTTATGTGCCTAAAAAATCCCACAAGGGGACCCCCATTTTTTGCCTAGTACTATATAAATGTCCTGGGGAACAAACAGTGTGCCTGTGGAAATCTTATATAGGACTGCAGTAAGGGCCAGCTCCACAGCACAGGGAAGTCAGCTCTGTGGGTGTAAGCAAATGAAGAAAAAAGCGGAGCACCTCTAAGCATAGTATTATTTATTCCAAGGAAGCACACAATAATTATAACTCACATGGGATAAGTAATCATGGGCTCAAGGTCGGTCCAGTGCTCAGCGGGGATGGCTGTAGTGTCCAGCGTCAGGAGATGTTGGGGTAGTTGCAGCCTGGAGATGAAGCCAGGAGACGGAGAGGCTGGCAGTGCGTCTTCCGGGTTCTGCTGTTTCTGGAAACCAAACTGGAACGCAGCGTGAGCCTCATGATGTCACTGGAACCGAGAAGATGACACAATGCGTTTCAGAGCATGCGCCAAGCTCACAACGGGCATGCGTGCTCTTTTCTCAAGTGTAGATATAGATAAAAAAGGAAGGAGCCTGATTTATACAAAAATGGACGAAAAGGGGGCATGTCCAATCAACATAACAGCCAATTAAAAGAATAGTGGGAGTGCTTAAGGCAGACAATAATGGGCTGTGAGCAAAACAATATAATACCATATATTCTAAAATGGACATTTATTGGTCTTGAATTATAATTACATAAAAGGAGAAAATAACACTCTTTGTAAATACATAGCATAACCAAATAGAAGAGAAAAAGAGTAATTATTTGAAAATCAAAAGTAAATTGGAATTAAGATAATACCAATGAACATGATAAGAAAAAAAAAAAGAACTGGAGATAAAAATAAAAAATGAAGAAAAAAGAAAAAATAATAGTAAATAAACTAAAAATAATAGAAATGAAAGCTAAAAAAAAATGAAAATACAATCGAATTAGATCTATATCTAAATGAAAATGAAAATGAGAATGAAAATAACAATTGGTATGAAAAATATAAATACAAATAAAAAAAAAAAAAAATAATAGTAAAGATCCAAAAATTACGGAGATACAAATAAGAAAAAAATCATTATTGTACCTAATATGAAATAGAGTAATGGGGAGGGGATATAATAAGGGTGTTATGCAGGTGGGTTATCGCTGGATTTCTCGGACGGTGTTGGTTTGCCAGTAAGGTACATATTGTAGGCTTGATCCACTATATTTGGGGGGTAACCTTTATCAAGAAGCTCTTTTTTTTTTTTTTTTGAGATGTGAGCTCTGAGTGATATAGTCCTGATCTCTAGTGAAATTCTGCCTGAAGTGGCAAAATTGCCCCTTGGGTATATTGTTAACCCATACGGGGTGGTGGCAGCTCTTGTAATGAAGGTAGTAGTTCCCAGCCGTAGGCTTAGTGTAGTTTCGGGCAAATATCTGTTTATTGTCATGACCTAATTCAAGGTCTAAGAAGGGAAGAGTATTTAAGTTGGACTCAAAGGTAAAAGAGAGACCTAACTGATTGTTATTGCAATATGTGACAAAATCTTCTATTTCGGTGATCTGGCCATCCAAGATGATCAAAATGTCATCTATGTATCTCCCAAAAAATACCAGGTGTTTAGCAAATGGATTGTTGTTCCAAATAACCAGGTCCTCCCTGGACTGATTATTGACTGAGCCAAGAACTTTCATTGCCGTTTATCTGCTGTCAGTTACTAAGGGTAACCCAGGGGAATCCAGAAAGTGCAATTCTCAGCAGTCCTCTAGGGGGCAGTGCTTCATATATATATATATAAAACACACTACAGTTTACTGGTCCATACATGTGGTGGCTGCATTCATTTTCTTTTTTTGCGCTTTACTTCCTTTCACTTGCCGATCCTACCAGTAACACACTTTTTGTCCTTGGGAAACAATGCTGTCCTGGGAAAAAATCTGTAGCCCACAGAGGTGTACTAGGTAGGGCTAATAACATTACTTGAGATTTCAGTGCAGCACAAGGCGCTACAAGCTCACTGGAGTTCTGAAAGGTACAAATGCAAAAATCAGGCATTATATTTAGTAAAACTTAATACAGTAAAACCTTGGTTTGAGAGTAACTTGGTTTGAGAGCGCTTTGCAAGACAAGCAAATTTTTAAAATAAATTTTGACTTGATATACAAGCGATGTCTTGATATATAAGTAGCGTCATGTATAAAAAAGAAGAGAGGAGCCTCTAAAGTGTAGCAATATGGTTACATTTAATGAAGGTTCAATATTTAGCAACTCACATGGTTGATGATTAAAACAGGCACATCTAAGTATGCAGACATCTGGGGTAAAGCTGTCCACATAGACCATCCTCTGCACAGCCATCTTCATCATCCCTTCCCCACTGCACTCCCCAAGTGATTCAAAGATTCACTTTCAGATCGCTCTACTGCAGGCTATTCTTCCCGGTCACGATTGCAGACTGACAGTGGTGAGAGCCGGTGGTTCAGAAGATGGTCTATGTGGACAGCTTTATCCCGGATGCCTGCATACTTAGATGTGCCTATTTTAATCATCAACCATGTGAGTTGCTAAATGTTGAACCTTTATTTAATGTAACCATATTGCTACACTTAGAGGCGCCTCTCATCTCTCTTATATTCTGTAGCTCTGCTAGATTTTGCTTCTAATCTCCTTGGGAAGGCTGCATATTGTGGATGGACATTTTATGGTTACACAACCTATCACATTGCTATAATCTTTGTATATAGACTATAAACCGAAGGATTTGTGGAACGAATCATCTGAGTTTCCATTATTTCTTATGGGGAAATTCGCTTTGATATAAGAGTGCTTTGGATTACAAGCATGTTTCCAGAACGAATTATGCTCGCAATCCAAAGTTTTACTGTATACTTTAAAATTACTGTACAGGCATACCCCACTTTTAAGTACACAATGGGACCAGAGCATGTATGTAAAACGAAAATGTACTTAAAGTGAAGCAATACCTTTTTTCATTTCTCAATGCATGTAAATACACTAGCTCCATAGGAAATCTTGGTCAGCTTGACATGGCATTGCTCCCAAACAATTTGACAAGGACACCAAGCTTGGGGAGCATGTTAAGGGGATCCAGGACTATGACATAGTAGATTTCCTAGGCAAGCTGGCCAGCCACAAACGGATTATGTTGTAGTCCTGGGTCCCCTCTCGGTGCTCCCTAAGCTTGGTATCCCTGTCACTTATGGTTTGGGAGCAGTGCTATGTCAAGCTGACCAAGATTTCCTATAGACGCCAATTTTAAAAACCGGGAGTAGTGTCATGCCAAGCTGAACAAGCTGTGTCCTTACTCGCGAGTGTACTTAAAGTGAGTGTACTTAAAGCGGGGTATGCCTGTACTGTAATATAGATGTTTAGTCCTTAGTTTATTAATTTATTCATTATGCTGGCACAAATTAAAGGAGAATATATGACCTTCAAATAACAGTATATAGTGAGTATAAGTGCAGCGCTAATAATTATAATTAGACAATCCAAAAGTAACACTCGGATCTCACAGCTAATGAGTGCTCCACATTCCTTCCCTCTATTGGGCCACTTGCATCATTTATGCAGCACATTTCACATGATTGGCGCTCGGGGTTAGGCATAGCAGGCCATGCTTCCAGAATTCTGAATGACAATGTTATAGGGCTAAGAGAGCCTGTTTCATTCCAGCTTCTGGTGAGTGCATTTGAATGGTGAAAGGAGAGCACAGTGAAGAAACCTTTTTTGCAATACATGAGGTATTTCACTCTTTGTATCTCACAGCTGTCTTTTGGCTTATATTCGGTGAGTGTTCTGGCACTCTGTGTCTGTCACGGAAAGAATTATTCTGAATGTGATGAACCAGGCAACTGATATTTGATTGCTACACATATTTTTGGACTCTTGTTTTTGGACTATATATATATACATTGTGATCACTATATGAGGAGCTTTCCTTTGTTTTCATTTTAAATTTTGGATTGTCTAATTATAATCATTATCACTGCACTTATATTCACTATATACTGTTAGGAATGATATGCTCTGCAAAATTAATATTCACATCCAAAATTTGAACATACTTGTTTAAAGTTCTTTCCAGCAGCAAACCAATTCCTTGTCTTTGCCAGAATAAGCAAATTAATTGCATGAGGATGACATTCCCTGCCATGGAACCTGTTTTGTCAGAGATCCTACAGCAGAAGGAATTACTTAAAAAAAAACTAAAAAATAAAAGGGCAGGGGAAAATTCCTTTTAGACTTGCGGATGACCTGCACTGTATGTATGGCAATGTGCGTAAGTAGAGTGTGAGGTATAGGCCCTCGTTTTCAGTAGTGTGTCATGACACTGTGACCTTTGAATGTGCATGAATAACCAATGACACTGGCTAGCATATTCCAATGTCGTTCTAATTAACAGAAAAAAGAAATCCAGGGCCCATTACCTCTCTGACCTGTGAAAAAGTTAGTTTCTAATCATGCCTGCACAATTAGTCTGCAAAATGCATATATAATTTAACGATTTCTGAGAACACTGTATAGTGCCACAAAACATATCTTAATAATAATTTATGAGCGTTACTCTTTTCAATGGTTTCCATAAACAAAAGCATATTTGAAATTAAAAAGCCAAACTGAAAAATAGTCTAGTTAGTATCTGCCCAACCTAAAAATGCAAATGTTTTACCTTGTGGTGTTCTGAAATACCAGCATTCATAGGAGAACATTGCTTACTGGCATGGCAAGAAGAAAAAAAGATTTATGAAATCAAGGAACCTGGCCGCAATATGTCAAATCTTTTAGCTTTATTTTGACCTAGCACTATCACAAAAATTGCAGGTTAACCACTTTACCACTGGAGGATTTTCCTGCCACTTTTTGCAACTTGGCACTGCGCGACTTTAACTGACAATTGCGCGGTCATGCAGCCCTGTACCCAAACGAAATGTATGTCCTTTTTTCCCACAAACAGAGTTTCCTTTTGGTGGTATTTGATCACCTCTGTGCTTTTCATTTTTTGCGATATTAATAAAAAAAAGAGCGAAAATTTTGCGAAAAAATTGACATTTTCTACTTTGACAGTTAAAAAATATCCAATATTCAAAATTTTTGTCATATATTTAGGCCAAAATGTATTAAGCTACATGTCTTTGACAAAAAAATCCTCAATGAGCGTATTTTTAACCGCTTTAAGACCGGAAGATTTTACCCCATTCCTGCCAGGCTATATTTTGCGATTCGGCACTGCGTTATTTTAACGGACAATTGCGCGGTCATGCAACGCTGTACCCAAATTAAATTGATGTCCTCTTTTTACCCCACAAATAGAGCTTTCTTTTGGTGGTATTTGATCACCTCTGCGATTTTTAATTTTTGAAAAAAAGAGCGACACTTTTGAAAAAAAAAAACAATATTTTTTACATTCTGATATACTGTATAACAGTCCCAAAAAAAAATTAAAAATCAGAATTTTTTAACATTTTAGGCCAATTTGTTTTCTGCTACATATTTTTGGTAAAAAAAAAATCACAATAAGCGTATTTTGATTGGTTTGCGCAAAAGTTATCGCGTTTACTAACTACGGGAAAGATTTGTCATTTTTATTATTTATTTTTTTACTAGTAATGGCAGCAATCTGCGATTTTTTTGCGGGACTGAGACATTGCGGCGGACGGATCGGACCCCTAACTGACATTTTTGACACTTTTGGGGGCACTAGTGACATTACTACAGTAATCAGTGCTATAAATATGCACTGTTACTGTAATAATGACACTGGCAGGGAAGGGGTTAACTTTATTGGTGATCAAGGGGTTAAATGTATGCCTCATACTTACTGACGTGTGTGGGGGGAGGGGATTGTGTGACACAGACACAGATCGCAAGTTCAGCTATGCTGAATCCTGTAATCTGTGAATAGGAGATCCGCCCACTTTGTTTACACAAGTGGGCGGATTTCCACACTCGATCCCAGACGATCGGGGAAGGGCGGCGGTAATCACCGCCTCTCCTCCCCTGGCCCAACTCCTGCTGTGTCTTAATACAGCGGGAGCCAACCACCGGCGGCGTTGTCCAGCGACGTAGGTCTACGTCGCTGGACGATGTCGAGCTGCTTTGCCGCAGTACCCTCAACGTGAGCGGTCAGCAAGTGGTTAAAGGTTTCTGTAAATAATTTTTTATTTAACTGAAAAGCACCTTTGAACTTGCTAGAATATTTGACTATTCCTGTACTTTCAGTTATCCAGTAGTCATTTCCCTAATACAGTCCCATCCTTACTTGCAGGTCATAGCCCTCTTCTCTTCTGGGAATGTCTAATTACCATCTGTGCTGACTTTGCTCCTCCACACCTCTCCTCATCTCCCTACAAAACTGAAAATTGTATTAAATACTTACCATAATTTTCCTTTCATGGCACCGATCCATGGCAGCATACATTGCTTCTTGCTGAGGTACTTGTGGATCATTCCCCTGCCAGCACAACTAGATCCACTGCCTCCTTCACAGCGTCACTCTCATCCCGTATGTTTGATGTTGTTCTGAAAAGGGGAAAACAGATTAAAATATCTAAAATAAAATAAATAATTAAAAAAAAGGAAAAATTTGAAAAAAATTACTATATCATATTTTAGGAAAAAGGCTGCAGATAATTTAGTAAACCAAAGAAAAAAAATTTTCTAAAATAATATAAAAAAGATGCTAAAAAAATGTAAAAACAAAGAAAAAAGGCAACATTAGGGAAAAAATCATATAAAGAAAAAAAGGAAAGAAGCAACACATAAAAAAAATACATTACCAAAAATTTAAAAAAAAAATCGGATTTTTGTAAGATCTTACCGTAAAATCCTTTTCTCTTAGCTCATTGACAGACGTAGTCCTCTTTGATTCACATCAATTGGGTTATGTTGCCTCCGCAGGAGTAGGACTAGGCAGAAAAGAAAAAACGTTCTGGCTCCACCCTAGGGGCAGTCCCAGAGGGTATATCCTCCCTCTCTCTGCTACAGGGAATCAGTTCTGTCATAAAGCAGTAACAGAGAATTTAACCCAACCCAACTCAATGATAGAGGGGCGGGTACTACGTCTGTCAATGAGCTAAGAGAAAAGGATTTTACGGTAAGATCTTACAAAAAATCCGATTTTCTCTGTCGCTCATTGACAGACGTAGTCCTCTTTGATTCACATCAATTGGGACATCCAGAAGCAGTGCCACAAATGAGGGGTGGGATTGACAGAAATCAAATCCAATCTAGAAGGCCCAACCGGTGCCAACTAGAAGTTTTAAAGGCTCATTATAAACAAAGAATGAGACTCAAATAAAAAAATTCCAACGGAAAAAAACCCTCGAGGTAGACCACTGGTCTCCTCAAAATGCGGCCTGCAAAACCTTGCGGCCAAACGAGGCATCAGACGATGCCATTACATCAACTTTATAATGTTTTGTAAAGGTATGCACCGACGACCAGGTAGCCGCCTTGCACACCTGGACCACTGACGCCTGATGGCGAAAGGCCCATGACGCACTAAGTGCCCGAGTGGAGTGCGCCTTAACAGGGAACGGGGGCTCCTGACCCTTAATAGAATAAGCCTGTACCACCGTCTGTCTGATCCATTTGGAAATAGTCGCGGCAGATGCAGGCAACCCCTTTTTGGGTCCATCCGGGACCACAAAAAGTGAATCCGTCTTGCGAAACGAGTCTGTCGTTTTCAAGTATACCCTGATCGCCCGGACCACATCCAAGGAGTGTAAAGCAAACTCCCGAGGATGACTGGGCTTAGGACACAGGGAAGGTAATACAATTTCTTCATTCAGATGAAATTCTGAAACCACTTTTGGTAGAAAGGATGGATTCGGACGAAGAACCACCTTATCTCTATGAACCACCAGATATGGGGAACGACAAGATAATGCAGCCAGTTCTGACACCCTGCGTGCAGAAGTGATAGCCACCAAGAAGGCCACCTTCTGGGACAACGTAGGTAAAGGAATCTCCCTAATATCTTCAAAGGGAGGTTTCTGAAGAACCGACAATACTAAATTAAGATCCCAGGGTGGTAACGGCGCGTGCACTGGCGGAGCCAGATGTCGCACCCCCTGGATGAAATTCCGCACCAAGGAATGAGTAGCCAAAGGTTTCTGAAAGAAGATGGCTAATGCTGAGACCTGACCCTTGATAGTGCTCAAGGCCAGTTTCTGCTCAACCCCTTGTTGCAGAAAAGCTAATATTCGACTAACTGAATAAGAACGTGGGTGGAACCCCAGAGGTTCACACCATGCAATGTAGGACTTCCATGTGCGATGATAAATCTTTCTGGAAGTCGCTTTCCTTGCTTTAACTAGAGTAGGAATAACTGAAGCTGACAATCCCTTGTCCTTCAGCACCTGGGTCTCAATAGCCAGGCCGTTAAAGCCAGCGATCGTAAAGCAGGATGGAAGATCGGTCCCTGAGACAGTAGGTCCTCCCTGAGAGGAAGTCGCCACGGGACGTCCGCCACCAGTCTGACCAAGTCGGCGTACCAAGCTCGGCGAGGCCAGTCCGGAGCTACCAGGATTACTGGAATTTCTTCCTCCTCTATCCTGCGAAGAAGTCTTGGCAGTAACCCGAGAGGAGGGAAGGCATACATTAGCTGGTACTGCCCCCACGGGGCGACCAGTGCGTCTGCGGTCTCTGCTAGAGGATCGCGGGAGCGAGCCACAAATCTCTGTACTTTTCTGTTGAATCGAGATGCCAACAGATCCACATCCGGGGTGCCCCAACGTAGGCACAACTGGTGGAAAACTTCTGGATGGAGGGACCATTCCCCCTGGTCCAGAGTCTGACGGCTGAGATAATCTGCCTGCCAATTCTCCACCCCCGGAATGAATACTGCAGAGATAGCTGGAACAAACCGTTCCGCCCAGCGAAGAATGCAAGCCACTTCCTTGGCCGCCCGGACACTCTTGGTGCCCCCCTGGTGATTGACATAAGCCACAGCTGTGGCGTTGTCCGACTGGATCCGAACCGGGCTGCCCTGGAGCTGCTTGGTCCAGTGAATCAGACAAAGTCTGATCGCTCTCAGTTCCAATACATTTATCGGTAACCTGGATTCTTCCGGGGACCAAAGTCCCTAAACGTATAACTGACCGAGAATTCCTCCCCATCCGGATAGACTGGCATCCGTGGTCACTATCGTCCAATATATTGGCAGAAATGACTTTCCCTGGCTGAGCATCGGAGACCGAAGCCACCAGACCAGAGACTCTCTGGTCTGTTTGCTCAATTGGATCCGATAGTCCAGGGATTCCAGGTTCCGATTCCATCTGAGAAGAATCTCTTGCTGAAGAATTCGGGTATGGGACTGGGCAAATGGGACTGCTTCGAAGGAAGCCACCATCAACCCCAGAACCCTCATGCAAGTCCGAAGAGAAGACCAGCTGTTGGATAGTAACAACTGGACTGCTGATTGAATCTTCCGGAGTTTCCCTACCGGAAGGAAAACTCTTGTCCTGAATGTGTCTAGAATTAGACCCAGATATTCGAGCCTCCGGGTGGGAACCAGAAATGACTTTTGCTGGTTCACCAGCCACCCGAATTCCTGTAAAGAAATCATAGTAATCTCTAGGTTTTGTAGCAGGGTCTGTGGAGACTCTGCATGAAGCAGAAGATCGTCTAGGTAACCTAGAATCGATATGCCTCTTTGGCGCAGTAGTGCCAACATTGGGGCCAACACCTTCGTGAAGACCCAAAGAGCCGTGGCGAGACCGAAAGGTAACGCCGCAAACTGATAGTGGTTCTCTTCTACGGAAAAACGTAGAAACCGCTGATGTCCTGCGTAAATGGGAATGTGAAGATAGGCGTCCTTGATGTCTATGGACGCTAGGACATCCCCTGAATGCAGGGAGGCCGCTACTGTGCGAATGGATTCCATTTTGAATTTTCTTATGTTGACAAAGGAATTGAGTGCCCTTAAGTCCAGAATTGGACGCACTTTGCCCTCTTTCCTGGGTATTGTAAATAGGTTTGAATAAAACCCCTGAAAACGTTCTGTCCAAGGAACGTGGACTACCACTCCTTGTTGTAGTAAATCCGTGACTGCTCTCCGCAGATCTTCTAAACGATCCGGGGATAGTCGGATATTGGAAGGGAAGAATCGCGCTGGTGGGAGAGATCAAAACTCGATCTTGTACCCTGACCTTATGACTTCGCAAACCCACTTGTCCGGGATTCTGGAGAGCCATGGATCCGGGAACCGGCGAAGACGTCCCCCCACCCCAGTTATGGGTGGGGGCGCACCTTCAGGCTTTAGTAGACTTATCTTCAGGTCTGGAAGGGGCGGGCTTTTGCTTGCCCGACCAACGTCCCCTGAAGCCTCCTGAAGGAGCTTTGGAGGACTTAATTTTTTCACCCGCGGGAAGAAAAAAAATTTTTTATGAGCGGAGAAAGAAGGCCCCCGTCTTTGACGAAGTCCTTTACCCTTAGCACTTTGCGGTAAAAAGGTGCTCTTTCCTCCCGTGAGATCCTTAATGATCTCATCTAAGTTGGCTCCAAATAAACGCTCTCCTAAAAAGGGGAGATTAGCCAATGCTTTTTTTGAAACCTTGGTCGGCTAACCAACCTTTTAGCCACAGTGTACGCCTGAGAACCACTGCTGAAACTGATGCTCGCGCCAATAATGGAGTGGCGTCTAACGCCGCATCACACACAAACTGTAACCCCTGTATCATCTGTTCCAACAAATCTGATACCGCCTGAGGGACCTCTTCTAAGTCCCGGCTTAACCATTTGGTCCATTCAGTTACAGTCTGCGAAACCAGCCCAATAGCAATTATTGGTCTGAAAGCTGATCCAATCAAGGAAAACATGGTGCGAGACATAGCTTCTATCTTGCGATCCACCGGATCCTTAAAAGACGGAGCGTCTTCTAATGGAATAACCGTGGCTTTATTTAATCTAGAAATTGGTGAATCCACCACAGGTGTTTCTGTCCATTTCTTAATGAGGGTTTCCTCAAACGGATAACGCCTGTTAATGCGTTTGGAAATAGCAGAAGTGCGTTTTGGCAGACTCCATTCTTCTTTGATCGGATTGCCAAAACATTTGGGCAATGGAAAATCCTTCGCCACTTTGATGCGTTTTTTAGTCCCAAAGGGAATTTCAGTCTCAGCTACTTCCGACGGAGTACCCTGTAATCTTAAGGTTTCTTGAACAGATACAATGAGTGCGTTTACCAACGCTTCCTCTCGGGCTATGGCTGATGCCGAAACATCCTCCTCACTGTCTGAAGAGACAGTACCCGAGACACCAATCCCAGATGAGGTACCTGCAACTGCAGAAATAGGCTCAGATTCTGAATCCGAAGTTTCAGATAAAATGGGGGTAGGCGGGGGTCGCTTTCTTGCGCCCTGTCCCTGACAAGCCACTTCCATCCGGGACAAAGTCTCCATAATAGCTGACAATGATTCAATCGTAAGCGGGGTGCTGGAGGATCCTGCAGACCCCTCGAGGGGATCAGGTGGAGATACATGAGTGGCAGGGTCCATGTTAACCCAGGACACTTTGCCAGAAAAAAACTTTTTTTTTTTTTTTTATCTGTATCCCCCTAGCGCAATAGCGCCCCTCAGTGTACCTGCTTCTTGACCCCCACAGAGAGAGAGAGGGACCCCCAAGGCTCACCACCCGATGCAGAGAAGTTTCCTAACAACTGCAGTCAGCGTTTGTCTTTTACAGACTGGGAAGAACTGTGCTCTTTTTCCCGGGTAGAAGGAAGTGGCTCCGCCCCCTGTGTACGCCTTCCGGCGTTCCCAGCTCTCCTCGAGGTTAGCTGGGCTCTTCAAACATGGCCGCCCCCATACGGGAGACAATAGACTCCAAAAAAATGGCGGCCGGCGTGACCTGCGGACGCTCGTGTACCTGGTCTACAGCAAAATGGCGGCGGATTGCCGAAGTAGCGTTTTCCCAGCACATCCACCTGCATACCACGCTAATGGCGGTTTATCGACCTGCAGGAGGTCCACTACAACCAAGGTAGGATTATACCTCCTATGTCTGCTGTAATACTGCAGTCTGCTGGGTAGAGTGTTAGCTCCCAAACCAAGTCCGCTTGCCCACCAAACACATGCTGTATTTACAAGGGGGACTTTTAGTGTCAGAAAGATACCGACCATGTATGGAGGGGCCCATATTCCAAAATGCCTCATGACGAGGAAAAGGAAACATTTACTCACCATACCGAACCGACAGGCACCCTCTCTTCACAATACCCTCTCCACCGGGGTGGGGGGTTGTTGACCACTCCGGACGCCTTGACTCTCTGGTTCCTGGCGTCCAAGCGAGACCTTTTAACTCGCAAGGTCAGTCCCTCCAATGGGACTCTGTCGCGGCCGACCCAGCGCGGAGCTCTGGTCTGCACGCGCTCGTAGGCTGAACCGGGGTGACCACTGGATCTCAACATCCAGCCCGTCGCCCGGCCCCGCATACTTATTTGAATGTGTCTCGGCCGACCAAGCGCGATGCAATGGTCTGCGCGCGCTCGTAGGCCGGCTGGGGTGACCACTGGATCTCAACATCCAGCCCGTCGCCCAGATCCGGCGTAATTTGCTTGAAGATCTCACAGGAAAAAAACTGGAGAAACTACCTAAAAAAAATCTTGCCAGGACCAGAGATCCCAGCAAGGAACTTAGGTCCTTACTCCTGACTAGACAGAAAAAAACTGATTCCCTGTAGCAGAGAGAGGGAGGATATACCCTCTGGGACTGCCCCTAGGGTGGAGCCAGAACGTTTTTTTCTTTTCTGCCTAGTCCTACTCCTGCGGAGGCAACATAACCCAATTGATGTGAATCAAAGAGGACTACGTCTGTCAATGAGCGACAGAGAAATATATACTCACTGTCTTGCGTTTGAAAGCATAGACTGACGGAGGAATGCCAAGTTGCTATAGTGCACATGCTGTTTCTTCTGTGGAGCTGGTGCCTCACTGTGCATGGCTGTTTCCTCCTCCGTGAAATCCCTCCTAACCCTATCCCACAGGGATTTCCACTGTTTGGCCAGTATCTGGGCTACAAAAAGAAAACACAAATGTGGAAAAGAAGGTTAATCTGCAATCTTTATTAACATTATAACATACACATCATGGCTTCTATATAATGGACTTACTTCTTTCCTTTTGCTGCAAAGTACTCAATCGCTTCCAGTTTGATACGAAGGCTGATGTATTGTCCATCCATATCTTCGCTTTCCTTAAGCGATCATTGTAGAGGGGATGAGATACATCCCACAATTCTGCATGGGCCTCCACAGCAGTGATGAGCTCAGCCTGGGACACGTCTGAAGCCATCTCCTCTCTACACTACCCCACAGCTGAGCAAAGGACACTTGGGTAATATACAGACAGGAATTTCCTGGTTTGGCGGATGTTACAGTGACCAAACACATTACTAATGCCTAAAAGTGCTTGATGCCCCTAAACATGCCTTAATGTGGTATACTGCGTGAACGCACGTTTAGGAGATCAAGTATTTTTACAGCTCCTAACCACTGCTTTTGAACATGCTGGCCATGTTTTTTTTTTTGTTTTTTTTTACAGCGTCTAAAAGCCCATGCCCCTTAAAGCTTGTAAAACCCATAATGTGCATGGACACATAGAATAGCATGGAGAGGCGTTTTTAAGCTGCAATAAATAAATAAATAAAAAAGCCTAATGCTGCTAAAATCTGCAGGAAAAATGCCCTGTGTGCATGAGGCCTTAGTAGAGTAGGTACTGTCATGAAGGGATGGAACCTGAACCTTGAGCAAAGGGGTTGAATGGTGGTCTGCTGAGTCAACTTGACATGGTGGAGCTAGAAAATGAGAGCATCAGTACGGGCTCCATCTTGAAAAACAAGAAGAAAGTAGAGGCTGAGAGATAGACTCTCTATCCTGACCACATACAACCAAGAGATGGAAACTTCTAGTTGGGGAAGTGGAAGCAGACAACAAAACTGGATAAGAATTTCTTGTTTGGGGAGACAAATAAAAACTACCCCTAGCAAAACAAAGAACTGGGTCTCGATAACCTTGTCTTATACAAAACATGAAAAGGGTTTTATGCTGTATAAGGCCACCAGTCCGAACACCTGCCTTAGCAAGCAAAGCCTTCAAGTGAACTACTTTCGATCCCATGGAGTCACAAGGGGAGCAACATTGAGAGCCTAAATAGTGCTGAGAGCCTATGACCAGCTGAGAGAGGACTTTTCCATGGGGAGAAAGTCCCAAAGGCTTACACTCTTATAAGCAGCCATTGCATGTTCAGCGATAGATCTAACAAGAAGCAGAACTCCCAGCTTAGCACCAAGGGAATCCTGGACTCCTGATGAAGCCCTGTCTCTCAAAACTTGAGCTATAGTCAGCAAGCTGTCAAAAGCAGCTTAAAGCTTGATGACAAAAAAAACAATCCTTGGGAACAGATGATCATGATCCAGTAGATCCCTTGGAGCAACTGTCCAGCATCCCTTGGGGTTGGTGTACCACATCTGCCTGGCTCAGCCTGGAACAATGATGAACACTTGAATGCCACTGTGGCACTGAGAAAAAAGTACCACTGAGAAAAAAAAAAACTTTCTAGCCTTTAGTTTGAGCTCAGGGCCTGGTAGTTAACCTCTAAAGTTGCCTACCTGCGACACACACAGGAATAGCTCCAAGGGTGGGAATCACTCTCACAGATGTATGCACTGCTTTCTGGTGCAGTCTGCCTGCCACTTTGTATACCTAGAATGCTCATGCCTAAAAAGGCTGGAGTCTGACAATTTACTAAGGATACCAATCTTTCATTTTGCTACAGCAAAATTCTGGATCCACCTGACAATTGATATAAGCCACTCCATGGTATTGTCTGCTTGAATCTGGATTGTATTACTTTCCTCTAAGGAGGTCTAATACTTTAGGGACATTTAAAAAGCCAAGAACTTCTGGATGTTACTTTGGGAAATGAGAAGCCAAAAACAACAAAGCCCCTCGTAATCAAAGGTATTTAGGTCTCCTCCCCAGATCGATCAATTGGTATTCGCTGTGGGGACTTCTTAAACAAAAGGGAAGAAGGACTACCTTACTCTAGAGGTGAACTCCTGACAATCAGCAATCAGCAGATCACCTGCCCAAAGAAAGTCCTGCAAAGGCCTGCAGTGAAACTAGGTCAAAGGATTTGCCTCACAGAAGACTCCCTAAAGTTCTAAGACTCTGATACAAAAGTGGAGAGCCAGATAGCTCCTGGCCTGGAGAGCTTGAATCTGAGAAAAGAGGGTATAAAGTTATCAATGAGAAAAGGCACTCTGTCCTGAGCTGTGTGCAGGACCATTCCTAAGATATTGTAAGGTACTTGTTGTAAGGTAGAGTTCGAAGTGGAACTTAGGCTGAGGGTTGAAGCATCAGCATAGTCAGATAGGCCAGGCCAGAATCAAATCTTGGCAGAAAGGCACAAAATTAGAATCCACGAGAATTGTCAAAAACAGGCAGGGGGTCATACACAGTCTGGCAGAGGAAAGCAGAATCGTCTGGCGAAAGTGTAGCCAAGAAATCAGGCAGAAGTCCAAAATCCAGTAGTTCAGCAGCTCATACAGGACACCGCAGACCCAGGAAATAAATCCACGCAAACGGGCACAGAGCACAGGAAGTCCTGCTATTTAATGGAGCTGATTGTAGATTGACTGCAGATGGAAGACAGGTGGAGCCAAGGAGTCTCAGGGGCAGAAACACTAGTCAGAGTATATATTAGGGAGACTCAGATTCTCCAGTAGCAGGATAAAAATAGCTGCTGCACCAGAACCAGAAGGATCCAGATTCAAAACCACTCAGACACATGGCAAATATTACTAAAGTGAGTCAGTTCCAGCAACAATTTCTGAAGGTCAGGACCCATCAAAATTACTGAAACTAGAGGATCATGTCAGGTTGCTCGATAGAGCACATGTTGATTTTTCTCTCAACAGGAGTTCATCTAAGGATCCCACCATGAGAATGTTTCAGGAAAGCAATATAGCTAATATTGGGTTCAGTATTCTAGTACACAAGGTGCTGATGAGGGAGCAAGAGGCAGAACCCCAGATTGGTAGTGCATGGGCCCTATGGAAAGGCACATAAATTGCTAAAGGGATTGAAACATTAGTCATCTTTGATGCCCACAAAAGCTAAAAAACCTCCCAGGTAGAGGAAAGCTATATTTCAATGCAAATCTTGCATCTGAACCCAGCCCCTTAGAGCTATAAGATGCAAAACAGGTAATGCCCACCATGGGCTTTAGAATGGTGAACTGTTTGCCACCAGAACTGGGGCGAAACACATTGACTCAGAAACCTTCCGAGGATATGTGCAAGTCACAAGTGGGGAAAAGACACTTTCTAACCATTAGAGGGAGGAAGACCTTGCAATATGTACTGTAGGATCCTTCAACTGGGCATGTTGTTGTCCTAGGCTGGCCCAAAGAGACACTGTTCCCAGAAGGCTATTCAGGGTACTTACTTCAACTAAGGAAATTCTGTAGTAAAGAAAATGGTCTAGTAGGGGCAAAGGCTCATCTGAAAATAAAGTACCTGCATATCCTTTCTGCTCTTCCTTGTCCAGCAGTGTCTGGCACACTCCCTACTGTGGGAGGCTCTATGTAGCCTGTAGCAATAGTATTGTAATGCAGCTTGAGTTATTCATAATAACTTAACTATGGTAACTTCACCCAGGGCTCACAGCAATCCTTTGTGGCTATGTACAGTGGGCAGGAGAGGTTCTGTCTACCTCTTTAAGGCTGTCTTGTCCACTCTTTATCTTGTAATGGCAACTTCACCAAGAGCTCACAGCAATTCTTTGCAGCTATAAATAGTGGACAGAAGGGCTTCTGTTTACTTCTTTTAAGGAATCTTGATTTGCTCTTTATCTTTTAAAGGTATAAGGCAGGTTCACCCAGGATTCACAGCACTTCTTTGCAGCTAAGCATAATGGGAAAGAAAGCAGCGCCAGCTTAGTGAAGCATAAGGTTTATTAATACAAAAAAAAACGTAGTGATTTACTCTTAGGTAAGTAAAGGCCAGTACGGTAGGTGAATGGGACCATCCATTCCCTTCTCCTGGATACCGTTGTGGAAAGCAGGGGTGCGGGGTGCCGGTGGTGCGTGGAGGCTGTTGTCTGGCAGCCTGTCTGATGGTGCTGTGGTGGTGGAGGACTCTCAGTGGGGCTCCACTTCCTGCTTCCGGTCAGCCCGACATCACTTCCTGTGAGGCGGAGGGAAAGATGGGCGTTGCTAGCTTTCGGAGCATCCTTGCTCCTTCATTAGGCGGTGTCTAGGAAATGTGATGAACCAGCTCAATGTATCCACTCACTTCTTGAGAGGTAGGCTGCAGACACTACTGAGGAAAATAGCTCTGGCTGTACTAATGTACTAATGTATGTGGGGCTAGTTAGTATTCAATTTTTCAACCCAAGAGATCCTCAGAAGGTGTTCCCTGCCTTATCAGATCCTTTAGCATCCCAAGGTCAGGGATTGTATTACAGGAGAGGTTAAAGCTGCGTGGAAAACCACCCATGGTGGCAGGTAAGGGTTTCTTTTCTTCACACTGGCTGTGTTCCATGAGGACAGAAAAGGGAATGAGCTGTTGTATGGGTGTTCACACTTTATAGCTTTGCACTGGTCCTGTAGGGGGAAGTAAGTGGGGCTACGACCACATGTATGCTGCCATGTTGATGTCAGGAAAACCTTTTATGTAACTGCTGGGGGAGGTGATAAAAGGAATGAGATTGTCACAGCTCTGAGTTCCCTGGGACTACTAACATCACTTTCAAGATGACATTATCCAGCTAAAGTCTTAGATCCTTAGGATGTGTATCCAAGGGAGGCTTTTACAGGTAAACAATTCGCATAAAATATATTTAATGCATATGTAGCACTACTCCCCGGGGAGCTGCTTTAAGCAGGTTCCCCTGGGTTACCCATAGCAACAACTTAGCGATGTAAAGTACTTTAAGCGTTTGGCTCAGTCAGAAAACAGTCCAGGGGATGTGGTTTTTTGTTGGTTTTATTTTAGAACTGGGATAGGAGAAGGGATGAGTGGGATACTCCAATTGGATGCACAATTTTAGGACTTCTAGCTATGTTGAGTGCGGCAAGGCCACTGCTTCACCTTTCCACTGTAGTGAAGTGTTTGATAAGCGAACTGTATAGTGAATTACTCTTCAGGGCCCTGCTTGGCACTCCCTTTACCCCTACTCTTCAGGGTTCTACTTGGTACCACCTTTACTCTTGCATACTATATGAGCTGACCTTCTATCCTCTGACTTCTCTGGAGTGGTCCCCCTTCCTGGGTGGATCCCTTGGCAAGCCCCCTGGTACTCACAGACACTGTTTTTCCCAGATGACTCTGCCAGCAGCTCCACCGTCAGCTTTCCAGGATCCTTCAGGCTCAGCTCCACACCTGACTCACCAGGCTGACTGCCTGTGACCGCCTTCCTCAGACAGCAGGAGGAGAGACAGCCATCACCCTCCTCCTGGGACTCTGCTTACCACCAAAGACGCCCTGTCACATGTGTCCTTGGCTTTTATGGTCAATGCCAGGATGCATTGTAGTAGTGCCCTCCCACAAAAGCCTGTTTGTCACTGGCCAGGTTTCCTCCACTGTCCAACAGGCTCCCCTATTGGATACAGTGGGGACACTCCCTCAGACCGAGTGACTCACACCTGGACACATGCAAAAGGCATGACTAACAGATCAGGCTCCCCTGTTAAGTAGATGGAGCATAAAAATGCTTTTTCCTAGCACCTATCTAGGAGGGTGCTACACATATATATTCGTATGAGAAGATTTTTGATTAAATTAATATTCTGGTGACAGGGTTTTTTAAACTGTTTGTAAAGCCAGAACTTTTTTTTTTTAGTCTTGGATAGTCTAGGGAATAATTAAAACACTTATATGGTTACTTTTTGCAATCTGTGTCCCCTTGCTAAGATTTCTGTTAACGTCTTTTCATGAAGACACATTAGGAAATGAGAGGAAAGCTAATCAAAATGAGGGGAATTCTTGTCTTTAACAGTCGTCACCAGTACATTTTGTCCCCATTGGATGAGTTTTCCCTACTTGTTCCTCTGGTGACTAATCTAAAATGTTGGTTTGCCCTTGCTATTTGTTTAGGCAACAACAATCATCAGGAGAAATAAAGGGTCACAACCACACAATAAAAACCAGACAGAAGTTCTAACCCTTCTCCACTTTATGCAAATTAAAAACAAAAAATGTTTCCTTTATGTACTTTTTAGGCATATATGTCCCTATGAAATTCCTATTAGGGAGGAATGCAGTTTTCAATGCAATTCATTTGTGTAAGCCAGCTTGGGTGATCACTGTTAAGGATGAGATTTGAGAAAGACGTGATTGATGATGGATTTAAACTAGGGGACATTACAAAAATGATTTCATTTTTTTTTTTTAAATCTTTTGTATTTAATGGACTTTTTTCATAATGTGGAGTTGTTTATTTACATTTTTACATTTTTTTTTGGTCAACCAGCAGGTTGACCTGCTGCTGTTCGAGGTGGATGAGGGAATCCTTCCCACTGTGGTATTGTATTCTGACAGTGGAATACAATGATCAGTAATGTCGGCTATAGCCGGCAGCACTGATCTTTTGGGAAAAAACTGACAGGCTGGTTGTACACAAGTCGATCAATATACTGCCCATACATGGATCAAAATTCAGGCAGTCCCTGCTGAACTGACTGAATTTCGATCCATTTAAGGCCAACTTAAAGTGGTTGTAAAGGCTAAAGGTTTTTTACCTTAATGCATTTTCTGCATTAAAGTGGTTCTAAAGGCAAAAAAATTGAATGCATTAGGATAAAAAAAATCTTCTGTGTTCAGCAGCCACCCTCAGTCCCCCTAATACTTACCTGAGCCCCATCTCAATCCAGTGATGTTGCAGAAGAGCCTCGGCTGTCCGGTGACTCTTCCTCAGTGGCTGAGACTGCAGCAAGTGCTATAGGCTCCCACTGCTGTCAATCAAAGTCAGTGAGCCATAGAGGAGAGAGAGAGAGGGGGTGGGCCCAAGCCGCGGTTCCATGTTTGAATGGACACACAAAGCAGCAGCTCAAGTGCCCCATAGCAAGCTGCTTGCTCTAGGGGCACTCAGCAAGAGGGAGGGGTCAGGAGCCCTAGTGGGGGACCAGAGAAGAGGAGGATCTGGGCTGCTCTGTGCAAAACTACTGCACAGAGCAGGTAAGTATAACACGTTTATTTTTAAACAAAAAAATTTGACTTTAATATCACTTTAAGGTAAAAAAAAAAACTTTTTGATGCAGCTTCCTCCCACAACTCCCCCAAATACTTACCTGAGTTAGATCCAGTTCCAGTGTTGTACAGGAGAACAGCGCCTCTCTCTCCTCACAGGGCAGATTGATAGCATTGGCTCCAGCTGCTGTCAATCAAATCCAGTGACGTGAGAGCAGGGGCCCCACTGTGTGTGTCAATAGATGCACACAATGCAGCTCGAGAGCAAGCCCACAGGAGGGAGAAGTTACTCATAGGCAAGAGGATCCAAGAGCACCAATGGGGAACCCCAGAAGAGGAGGATCGGGGCTGCTCTGTGCAAAACCATAGCACAGAGTAGGTAATTATAACATCTTTGTTATTTAAAAAGAAAAAGAGAGACTTTAATATCACTTTAAATCAAAATGAGTGATAAGGGGTAATAATGCGCCTCTGTACTCACTCCCCTGGGAAGAGGCAGATATCTGAGGTCCCCCTTCTCTGGATAAAACTTGACTGGAATTTTAGGGTGAACACCACACAGTTTTTTATTTTTTTTATTTGTACTGTCCCTTAAAAATGGAGGAAAAAACAATGTGGGGTTTCCCTTAAAATTCCAACAAAATCCTTCTCCAGGCATGCAGTCCTGGGTAGCTAGGAAATGTAGGGTAGCAAGTATGCAGCCCCGTTCTACTGAACCAAACCAGATGCCTTCAACATTGAGGGGTGCCTGGAATGGAGAAGAGAAGCAAAGGCACCTTGTTTCAATGCTGAGGGAGAGGGGCCTCTTACTCACATCTGGTTCACCCACAAAAATGTGGGAGTTATTAAGGGAACCTAGAATAGTATCTGAAAGTTGCCTTCCAGCGGAATGTGTACTGGGGTACCCCTATAACTCACAAAGAGTTAAATGAAAAGAAACATACCCACACGTGAAGTCCTTTAACTACATTATAATTAGGAAACCAATAAAAAATGTTAATATGTTCCCTGGTGTAAATCAATTGTCAGTCATATAATCCAGTAAATCTGATATCAGTCACAACATCCAGTGATATAAATCCTCATCAGGCACAATGACGCGCAGCCCAACAATGTTTTCCCACCGCACTCCTATTGCTAAATAGCAGATCATCTGCACTGTGGTAATGTAACTGCTAGATACAGTAATTAACAAATAATTTACATCACTGGACAACTTGAATGATGATGGATTTACGCTGGGGGACAGTTACAACATTTTTTGTTATAATATTATAAAGTAGTTAACCTCTTGCTGAATGCATAATGCAAATATGTGGTAGAATAAAAGGTGGGCTTTATTGTCTAGCCACCACACATATGCTTCCATGGTGGCCTCAGGTTCTGTGCTGGGAGTTTGCTCATGGCATGCACCCAGCACACTGAATTGACTCTTCTGGAGTAGTTATATTTATTAGCAAATCATTTAAAAAATCACTTATACCACTATTCTTCCAGGTAGCAACCTGGCCTTAACAACCTGACATATCACTGACACCCCAGTAGAGATAAAAGGGGCTTTATTTAATCAGGCTTAATATGGATTGAGTTAAGGAAAAAATCACACAGTCACTGTTGATGGAGGAATCCCTTCCACTGCATTATTGTATTCTGACAGCCAGAGGTTTCCCCGCCATCAGAATACAATGATCACTGCTGGCGGTTATAGCTCCCAGGAGTAATCGTACAAAAATAAAACCAGACAGCCTGATTGTACTGAGGTTGATCGATACATCAACTTCAGTACAACCAGCCTGCCCATAGATGGATCAAAGTTTGGAAGGTTCCTGCTGAACAGGCCAAATTTTAATCCATCTATGGCCATCTTACCTCCTGTAAGAAGGTGCTGGTTTAATGGTTTCAACAATGACAGATGGAATCTGTTAGCAACTACAGAAACAAAGTTACAACAAAGTTAATGACACTCCCTTCCTTTTTATTGTTTGTGAACTGCACCCCTCTCCTAGGTGGCCCCCTTGATCCCAGCCACTCGGCTGTTCTGCAGCCTGCTCCGATTTCTCTCCCCCTGGGTATATTCCAAGCCAATAATGTGAAAAAATGACTCTAAAATTCAGAGTCCATCCTGCACTAAGGCAACAAATAATATATTAAATTAAATTACAGTACTGCCACTGCTGCTCATCACTCAGCAATCACTGAAAATAATTATAACAAAGGAACCACAGCACTAAAGACAGTGCATACTTACATCATGTGACAAAAAATGAACAGGCAACAAATAATATATTAAATTAAATGACAGTACTGCCGCTGTTGCTCATCACTCTGCAATACTGTAAACACACCGGGTTCTGAAGTAAATAGAGAGAGACCACACATTAAGTTTGACCGTACTTAGAGAATAACAGTAACCAAGGCCGGTGCTTCCACTAGGCAAACTAGGCAGCCGCCTAGGGCGCATTGCCACCTAGGGGCGCAGTCACGAGTCAACACTCACTCTCCGTCATGAATGATCCTTGTGAGCTGAGGAAAGGGGCGGCAGAGGGGGAGGAAGAAGGGACAGAGGAAGATGCCAGGTGTCTGGGACAGTGGCAGAACTACCAGGCCCTGGCTTTCCACCATTGTTGGGGGAGCCCCAAGGGGCAGGAAAGGAGCCCACCGGAGTGCTAGCTGCATAATGATCCTCTTCATCTGGAGCTGAGCGGCCTAATCCCTGGGCGGGAAGTGACTCTCTAATCTGAGCTGGTGGGCAGCCGTTCATTTCCCTGGGTCGGTATTAAGCAGGGAGTGGAGGAGAGCTGAACCTGAGACTGAGCTTGGCACTGGAGGGTGGCACCTTTACTGGAGCAGAAGCGACGAGGCAACGGAATGGTCTGAGGATGTTGGTGATGAAGGAGGTGCGGAGCTCTCTGACTGCTGCTTCTCCCTCCACCAGGAGCCGGTTGGAGCTGTGGTGAGCACTGTGGTCCAGGAGAGGATCGTCCTGGGAGAAGGAATAAGCAGGATCATGGTGAAGGAGGGCAGAGTGCAGGCCACTCTCTTCATACTGCCCAGTAAATGTCCCCAGAACAGGGAATCAGGGTCCCTGAGTGTGACATGGAGTATCCCTGGTGTCAAAGAGAATTGTGGTCACCAGGTATGCCATGGGGAATCGGAGTCAACAGGTGTGACATGGGGGAGAGGGGTCACAAGTGTGACAGGGGTTTGGGGTCACCAGGTGTGCCATGAGGAATTTGGATCCCTGGGTGTGCCATTGGGGATTTAGGTCCCCAGGTGTGACATGAAGGAACATCAGGGTCCCCAGGTGTGACATGGAGGAACATCAGGGTCCCCAGGTGTGACATGGAAAAACATCAGGGTCTCCGAGTATGACATGGAGGAACATCAGGGACCCCTGATGTGACATAGAGGAACATTGGGATCACTGGGTATGACAGCATTACATGGAGGGACCATCAGATCAGGGGCACTGGATATAACATAGAGCAGTTTTTAACCCCTTCCCTTTTTATTTATTTTTTTTTGGGGGGGGGGGGGCGCAAGTAGCTGATCTTGCCTAGGGCGTAAAACAATCTAGCACCGGCCCTGACAGTAACATTAATAACGGTGTAGCATTAACAGTATAGCAGTACTAACTTAGATATCAGAGTGCACTCTGTATACTAACAGGGGCCCCCTTTGCACTAGATTGCAAGAGTCTCCTGGAGAGTGAGGCCTCACTAGTCTTCACCGGCAAGAAATCTTCAGTCAATTCAAGGAAAGTATTTGTAATCCAAGTAACGGTGAATTATAAACTGTATTCTCCAAGGTAGTTAGTAATTGTAATCCACACCGGTGAATGCGAGAATAGATCCTGATGCTTCCCAATAGACAAACAGCCTAGTACTGCAAAGAGGGCTTAGGGCCTTGTTCACCCACCACAAACTATATGTAACTGCAGTGTCCAGTGGCAATTTTGGAACTCAGTATGGCCTTCTACTTAACAGTTCAGCAGTCCCACCCTAGCTCAGTCTAGGTATAAGATAGATGCAGATGTAGATACTGGATGTCTCTACTCAGCGACTCCCACGGCCTGTCAAAGCGTCCTTTCGCTCGGTCATGCTACCAAGATTCTTACGCACACACCGCTCATCTTAGCTCCGGTGTCCACTACTAGGCTTTTGGCCTACTCCTCTGCAATCTGCAGCAGCTTCTTCAAGGCACGCTGTCCTTGAGGCAAGAGAGCGAAAGTTGATCCCGCCCCCCTTTATAAAGACACTCCCAGCAGGCTCCTCGAGTTACATTGCTCCCTGGGAGAAGAGTCCTTTTGCATAAGCAGTCTAGGGTCCTGGCTCCTCCCGGAACTACATCTCCTATAATTCAAAGGTCACCGTCTTTGCAGAACTTTAATAACAGAACAACAGTCTGAACAACACTAGCCATGCAACCAGGCTACATTCAAATAAAATATTTTTTAGTGGTAATGCACTAGGTCGGTGTGCCCTTCTTTTGTTCTTAAAATGAATTTGCAGCCAGGCTATAGACATTCTGTACGTGCATTTTCTTTGCAAACAGTACAGGAGCTTTAAAACAAGCATTCAACCTCTGCAGCTACAACAGAATAACTCATTCTCACCTGGAACAGCAGGAGTGCTTTTACTTTTACCAGCTCTGCCTACCCTGCTCTTCCTTCCATCGGTGACTAGGCAGCCTTTACACCACTTTTGTTGAGAAAAAAACATGTTCTATGTACATTTTAAGGATTTTGACAAAGTTTGTTGCAGATTCCTACCTTTTGTTATTCTGGAGATATCCCTGTGTGTTTGTCTGTGCGCATGTTCAGAAGTGAGTCTAATGGAAGTGGTTTCTTAACCACTTAAGCCCCGGAAGATTTTACCCCCTTCCTGACCAGGGGGTATTTTGCGATTCGGCACTGCGTGACTTTAACGGACAATTAAGCGGTCGTGCGACGCTGTACCTAAACGAATTTGACGTCCTTTTTTCCCACAAACAGAGCTTTCTTTTGGTGGTATTTGATCACCTGTGCGATTTTTTGATCATGCGCTATAAACAAAAAAAGAGCGGCAATTTTGCAAAAATAACAATATTTTTCACATTTTTTTATATGAAATTCCCCCAAAAAATGTAAAAATCAAAATTTTTTAACATTTTCGGCCAATTTTTTTATGCTACATATGTTTGGTAAAAAAATCGCAAAAAGCGTATTTTGATTGGTTTGCGCAATAGTTATCACGTTTACTAACAAAGGGAAAGATTTTTGTCATTTTTGTTGTTTTTTTTTAACGCGTAATGGCGGCGATCTGTGATTTTTTTTGCGGTACTGCGACATTGCGGCGGACAGATCGGACCCTTGACTGACATTTTTGACACTTTTGGGAGTACCAGTGACATTTCTACAGTAATCAGTGCTACACATATGCACTGTTACTGTAAAATTACACTGACAGTGAAGGGGTTAACTTTATTTGAGAGGGAGGGGTGGTGTGTGTCCCTAGGGGCGTGATTCTAACTGTGATTGGCTGTGGCTTGAGCTGTAGGAACAATGATCAACGGGCGGGGGGGTCCGTGACCGCACTGGAGCGGGAGCGCACCTCCGGCGGCGCGCGCTCGCTCCCCAGAGCCTCACAAGCTAGCAACGTAGTCCTACGTCGCTCTGCCTGTGAGGGGCTGACTGCCGCAGTAAATATACTGTGAGCAGTTGGCAAGCGGTTAATTATCAACCAGCTGCTGCACCTGCAAGGCTCTAATTAGGAAAATTGCAGGGCATGTATCCCTTTAGATGTGATTTCCTATTGGGAGTATCCCACCAAAATGACATTTTTGTTGCAGGGGATGCCTGAAATCTAACTGGTATCTTTGTTAGACTTCTGGAAAATCATTGAGCCAATCACAAAAGCAGGACATTTTGTTTCTGGGGTGTGGTCAGTACACATTCTGTGTACAGAACAGCTACAGGTAGCCATTATGCATTGCATTTCACAGAAAATTACAGAGCTGCAGATTGAAAAGGAAAGGTCATTTTTAATAACATTCAATTACAATATGCCTTGTGTCACAATTATATACGCTATATTATTTTTCTTTTATTTTCTATTTTTTTTTTCATGAAAGTGGAGTTATCTTTTAAGTCTTTTATTCCCTCATGTAAACACAGACAGGTGCACCTACCTCCAGATACAGGAGAGAAGAGTGCTGAAAGCCAACCTGAACAACTTCAGTGCTTCTCTTTGAACATGAATTGGAATTTTGGAACATGAACTTCTTAATGTTTGCAGCCACAGAGGTTGTGAAATTGTTTAAAGCTTATAAACAGTACAGTTTGTTAAAGATGAATTACAGGCATGGTAAATTTTTTTTCATAGTCAGATTGGCCCAGCATCAACTAATGTACCTTTGTACTATACTTGGCCGATGGCCATAGAAGCTGGAAATCACTAAAGTAGATACCATTTCCCTAATGATCTCCACTTGCTTCCAGGTCCCATGATATCACCACCACCCCGCCAATTCCGAAATCACCTCTCCAACTCTTCACCTCATCCAATCAGAGAATGCTTTGCATTCATTTAGAATTTGCAAAACATTTCCTAAACGACTGAGCAATCAACCTCCTATATTCACAAAGCATCAGGCCGGCTGCTCAGCAGTGGACCTGGAAGAACGTAGAGAATAGATTACTGAAGTAGCTGTGTCTTCTTCAGTAATTTCCAGCTTTCAGGGGGAATTGGTCAGGTATGGCATATACAGATTTATATTGGTTCAAGTTGGACCAATGTAATTATGTAAACATTTACCATGCCTGGAACTCTTCTTTAGAAAAATATAAATACTTCACTATCCAAAGCTTGGTCACAGGTTCACTTCAAAGTATAAACAAATGGCCAAGGGAACCCACCCCTACTAAAAGGCACAGGGCAGAGGCGTAACTACAACCTTCAGGGCTCGGGTGCAAGAAACCATGAAGGGCCCCCCCTGACCCCATCCCAGGGCCCCTTCCCATGTTCTGCAGCAGGCCACCTCCTGCCTTCTTGAGGCCCCCAGATGGTGGTGGAACACCAGGGCCCAGACACAAGTGCAACCTTTGAGACCCTGGTAGCTCTGCCACTGACCTTACTATTACTAGGAGGCATTTTGGAGGATGTAAGGGAGCACTCTGGAAGATATAAGGGGGCACTCTGGAGGTACTAAAACCGTACCTTTAGAGTGCCCCCTTATATCCACCTGAATGCCCCCTTGGGATCAGTGGCAGTAGTGGTGCTGGTGGTGGAAGGGGGTGGAATCCGTGGTAGTGGTGGAGAAGGTGGTGGGATCCATGGCGGTGGTGAGAGGGGTGGGATCAGTGGCAGCAGTAGTGGTGAGGGGGGTGGGATGAGTAGCAGCAGTGGTGGTGGTGAGATGGGGTGGGATCAGTGACAGCAGTGGAGTGGTGGTGGTGAGGGGCGGTGGGATCAGTGGCAGTGGTGGTGGGGGTGAGGGGGTGGGATCAGTGGCAGCAGTGGTGGTGAGGGGGGGTGGGATCAGTGGCAGTGGTGGTGGTGAGGGGGTGGTATCTGTGGCAGCGATGGTGGTGGTGAGTGGATCAGTGGCAGTGGTGGTAGGGGTAAGGGGGTCAATCAGTGGCAGCGGTGGTGGTGAGGGGGGTGGGATCTGTGGCAGTGGTGGTAGTGAGGTGGGTGGGATCTGTGGCAGCAGTGGTGGTCAGGGGAGTTAAATCAGTGCCAGCAGTGGTGGTGGTGAGGGGGGTGGGATTAGTGGCAGTGGTGGTGGTGGTGGTGAGGGTGGTTGGATCAGTGGCAGTGGTGAGGGGGGTGGGATCTGTGGCAGCAGTGGTGGTGAGGGGGGGTGGGGATCAGTGGTGGTGGTAAGGGGGGAGGGATCTGTGGCAGCGGTGGTGGTGAGGGGGATGGTGATCAGTGGTGGTGGTGAGGGGGGTGGGATCTGTAGAAGCAGTGGAGGTGAGGGGGGGGTGGGGATCAGTGGTGGTGGTGAGGGTAGTGGGATAAGTGGCAGCAGTGGTGAGGGGGGTGCGATCTGTGGCAGCGGTGGTGGTGAGGATCAGTAATGGCGGTGAGGGTGCCATCCCCCCCTCCACCACTGCTGCCTCTTACCAATCCCACCCCCCTGCCCCCCCAACACAGATCTCATCCCTTTCCCCACCCCTTCACCTCTGCGACAGAGGTAAAGGAGCAATAGGGATGAGATCTATGGTGGTGGTGAAAGGGGGGGGGGGTCGGTAAGAGGCAGCAGTGGTGGAGGATGGGATCAGTTGCACTGACATCTTGCAAATAATCACTTACTAAGTCAGTCGCAAGTCAGGGATGCCTCTTGATGCCTGGGGTCGCCTCTCAGAAGAGAGAGCTCCTCCCCCTTAAATCTACTGGTTGTCAGCTGCTCAGCTGACGCCTCCCTTTCAGCCTGTCACTGTCCACCTCCCTACAATGACAGTTCCTGCTCAGCCTCCACTCAGCGGCCAGCAGGTGCTCCCTCCCCCAGTGGTGGAACAAACGAGGGAGGGAGGGGCCGCACCGCTCACACTGACAGAGCCAGGAGAGGAAAGGGGAGCTCACAGCTGAAGAGCGTAATGAGCGGGCCCTTCACAGCAGAGTGAGAGACGAACGGGCAGGGCGGCGGGCCCCCCGCACAGTGGCGGAACGCCAGGGCCCAGTCGCAAGTGCGACTGCTGTGACTCTGGTAGTTCCACCACTGGCACAGAGGTGCCTTGGACACCCAGCACATAGCACTATGGCAGCAAAGGTGACCCGTGCATGCCCTCACCAATATTTTAACAGTACACACAAATGGCCACTGCCCTCACCTATAACTGGCTAGCCCAGCAAGGAGTACATGGAAGGACAACACATGCAAAATAAAACCAGAGACATTCCCTGCTCAACTTACCGACCAGCCTGTAACCAACCAAATTATCCTGTCTAACAGTATGTGTTAAAACAAGGGTTTAGTCTGCACACATTAAAGTAAAACTTAAGGCAAAACTTTATTTTTAGTTTTGGATATAGTGGAGATAGACTAGAACATCTGTCAGTTTTTATTGCTGTCTGTGCCCCTGAAAGGGGGATTCACCTTCTCTGTTGGTCCTGTTTACCATTATCATTGAAAGGAAAAATAAAATAAAATTCTAAATTTTAGTTTCCCCCAAGAAAAGTAATAGAGGGGAAATGTTCCAATGGGGATACTCGTTCTGTTGACCTGGGGGTCCCCAAGATATTACCGTAATTTGCAGGAATTTCCTCTCCCTTCCTGTTTTGGCTACGGGTCAGGAAGTGAAGGGAATTCTCCCCAATGGGACAAAGTTGGCAAAAATAAACTTTACAGGGGTTATAACCCTCCCTTGCTCTATCCAAGATGAAAAAAAAGTTTTGCCTATAGTTCTACTTTAAGACAACATCATATGATGAGATGAAGTAGCACATTAAACAACTCACATGGTAAATACGTTAGTTAATTATGCATTGTGTATTAACAAACACCAATGTTAACTAATGAAATATTATTCTAATATCAGAGGATATAAACGAAATACAAAATTCGTACAAGAAGCCAAGTTTGGGTCATAGGAGGGTAGGTGTGTGATATGAATTAAAAGTGTTTGCTTTTTCTCAAAATAATAAGAAATTTGCCAGCAATATATGTAGCAATTGTGAAAATATAATCACATTTCCAAGCCAATACATTTTCAGAAGAAATAAACAAGTTTTAATGATAATGCTGTTTACCCTCTGTGTTTTCTTCAATTTTGAGTGAAATTGTCCCAAAGGATTTCTGTAGCCTAATGTTCTGTAAGGGCTTATATTGTTTGTCAGCGTACTTGGTAAGAGGCCAGATAGATGCCGCCATCACAAGCCATAGTGGCAGATGTTACCCTTATCAAGCTGCAATCTTTATTTATTCTGTAAGGTACAATGAAGTGATTACTGTGCAGTAATCTATTTAAAAGTATTTTTTTGTAATTGTATGTCTTATTTTCCATTTTAGTATAATACATATTATGGACTAAATTCTAGGAGTTTACATAAAAATAAAATTATATTTGTCAATTGATCCAAGGTCCAGTAAAATAACCACCCTCCAAACATACAAAATACAAGTGACCAATGCCCAATAGAAAGAGATAGATCACGGATGACCAAAATTATTTTGTTCAAAATGTATAATTGCTGAAGTATTAAATAAGCTTTAACCCAGTAGCAATATCAAAGTATAACACTTGTTATTATATATAAAAAAATACTTTAAAAAAGAAAAAATATATATCAATTTCTCCTATTTGCTCTTTTCGAGAATATTTTTCTATATATTATGATTGCTATATTTTGGTATAAATACTAGGAAAGAGCGAATTAATTTTCATCATCCATGATTTGTCCCTTTCATCAGGGTACTATTTTGTATTTTGCATGATTATGTTTTCTAACTGTAATAGTTATATTTTTTTGATTTTGTTTTTCTATTTTACAGGATTTTTTTTTTCTTTCCACCTCTAGTCCTCATTTGCAAAAGCTTCAAAATGCTCAGCAACCAAAAGCCCATACTTTAAATTGTGATTGTGTTTGTTGATATATGAGGACTTTTAGCTCACCACCCGAAGCCCAAAAAAATACATCTTAAGAAAAATGGAAAGAAAAATGCTGGGCTAAAGTATTGATGTTGATGTAAATGATCTTGTTCCTGGGCAGGCAGCTTCTACATCCCAAAGGATCTTTATAGTCTCATTGGCTTCTAGTCCAATGAAACAAAAATGGATTGGTCCAGAGGTCTATACAGTAACACCTTGGATTGTGAGCATAATTCGTTCTGGAAACATGCTTGTAATCCAAAGCACTCTTTTAACAAAATTTCCCCATAAGAAATAATGGAAACTTAAATGATTCGTTCCACAACCATTTATTTATAAGTCCTTTAGTTTATAGTTCTTATAAAAAGATTCTAGCAATGTGGTAGGTTGTGTAACCATAAAATGTCCATCCACAAATGGCAGCCCCCACCAGGGGATTAGAAGCAAAATACAGCAGGGGCTACAGAGTATAAAAGAGAATAGAGGAGCATCTAAGTGTAGCAATATGGTTACATTTAATGAAGGTTCAACATTTAGCAAATCACATGGTTGATGATTAAAACAGGCACATCTAAATATGCAGGCATCCGAGGTCCTCCTCACCGCCAACTCTCACCGCTGTCAGTCTACTGTTGTGACCGGGAAGACTACCCTGCAGTAGAGCGATCTGAAACCGAGGCTTGAATCGCTCATGGAGCGCAATGTGGAAGGAATGATGTCGATGGCGGTGCTGAGGATGGTCTATGTGGACAGCTTTACCCCGGATGCCTGCATACTTAGATGTGCCTGTTTTAATCATAAACCATGTGATTTTGCTTCTAATCCCCTTGTGGAAGCTGCCATTTGTGGATGGACATTTTATGGTTACATCGCTAGAATCTTTTTTCTCCTCTCTTTTATACTCAGCTGTGACATGACATTATTTGTATATCAAGACATCGCTTGTATATCAAGTCAACCTTTATAAAAAAAAATTTGCTTGTCTTGCAAAACTCTCTCAAACCAAGTTACTCTCAATCCAAGGTTTTACTGTATATAACTTTATTCCAAAAATAGTCAGGGGGACAATTTTGAAAAGCATCCAACGCATTTTGGAAGTCCAAGAGCACCCTCTTCATCAAGGCTAGAAAAAAAACCCATAATGATATCTCTATATATATCCAATAATAATAATACAGCTGCCCTCCTTGGTGCTACATTTAAAATCAATTACCCTATAGCCTATAGTATTGGAAATACTTAAAAAAATAAAAAAAGAATAGATAACTAATATACAAAAACCTCAGACAACTGTGAGAACATGAAAAAAACATACCAATTAAGTTATTGTAAAAAATAAAATAATAATATTAATAAACATAATAATAACAATATGCTGCTGCTGCTGCTGCTGCTACTACTACTAATAATAATATTATGCTTGTTATCTATTTTTTACCCAAATTAACTGAAATGGTATGCTTAATAAGGCTGCATTCACATGTCAGCATTTGGATCATGGGCAGAACCGCCGCGGTTCCGCCCGCGATCCGGAGATTATTGCAAATCGCGGGACGCCTAGCGTTGCCCGTTGATTTGCAATAGCCCCCAAACCCCGAGCGATGTTGCCGCGATTTCCGCCTGCCGAATCGCGGCAACATCGCGCAAACAAAATCGCAGGACGCAATACGCTCCAAAGAAGTACAAGAGCTTCTTTGGAGCGTATTGCGTCCCGCGATTTTGTTTGCGCGATGTTGCCGCGATTCGGCAGGCGGAAATCGCGGCAACATCGCTCGGCGTTTGGGGGGGTATTGCAAATCAACGGGCAACGCTAGGCGTCCCGCGATTTGCAATAAATCTCCGGATCGTGGGCGGAACCACGGCGGTTCTGCCCGCGATCCAAACGCTGACATGTGAACGGAGCCTTATTATTCATGTTCTCACATTTGTCTGAGGTTTTTGTATACTGATTATCTATTCAATGTTACCTGACAATAATTTTGATACCTCCAATACTACTGGCACAATAGCAGCAAGCACTAATACACGCTGCACTACCAGAAATAGTACATGCACATTTTTGGTACATTTTGGAGCGTTAGGCAAATTAATGTGCTGCCTTTTTACAGATCGGTAGTGACTGAGATTCAGCACTGCTTTTCATTGTACTGAACTTTGGGAGTCCATGGTGGTACAAAGGTAACACATTACTTTGTAACACATTTATTAACTCTTGATTATGCACAATAACTTGGTACTTTAAATCTTCATCTTTCATATTTTTTATTGTAGCAGTACTAGTGAAAATGAATATGCACTATGCATACAGTATATTAATAGCACATGTAAAGTCAGCAAAGGATGTTTTAAAAAATTAAAGTAATGCAAATGCCTGCATTTTATAATAAAATATTATGGTAAGTGTTTGGTTTATTACTTTTCTTTAAGGTTAAAGGCCACAAGATGTCAGTAAAGAACAAGAAAATGTGTGTTTTAAAGTCAGCAAAATACACCATCCAGTTTTATACAACATAATTATTGTAACCATTAAAGAGTAAAAAAAAAATTTCAGAATGTGTTTATACCTAAATGAAACTGTTAAACTAGAACAGACTGAAGACATAACATAACCAGGATTAACAAGTCCTAAATCCAGATCCCACAAGGAGCAGCTTGTTTTTCAGAATGTGAAAAAAAATACCTACCTTTAAAATGATTGGAAAGGTAGAAGATTATTTTTAGTTTAATGCATTCTATGCATTAAGGTAAAAAGAACTTCTATGCCAGAGGATCCCCCCAGCCCCTCCCCCCTTATACTTACCTAAGTCCCATCTCAATCCAGCAATGTGCACAAGAGCAGCGGCTCTGTATGCTCTTTCTCTTCTCACTGGGCAGATTGATAGGAGAGGGAGACATTGGCTTCCGCTGCTGTCAATCGTATTCTGTGACCGCAGAGTCTGCGGCGGGGCTGAGCCGCCCTGTCCGTGGCTACAGTCGCAGACAGGGAGGCTCGGGAGTGAGCCCACATGAGTGCCGCCAAAGAAAATGCCTTTTTAAGGAAGCACTCCCTGAAAAGGTGAAGACAGGAGTGCCGGCAGGTAAGTATAACATGTTTATTATTTTTAATTAAAAGAAAAACAAAAATAAAGCTCTGATATCACTCTAAGGTGTAATTCAAAGGAATGGTATTGATATGTTAAAGCAGGAGGAACAAGCCTTTAATATGTCAAAGAAGTAGGTACGCAGTAACTGTGTTCACATTGGATGAATATGAGGGACTGTAATAGATTACTAAACACAGTTGATTTACAAAGGCTAGGTTCTCAACAGTGGTGTACCAACGGAGGGCGCAGGACGGGGGTGGCCCGCCTCAGGTGCCACGCACTAGGGGGGATCTCAGGGCTGCTCAAGCCAGTCCGCATCTCCCTGTGAAGGCAGCTGCGGAAGCAGATCCTTCAGTCCGCGCTGCTCGTGGGGCAGCGGGAAGAAGGTGAGTATCCAAGCAGCCTCGTGTGTGTGCCTGGATAGGAGGAGTGGTGGGACAGCTGCATATAGAGGAATTGATCTTTCCATATTCCTCCTGCAGCCGCTAAATGCCTGATTCTCCTCCTCTCCCTCCTGCAGGCATTCAGCGGCTGCAGGAGGAAAATGGAAAGATCAATAACTCTATATGCAGCTGCCCCACGGCTCCTCCTATCCAACTTCTTTTGCTGGCCCCCCAGTGCTGTCCAGCACCCCCCTTTTCTAGCACCCCCCCTTTCCAGCCCCCTTCCAGTGCTCTCCAGCCCCCCCAGTGCTCTTTAGCACCCCCATGCTCTTTAGCCCCCCCAGTGCTCTTGAGCTCCCCACAGTGCTTTTCAGCTCCCCCCCCCATGCTCTCTGGCTCCCCCAGTGCTCTCCACCCCCTGTGCTCCCTTGCTCCCCTCCTCAGTGATCTCCAGTCCCCCCCAGTGCTCTCCAGTCCCCCCCCAGTGCTCTCCAGTCCCCCCTCCCCCGTGCTCTCCATCCCCCTGGTTTTCCCTGCCCCCCCAGTACTCTCCACCCCGTGCTTTCCAACCCCCTGCAATGCTTTCCAAACCCACCCCCCTTAATTCTCTCCAGTCCCCCCTAATGCTCTCCAGTCACCCCCCCCCCCCTCCCCTGCCCTTCAGCTCCTCCAGTGCTCTCTGCTTGCCCTGTGCTCTCCCCCTAGTGCTCTTCTATCTTCTATCATGTCTGCAGTCTCTGACCATCTCTTGTATCATGTCCGCAGTCTCTGATCATCTCTTGTATCATGTCCAACGTCTCTAACCATCTCTTGTATCATGTCTGCAGTCTCTGATCATCTCTTGTATCACGTTCGCAGTCTCTGACCATCTCCTGTATCATGTCTTCAGCCTCTGACCATCTCTTCTATCATGTCCGATGTATCTAACAATCTCTTGTATCATGTCCACAGTCTTTGACCATCTCTTCAAAAAAACGATGAGATTTCCAGTCACAACTTATCAACCAGCCAATGACCAACCAAATTGACCTGTATAACAGTATGCATTAAAAACAGGGGTTTAGTTGCACACATTTGCAAATACATGCGTAAGCTGCAGGCCCCGGCAAGGCACCCTGTTATCTGCAGTCCCTAACTCTACAATTTAAAGGGTCTCCACAATGGGAGCACATGCATTCTGATGAGATAGATATGGGACAGGTGACTAAAGGGAGCCCACCCCTCCTTAAAGGCACAGGGTCATGTATCATGTCCGCAGTGTCTGGCCATCTACCGTATCATGTCGTGGTCTCTAACCATCTCTTGTATTATGTCCCCGGTCTCTGATTATCTCTTGTATCATGTCTGCGGTCTCTGATAATATCATGTATCATGTTTGCGGTCTCTGGCCACCTCCTGTATCATGTCTGCGGTCTCTGACCACCTCCTGTATCATGTCTGTGGTCTCTGACCACCTCCTGTATCATGTCTGCGGTCTCTGACCACCTCCTGTATCATGTCCACGGTTTCTAACCATCTCCTGTATCATGTTCGCAGCCTCTGACCATCTCTTGTATCATGTCCGCAGTCTTTGACCATCTCTTGTATTATGTCCGCAGTCTCTAATCATCTCTTGTATCACGTCCACAGTCTCTGACCATCTCTTGTATCATGTCCACAGTCTTTGACCATCTCTTGTATCATGTCCTCAGTGTCTGACCATCTACTGTATCATGTCTGTGGTCTCTGACCATCTCTTGTATCATGTCCCTGGTCTCTGATCATCTCTTGTATCATGTCTGCGATCTCTGACCATCTCCTGTATCATATTTGTGGTCTCTGACTACCTCCTGTATCATGTCTGCAGTCTCTGACCACCTCCTGTATCATGTCCGCAGTCTCTGACCATCTTCTGTATCATGTCGGCAGTCTCTGACCATCTCTTGTATCATGTCTGCAGTCTCGAAACATCTCTTGTATCATGTCTGCAGTGTCTGACCATCTACTGTATCATATCCGCGGTATCTGACCATCTCTTGTATCATGTCTGCGGTCTATGACCATCTCCTGTATCATGTTTGCGGTATCTGACCACCTCCTGTATTATGTCTGTGGTCTCTGACCACCTCCTGTATCATATCCGTGGTTTCTGACCTCTCCTGTATAATGTCCGCAGTCTCTAAATATCTCTTGTATCATGTCCGCAGTCTCTGACCATCTCTTACATCATGTTCGCAGTCTCTTGCCATCTCTTGTATCATGTCCGCAGTGTCTGGCAATCTACTGTATCATGTCCGCGGTCTCTGATCATCTCTTGTATCATGTCCCCTGTCTCTGATCATCTCTTGTATCATGTCCCCGGTCTTTGATCATCTCCTGTATCATGTTTGTGGTCTCTGACCATCTCTTGTATCATGTCCGCAGTCTCTGACCATCTCTTGTATCATGTCCACAGTCTCTGACCATCTCTTGTATCACGTCCGCAGTCTCTGACCATCTCCTGTATCACGTCCGCAGTCTCTGAACATCTCTTGCATCACGTCCTTAGTCTCTGACCATCACTTGTATCATGTCCACAGTGTCTGTCCATCTATTGTATCATGGCCTCAGTCTCTTAATATTTCCTGTTTCATGTCTGCAGTCTCTGACCATCTCTTGTATCATGTCCTCAGTCTCTGACCATCTCTTGTATCATGTCTGCAGTCTCTGACCATCTCCTGTATCATGTCTGTAGTCTCTGACCATCTCTTGTATCACATCTGCAGTCACTGACCATCTCTTGTATCACATCTGCAGTGTCTGGCCTTCTACCTTATCATATCTGCAGTCTCTGACCATCTCTTGTATCATGTCTGCAGTCTCTGACTATCTCCTGTATCATGTCCGCAGTCTCTGACCATCTCCTGTAGTGTGCGTCCAATCTCTTACTCAAACTTAAGAGTTCGAGTTAGCTAACAGATAGCTAGTAATAGTACTAGGTATCTGTTTATGCTGAAGGTAGGACTGTGCAGAGAAGGCAAAGCGTGCAAAAGGGGGCACTGTGATTAGAGAGACGGGGGGGGGGAGGAGCAGGCTGCAAGGGGTACTGTGATGGGGGGCTGTGAAATGTGTGCAATACATATATAAATGTTCAAACATTGCACATTTTTGTGGGTGTTTTTACATTTTAAAGGGGGGGGGGGGTTAGGAGTTGCCAGATATAGGATCCGCCCCGGGTGCCAATTGCTCTTGGTACGCCACTGGTTTACACTATTGCAACCCACTTTCAGTGTGTGGGCAGTCCATTCATTTCAGTCTGCTGTCCTACCTGCAGAAATGTGGGGAAAGAAGGACATGACCTCTTTTAAAATTGTTCCACACTGAACCCTCTGCTGCTGCGACACAATGCAGTGTGGTGCACATAAAAATGTGCTGCAATTTCTGATGCAAGGGGGTGCCATTCAGAATGCGTTTACCTGTGGTTTGGGAACACTTGTGATTTTGTGTGCATTTCCAACTTAGCTTAAAGGGGTTGAGACCTGTGGTGTCCGCGGGGGCTGACACGGGCTACAGCCCCGAGTGGGCCTCCAAAAAGCCCTGGGTCTTCTATCCCTATAGACAATTATTAGCCCCGAGTCCCAAGGCCTGGGGTTGGCCGGAAACTCGGGGATTGGCAGCCTGCCCTGGGGCCACTTTGCAGAGCTGCCTCTACAGAGCGGGGATCTCCTGCTTACCTGGCGCAGCCAAGTGTCATACGAAGTCCCGCCTCTTGGACCGGCTCCTATGATGGACATCTCACTGGTCCAATGCCAGGACATGTAATGTGCATCATAGGAGCCTGATATAGGAGGCGGGACTTAGTGTGGCTCTCCCCTCCCAATACACTGGCAAGGCTGCGTTAATGGGCACTGGCTGACCAGGCTACATTGATGGGCACAGGTAAGGCTGAGCTGATGGGCACTGACATGGCTGCATTCATGGGTACTGGCAAGGCTGCGCTGATGGGCACGGATGAGGCAAAGCTAATGGGCACTGTGATCAGGCTGCGTTGATGGGCACTGGCTAAGCTGCGTTGATGGGCACTGGCAAGGCTGCACTGATGGGCATAGGTGAGGCTGAGCTGATGGACACAGGTAAGGCTGAGCTGATGGGCACTGATCTGGCTGCATTGATGGGCACTGATCAGGCTGCGTTGATGGGCACTGATCAGGCTGCATTGGTGATTTGATGGGCACTGGTGAGGCTGCATTAATGGGCATTGGTGAGGCTGAGCTGATGGGCACTGATGAGGCTGCATTGATGGGCACTGATGAGGCTGCATTGATGGGCATTGGTGAGGCTGAGCTGATGGGCACTGGTGAGGATGCATTGATGGGCACTGGCGAGGCTAAGCCGATGGACATTGATCAGGCTGCATTGATGGGCACAGGTAAGGCTGCACTGATGGGCACTGATGAGGCTGTATTTATGGGTAAAGGTGAGGCTGCACTGATGAGGCTGTATTTATGGGCACAGGTGAGGCTGCATTGATGGGCACAGGTGAGGCTGAGCTGATGGGCACAGGTGAGGCTGCACTGATGGGCACAGGTGAGGCTGAGCTGATGGGCACTGGTGTGGCTGCATTGATGGGCACTGGTGAGGCTGCATTGATGGGCACTGGTGAGGCTGCATTGATGGGCACTGGTGAAGCTGCCTTAATGGGCACTGGTGAGGCTGCATTGATGGGCACTGGTGACACTGCATTGATGGCACGGGTGAGGCTGCATTGATGGGCATTGGTGAGGCTGAGCTGATGGGCACTAATAAAGCTGCATTGATGGGCACTGATGAGGATGAGCTGATGGGCATTGGTGAGGCTGCATTGAGGGGCACTGGGCATTGTGCATGGTGGGGCATTGGGCAGGGGTGAGGGGGGCATTGGGTGGAGCATGGACTGGACTTTTGGAAATCTCAGAGCAATGGAGACAAAGAGGAGTAATGGCTGCTGCAGTATTATAATCAATACATTTTAAACATCCTGAGCAATAAGGCATTTCCCTAGATTTATAGATTTGGTACTGTACATGGCTCACTCCTGGCAGAACACCAACCTCACTGCAGCCTATCAGGGTGGCTTAATACTACGACCTTGCCAAGAGATGGGGTCAGCATGTTCTGTCTATGTGTTTATGGGTAAAATGCACTGCAATATGGCTGCCTGGATGTGTTCTGTATACAGATTATGTAATTTCCTCCTTGTGTTATTGGTTTACTGATTTTCCCAGAAGTCTTAACTAAGATACAAATCAGATTTTGGGCATCCCCTGCAACAAAAAGGCCATTTTTTTTGGTGAGATAATCTCAAAGGGAAATTATGTCTAAAAGGAATGCAGACCCTGCCACTTTCCTCATTAGACCCCTGCAAGTGCAGCAGCTGATTGATAATTATAAAATTACTCCCATTTACATTCACTTTGCTCATGGACATTCACAAACAAATAGCTATTTCTTCAGAATAACAAAAGGTAGGAATCTGCAAGAAAATTTGTAAAAGTCCTTGCAATGTACAGAGGGGCATGTTTGTTTCTCAATAAAGGTTGAGTTATCTTTAACCTCTTGCCAACCGCGCTTTAGCCAAATGACGGATTCAGCATGGATGGCTAGTTCTGGGAGGCTGTCATATGATTACAGAATGATGTAAAGTGCCAATCAGTGGCTCTTTACCACGTGATTAGCTGTGTCCAATCACAGCTGATCACAGATGTAAATAGAAGCCGGTTATCGGCACTCCTTTCTCCATGCTGACATCAGGGTACTGATTATCTGTGTCTTGATTATCAGTGCAATCCCAACAGTGCCAACCAGTGCTGCCAAACAGTGCCCACCAGTGCTGCCAATCATTGCCCACCAGTGCTGCTAATCAGTGCCCATCAGTGCTGCCAATCAGTGCCCATCAGTGCCTCCTCATTAGTGTCACCTATCAGTGCCATCTACCAGTGTCCTTCAATGCCGCCTATCAGTGACTATCAGTGCCAATCAGGGCCTACTATCAGTGCAGCCTAATCAGTGCCCACCAGTGCCTCCTCATCCGTGCCCGCCAGTGCCGCCACATCAGTGCAGCCTATCAGTGCCCATCAATGCTCATTAGTGCCACATCCTCAGTGCAGTCTATCAGTGCCCATCAGTACCGCCAATCGGTGCAGCCTTATCAGTGCCCTCCAATGCTTCCTCATTAGTGCCCACCAGTACATCCTCATCAGTGCCCACCAATGTCCATTAGTGCTGCCTCATCAGTGCCGACTTCGTCAGTGCCCATCAGTGCAGCCTATCAGTGCCCATCAGTGCAGCCTCATCAGCGCACATCAGTGAAGTAGAATAATTACCTGTTTAAAAAATGTTATAACAAACTATGAAAAATGTTGTTGTTTTTTTAAAAATGTTCGGTCTTTGTTTATTTATCAAAAAATAAAAACCCAGCGGTGATCAAATACCACCAAGAAATCTCTATTTGTGTGAAATTTTTTTATTTGGGTACAGTATTGCATGACTGCGCAATTGTCATTCAAAGTGTGCCAGTGCTGAAAGATGAAAATCGGCCTGGTCAGGAAGGGGGTAAAAATGCCCAGTAGGCAAGTGGTTAAAAGAGGCCATTAGGAGGTGATATATCCTTTCAGCTGCCTGTCAAATGCCCTCTGAAAAGCAATCCACAGCAGATCGCTATCTAATGTAAAAACAAGCCCTTGTTATATCCTCACCACTTACTGAAGGTCACTCTGGAGATTTTAGGCAGTTTCTTCAACCCATTATGGAGATATGCCTTTTTAGGGAAAAATGACTGCACTGAATGCAAAAAAAGTGTACGTTGCCCAAAGTACACCTGTTGTAGGTCATACAAATCTGCTGTCCTGCGTGCCCTTGTTGAAGAAAAACTTCCCTTTGCAGTAATGTGTGGGTTAAGAAATAATTTATATTATGAGTATTTTTAATTGCCAGAGATGAGTAAGAAAAGAAGCAATTAAAGCAAGGCCTGAAAGGCATGACGCTGTCAGAAATCTGATGGTATTTAGTGCACAGAGTTCTCAGAAGCCCTCATCTGACTCCTCTGAGGAATAGAAAGTGAACTGGCCAGACAGCTTCTTTTACACTCTAGTTGGTGTTTAATAATTAGACTTGTTTGTGCTGGTATCAAAACAACTTAGCTCATCCTACACACACTTTGCTTAAGTCTTTGTCGAAAGCAAAGGGCAAGCTGTACACAGTCCTCTGGGGTGTTCAGCTAACATCTAGTTTAATATTCCCAGTCTTAGCTAACATTCTGATCAATGAAGATTTTAACTTAATCGCACTGGGGCGGCTGTATGATATACTTGGGTCTTATAAGCTGCACTTGTAATACAGGATTGTTTTCTACACATAAATGTCGCTGTTCCTGCATGCCTTCCATATGGCAGTCAAACAATCATATAGTAAAAACCCCCCTACCCTGTGAGACTGGATCCGGAAAATGGATAAACATGTTTTATTGGAACAGGACACCTATTTTCAACTAAACACATCCTTAAAATACGAAAAAAAAATGTAAAGAATGGATAGATGCTCCATGCTTCAGCCTAAAAGCATAATAAAGAGAGGTAGTGTTTAACCACTTAAGCCCCGGAGGATTTGGCTGCTCAAAGACCAGGCCCTATTTTGCGATTCAGCACTGCGTGACTTTAACGGACAATTTTGCGGTCGTGCGACACTGTACCTAAACGAAATTGATGTCCTTTTTTCCCCACACACAGAGCTTTCTTTTGGTGGTATTTGATCACCTGTGCGATTTTTATTTTTTGCGCTATAAACAAAAAAACAGCGACAATTTGAAAAAATAACAATATTTTTCACATTTTTTTATATGAAATTCCCCCAAAAAAAATAAAAAAATAAAAAATTTTTAACATTTTAGGCCAATTTGTTTTCTGCTACATATTTTTAGTAAAAGAAATTGCAATAAACGTATTTTAATTGGTTTGCGCAAAATTTATTGCGTTTACTAACTACGGAAAAGATTTATGTCATTTTTATTGTTTTTTTTAACTAGTAATGGCGGCGATCTGCGTTTTTTTTGCGGGACTGCGACATTGCGGCAGACAGATCGGACCCTTGATTGACATTTTTGACACTTTTGGGGGTACCAGTGACATTACTACAGTAATCAGTGCTATAAATATGCACTGGTACTGTCAAAATGACACTGGCAGGGAAGGGGTTAACTTTATTGGTGATTAGTGGGTTAAATGTATCCCTAGGGGCGTGATTCTAACTGTGGGGGGGCGTGGCTAGTGATGTAACCACAGAGACATACGATCCTACATAGCAGGATCGTATAGTCTCTGCAGTTACACCAGGGAGAATGACAGACGGCTGTGTTTACATCAGCCGTCTGCCTTTCTCCCTCTCCTGAGCGGGATCGCGAGTGGCCAGCGGACATCGGAGCCACCTGTCACACGTGCGGGGATACCTGTGAATGAGCGGGGTGGTAGCGCGCCTCTGGCGGCATGTGCTCGCTCCCTACAGGCTCCTGGGCGAGCGACGTAGTACTACGTTGGTTTGCCCAGGAGCGGCTGACTGCCGCAGTAAATATACTGACGGCGGTCGGCAAGTGGTTAAAGAGCAGGTTGGCCTGTATTATTTAAAGTGAATGGAAATGATTACCTTGTAAAACAACCCATTCAGTTTAAAATATAAATGAAAGGCAAAACATGTGTGTATAGATATAAAAAAACACTAAAAATACCTTTTTTAAAAAGTAATCACATTCCCTCTGTTCTCAGCTGCATAAGAGCTGGGGGAAGGAGAAGCAGCAGTACACTAAGCTTCCCAGTGAATGGCTGTTCAGAGGGGGTGTGTCAGGACAAGTCTGAACAAGTCTGATCATTGGAGGAGAGTACACTGAGTTCCAAGCATAGATAGAGAACTGACCAGGATGTGCTCCTCTGCTTAGTTTGGTCAGGTTTTAATAGGAATGGGGGCTAGCAGGAACACCAGGGATTTCACATAAAGGAAGCAATACAAAGAGAAGAGGGCACTTTCTCAAACAATATGGTACAGCAGGATAATATCAGAAATATGAAGTGTTAGGGTAACAAACGCTTTAACTTTTTATACAGTGTATCAGTTGCCCTGGAATTTTTTGGTAGACTTGATAATAATGAAATACATGTGACGTTAAAGTTTTATCAGTCTAAAGTGTTACTAAACCCAGGACCCTGCATTCACTATATCTGCTCTCCCACAGTACACAGAACATGGTAATGCAATTACTTTAGTAATTATAAACTGCTAAATACCCTTTCTCTATACTCACTGTGGAACCTAAGGGAATTATCCTCTGCATTGCAAAAAAAGTCTGATCCTGTATTCTCTGATCCTCCCCTACTTCCACTGTCCCCAATCCATCTGCTGATAGAACAGATCCTTTTGGAGGCACTCTGCACATCCTCAGTTTGGTGTGTATTGCTAGAGAGTTTAATTTTTCAGGAGGATGCATGTAATCAGCAAAGGGCCAATCAGCACTGTTCAGACAGAAGGCCAGGGGTCCTGCAGCCTCATAGGATAGTCAGATAGAATAAAAACTCCTCCTACAAGCTTTAACCAGACTCTGATAGAAGTCACAAGAATACTATACACTAGGGATCTTTGACATATTACTTCTATGCTCCGGCTGTGTCTCCGAGCCGTGGGCGTGGAGTGTAGTACATGCGGTGTTTCCTCTGTGTCCTAGCCCCGCCCTACTAGTTCCGTCTCCTGACATACCACTCCATGAGGTGATGAAACTAGTAGGGTGGGGCTAGGACACAGAGGAAACCAAGCACATATTACACTCCATGCCTTTGGCTCGAGGACACAGCCGGAGCATAGGAGTCGGATGTTAGAGATCCCAGAGATCCCTAGTGTCAGGCAGACACTGTAATGTGAGTGTAACATTGCTTTTTTAATAAAAGACGTGATTTTATATGGAATTACACTATTTGTGGCATTCTCTTTCCTCCTATCCATCATCCTTCTCCTGCAATACTTTGAAAATAATATGTTTATGAAGTGTTAAAGTTGACATTTATTAACCATCATGCTGGGAAATACTTAATAAGTGTGATTGCTGGTTTATAATCTGACCAGCTCCATATCTGGTGGAAACGGTGGAGCACATATGGTGTGATTTCTTCACGTGTGATCACTGAGGATTATTTACTGACTGAATTTTGTTAAAGCACATTTTGCACCTTTTTCACTTGGGACTTTTTTTCAATGGACTATTTATTGATTATTAATTGATTTTTATCTATTTATTGATTGATTTATTTTAATGGAGTTTGATTTAATATTTTTCACAGTGATTTATTTCACTTGTACTTTTAGGACATTGAGCTTGTCTTTCAGTAGTTTTGATTCAATATTGCACTTTCACTTTTTTGAACATTTGGGTCTCCTATTACACATATAGTTATTGATTATTTTTGAGGCACTTAGTTTTTGGCATAGGGTTTCTCTTTTTTCACATTTCAGATATTATTGGTAATATATATGTAGCACTGCCCCCCTGAGGGCTGCTGGTTGATGGGTGTTCCTCAGCACTCCCTTGAACCTGTGAACTGTCTGTCCAACCCACCTGACACTCTAGGTTCAGAAATTGCAAGTATACCTTTTAAAAACACACTGACACAAATAGGATAATGTTTTGCTATTATTTCTTAAAAGATAAGCAGGAATGACTTTGAGATAAACAGGTATAACTTCGAGATAACAGGAACAACTCTATCAGTCAGTCAAATCCCTCCAAAGTCAGTGTAATTCAGCAAGACTGATATAGATATAGATGTAAATAGCAAATAAAAAATGTCAAAGACCAGTAGTAACACAGTTTTATAGAGCTGTGAACAATGACTGTTAACCCTTATAGCACTATTATAACTATTGCTCAAAGAAAGAATTTAGGATTATACTAAGGATGAGATTATTCTGACTAATAGCTATAAAGTAAATTAGGCATGTCCCCATTAAGGTGTAACTGATATTAAACCCCTTCTCCTAGCAAGGCCTTGCTAAGTCTTGGCCGGCAGTTGGAGCTCTTATCACTGTCCAATATGATATTTGTAATCCCAAAGAAGTGATATATGCAATACTGTCTGCGGTCAGTGTGTTGATGGGAAAAGGATTATACTTGCGGTTAGGATTTCACACAGGCACCCTTCCGTTCTCTGATGTTCATATGTGAGGATCCGGCAACACAGGTGATGCGCCCTCCCACGATCCTGCGTCTGGGAGTGATCTTGGCTGCCTCGGTCAGTCTGTCGGGCCTCCACTCGCTTCCTCTTCAGCTCCACTGGATCAGCCACCGCAGTGTAACTATCAGCATCCGCTCCACTGAGGACGAGCTCTGCACTCGGGCCAGGCTGCGTGTACTAGGCCTCAACCACCGACAGTGTCTGTAAGCACTCAACAGGCTGGTCTGCACTCACTGGGTCCAAGAGAGCGTGCACACTGTGAAGCAGATAGGTTTATAGGCTCTCCCAGGGTCCCTCACTTCCCCATTTCTCCCTGGGAGTGCAGTTTCCTCAGCAATCCAGATAACAGTCTGCTCCAAATACAGGACTATATCTCCCACAATCCAGTTCTTCCACTTCCTGTGAGAAGCCGATCTCCTTCAGAAAGCAGCCTTAAAGGGGCACACTGGCAATTTCAACAATAGCGGTGAACATGCAGATAAATATATATATGAAAGTAGTCCGATCCCAGTTACATATACATTGAATAATTTATTATTTATTTATTTATTTAATTTGCACATTAGCACTTTCTACATTTAGACGCCTTGGGATTGACACATATTTGCGCTGATCACCTTATTTCTCTATCCACATGTAGCACACCTGCAGCAGATTAGCAGCATTTTTATCCCCTTTTTTTGGCTGATTTCACCTCTGACTTCCTTGATCTCTTTTTTATATATATCCACAGTGAGTATAACAAGCATGCTTGGCTGCATATCTAGACTGATTTTACTGTTGTGAATTTAGTAACACTTTAACTAAGCATTAAGGAAAGGAGAGAGAAAGGGAAAAGGAGGAAAAGGGTATTCCTTGTTCTTTTTTTTTGTTTGTTTGTTTGTTTTTTTCGTTGTTTAAGAATGGTCTGCCCTGGGGGCGGGACCGGAAGCCGCGGAAGACGGACGCTTTGGAAAAGAGCTCCGCCGGAGGCAAACAGAATCGGAGTCCATCCACCTCTAAAAACCCACCAATTGCCCCCAAAATCGGTGGAAGCACCCTCCGGGACCCACTTTACAATCCTGGAAAATTTGGGGAAAAACGGACCACGATTTCCGCGATCCGGATTTGAGGCCTACAAGACAGCCGAAGCCGCAGACTTTCCTGCGGGATCCCGCGATCGAGCGACCAGCACTCCGGTAAGCGGCGGTGTTCTGCCACAGAGGATAAGTGCACATTACCCCCTGCAACCAGGCCACAACACCCTCCGACCTCTCCCAACACAAAAACAATCAATATATCCTCAGGCAACTGGGCACTAACCGCCATATTGCCCCCATGTGCAGTGGGGCACCCCAACCAAAATATACACCTCCAGTCAGGAAGGTGGTGACTGGAAATGACCGTGTAAAACTGTAACTCCTTACCGCCTGAAGGGACCGTGACAGCCGCCGCACAAATCAACCGCAGCTTCACTACACTGACAGGATCACAAATACACTGGGCCATAAACAAGCATGGGCAGAAGAAGGAGAGATTCTCCAAAGCTCAGCAAAATGAGCAAACCTGTGCTTCATCTCAGCCCCGGATCTTTCCATAATAGCAGCTCCACGCAGCAGATTAGAGGCAGCTCTTCTCAGCACTGCAATCCGGCTCAATCCATCCATCCTCTCTACCAGATAGGCAATCCAGATAGTGAGGGATCCTCTGGCTCAGCCTCTCCTATCTCCCCATCCTCCAAAAGTCCTGCCAAAGCTAAGCAGAGGATCAACTCTCCAGCTAAACAGTGGCATAGCATGGACAGTAACCCCTTGCAACAGACAGGCCTCAATACTAACCAAATACCACATACTCAGGATCCCTTTGAATCTTTCCCCACTGGTGGTCAACCTGCTTTAGAGACTACTTTGAAGAATATGTTATATACACTCAAAGCTTCGATGCATGCGGATATGATGTCTTGTATGCACCAGATTAGACAGGAAATGTCCAGTATGGGGAACAGAATCCATATAGTCGAAGAATCTTTGGGGAATCATGCTCTATCCTTCAATACTATGGTGGACGCTCACAACCACCACTCTGATGATATTGCCTGGCTGAAGGATAAAGTGGCAGACTTGGAGGATAGGTCGAGGCGTAACAATGTCAAGCTGCGGGGTATACCAGAAACAATACAAGCCCCTGACCTCATGCAGTATGCGACTCGTCTGTTTACCACCCTAGTCCCCTCACTGTCTGCTGCAGATCTGGCCATTGACAGAATACACCGTCTACCGAAACCTGCATTCTTAGCAGCAGAAATCCCTAGAGACGTCCTGCTGCGAATACACTTTTTTCAAACGAAAGAAAAAGTCATGTCAGCTTCCCGCCAAACCAATGACCTGTCAGGAGAGTTTGCAGGCCTGCAAATCTTGCCGGACTTATCACGGCACACTCTACAGAAACGATGCAACCTGTCAACCATAACTAAAGCGCTTAGGAACCACAAGATTCCACACAAGTGGAAGTACCCCGCTTCCCTGGTCATCACCTATAATGGGAATTCTACCACAGTCACAGTGCTTGAAGAAGGGATTGCCCTGCTTCAAAAATGGGGGATACTCTTACCAGCGGAGATAACCAACCACCACAGGGGGCCTGGCCCTTCTCACTTACCCGAGGAGTGGAATGTTGTGTCCAGAAAGAAATCGGAAAAACAAAATAACAAATACCACGCGGATGGTTTTCCCACTACTCATCCTCAAGATCACGGTCCCCAGGCCCATGGATCTTCCTAAATCCATATGGCCCCTCGCCCAGAACTGTTATTAACTGTTTCAGTTAATCACGGACCTATACTATGGTCCCTTTTTTTACTAGTTCATACCCTTCTTCCTTGTTCGTTTTTGTTTTGTTCTTCCAATGCACATCTTGTACACACTGGTTATACCTTCATTCCTCTCTCTCATGAAGTCCACCAAGCCATTAACCGGGCTATCAATTATACTAGCGCCACATCGCCCCTAAATGAATCAAAATACCCACCGAAATGCCTTTCAAGTGTCTCTCAATCAATGCTAATGGACTAAACCACCCGGTTAAGAGATTTGCAATGTGGAAAGAAGTGAAATCCTCAAACGCCGACATCCTTTCAGTCCAGGAGACACACTTCCAAACCGCAAACCATCCCAAGTGTTCCCACAGAGATTTTCCCAACATTTTCCTGGCAACATCCCCAGCTAAGAAGAAAGGAATCCTTTTTGCCATAAAAAATACTATCACCTTTCAATTGAAGGAAGAGATTGCTGACCCAGAAGGCCGCTACCTGATCATTACAGGAGTCTTTGATAATCTACAAATGACCTTTGTCTCAATTTATGCGCCAAATACACATCAGCTCAGATTCCTGCGTAGACTTTTTAAGCTCATTGCCAAGAAGAAATATGGAAACCTGGTCATCTGTGGAGACTTTAACCTCACTGTAGACCCGGACATAGACACCTCTACCTCCCCAAAAGGTCGTAGGATTTCTCTGCTCAACTTACTCAATAGTGAACATCTCTACGACGCATGGAGGTGCCTTCATGCATCAGAAAGAGACTTTACCTTCTATTCAGCACGACATAAATCGTATTCCAGGATTGACCTCTTTCCGGTGGACTGGCACCTCCTGGGAAGAACTACCTCTGCAGAGATTAAAAACATTACATGGTCCGACCATGCAGCAATAGAAATGACTGTGAATGAAGGAATCCCAAGATCTGCGGGGCAAGTATGGAGACGTAACATCAGAAACCTTCAGACTGAACAGGTTGGTAAGTGTGTATCCCAGCACCTGCAGGAATTCTTTAGTTTAAACGAAAACTCGGTCTCTAATCCATGGTCCTTATGGGGTGCCCATAAGGCATTCATAAGAGGCATATGCATCCAACAAAATTCTATAATGAAAAAATTATACAACCAAAAACTCTCTAACCTTCTATCCCAAATCAACACCCTAGAACAAAAACACAAAGCTGTACCTGACTCATCCTTAGGCAATACCCTTCACGACCTGAGACATGACCTACGTCAACTTCTGCTTTCACAACATGACAAAATATTCCGTAAACTCAAAACGACATACTATGCTCACGCTAACAAACCTGGAAAAGCACTGGCTAACAGAATCAAAGCCAAACAGACTAAATCCAAGATCTCCCACATCACTAACACTCAGACGAATACTAAATATACCCATCCTCAAGACATAGCAAATGAATTTGCAACCTACTATCACTCACTATACAATCTTGACCAGGACAATACCATCCACACCCCGACTACAGCTGAAATATCTGCCTTTTTGGATAAATTAGACCTACCGACCCTTACCGAACAACAATTGTCTATACTCAATGCGCCATTTACGCATGACGAAATTAGGAAAACTATAAACTCACTTCCCAACGGTAAATCCCCGGGACCCGACGGGTTCCCAAGTGAATATTATAAATTATACAGCGATACTCTAATACCACATCTACTGAATGTTTATACTAAAGCTGCAACCGAGACGAGTTTTCCTGCAGATATGCTCGGAGCATACATTGTTACCATACCAAAATCAGGGAAGGACCCATCTCTCCCGGGCAACTACCGCCCTATATCTCTGTTGAATACAGACATTAAAATTTTTGCCAAAATGCTTGCAGGGCGCCTACAGGAGATGGTTCCCTCCCTCATAGGAAAAGATCAAATGGGATTCATACCAGGTCGCTAAACTTCAGACGCTACTAGACGAATAGTAAATGTGCTACACATGGCCAAAAAAAGTCAAACGCCTTCTCTCCTCCTTTCCCTGGATGCGGAGAAGGCGTTTGACAGAGTCAACTGGAGCTACATGACGGCCGCCCTACACAAATTCGGCCTTCGAGGCAATATATTTTCTGCCATTATGGCACTTTATTCACAACCTTCTGCCAGAGTCTTCGCTTCAGGAGCACTGTCCAAATCGATCACCATATCCAATGGTACCAGAAAGGGATGCCCCTTATCCCCTACAGTCTTCAATTTAATTATAGAACCACTTGCTGCAGCCCTACGCTCTGACGGACATGTTCATGGCTTTAAAATTGATGGTTATGACCATAAAATAAATTTATTTGCAGATGACATTATATTAATGCTGACAAAACCCGAAATCTCTCTACCCGCTGCATACCAAACTTTGACTAAATTTAGTAAAATTTCATTTTACAAAATTAACACCACGAAATCGATAATCCTTGACCTAGGAGTATCTCCAGAAACTAAACAAACCTTAATCAACACCTGTCCCTTTCCCTGGACTGCAGACAAGATTTCGTACCTGGGGATTTATATTACCTCCAAAACCACAGATCTTGTGAAAAATAATTTAGGCCCCCTTAGACAAAAGCTAACATCTGAATTAGAAAGGATAGCTTCCCTAAACTTATCATGGGGGGCTAGAATCTCTGCTATTAAGATGAACATCTTACCACAAATCCTCTACCTATTCCGAGCCCTCCCTGTCCCATTCACCAAAACACAATTACACACTCTTGTAGCCACATTGAGGAAATTTCTATGGCTGGGTAAAAAAGCAAGAGTTGCATATAATATACTCACAAACCATAAACACCTAGGAGGAGCGGGACTACCCGATATTTCCGCTTATTACTGGGCCACTAGACTCGACCAGCTTAAACACTGGACCCCCCGTGACGATACTCCCCTTTGGTCAGGAATCGAAAAATACCTAGTACCTACCTCTAACCTTAACCTAATGTTGCTAAGAGACCTTTGGATCCCATGGAACTTAGCCAAACTGCCACCTACGGTTAAGGCTTCTCTCCAAGCCTGGAGAACAGTAAACAAAATAGAACCAAGAGCCATACCTACTGACATTCACAACTTACCGCTATCTATCCTCACGACTATATACAGTAATCTGAACGTCTCCAAATTAAAAACCCTAGGACTAACGCAAATCTCACAACTCTGGTCACCCCTAGGTCTCAAAAACAGAGAAGACATAATGTCAGAATTTAAGCTACCGCCCGATACATCCTTGACCCTATCAAGAATACTTTTTCTACTTGGGAAACACTCCCTAACCTCCACCCATGTTAATCTAACCACATGGAACTTCCTGGTATCAAACCCCCCGGCCAATAAAGGCATAACTACCTTCTATAATATCCTAACAAGTGATACAACCTCCCAGAAAACAGTAAATATGCTTAAATGGGAGAAAGATCTGAAGCTAAATCTTACCTTCAAACAGTGGCATACAGCACTGTGCTCTATATATAAATTTTCTAAATGCACTAACCACTGGGAAACTACAATTAAAATTATCAATAGATGGTATTACACACCATACAGGCTGGCCAAGATGGCGCCGTCAATACCCTCGCTCTGTTGGAGGGAATGCGGCAAAACAGGTACCCTGCATCACATCCTGTGGGGCTGCGCATCCCTCACAAGTTTTTGGCATAAAATATTCCAGTGTATTTCCTCATGCACAGGAGTATTTTCTCCCCCAAATCCAGAACTGGCAATATTAAATATTAACATTGACATATACCCTCACAACCATAGACAAATGGTAACTCACATACTGTTAGCAGCCAGGACCCTTATTCTCCGCAATTGGAGATCTACTACCACTCCCAATCTACCTGAGGTAATATCTCTTGTTAATGACAATTATCTCCTAGAGAAATCTCTAGCAATCAATTCCCTGTCATATAAAAAAGTCCTGGGAAAGCTGGCCCTATCTAAATCAGGCATTAAGACTCTCTTGAAATAATAATACCTGCCTCATGGCCATAAGGATAGTGGGGGTGCTCCCTCCGACCGGACCTAGTGACAATGCTCCTTAGGGTTCTAGGTCTGGAACGGTGGAGATTCTCACTCCTATTCTACTCCCAGACAAAAACATAACTGATGTCAACTTTAAGTTACATAGTGCTATTCCTTTTTCACTTGCCATACCTCTTTACAACCTGTAACGCTTTGGTTATACCTGATCTCTCTTTGTTATAGTTCATGTATCTGTGTACATGCATTGGAACCTGTTGAAAGACTGTAATTTCTGTTATATTTGTTCTGATATTTTCTTATGTAAAAACTCAATAAAAACCTATTGAATGGAAAAGAATGGTCTGCCCTGAGACCTTAAACCTCATTAAACCTTTAGGATGAATCAAAATGCAGATTGTGAGCCTGATCTTCTTGACCAAAATAAGGGGAACTGTGATGTGAAGAGGTCCGTGATGTAAAGAGGGGGGGGCTGTGATGTGAAGGGGGGCTTACTACACTAATGTGAAGGGGGAGCTGGGTACACTGATGTAAAGAGGGAACTGTGAAATGAAGGGGGGGGGCAGGGGTGTTGCTAGGTGAGAAAAAGACCAGGGGCTTCAGCCCAAAGGTAAATTTGATAACCCCTCCCACATTTTAAAGTAAGTCCTGCCCACGCTCCACCCAATGCCCCCCCCTCACCCCTGCCCAAGCCCTTCCATGCATAATGCCCTGTGCCCACTAATGCAGCCTCACCAATGCCCATCAACTCAGCCTCATCAGTGCACATCAGTGCAACCTCATCAATGCAGTCTCATCAGTTCCCATCAATGCAGTCTCATCAGTGCCCATCAGCTCAGCCTCAGCAATGCCCATCAATGCAGCCTCACCAGTGCCCATCAATGCAGCCTTACCAATGCCCATTAGTGCAGCCTCACCAGTGACCATCAATGTAGCCTCACCAGTGACCATCAATGCAGCCTCACCAGTGCTCATCAGCTCAGCCTCACCTGTGTCCATCAATGCAGCCTCACCTGTGCCCATCAATGCAGTCTCATCAGTGCCCATCAATGCAGCCTCATCAGTGCCCATCAGTGAAGCCTTGCCTGTGCCCATCAGTGCAGCCTTACCTGTGCCCATCAATGACACCTGATCAATGTCCATCAGCTTAGCCTCACCAGTGCCCATCAAGGCATCCTCACCAGTGTTCATCACCTCAGCCTCATCAGTGCCCATCAATGCAGCCTCATCAGTGCCTATCAATGCAGCCTCATCAGTGCCCATCAATGCAGCATAGTCAGTGCTCATCAATGCAGCCGATTCAGTGCCCATCAATGCAGCCTTGCTTGTGCCCATCAACGCAGCCTTGCCAGTGCCCATCAACGCAGCCTTACCAGGGTCCATTAATGCCGCCTGATCAGACAGTGCCCATCAGCTTAGCCTCACTCATGCCCATCAGCACAGCCTTGTCAGTGCCCTTTAGCTCAACCTTACCTGTGCCCATCAATGCAGCCTGATCAGACAGTGCCCATCAACACAGCCTTGCCAGTGCCCATTAATGCAGCCTTGCCAGTGCCTGTCAGTGCAGCCTTGGCAGTGCATGGGGAGAGAAGAGCAGCCAGTTTACACTGATCTTCCGCTTACCCAGCGCCATGCGGTCATTGTCACACTAGGTCCCACCTCCTGAACCAGCTTCTATGATGGACATTACATGTTCTGGCATAGGACCAGTGAGATGTCCATCATAGGAGCTGGTCCAAGAGGAGGGACTGCATATGACACTTGGCTGCGCCGGGAAAGCGGGAGATCCCCACTCTGTGTAAACTGGTGGCACTCGCCATCCTCTTCAGAGGCAGCCCTGCAAAGCATCCCCAGGGCAAGCAGCCAATACCCAAGTTCCCTGCCAACCTCAGGCTGTAGCCCGGATCAGTCCTTTATAAATTTAAATTCAGCACCCCTGTCCTACACGGAGCATCTAGATTCTGATAATAGCGGGGAAGAGGCCCTTGTTAGGAGATGTGGCCTGGTATGGTTCAGGAGGGAGGGGGCAGCATGGTTCAGTTACAATGCACTGGTGTAAATGGGCCCTAAAAGGTAATTTAGTCACCAAGCTGAGATAAGGATTAGATAGATTAGTATTAAAGCAGAGCTCCACCCAAACTGATGGAGTGCACAGTCATATTGGAACAAGAAGGGGCCATCCCCAAACTGTTCCCACAAAGTTGGGAGCAGGAAATAGTCCAAAATGTCTTGGCATGCTGACGCCTTAAGAGTTCCCTTCATTGAAACTAAGGGGCCAAGCCCAACCCCTAAAAACAACCCCACACAATAATCCCCCTTCCACCAAATGATTTGGACCAGTGCACAAAGCAAGGTCCATAAAGACATGGATGAGCGAGTTTGGAGTGGAGGAACTTGACTGGCCTGCACAGAGTCCTGACCTCAACCCGATAAAAAACCTTTGGCATGAATTAGAGCGCAGACTGTGAGCCAGGCCTTCTCGTCCAACATCAGTGCCTGATGCTTCTGGAAGAATGGTCCAACATTCCCATAGACACACTCCTAACCTTGTGGACAGCCTTCCCAGAAGAGTTGAAGCTGTTATAGCTGCAAAGGGTGGGCCAACTCAATATTGAACCCTACAGACTAAGACTGGGATGCCATGCGTGTAAAGGCAGGTGTCCCAATAATTTTGGTAATATAGTAGATGTACCTGTGGCTGTGCTTAAACTTGGGTGCATAAAGTCCAACTTTATGAAAACTGTGAATTACAACATCTCAAGCACATTTTAGCCGAGTGCTTTGTCAGAAAATTTGGAAAATCAAAATAAGAAAAAGAAATAGCAGATAATGATACCCACCATGAATGACATCTATGCAATGTGATTATAATGAAAAAGAAAGTTTTTTTTTTTTTTTCTTTTATCAGCTCACAATAATATTGCTAGAACTGAACAGAAGCAATCTAGTAAAGAGAAAAGATATGTTATTAACAAAAAAAAATAATAAAAGAATTAGAATGAGTATATTATTAGAAAACCTTACAAAGTAATACAAATAATGTCCGTGTGTCACTTTACCAGGTGAACATTTTATTGGCATCTGTGAGTTATTAAAACTGCCAAAGACAAAAAATATTTGGTCTAAAACTTAATTTCTGTTAAAAATAGATATGTATCCTGCAGCAACCATTTAGTAATTAGTGCTGATTACATTGCCCACTCTAATTGCTTACTAGTTGGTTTTCAACTAGCTGCATGGTACTGCTCTGTGCAGAATTTTAACATATGAAAAGCAGCACTAAATCTCTTGATTTAAACTATGGTGTTGATTTACTAAAGGCAAAGAGACTGTGAACTTTGCAAGTGCAGTTCCTCCAGAGCTTAGTAAATGGGGTAAATCTTCACTTTGCGAAGAATAACTAATCATACGCAAGGTAAATAAAACAAAAACAGCATTTTTACTTGCACATGATTAGATGATGAAAGTCAGCAGACCTTCTAATTTTTTAAGCTGTAGAGCAACTGCTCTTGCTAAGCGCACAGCCTATTTGCTTTAGGTAAATAAACCCCTATATGTAACTAGATATAAATATAAACTTCACGTGCAAGAAAAAAGAGCTTATAACTACTATATAAAAAATAAAAATGCTATACAATAAATCATGCCGAATATTAACTACAGCTGTGTTTTACACATACTCATTACAAATGCTGGCTATGTTCTGGTTTTCGCTAAAATGGCTAAGTGTCTACAAAATGACATTATTAAGCACTGATTATGTAAGCATGCGCAATTTTTCCTATGGTGGAGGACAAAGAAGAGGAGGAGCCGGCAGGGGACCTCGGAAAAGGAGGATCAGGACGGCTCTGTGCATTGCATTGTAAGTATAACATGTTTGTTATTTTGGGAAGGGGGGGGGAAGCCTTTACAATCACTTTAATAATTTCTCTCCATCACTAATCTAATAATGTCCTGTACATTAGGTAATTCTGAGGGTAAATGTAAATTTTCAGTATACTTTAGCTAGAAGACTGATAAAATATTTAATTACTACAACAAACTTGTAATTTGATGTTAACATGTTATGTCCAGTCTACAGGAACTGGAATTTAATCTAAAATTGTCAGATTTTACATCTGTGCATTATGACAACCTGGTAAACTGTTGTATTTCAGGATATTCTTCAGTGGAGAAAACAATGTGGTTGATTTACTAAAGTAGTAGACCATGTTCATGAGAGTGTACTGTTACTATTCAGGGGAACTTTCACTTAGTTTAGTAAATTCATTTTGCAAAGAATATCAATCACAAGCAAGTAAAATTAAAAAAAAAAAAAAGAATTTTAGGTTACATATTGAAAAATGTAAGTCAGCAGAGCTTCACCTCATTCACCAAACGAATGGAAAACCCCTTGAAAACTGCAAATTCAGTTTGTTAAGTAAAAAGCTTATTTTCCTTTAATTAATCACGTTTATGGATCACTGCTATTATCAGAAGTTTGCAGTGGCTAACGAGTTAATTTTCGGAAAGTGTTTCCACTATTGCAAAGATAGGTGCCTGTTACCAGCATTCCGATTGCACGTTGAAAGAACCAAAACTCCCACTAGAGATTTGGACTTTGTGGGCAACCAGTCCACCAGAATCATGTTAAAAGATATTAGTTTATTGTTACATATTAAAAAGTTAAAATAATGGGAAAGACGATAAGCATAAAGAATAAAATGTATGGCTTATTGTACAAACATCTTGTTAATTAATTAATAATGCAAGTATATGGAGTTATGTTGTCTTCATTCTACCCTTTGAGTCAATTTTCAAGCATTCCAGGCATTTTAAGTTTTAGTTTTGATGAGATTTATTTTAGTTCACTTTCACCTGAAGGGATGCAGTACCTGCAGTAACAAATTTATCCTATTACAATACTAAGACTGCACCAATTGTTTACAACAAATACTGACAGGTTGAGAAAATATATGGTAAAATAAACAGCAATTTCAAAAGACCAAAGAAAAGTACAGATTTTCAAAAATGTATTAATATTATGATATTATATATTATATTATATTATATTATATTTTAAATATATGAGATTATTTTAAAATAACAAAAGAAGGTTAGTATTTTAATATAATTGTTGCAGACATAGAGCACAAAAGTTAAAATATTCTATTACTCTATGTCTTTGAATGTTTTGTTGTATTATTATTTTCTTCATGTGCTTGCCTGTAAAGAGGAATTTAGGTTCCTTTCATATTCCTCTGTAGGGCTTCAATAATAATATGGGTAATACTATGGGACTTTTGAAAGTACATTGCCAAAAATAACTGTGGTGGAAAATAAATAGGCTTGTACTGAAAAGTACAAATGGCCCGCTCTTTTGCATAACGATTTACCAAGCATTCGGCGATAAAGAAAGGAACAAACGCGCTGGGTCATTTCGATGCCATCTGCCAGGTATCTCTCCATTGGATATGTATGTGTGTGCATGTGTATTAAGAGCAAGTGTTTGTGTGTGAGAGGTTATGTGTTTCAGGTTATGTGTGAGAGGTTATGTGTCTCTTAAATGGCTATGTGAGCTTGTGTCTGTGTGTATGTGTGTCTGTGTGTCTGTGTGTGTCAGTGTGTGTGTGTGTCTGTGTGTATGTGTGTGTGTCTCCTTCTGTGTTCTGATCTGTTCTGCGCAGGGCTTGTTTATTTACAGCAAGTAAGTGAGTTACAGGGAGTGGCTTCATGGCCACCAATCACAGATACGTATACATTCAAAAAGCACAATAGAAGCTGTGGAGTACACGCCCATAGATGGACAAGAGTGAACAAAAGACTAAACTGCCAGAAAGCCCATGGCTTTTCATTGTTCATTCATGTCAATCCATAAACATGCATTCCATTACCTGTTGGTGGGTTTCCATCAAACATGATTCATATATATAAACCAATTTTGATAGTGACCATTCTATTTGTTCCAGTTGATGAGGTTTTATCTGCATAAGATAATAGCAGCAGCCCCCCCCCCAGTCACACCGATCGAATGCGACCATAAGGAAACGTCTATTAATCTTGGTAAAATAAGAGTTTTCCACATCACAGACCCATCTCAGCAGCGCAGGGCCCTGACCTGCAGACATAGATCTGTGCGATGGACTCTCTTTGCTACAAGTATTGTGCCATCTCATCCAATGGAAGATTTTCACCAGCAAGTCTTCCCTGCAATGACAGTTAAAGCGATAATCACTGTGAATAGCGATTATCGGTAAAACTTGACACTGGGAGACATTATGACTATTTAAGCTAATCAAAATTTCCACAACAGCCCCTCCTCTTTGTCATATGCTCCCATGTGTCCCTTGATGAATCTTCTTCTTCTTCTTCTTCCAAAAAAACAGAACAGTTCTTCTCACGATAAAAACAATCCATTTCAAAAAGTTTATAAAAAGAAAAAGATAACGGGTAAAAACAATCCATCGAAAGGAAACTACACTTGGGTTCCGTTCTTTGGGAGATGACTTCAGAGGGAGGGCATGAGACGATGGGATGCGTTGACCAGCGGTTGGGGCTGGAGTCCTTGGCGTCGGATGCAGGGGGGAATCTTGGGGCGTCTCGTCTCAGCAATCAGGACGAGATCATCTGCTCGGGCTTTGGTGACTCGGTTGACCAGAAAACAGGACCATATAGGAGGAATAGAAACAAGAACAACATAAGTATATATACTTCTATTTCCTTCAACCAAGATCCAATGGAGAAACAAAATCCCCAGAACCTCCCAAAGCATTAAAAGGATTCCAACCCTCGTTAGCTATAGCTCTGGCTCTGCCTTGCAATGAAGTTACCTTATCCATATGGGCTTGGACCTTATCACTGGTGTTTGCTATACTGGAACAGCAGTCTTCCCCTACAGAAACCCCCCTTGGAAGCTAACAGAAAATCTAATACCATTTTCTCCTACAGTAAAAACAACCGGAGTTTCATTGGTGAGATGACTGCTATACCTGTCCCACAGGTTGTAGATCCTACAAATCTAGTTCCAGTGCCAAAACTAAAATTAAAGCCCAGCCGTGGACTTCCTGATTGTCCCGATACCCAAATTGTATTGACCAGAAAAGAACAGGAGCCAGAGCTAACATTAAAACTATAACTGATGTTACCCTCTAGGAATGTGTCATAAAATTCTGTGCACAAGTGTCTCTTGGTTGTCTTCATGATGATACGAACGTCTGCCATTGCTGGGGTGTAATAGCTAGGTGGGAGTTTGGAGCACACCCAGCCATTAGACCTGTTTGCCGTCTTGGCCAGCTGAAAATGCATTACCCTTGCTAAAACACACTTGCTAAATATGTAAATAAAAAACGATACTCCTCATTATCATTCTTGGATGGAGTTGAGCAGCTTTTTACAGTGGTTGGCATGAATCCAGAACCTCAAGGAAGTCGGTGTTGTCAGCTGAACCTGGTAATTCCTCCGCTCCAATCCCGTCCCTTGACGTTTACTCAGTCACCTGCTTGGACAGAATGTACACCGGTTATCGTGTCAGGGTCCGGGAGAGACTCCCGAACCCTATGATGGACCTTTTGGAGCTCCCGTTGCCAGGACTGCACCCACCCCATCAGCTGAGAATGTAAAAATGACAGCTGCTGAGGAATGCACAATCCAGGCTCTGGTTGACTCCCGAACAAAACTTTGTAGGGTGATAACCCATGGGACATTCCTGTTGGGGTAAAGAGCAATGAGAAAACATTCGAGCCGTGGCTCTTTCTATTCAGCCGTTCAACCTTACCGCTAATCCCTGAAGCGCCATACATACCTCTAAAAAGATCTGACCAGTGAAGTGTGATCCGCGATCTGACTCGATCGTTCCAGGCAGCCCCCTTGCGACAAACTATCTCAGACAGGATCTTTTTCGTGGTGGCAGTGGCAATGGCATTGTGCACGGACCAAGCCTCTGGACACCCAGAAAACATATCCGGACAGACCAAGACACGCTCGTTCCCCGGCAAAGTGATATAGTCTATCTGAATGCGCTAAAAGGGATATTCCGGTTTGGGTGGGTGCCTTCTCGGCTGCGGTAGTAAAGCCAGGGCCAATCCAATGCTCCTCCACCTATGCACACATAACCATCTTTGACTGGTGCCCAAGGTAATGAGTCGAGTGGGCCGTCACTGGAAAAAGGGATCTGGGTAAACGCCATTTACCATCAAGACCCCAGATGTCATCTGGACCCTGTGTAGTCCCCAAAACCATCCATCTCCTCTTCTCCTGCACTTCCGCTTGGGACTGCAGCTTCTTCAGAGGGGATGGCTAGCATCAGGGTCTCTGTCACAGGGCTCAGAGCACCTTCCTTAGCAGCTCTATCTGCCAAGGCATTTCCATTGGCTTCCATAGTCGTCTCAGTAGTATGAGCCTTTACCTTCAGAATGGTTATCACGTGTGGCAAGCAAAAGGCAATGAACAGCTCTATTAACCCCGCACGTTTCACCGACCTCCCCAAACTAGTCAAGAACCCTCTTGCCTTCCAGACAGGACCACAATCATGTGCCAGTCCAAAAAGCGTATCTCAACTCTGTATAGATATTGATCCCCTGATCTCTATGTCTTGCCATCTGGGGTGTAGTACCTGGAACCATCGACAAAAAGGTTAATGGGGATCTCCTTCACCGGACTGACAGCCGCTGATTGCCACTCCATCAAAGAAAAGACAATCATGTTGTCCCTACTAAAGTTGGAAATTGATGAGAGAGAGAAGAGAGAGAGAGAGAGAGAGAGAGAGAAAAAGAGAGAGAGAGAGAGAGAGAGAGAAAAAGAGAGAGAGAGAGAGAAAAAGAAAGAGAGCGAGATAAAGTTTTGAAAATTACCATTTTTCTGCACGGCCTTCTCCCCCCTTCTCTTCATCCTTAACAGGAAGAAGAGACGCAGGGTTCCAAAATAGTGCATCGTTTAAGGTTACAAGGACTTTGGGGGTCCTTCAATGTCTGTATTCTCTGAGTGGTTAGATGTTGGGTACCTAGAGAAATGCAATGACCTAAAAAAAACAAGCTTCTCCTTGCAAAGCTGGCCTAGCCTGCAATAGAGAGGTTCAGTCACTGACACTGTCTGGCCTGAGAGACCTACAGTGGGAGTTGTCTTCCCTGGAAGGGGAACCTTGCCTCTAGGTTTTTGAGATCTTAAAACCGTGTTGGCTGCATCGGTGTCAGCGAGGCAAGGGAGGGGCTATTTTAGTTCCTCTAGGATTTGAGCTGACACCGGTTTATCAACGCCTTATGATAAGTCATAGTCGTTTCTGACCATACCTACCTTGAATTTTCCGGATCCTCCGGAATAAATTGCCACTTACCCCACGGACCAGCCGGGTTGGTAGGACAATTATGCCTGATGTACCCTGACTTTCCACATCCATAGCAGACCTGTTAAAAGAACTTCTAGTTTGCCAAAGAGTTAGAAGGAGAGGGTTCAGCTCTTATGACAGGCTGTTGAGAGATAGAGACACTGTGAGGTGGGAGGGCATTACCAGTACCAAAGTCTGCACCGTGAACTGAAGAAAACGGAGATTAAAGTGCAGAGACAGTGACAGGTTCAGGGTCAGCGGATCTGGCTCGTCTTATTAAAGTTAGCCCAGGAAGAGCTTCCTCCACTTCTCTCACCAGATCGCTGGACTCGGCTATCTCATCAGGCCAAGTGTACATAATGCGGTTCTTCCGGACTGAACCCGCCTCATGCACGCCTTGCTGATTGACCATAATAGATCTCTGAAGCCACAATTGCGCTACACTTAGCATCTCTGTTGCCTGGAGCCTAGTTCTGAATTCAAAAACGAACTCCTCCCATCTCCAGACATCAAAAACACCTTCCAAAAGGGATCTACCAACTGTTTCCCTTGGTTATTCCCCTTCCTGAGGGGTCTCATGGCCCGAGCCCCAAACTCAGACTTCATGTACCGCGAAAGCTGTTTGGCTAGCCTGGGGGACCTGCGTTACCCCCCATTGCATGGATAAACCATTAACCATGCCGATTCGAATCGCTTCCTTGCACCTGGTTTAGGAGCAACATTGCTAGGTGCCAACTTTGACAGTGTTGGCCTGCTTCCGGACTCCGGTTAATTTACACGGCCCTACGCCGGTCAGCTAGAAGACCTCAACCCGGTGGCTTCGTACGGCTATACAGCTCATCAACCCCCACTCGCTCCCCAGCTTCCGATTATCTTACACGGCCTAATGTTGGGCGGGTTTCGGTATCTACTCCTCACACGTTGAAGGCTGAAACAAGCGTGTCGCAATCACCCGTTTCACGTAGACGGCTCAAAGTACACACGTTCGTTTCGACCTAACCCGTGCAGCCAAACAACCCCCGAAAGTACAATGAAAGTCCTCCCTATACAAACCTTGGCTTCAGTCTATTCCTTGATGTTGCATTAAAAATTTAAATTAAGATGCCGGTTACTGATTGCACACTGGAAGATATAACCTCTCTACCTAAAATCCAATCTGCAGTACCGAAAACTACCTCTGTGAGAAATCACCGCTCAGTACAAAACAACCCTGAAAACTGAATCCAATATCAGTCACTCCACAATGTACTCTTATCATTGGAAAAAACTTAGTTACAACAAAAATGAGACAAAATACACCACAAAAACAGCTTAACAAAAAAACTTACAAAACAAAAAATAGTTACCCCTGAAAAACAGACAAAAACACAAAAAAACAAAAACTGATGGGTTGGATATGTATATATCTGTGCTAAATATGAACAAAAAGATGAACAAAGCTAGCTAGAAAAACAACTGCCTAGATGCCAGATTTCAATTAAAATGAAAAAAAAACATTACTTTTAACCTGAAATACAGCGCAAAAATAACATCACAAAGTTGCCATTTAAAACTACCAAAAAAGAGAAAAATGTTTTAAAGCTCAAAATAGCATTTCAGCCACATGAGTCTCAACTCCATTTAACAAAAAAGCTGCCAAGCACATGGTCCACACAAAGGAAATGACATCACAAAATGGCTGCCATCCGAGCACATGGTCTACACAAAGGAAATGACATCACAAAATGGCTGCCATCCGAGCACATGGCCCACACAAAGGAAATGACATCACAAAATGGCTGCCATCCGAGCACATGGCCCACACAAAGGAAATGACATCACAAAATGGCTGCCATCCGAGCACATGGCCCACACAAAAGAGTTGCACAAAACAAAGAGTTTAAGCAACCATGTGCTTCTTTGTACACAACAAAAAAAAAAAGGAAAAACAGGTTTTACAGGGTCAGCTGTATTCAGAGACAATAGCTATCCTGGTGGAATGCTGATTTTAGAAACTCAGTCCAAAACTGTCTGCTCTATGCTCAATTCAAACATCAGAGTCCAAAGCAAAAACCAGTTTCACTAATAAACGAGTTCCCGCCAAAAACCAATCCAGCACACACACCAACCAATCTGCGGAATATATTGTTATCTCATCGAACAAAGCTGATATTACAACAGATGTTACAAGGCAATATTTAACACACATATATCACAACCCCAGGATGTATTAACTGAGAACGTAACAGACCTGATCCCTAGCCACAAATATTAATAGAAATAACCCCATCGTTATATAAAAGAGCGAACGCTGCAAATGAAAAGGTTCTTTTGCTAAGCTTTTGTTTCTAACTTCCACAGCGGACAAAGAAAGTAAGCCCTGGTTTAGAACAACAACAAATTTTCAAAAACGGAAATGAAATGTCTTACCACACGGCGCCTTTGTTGTAACAAAACTGGACTCACTTCCCTCCTGTTTGTCCGCTGAGAAGCTAGGAACGATGTGTTAGGGCTACCAAGCTCGCCATTACTGTGGTGGAAAATAAATAGGCTTGTACTGAAAAGTACAAATGGCCCGCTCTTTTGCATAACGATTTACCAAGCATTCGGCAATAAAGAAAGGAACAAACGCGCTGGGTCATTTCGATGCCATCTGCCAGGTATCTCTCCATTGGATATGTATGTGTGTGCATGTGTATTAAGAGCAAGTGTTTGTGTGTGAGAGGTTATGTGTTTCAGGTTATGTGTGAGAGGTTATGTGTCTCTTAAATGGCTATGTGAGCTTGTGTCTGTGTGTATGTGTGTCTGTGTGTCTGTGTGTGTCAGTGTGTGTGTGTGTCTGTGTGTATGTGTGTGTGTCTCCTTCTGTGTTCTGATCTGTTCTGCGCAGGGCTTGTTTATTTACAGCAAGTAAGTGAGTTACAGGGAGTGGCTTCATGGCCACCAATCACAGATACGTATACATTCAAAAAGCACAATAGAAGCTGTGGAGTACACGCCCATAGATGGACAAGAGTGAACAAAAGACTAAACTGCCAGAAAGCCCATGGCTTTTCATTGTTCATTCATGTCAATCCATAAACATGCATTCCATTACCTGTTGGTGGGTTTCCATCAAACATGATTCATATATATAAACCAATTTTGATAGTGACCATTCTATTTGTTCCAGTTGATGAGGTTTTATCTGCATAAGATAATAGCAGCAGCCCCCCCCCAGTCACACCGATCGAATGCGACCATAAGGAAACGTCTATTAATCTTGGTAAAATAAGAGTTTTCCACATCACAGACCCATCTCAGCAGCGCAGGGCCCTGACCTGCAGACATAGATCTGTGCGATGGACTCTCTTTGCTACAAGTATTGTGCCATCTCATCCAATGGAAGATTTTCACCAGCAAGTCTTCCCTGCAATGACAGTTAAAGCGATAATCACTGTGAATAGCGATTATCGGTAAAACTTGACACTGGGAGACATTATGACTATTTAAGCTAATCAAAATTTCCACAACATAACAAGGGGGTCTGTACGTTACCAGTTACTGTGGGGGTTATTTACTAAAACTGGAGAGTGCAAAATCTGGTGCAGCTCTGCATAGAAACCAATTAGCTTCCAGGTTTTATTTCCAAAGCTTAATTGAACAAGCTGAAGTTATAAGCTAATTGGCTACCATGCATTGCTACACCAGATTCTGATATAAGAAAACAGACAAGAGCCTCTAAGTGTAGCATTTTATTAGAATTCAAGGTAGCAAAGATAACAATAAAACACTCACTAGACAAGTTAAAGTATAGGCTCATCTGTAAGGAAAAGGTGTCCTGATGGAGAAGATGGATGACACGCCACTCCAGGTAACACAAGACCGTGGTCTAACAGTAAGGGAAGCTGGCAAGATCCGTGTCATTGCAGGTGAATGGAGTGGACAGCAGCGTGGAATGCAGTGCTGTCAGCGGCCTGTGACGTTAACGGGAGGCTTACAGCACAACGCATTTCAGAGCATGAGCAGGGCTTGTAGCTAGCATGCGCGCTCCTTCATCAGCTGTAACGAGGATAGAGAGGAGCCAAATTGAAATAGACCAGAAGGTAATTGTCAGTTACGTAAGTGAGTTGAATAGACGCAAGGGACCAGTTAGATAATAATAAATACCACCAATGAAGATCCATCAGAAACATATGCACATGTCTGTACAGATACAATAATAAAAATCCCAAACTAAGGACAAAAAAGGTTAATAATGAGAAAAAATAAAATAATGAAAATAAAATAATACTAAATGTGGAAATAAAAATAAAAATTAAAATAAAAATAAAGGTGAAAATACATATGGAATTAAAGATGAAAGTGAAAATAAAAACAAAACTTATGTAGTAATAAGATGAAGGAAAATGAAAAAAAAATAGAAATGTAATAATTATGAATGTGAATGTAGAAGGTTATCAAATTATATACATAAATGCCAAGTATGCAAATAGGAATGACTAGCATGGAAGAATGACAACAATATGTTTCCCACAGAACTAATCCTTTTTTAAAATGGGCTTCTTTGGATAAGCTTTTTTATAGACTTGAAGACAGTTGGTCTTCAGTGCTTGTTATATACAGTATATACAGTATTTCACAAAACTACACCCCTCACTGAGTACACCCCTCACATTTTTGTAAATATTTTATTATATCTTTTCATGTGACAACACTGAAGAAATGACACTTTGCTTAAATGTAAAGTAGTGAGTGTACAGCTTGTATAACAGTGTAAATTTGCTGTCCCCTCAAAATAAGTCAACACACAGTCATTAATGTCTAAACCGCTGGCAACAAAAGTGAGTACATCCCTAAGTGACAATGTCCAAGTTGGGCTCACACTGGTCACTGGAAGTTCACCATGGCACCTAATGGCAAAAAACTCTCTGAGGATTTGAAAAAAAGAATTGTGCCTACATAAAGATGGCCTAGGCTATGAGAAGATTGCTAAGACCCTGAAACTGAGCTGCTGCAGGGTGACCAAGACCATACAGAGGTTTAACAGGACAGGTTCCGCTCAGAACAGGCCTCGCAATGGTCAACCGAAGAAGTTGAGTGCACGTGCTCAGCGTCATATCCAGAGGCTGTCTTTGGAAAATAGATACATGAGTGCTGCCAGCTTTGCTGCAGAGGTTTAAAGGGTGGGAGGTCATCATGTCAGTGCTCAGACCACATGCCGCACACTGTCTCAAATTGGTCTGCATGGCTGTCATCCCAGAAGGAATCCTCTACTAAAGAAGATGCACAAGAAAGCCCGCAAACAGTTTGCTGAAGACAAGCAGACTAAGGACATGGATTACTGGAACCATGTTCTGTGGTCTGATGAGACCAAGATAAACCTATTTGTACAGTTCATTGAGGGATCCATGAATTCGAACATGTACTGTGACATACTGAAGCAGAGCATGATGCCCTCCCTTCGGAGACTGGGTCGCAGGGCAGCATTCCAACATGATAACGACTCCCAAGCACACCTTTAAGCTAAAGGTAAGGTGATGGACTTGCCAAGCATGTCTGCAGACCTAAATCCTATTGAGCATCTGTGGGGCATCCTCAAATGGAGGTTGGAGGAGCCTAAAGTCTCTAACATCAACCAGCTCTGTAAAGTCATCATGGAGGAGTGGAAGAGGACTCCACTGGCAAACTGTGAAGCTCTGGTGAACTCATTGCCCAAGAGGGTTAAGGCAGTACTGGAAAATAATGGTGGCCACAGAAAATATTGACACTTTGGGCCCAATTTGGACATTTTTTTTTAAAATTTTTATTTAAAGGTATGCAATAAAAAGACAATACAGGGATCACAAACAGTACAATGTAACTTCCATCATGAATCATAAGGTTACAGAGCACAGAATGTTAGAGGTGGCAGTCTTAAACAATGTTATTATACAAGTCCTGTGAAAAGGGTAATTAAACCGTATTGCAATCCCAAAAATATAACGCAGGAAGAGTGAACACCGAAGACCTATAACCATAGTACCAGGGGTAAGGGGAAAGTCCTGCTGGGATCTATCTATTGGCCCAGTAAGGACCCCCCCCCCCCCATGCCACCCTGTATGCAAAATAAAGAACCAACAAACAAGCTCACTTTCTTGACAGGATATACATACCCATAAAGCACTTTTTTCTGTTTATTAAAAGGAAAGGAATGAAACGGCACATACGTGCCCTAAAAAGAGACAGGGGCAGAAGGAGAAAAAGAAATGCAGGTGAAGGAGTGGCAGGTGGGAAGTGGAGAGGCTGGATTGAAGATAGGGAGAGAAAGAAAAAAAAAGGGGGGGGTACTCCGGTGCCGCCAGCGGTCTAAAACCCTGCTGCTCCACCAGGAGCAGGGTTCAACTAAAGATATGTCAGATATTCATCGAAGGAGAGGAACAAATCCCACTGAAGCCAATTTGGACATTTTAACTTAGGGGTGTACTCACTTTTGTTGTCAGCGGTTTAGACATTAATGGCTGTGTATTGAGTTATTTTGAAGGGACAGCAAATTTACACTGTTATACAAGCTGTACACTTACTACTCTACATTGTAGCAAAGTTTCATTTCTTCAGTGTTGTCACATGAAAAGATATAATAAAACATTTTCAAACAGGGTGTACTCACTTTTGTGAGATACTGTATATACTGTATATAACAAGCACTCAAGACCAACTGTCTTCAAGTCTATAGAAAAGCTTATCCAAAGAAGTCCATTTTAAAAAAGGATTAGTTCTGTGGGAAAAATATTGTTGTCATTCTTCCATGCTAGTCTACTACTTTACATTGTAGCAGTGTCATTTCTTCATTGTTGTTACAAAATTTTGAGGGGTGTACTCATTTTTGTGACATACTATATATAACAAACACCAGATTCTGAGTGCACCAGTTTTAGTAAATTCCCCCTGTATGTTTGCAGGCCATTCTGCTAAAAAAAAAAATGCTGGCGGTTGGATTGTAAAACCTCCTTATTAGGAGGTATAGATGTATTAAAACAGTTGGCATTAATGATGTGTTTGCAGCAACATAATAAACCACTCCAGCACATTTACATCACACCGTTCAGACTTTTTGATTGGGAGGAGAAGTTTTGAAACTCCAGTCAAGGGGACAAGAAAGGATGGCAGGTACAGCAGCTCTGGCTTTAGTTTGTCATTAAAGCTATGAAGGAATGTTAAGTGTCATTTATGAGGGCCAGTGACTCTGCCATATCAGATTGGAATCTGCAAACAAATTGAACACAAAATTAAAGGTCAGGCAAATTTTCGTAAAGTATTTCACTTTTAATCCCTTTTATTTTACCATGCTTATGTCTCTTTTGCAATACCTTTTCTGTAAATATGTTCTTGAACCATTTTCTTTTAATTAAAGCAATATATACAATTCACTAAGCTTAATCTCTGAATGTTCTAAATAGAAGAAGAATCAAGACTTACCATGGGGTAAATTCCTATATGTGCGTGGCAGGAAGTGTTATAGCCTTTTTTTTAAAGGCCAGAATTTCAAAAACAAAAGCTGTGAATAGTGCGTGTTTCCATTAAAAACCAAAATAGCAGATTTTGTGTGTGTGTGTGTGTGTGTGTGTGTGCGTGTGTGTGTGTGCAAAAAGGGTTAACTACAGAGTTATCCTGCATCAGGATTAATCACACTTAATCTGCTGGTGCCTAAATTGTTGCCTAACAAACTGGAAAATCTCTGCGCATGTTGAGGCTGAGTGTGTAATTGTAAATTCTGGAGGCAGCAGTGGGATGTGAGAGTGTAAGTTTCACACTGCACTGCACTATGAATCAGTAGGACATTGTAGTGGGGCAGTTAGCACAGTTGGTTAGACCTAACTGCCTTAAGCCTCGTACACACGTAACGATTATCGGCCGACCGATCGGCCGTCTTTTGTCCAGTGATTTTGTGTTGGTTGAAATGTGCTCTAGACTGCACACGAATTTTAGCGGCCAACAAAAACCAACTTCAGAAGTGATGTCATGTTCTGGTTTACTTTTCGTGTGTTTTTTCTTCTCTGAGCATGCCCAGTCTTGCTCATCACATTTTTGTCTGCCGAAATCTGTACTGACTGACGAAAAATCGGCCGTTCTGTTGACGGCCAACAAAAATTTTATAAAGAAAAAAAGAGGTTGAAGGATTGTAAGAGGTGCATGAAAGTCAGCAAGCCCCCAGTCTGATGTACTCACCCTCCAGTCTGTCACCAACCAAATAAATATTTGGTTGGTGACAGACTGGAGGGTGAGTACATCAGACTGGGGGCTTGCTGACTTTCATGCACCTCTTACAATACCATGTCCGCAGCCTCAAACATCTCTCCCCTGTACCATGTCCGCAGCCTCAAACATCTCTCCCCTGTACCATGTCCGCAGCCTCAGACATCTCCCCCCTGTACCATGTCCGCAGCCTCAGACATCTCCCCCCTGTACCATGTCCGCAGCCTCAGACATCTCCCCCTGTACCATGTCCGCAGCCTCAGACATCTCCCCCCTGTACCATGTCCGCAGCCTCAGACACCTCCCCCCTGTACCATGTCTGCAGCCTCTAACCATCTCCCCCCTGTACCATGTCTGCAGCCTCAGACAACTCCCCCCTATACCATGTCTGCAGCCTCAGACATCTCCCCCCTGTACCATGTCAGCAGCCTCTAACCATCTCTCCCTGTACCATGTCCGGAGCCTCAGAGATCTCCCCCCTGTACTAACAGACTCTCTAACAGATGCCCTCTCTGTGTCCATTAGAGAGACCCCCCTCCAGTTCCCATTAGAGTACTCTCCTTCTCTTACTGTAATTTGTTTATTGTTAAGAGATCGTGGGAGGGTCCCGGGTTAAGGAAGACTTCTTAGGGGAGCATCTCTGCATGTTTGAGCCATTGCCATAGAAACATTTATAAAGGGGAGGAATTAGTAAGATGACCACGCCCATGTGGGGCACCAGAGCCTACTTTATTTTTGGCCAAAGGGCGTTCATCATCATCGTCTGGCATTTTCCTCCCCAGCCTAAATGGGTTTTCAGTTCTCTCAATCATGGAGAATCTCTCTCACATGTAAGCATTACCTAAGGAAGCAATACCTAGGGTGGTCTGCTTGAAAATGTAGTCTGCTCAGAAACCCCCACTTCTCTGAACTGACACTTACCCATGGCAACATTTTGATGTTTGCATAACCGCTCTCGAGAGCCAGACCACTGCTTGCATCAGGGCTGAGGGCTCTTGAGAAGAGTACCAAGGCAGGGTGCTGTGATGTTTTCAGGTAGCTATGTACAGCACCCTGACAACCCCCCCCCCCCCACTAGCCGTGATCTGCCTGAGAAGCACAGAGACCTAGTGATGGTATCAATGGGTTTTTAACTAAAGATATGGTTTGTTTTATTGTAAAATGCCATTAACATGTTAAGGAAGGACACAGGAAAGACAAAGATAAGCAGATTAAACTTCAATGTTTAAAATTCAGAAGTGTAACATATTGTAAGTCTGCTGCAATTTTGTTGATCACAAACCACCCCTGTCCGTGATACTGAAACTAGCTTCATTTGACACACATGTCAAGTGTATGACGTGTCTGACTTCACTGCTGAATCTCACCGACTGCCATTACCTTGTCTGTTGATAAGATTATTAACATTCAGCTGCATATCTAAAAATCTTTGAGTCTATAGCTCACCTTTTAAAAATTCATCTAAAGATTACTCCCTCAAATCCTAAAAAAAACACTGCAATGTAGTACTGACGCAGGCAAAAGTAAGTGTTGTCGAATATGAATGAAATTCACAGGATATGCGTTGATAGGAATATTGATATGCAGAGTGTGTATTCATATATCAGCGGAACATTTCAAAGAGTTAGAACAACTAAAATGGGGTTTGATCATCTGTTGTGAGCTACTAATTATTTTGGCAGGTATCCACTGGTTCCACTCAGGAAGCCCTAAATAACTGTTAGATAAGGAAGCTAACCCAAGAACAATAAAAAGCAATTGCAATTGGATGAACTTGAAAATAATATCATAAAACCTACCTGAGATAATGTAGTTGTCATAGTATCAGTGTAATTTATGTTGTTACCGTGAACCATTGCCTGAATTGTTGCAATTACAAAAACCTTTTCATTTAGCAATCAGACATTGACTAAAATCTGCACTACTGCAAACAGAACCCATATCTATGCTTCAGAAGGGCTGAAAGAGTATATTTTCTATCCCTGGCTCTTTATATCCTTTCAACCAGCCAAACTGTTATTTTTGCTGGCTTACCTCAATGTTTTTAAAGGGAAACTGAAATCATTTTGATACCATTTTCTTTATTGTAAATTGAGAGACACATTAATGTAGTAGTTTTTAGACAATTGGGTCTTACTACCACTTTCAGGTTTAGACACTGGCAAACAAAAAAAGTTAGGCCAGCCATATATAACCCTGCCACTAACCATCATGCCTCAGTTTTCTGCTAGTTTCTTAGGGGGTTGTATGCACTCTACCTATAATTTTACCTTTTTATTTATTTTTTCATTTGGTACAGCTGTAAGGGTCTCTTGCAGGGATAGAAACTGGTCTCCGAGCGTAATGTCTATTAATATGCATAAAGCACTTAAAGCTTTGTTCCTCTAATACTGGGGATATGCTAAAGGAACTTTTTATTTACTTACCCTTTAAGGGTAGGTGCCTCTTAAGGCCAACCTTGATACTGTTATCCCTGATATATGTAGTGCTAGGGATGGACCCCTGTCTCAGTACAAAAGATCATGGGATGAGATGAAAGAACCCCATTTCTCTACCACTACAGTAGTACCTCATAGACATTCTCAGTCCACTCTAGCCACAGATCTGCAGGGCAGAAGTCCTCTGTCTTATCTGCTCAAACCCGCATTATATAGGTAACCCCCCCCCCCCCCCAACACCACCTCCACACACACACACACACACTTTTGTAAGTCGGGGGTTGCGTGCTCATCCTGCTGGTTCTCTTACTTGTGTATCTCCAAACAGTTTGAATGCTCAAGCTTCCCCTTGTAGCGTCATGCTAATCTTTGGATCAGGCATCATTAATTAGCAGCCCCTCCTGGCATTAATTGCTCCTCATTGTGCTTTTCCAGGAATTGTGTGAATTCCCTGTAACCTGGGATCTCTGATTCCTATCTTGATAGAAGTCTATCTTTTAGAGTGTTATCCCGTTTGATCACACACTCCTTTTCTGTAGTGATGTCTATATACATTAAATTATCTTGCACTTCATGTGAAGATTAGCTCTCTTCACGCCTTACCCCTCTATTTGTCTACACTCTAAGTGCAGCAGATCTTTTCCCATTTTCCCCTTTAGTAATTCTGAGATTGTGCGTGAATCCCTTTTCATGTTCCCTTGCCATATTTTCCCTCAGTATTTTTCAGTTCTCCTCCTAGTTGTAGCAATGCACAAACTTGGTACTTAGAACCAACAACTTCAACTACTTAAAGTGATTGTAAAGGCAGAAGGTATTTTACCTTACTGCATTCTATGTCCTGCATGCATTCTATGCATTCTATGCCCTACACATTATTCCCCCAGAGCTCCCCAAATGCATACCTGAACCTGATCTTGATCCTGCGATGTCCATAAGAGTCTCTCTCATTGGCTCCTGCTCCTGTAAATCAGAGCCAGTGACAAGGGAGTGGGGGCAGGGCCGAGCCCAGCTTAGTGTGTCTTATAGAAGGCACACACAAGTGGCCCCATAACAAGCATCAGTGGGGGATCAGGACTGCTCTGTGCAAAACCATTGTACAGAGCAAACAAGTATAACATGTTATTTTAAAACAAAAAAAGTGCTTATTAATATTACTTTATATACAAAACTCTAGTAAGGGTAAAAATTAATCCCTTTCTCTAATTGTGGGTGTATTCTCCTTATGGAAGACTCAGTTTCATGATTTCTAATATCACATATTTAACCTTCCTAGCGGTATTCCCGAGTGTGACTCGGGGTAAGATTTTAGTGCCAAAAGCGGTAACCCCGAGTCACACTCGGGGTAGCGCTAGGAAGATCGCTGGATGCTGGAGGAGGTTTTACTTACCTTTTCTCCGGGATCCAGCGATGTCTGCGAGCGGTGTGCGGCGGCGGAGCTCTCTCCCGATCGTCTGCGAGCCCCGGCTTCCGTCTCCGGCGACGTGACGTCCGCCGGGGGGTGGAACCGGCGGCAAATTCGAATGTAAAATGCACCAAACACACTGATATCGTTCAAAATAAAATAAAATCACATTACATTACCCCCCAGTGCCCTTTCCTGCAGTTTTACTGTACTTTTTATGTAAATATATGTATATATATATATATATACATATATATACAGTATATATATATATATATATACATATATATACAGTATATATATATATACGTATATATATATACACATATACATATATATATATATATATATATATATATATATACACACACACACATATTATATATATATATATACATATATATGTATATGTGTATATATATATATATATATATATATATATATATATATATATACACACGTATATATATATATATATATATATATATACACACGTAATTCTTGTGAATGAGCAGCCCAAACCAACTGTATACATTATATATATATATATATATATATATATATATATATATATATATATATATACGTATATATATAATATATGTATACATAATATATGTATACATACATATATATATATATATATATATATATATATATATATATAATATGTATAATAAATGTATACAGTTGGTTTGGGCTGCTCATTCACAAGAATTACATGCTTTCAGCACCTAAAATAATGGTACCGCTTTCAGCACCTAAAATCCAAAAGAATCATACCGCTAGGGAGGTTAATAAATGATTAGGCATGCTGTACTCTGGCTACCACACTCCTGACACATTTGGACCATGAGTTGTAAAACCTCATTCTTATCCTTTTGGTCCTTATGTTCTTGTATAGATAAAAGCATTACAATATATCCTCCTTCTTGTCTACAATTTTATATGGGTGTAACATATCTCATCACCCTTTTAGTATTACTTGTTGGCCTATTGAACTAGGTTTGGTTCTATCAAGGCCAGGGAAAAGGGTCACCTTTTGTAAGCTCAGTTCCAAGGCTTTTGGTCCTATTTGGCCCACCTGTGCTATAAAAAGGGGGAGGGTTGAGATCCAGGCTCTTTATTGCTGTACTTGTTGGTTCTACTCTGTTTGTACATTAGGACCACTGCTCCTTGCAGTCTGCTGAAGACACTGATACTTTTGGAGGCATCCAAGTCATAGACAAAGCCATAATGAACTCTTGCCTCGCAGAGGTATGCCTGGGCTGCCACATCATGATAATTAGGCTTAGCAGAAGGATGTTGTTCATACTGAACTGCAACCTGTTCAGTTTAATGAAGAAAAAGCACCTCTAAGTGCAGCAACCAAAAGTTTTATTATAGTAAGGAAACAGATTAAAAACACACAATCATGTGCTGAAAAGTGGGCCTATCAGTGGAATACAACTGCTTCATGTGTGTCCACCTCCAGCGGCAGCAGCAGCAGTGTCCCCAATCCTGACAGCTGACCAGCAGTTATGGATACATGAGCCAGTAAGATGACTTCCAGGACTAGCGTGGAGCGCAAACAGGAAGTGGGATCACTGGAAGGCTGTTCAGTATAAATTACATTACCGTTATGAACCGTGTTTGATGTTATTCAAAGGGCAGCATGTTAGTTCTGGTGTATCTAAAGAACCAGTTTCTGTAAAGTATGAAAGGGATATGAAGTAGCATTGTTAAAAAAGGGTTAACTCTGCAAGACAAGAAGAGGAGAGTAGTTGCTATGGGTAACCAAGTGAAGTTACAAGCTACAACCAATCAGTCGTTAGGCTTGGTATCTGGTAAGGTGACAGGTCCTCCTGTAGTGGGGGAGTCGTTGTTTGACTCCCTCCCTAGCGGTCAGTATGCAAAAGCAACCAGAAAAGCTCTAAGAAGAATTTCCCTTGCTGGAAGTTCCAGAAAAGCGCATCTGGAAAAGTAAGCTGCAACTTAATTTTTTTCTTAAGTTTTGATATGTGAATGGGAACATGAGACAAATATAAAGTAACTATTATCCCAATTTGTCTGCAAAAGTTGAAATACCCTTTAAACAGTTGTACATAAGTAAAAAAGTGCGTATACTGTATGTTCACAATAGTCATACTAAAACACCAACATATAAATATGTTAAATAAAATAAAGGACTGGAACAATTAAATGTCTTTCAAGTTCTTTGCTTACAAGCATTCTAAAACACATTTCCAAGTTCTCTTTGCATTTTTTCCTTAGTGTGAAAAAGCTGATGATCCTGCCAACCCCTATGACTTTCTATTTAAAACTGACCACATCAGGGCATTGAAGCACATCCATCCTATCATGGTGAGTTTGCTTATTTGCATTCTATTTGGGAGCACAGCTTGTGTTAGCATGCCCCACTTCCCGCACAGCTCTTTACTGGGAAGATCAGTTAACTGTTGTTTCTCTGCCTTCCTGCACCTTCACACCTCAGATCAGCCCAATTTCAGCACCTTCACACCTCAGATCACCGCAGCTCCTGTACCTTCACACCTGTCAGGGACACCGACTGCAGGGATGTCCATATTTGCTTAGCTATCCTCAGTAAACTGAGACCAGACTATACATGACATGCAAGTTTATGAACAGTGGAACAACACACTCAAACAACAGCAAACCATAATATACAGCAAAAGTGAAAACACAAGTGAACCATACCCAAATGACAAAATAACAAGCAACTTAACTAAGTAACAGAAAACCAAACTGGCAAACAAACTATATATAATATATACAAAATGGGTACCACAGATCACAGGGTAAAACTGGAAGTATAAAAGAAAGGGGAGAACCAGGACTGAGATTAGGAAAAAGGTGAGCAGATATGAGGGAGCAGGGTGCAAGGTACAGGTACAAAACAGGTAGGATCAGGCAGAAATTAGATTCAGATTTAAACAGCAAGCAATGTCCAGCTATCAGAAAACAAAGACGCACAAGGGAACAATAGAGGAGGGACTAAATACCCTCCACCCGCTGGTGGACACTGGAAGTACAACACTCCATCAAGGGTATCCCAGTGCAATCAGCAGGGGTTCCAGGTCCTAACAACACCTCAGATCCGTCCCAAGTCCTGCCCCTTTACACGCCAGGCCAGCCCCAGTTCCTGCATCCAGGGCCACTGATAGGGGGGACCACCGGTCCTCTTGTAGGGGCCCCAAGCACACAGGGGGGTCCACACTGGGAGGGGGATTAGTGATGGACAACAAATACAGAAATCTTCCTCCAGCAGCTGAAAACTGATCTCTCTCCCTCTCCCTGCTACCAGCTTTTATCTGCTTGAGAAAGGTACAGTTGTCCCTCTCTAATCCCCGTCCCTGTGCAGGCTCCCCCTCCCCCCCCCTCCCCCCACTCCCGGCTCTAATGTCAGCTCTGCTCCTGAGTTTGTTATCTCTGTAACTTTGTTTCTCTCCCTCTGTCTCGCTGATCCTGGAGCTCCAACTGCCCAGCCTATATATTTTTTCTTTCATCTTCATTTTTATTTATTAACTCGTTTTATTCTTTTAGATATAGCAGGAATTATGTGAGTTATGTTGTATTTGTGTCTGCTAATAATGGTTTTATTGTAAGTTTAGCTAAATATATTTTTAATATTTTCTTGGGGGGCCCTGTCAGGTAGTCTGTACAGGGCCCCGCGATTTCTATCAGCAGCCCTGCCTGCATCTCCACACCTCAGATCACCCCAGGTCCTGCACCTTCACACCTCAAATCAGCAGCAATGCATGCATCTTCAGGCCACGGATCAGACCCAATTCCTGCACCTTCAACTCTCAGTTCAGCCCCAATTTCAGCACCTCATACCTCAGATCAGCCCCAATGCATGCAGCTTCAGACCACAGATCAGACCACATTCTTGCACCTTCAGACCTCAGAACAGCCTCAATTTCAGCACCTTCACACCTCAGATGAGCCCCAATGCATGCAGCCTGTAAATCAGCCCAAATTCCTGCACCTACAGACCCCAGATTAGCTGCATGATACAGTGCCTTGCGAAAGTATTCGGCCCCCTTGAACTTTGCGACCTTTTGCCACATTTCAGGCTTCAAACATAAAGATATAAAACTGTAATTTTTTGTGAAGAATCACCAACAAGTGGGACACAATCATGAAGTGGAACGAAATTTATTGGATATTTCAAACTTTGTTAACAAATAAAAAACTGAAAAATTGGGCGTGCAAAATTATTCAGCCCCTTTACTTTCAGTGCAGCAAACTCTCTCCAGAAGTTCAGTGAGGATCTCTGAATGATCCAATGTTGACCTAAATGACTAATGATGATAAATAGAATCCACCTGTGTGTAATCAAGTCTCCTTATAAATGCACCTGCACTGTGATAGTCTCAGAGGTCCATTTAAAGCGCAGAGAGCATCATGAAGAACAAGGAACACACCAGGCAGGTCCGCAATACTGTTGTGGAGAAGTTTAAAGCCGGATTTGGATACAAAAAGATTTCCCAAGCTTTAAACATCCCAAGGAGCACTGTGCAAGCGATAATATTGAAATGGAAGGAGTATCAGACCACTGCAAATCTACGAAGACCTGGCCGTCCCTCTAAACTTTCAGCTCATACAAGGAGAAGACTGATCAGAGATGCAGCCAAGAGGCCCATGATCACTCTGGATGAACTGCAGAGATCTACAGCTGAGGTGGGAGACTCTGTCCAAAGGACAACAATCAGTTGTATACTGCACAAATCTGGCCTTTATGGAAGAGTGGCAAGAAGAAAGCCATTTCTTAAAGATATCCATAAAAAGTGTTGTTTAAAGTTTGCCACAAGCCACCTGGGAGACACACCAAACATGTAGAAGAAGGTGCTCTGGTCAGATGAAACCAAAATCGAACTTTTTGGCAACAATGCAAAACGTTATGTTTGGCATAAAAGCAACACAGCTCATCACCCTGAACACACCATCCCCATTGTCAAACATGGTGGTGGCAGCATCATGGTTTGGGCCTGCTTTTCTTCAGCAGGGACAGGGAAGATGGTTAAAATTGATGGGGAGATGGATGGAGCCAAATACAGGACCATTCTGGAAGAAAACCTGATGGAGTCTGCAAAAGACCTGAGACTGGGACGGAGATTTGTCTTCCAACAAGACAATGATTCAAAACATTAAGCAAAATCTACAATAGAATGGTTCACAAATAAACATATCCAGGTGTTAGAATGGCCAAGTCAAAGTCCAGACCTGAATCCAATCGAGAATCTGTGGAAAGAACTGAAAACTGCTGTTCACCTCATCCAACCTCACTGAGCTCGAGCTGTTTTGCAAGGAGGAATGGGCAAAAATTTCAGTCTCTCGATGTGCAAAACTGATAGAGACATGCCCCAAGCGACTTACAGCTGTAATCGCAGCAAAAGGTGGGGCTACAAAGTATTAACTTAAGGGGGCTGAATAATTTTGCACGCCCAATTTTTCAGTTTTTTATTTGTTAAAAAAGTTTGAAATATCCAATAAATTTCATTCCACTTCATGATTGTGTCCCACTTGTTGTTGATTCTTCACAAAAAATTAAATTTTTATATCTTTATGTTTGAAGCCTGAAATGTGGCAAAAGGTCGCAAAGTTCAAGGGGGCTGAATACTTTTGCAAGGCACTGTATATGATTTATCAGAACTAAAACAACCCTCAGTGCATCCAGACAAAAATATGTTTTGTGCTGTCCCTATAAGAAATAACAATCATGTAAAATAATGTGTCGTTCTTACCACTCAGAGCAAAACAGATATGTGAATGCAGAAATAAATTCACAAACATATAGAAAATCAATCTCGTGAGGGAAGGAGTGAAAAATTAATTTAGGGAACAAAAGATAATTTTTCAAAAGATATCCAGATGCTCAATATAATGATAAATGTCCCAAAGTAAAAGAGTCTAAAATAAAAAAACACTCAAAATCCATGTTCTCCAGTGTTCAGTGTTCCACCACCTTTGTATAATAAGGCTTTTACCAGAAAGGAAGATCCCAAGATTACAGAGGTCATATAGCGCTTTAAAGTGAAAGTAAACCCTTCTATTCCTCATTTTTAGCCAAGAAAGCTGCCATCATCTGCCAGCTGACTCCAGGCATTGGATGGTTTGAGTTTGGTTAAAAGCACAACTGATGTGACAGTTAGCCTTCCCAGGAATGCCTATTAAATCGATGGGTTTACTTCCGCTTTAAATACTCCACTCAATCAAACTGGCAAGTTACACCCAGCTTGTCTCAATGCAGATGCTGATTACATACACCAACCTGTTCATCAAGAGACACAATGAGCATTTATAGTGTAGTATCTTTTAAAATCACTTTATTAAATAAAGTAAAGGGTGCTCACAAATGTATTGAAAATCAAGCATGTAACAGCCACATCAGTTTGAGCAGTCGAAGGGCATGATGATGTCACTGCTAAAGCTCCCTCCTATGCATTTTTTCCATACAGACATCTTCCTGGGACACGTCTACCTACTGTTTTGCAACTGTCTTTGTGAGTACTGCTTGATAACTGTCTTTGTGAGTACTGTTTTATAACTGGCTTTGTGAGTACTCTTTTATAACTGGCTTTGCACATACTGCTTTGGTGATTACTGTTTTATAACTGGCTTTGCAGTACTCACAAAGCCAGGTTCAAAGCAGTACATACAAAGCCAGGTACAAAGCAGTACTAACAAAGACAGGTACAAAGCAGTAAGTATAAACGGCTTTGTAAGTACTGCATTGTTTGTAATACTTAGTAGCTTGTAATAAAGCAGTAGTTACAAAACCTGTTAAACACAAAGCCTGTTACATACTTTATAATGGTCTCCCCTCCAGTTTGAGACAGGCACATGGCTACTTAGGGAAGGGAGCAATCAGAGACAGCAGACTGTAAGATTCTGGTACCTTCGGTACCCTTCCAGCCCATTTCTTCCGCATTGCGTCCCACCTTTTCAGCTAGGTGGAACGCATATACCTGCCTATCTCTTTAAGCCGCATGACGTCATCACTAGGCGCCGCTCTGAGCGGCTATTTCAATCTCCGGCTTTCACTCACAAGGTGTTCGTGCAAACCGCTTGTTATACAGCCTTGTCTGACGCTGCTGAAGCCTCCAGCTATTTTCCCAGTATCTGGATAGACCGGAGTCTCGCTACTTGATCCTGTATCTCGCTACTGATCCTGTATCTCGCTACCTGATCCTTATCTCATTACCGGACCCCTCATCTCTCTAAACCAACTAGTGATAAGTACCCCACAGGGGATTCTTTCCTATCAACTTACACTATCTACTCTTGCATACTAAAGACTGTTGCTATCTATGCATTACTATTTCTATCATCTGCACTGTTACATAGATTGCTAGCTCTTGAGTCTACTACCATCTATATCCTTGCACTGAGTTAGCAATTCCTGTACACTTCATCTGCTGTCCCCTACCACCTGTTATTTGTACATGATTGCTAACCTATCTGCATACTATCTATCACCATCTGCTAACACTCCTGAACATCACTATTGAGTGCCTATCATTGCTATCACTACTCACGCCTGTCCTTTCAGCACATCACCTCTATACTATCGTATACAACCTATCACTCCAGGAACATCTTATCTGAGTGTCTGTATATTTGCATGCTGAGGCAGGCTGGGCCACAATGATGAGTCTGGAGAGTTGGATATGGTGATTCAACACATCTCTACACGACTACTGAGTGGAAATTCTGCAGCTGCAAATCCAGTTCACTAAACAAACGCCGGAGCGTTACAGATTGCACGAACCAGAAAAAAAAAATGGATTCAGCAGAATTAGCCACTCATGTGATACAACTAACACAAAAGGTAGATGCATTAATCCTTTCCCTTGCCGAAGTGAAAAATGAAAATCAGACTTTGAGACAGCAGATAGCCCGTGTTTCACAGCTCACTGCTGCTCAACCTCGTGAGCCCAAAATAAACCCTCCTCTAGTGTTTACAGGTGATCGGAAAAAATTTCGTGAATTTAAAAACGCATGTCAATTGCTTTTTAGTTTAAAACCTCGTACTTACACTACAGACCAAATTAAAGTCTGCACCACTATCTCATATTTGTCGGGTGATCCACGGGCTTGGGCAGACTCTCTCTTTGAGAAAAATGACCCTCTTCTTAACTCCTATCCTTTATTCTTAGCAGAACTCGCTAGCTTATATGAAGACCCAAATAGGCAGAGTACTGCTGACAGCCAATTGAGGGCTTTAAAACAAGGAAGGAGACCTGTTGAAGACTTCGTAGCAGAGTTCAAAAGATGGACCCTTGATTCAGGGTGGAATGATGCATCTTTGCGAACCCAGTTCAGACTCGGGTTATCAGAAGCCGTTAAAGACGAGCTCGCCCGAGCGGATTTACCTGGCACTTTGGATGCCTTAATACAACTCAGCATCAATATTGACAGGCGACTGCGAGAAAGAAAGGCTGAGAAAATGGGAGTACCATTATCCAATCCTTCTCGGGTTTTTGCCCGTTGACCCTACTCCTATGAAGGTAGGAACCATACGCCCACCATTATCGTCTACTGAACGAGCCAGGAGAAGATCTGAAAATCTCTGCATGTACTGCGCCTCCCCGGATCATTTGATAAGCGTCTGTCCCCTTGTTCGCAAAAAAGAGGGTGAGTGTTCACATGACTTGCTGGGGGGATTAACGACTTCTTTTTCTAATCCCTATCTTTTTATTCATTTGACCTTACAGTGGGACCACAATAGGATCACCACCAAGGCTATGATCGACACAGGATCTTGTGGGAACTACATTGACACTAGTTTTGTTGCTTTAAATAAAATACCTATTATTTCAAAATCTAAACCTGTCTCTGTTAGTTTTATTAACGGTATTCCGTTATCTTCTGGTCCAATTACCAATCAGACACAAGCACTCCTTGCTACTGCTAACGAGTCTCATGCTGAGACCACCACTTTTGATGTATTACCTTCACCACATTTTCCCATTATTTGGGGACTTCCCTGGTTACACATACATCAACCAACCATTGATTGGAAAACACAGACTCTAACCTTCCCCTCTCACTACTGCGAGACCACGTGTAACCTCCAATCATATAAAAAAATCCTGTCCATGGTGTCAGATGAAATTTCACCACCACCATGTTATCAGGATCAGGATCAGAAGTCTTCCTTGAGAAAAATGCTCAAGTATTGCCTCCCCATAGGGACTACGATTGTTCTATTGATCTACTCCCTAATAGTAAACTACCTTTCGGTCATGTTTATCCTCTTTCTCAGGATGAACTTTCTCATCTCAAGGAATACTTGGATGAGAATTTAGCGAAAGGGTTTATTAGACCCTCTACTTCTTCCACAGCTGCAGGACTTTTCTTTGTCCGCAATAAGGATTTAAGTCTCAGGCCTATTATTGACTATAGGCAATTAAATACCATTACGATAAAGGATCGCTATCCTTTACCTCTCATTCCCGAACTCATTGAACAAGTGCGCGGAGCTACCTACTTTTCAAAATTGGACCTAAAAGGGGCATACAACCTCATCCGAATCCGTAATGGGGATGAGTGGAAGACGGCATTCAGAACCAGATACGGATTATTCGAATATCTAGTGATGCCTTTTGGGTTGTGTAATGCTCCCGCAGCATTTCAGCGATTCATAAATGACATCTTCAGAGACTTACTTGATGTTTGTGTTGTGGTATATCTGGATGATATACTCATTTATTCTCAGTCCTTGTCCGAACATGTAAGACATGTAAGACTTGTGCTATCCAGATTACTCGCACACAATTTATACGTAAAATTGAAAAAATGCCTATTTCATAAGGAAGAAGTACTATTCCTAGGATACATCATATCTAAGAACGGTATCAAGATGGATATGAGCAAGATATCGTGTATACTGGATTGGCCTGTACCAACAACTCGTAAGGCATTACAACGATTCCTTGGATTTTCTAACTACTATAGGAAGTTCATCAAGAACTTCTCTTCTATTGTGAGACCGCTCACACAACTTACAAGTGTAAAGAAACCATTCAAATGGTCTGAAGAAGCAAATAAAGCTTTCCGCTTGTTAAAATCAAGCTTCACTTCTGCTCCCATACTACGCCATCCAGACCCATCCCTCCAATACATCCTGGAGGTAGATGCGTCAAATATGGCTGTAGGAGCAGTTCTTTCCCAACGACCAACGAATACTTCACCACTCCACCCAGTTGCTTTTTTCTCTAAATCACTAAGTAGCCCAGAGGTGAATTACCCAGTGGGTGAAAAAAGAGTTGCTTGCCATAAAACTGGCACTAGAAAATTGGCGACATTTACTTGAAGGTACTCGATTGCCAATACTCATATATACAGATCATAAGAATCTCCAATACCTTCAGACCAACAAGACTCTTTCCCACCGGCAGGTACGTTGGTCATTATTCTTCCTAAGATTCAACTTCCTAGTGACCTACACGCCTGCAGACAAAAACAAAAAAGCGGATGCACTATCACGGCTAACCGAAGATAACTGCGCCGAAATCCCTTCACTTCCTATAATACCCCATGACCGTATTATTGGTGTTGTTCGTTCCTTGAAGGAAGAGATTCTGCACAGTATAGGACTGGATTCACCACCACCACAACTAAGTGCTGATGCAGAAGGCTTCCTCTACTTTATCGACAAACTCTACATACCTCCTGGTATGCGTACCAAGATCTTGGAATTATCACATGACGTACCTATGGCAGGACATATGGGTATGACTAAGACCTTCAATTTGCTCACCAGGCAATTTTGGTGGCCTGATATGAAGACGTCTGTACAAAAATTTGTTTCCTCATGTGACATCTGTGCAAGGTCCAAAATTGACACTACAAAACCATCTGGTCTACTTTGCAGTCTACCAATACCCAAAGTTCCATGGGAAGTTGTGTCCTTAGACTTTATAGTAGAATTACCACCTTCCAAAGGATTTACTACCATTCTAGTGTCAGTGGACCATCTGACAAAGATGGCACATTTCATTTCTATTCGCAGACTACCTTCATCTAAGGAAACAGCGGAATTACTAGTGAAACATGTGTTCAAGCTACATGGAATTCCAAAGACTCTTTTATCTGACCGAGGTTCACAGTTCATCTCCAAGTTTTGGCAAGCTCTATGCCATATACTACGAATTGAGCGAAAACTTACTTCTCCCTACCACCCTCAGACCAATGGACAAATTGAAAGAGTCAACCAGTGCATTGAACAATATTTGCGTTGCTACACCTCATACCTACAGGATGATTGGGTGGACCTCCTCCCTCTGGCAGAATTTGCTTACAATAACGCAACCCACAGTACTACTAAGCAAAGTCCATTCTACCTAAACTATGGGTTTCATCCCACACTTCTTCCACCACGCATCCTGCCATCAAGTAACCCAGTAGCCTCTGACTATCTTACCCAAATAAAAGACTCTCTGGGTTTACTTAACACCACCATCTCACATGCTCATAGCCAACAAAAAAGGTACTACGACCTCCGTAGAAGACCTTCTCCTCAATATGCTATTGGGGATCTCGTTTGGCTATCTACGAAAAACTTAAGGTTAAAGATCCCCAGTAAAAAGCTTGGGCCTTTGTTTCTAGGACCTTTCCCAATTGAGAAGCTCATTGGGAGAGCTGCAGTTCAACTCACCTTACCGGCAAATGTTAAAATACACCCCATCTTTCACGTGTCGCTACTGAAACCACATGTTCCCAACCAAGGAATAAGACCTACCATCTCGCCTCCACCTCCAGTACAAGTTGAGGGCGGAGAAGAATTTGAGATTAAGGAGATTTTGGATTCTCGTATCCACAGAGGGGAAACTCCAATATCTCATAAGATGGAAAAACTATGGACCCCAAGACGACACCTGGTTGGATACTTCTGACGTTCACGCTCCCAGGCTTATACGAAGGTTCCACTCCAAATACCCGGAGAGACCAGTGCTATAGGCCTTCCGGAGCCGGCCTTAAGGGGGGGTACTGTAAGATTCTGGTACCTTCGGTACCCTTCCAGCCCATTTCTTCCGCATTGCGTCCCACCTTTTCAGCTAGGTGGAACGCATATACCTGCCTATCTCTTTAAGCCGCATGACGTCATCACTAGGCGCCGCTCTGAGCGGCTATTTCAATCGCCGGCTTTCACTCACAAGGTGTTCGTGCAAACCGCTTGTTATACAGCCTTGTCTGACGCTGCCGAAGCCTCCAGCTATTTCCCCAGTATCTGGATAGACCGGAGTCTCACTACTTGATCCTGTATCTCGCTACTGATCCTGTATCTCGCTACCTGATCCTTATCTCATTACCGGACCCCTCATCTCTCTAAACCAACTAGTGATAAGTACCCCACAGGGGATTCCTTCCTATCAACTTACACTATCTACTCTTGCATACTAAAGACTGTTGCTATCTATGCATTACTATTTCTATCATCTGCACTGTTACATAGATTGCTAGCTCTTGAGTCTACTACCATCTATATCCTTGCACTGAGTTAGCAATTCCTGTACACTTCATCTGCTGTCCCCTACCACCTGTTATTTGTACATGATTGCTAACCTATCTGCATACTATCTATCACCATCTACTAACACTCCTGAACATCACTATTGAGTGCCTATCATTGCTATCACTACTCACGCCTGTCCTTTCAGCACATCACCTCTATACTATCGTATACAACCTATCACTCCAGGAACATCTTATCTGAGTGTCTGTATATTTGCATGCTGAGGCAGGCTGGGCCACAATGATGAGTCTGGAGAGTTGGATATGGTGATTCAACACATCTCTACACGACTACTGAGTGGAAATTCTGCAGGTGCAAATCCAGTTCACTAAACAAACGCCGGAGCGTTACACAGATGTACACTGATCAGAAAAGCCTAGCCATGAGCAAGCTCAGGCTTTTGCTCTGCCACAGAGGAGGAGAGGAAAGTGCATAATTACCATAGCAATAGGACAGCTGCTTGGCCTTTGGGCATCTGACTGCTTCACTTCACAGATCGAGAAGGGCAGAACTGACGCTAGCAGTAAAAGAAGTAGGTGGGAAGAGAGTTGGATGGAAACCAGGCGCACTGCTTTCCCTAAATACAGCTGCTTGCCGGCTTTCATGTGCAGGAGGTGGGTCACCCAGAATTGCTCTTACGTGTCATCCCAAGTGCAGCCTCATGCCACCTCAGTTTTTTTTTTATTTTTTTTTTTTTCATTTAAAAATCAGGCACTTTTTAATCTCTGGAGTCCAGGGCTGTCTTCCCGCAACAAGTTCTTCTTACTTCTGAGGGTCCCTGGTGTGGCTGGCCATCTTGAATAACAGACTGGCTGTGGCTTCCAGAGGAACCACATTCAGCTCCCCACCATTGCACATTCATGAGCTTGCAATAAACTGTGTGAATTGTCCTGCAGCCTCCTGGGACATGTTAAGGGTTCTGCAGCCTCCTGGGACATGTGATTGTTTTGAAGCCTCCTGGGACATGTGATGGGTTCTGCAGCCTCCTGGGACATGTGATGTGATCTGCAGCCTCCTGGGACCTGGGGCATCATCTTAGCCAAGGTGGGGATTGCAGAAGTGGGAGCGGGTAAGATAAAAATTGTTACTCACTAAAACTCCTGTAACTCAGTTAGAGGCTGGGGGAGGTAGTGAACCAGTGGTACTTCACTTTTTCAGCGAAGTTCTGCTTGAACACAGAGTGACACCAAATTCCTATCCTAGTGTGTAGTACAAGACATTAAGCTTGCTGTTTTACATGTTTTCTTTCAGATTTTTTATTTGTAAAGAATTGTTTAAGAAAGTCTTGTTTTCCTCCAGTAGTATGAATAACTTTCTAGCTGTGAAACTAACAAGCATGAGTGGGCGTACAAAAGGGCAGCTTTAGGTAACATGACTGATCGTGAACACAGGAAGGCTACTCTACATATGGAATATTACAAGACATTCTGTTTATCTCTTGTAGTACTTTATGTGATGTCTAAACACGTTTCTGAAATGTTGCAAATTACCATAAATGACACGGTATGAGCACAGCTTTGGTTATAGCTCTGAAATCACTAAAAAACTGTTTTCTAAAATTGCATTCTACAAATATATATTTGGCACTCAAAAATTCCTATGCTGCAGAAAATAATCACGATTTGTCATAAAAAAAATTGGCTGCTGTAGGTCTTATAGGGTAACTGTATTTAAAAAGTGAATATTTGTGCCCAAACAGTAGCGTGAAAAATGTACCTTCCTTTATTCCTGGTAATACTGGCTCTGATTGCTAGTTTTAACAAATTTGGAGTGAGTTTTGGTGTTGTCACTCAGTGCTGTATCTTGGCCTAGGCCAACAAGGCCCAGGCCTAGGGCGGCACTTTGCAGGGGGGGGCAGCAAAAAGCTGCACCCTGCACGAAAAAAAAACAGCCTCCTCCCGGCACGAAAAGGGTCCCCGCTGGCTTGCGCTACACTTTTTGTATAGTGCCAGTCTTATGTGGTGAATTGGGCTGGAGGGCAGGGTCCAGGAGGCAAATCAGTCTGGTACCCCCATAAAGCGGTCACACTGCTACCTACCAGTATGATAATAACGTCCGGTGAGGACATTCAGACAGACCGCAGGCCGCCGACCGCACTTAATACAACTGGCCTGACGGCGGCCAATGGTAATAAGTGTGGCACTGCAGCCAAATGCTCCGCCTACTCTCCTCTGCCCCCAGGCACTGATTGACGCTCATATGCTGCACTGATGGGTGCTTATAGGCTGCTCTAATGGCCACTGATGAGGCGGCAATGGTGGGTACTGATAAACTGCACTAATGAAGCTGCACTGATAAGGCAGCATTGATATGCTGCACTGATGGGCACTGATGAGGCTGAACTTATGGAAACTGATGAGGCTGCACTAATAGACTGTGGTTGTGGTCTGTGGTTTACAGATGACAGGGCGTGTCATAAACAGGAAGGGGTGTGGCCTTTACAGGAAGGGGTGGGTCATATTTAAATTAGGGGGTGCACAAGTTTAGTCAGGCCTAGGGCAGCACAAAACCTAAATACATCACTGTTGTCACTATTGTGCTGCTAACTGTTGTTCTTGTTGGAGGCTCTGACATTTGGAAGCAAAATCTTGCCTCTAATAAGGTGGCCACCTCCACACAGGGACACAGTTTTGAGATCATGGCATAGTGAGTCATAAATGGGGAAAGATCATCTACACTAAGCAATCAGGCAATTCTGGGGACCATTCTTTGTCCTCTAAGGAAAAACAAACACAGGTATAGTGCTCACAGCAGGGGAAAATCCTCATGAATCGAGAGTGGAATCCTTCACTGGGTGTTGTGACTTGATTGGTCTCCATCCATTATGAAAGATATTCCAGAAGAAATGTAAGTTTATAAGAGTCTCCATAGTCTATCCATTAGAATGCATGAGCTCCCACTGTGGAGACTCTTATAAATTTAGAAGGGTTAGGACTACAAGTATTACAGGGTGCCTTAAACGGGCCTTGCAGCTTACGCATGCCCTTGCAAATGTGTGCTAACTAAACCCCTTTTTTTAACGCATACTGTTGGACAGGTTAATTTGGTTGGTAAGCAGACTGGTTAGGGAGTTGAGCTGCGAATTTCTTTTGGTTTTGTCCTTCATGTGTTTTCCCTTCCATGTGCTCCTTGCTGTGAAGGCCAGTTATAGATGAGGGCAGGGGCCATTTCTTTGTTACTGGTGTAAATATTGGTGGGGGGACACACTGGACACTTTTGCTGCCCTTGTGCTATGTGCTGGGTGTCCATGGTGCCCTTGCACCTTTAAGGAGGTTTGGGCTACCCCCCTTATCTATCCATTAGAATGCATGTGTCCACTGTGGGGACTGTTCTACATTTAGAAGGGTTAGGACTGCAAGTAATACAGGGTGCCTTGAAGGTGCCATGCAGCTTACGCATGCCCTTGCAAATGTGTGCTAACTAAACCCTTGATTTTGACGCATACTGTTGGACAGGGTAATTCGGTTGGTAAGCAGACTGGTTGGTGAGTTGAGCTGGGAATTTTCTATGGTTTAGTCTTTCAAAAGGTCAGTTTAGGCGGCAGGCAAAAATATGGTCAGTTAACAGGCCAGGGTAAGTTCAGGAGGCAGGCAGAGATGTGGTAAGAATGCAGGCAAAAGATCAGTCTAGGCAGCATGCAAAAACATGGTCAGTTAACAGGCCACCGTCAGTTTAGGCAGCAGGCAGAGGTGTGGTCAATATGTAGGCAAAAGATCAGTCCAAGCGACAGGCAGAAACATGCTCAAAGGTCAATTAAAAAGGCCAGGTTAGGTTCAGGAGGCAGGCAAAGCCATGGTAAGTATGCAGGCAAATGCTTGATCCAGGCAGCAATGTGAATGAGAATACAGGCAAATGGTCGGTACACAGGACATCAGATACAGCCAAAATGCAGGTAGTCAGACAAATGAGAAAAACACGTTCAACATAAGTTCAATAATATCGTAATGACGTATGGTAGCGATGGAAGCAGTCTAATATGCAGAGGCAAAATTGTGGAGGAGATTGAGGGACAATGGTAAAGTGTGTTATGCCTTATTCCATCTTCGGTGCATGCACAACATTCTTTAGGGGGTCTTTGGCCTGTTGCAGTATAGCTGACAATATCAGTGTCTCTCATGCAGCCTGCTGATTGCATCAGAATGAAGGTTTTCAGGTGCAGGGCCATTCTGGTAAATAAGGGCTGTTACAACCTCTTTTTTTTTAGAAAGGAGTCATTCCTTTGGCCCTGTAGATGACGTAGGAGTTGTAAATGGGCAACTAAAATGGGTAGATGGACACTTTTTTATACCAGTGAATGGATCTTCTGGTTGTTAAAAAAAAAACCTCCCATGAATTGATTGTATTTGTGTATGCAATTAGGTTTTGCACCAGACCGTGCCTTTCACTGAGGTGTCTTCGAGGATGAAGGAAAGTATATAGACATCCTGCTTATCCTTCTATTTAAAGTGATACTAAAGTCTTGTTAATTTTTTTTGTTAAAAATAACAAACATGTTATACTTATCTGCTCAGTGCAGTGGTTTTGCACAGAGCAGCCCAGATCCTAATCTTTTTAGGGTCCTCTTCGGCACTCCTGGTCCCTCCTGTTGAGTGCCCAAACAGCAAGCAGCTTGTTATAGAGGCACCCAAGTCCAGTCGCTCGATTCAGACACCATTCAGACACAGATCCGTGGCCTGGCCCCACACCTTCTCTGTCCTCATTGGCTTACTGAATTTGATTGACAGCAGTGGGAGCTAATAGCGCCATGCTGCCATCTCAGCCAATGAGGAGGGAGAGTATCGAGCAGCCAAGGCACTCCTGCAATATTGCTGAATCGAGATGGGCTCAGGTAAGTATTAGGGGGGTTGCTGCACACAGAAGGCTTCTGACTTCACAACCACTTTAAATGCTAAAACTTCTTCATTGCGTAAACTTGCTGACTCTCCCCTTTTCCGTTTTGTGATGACCAGTCATTGTGGGAAGCCCTTGCGATTTGCTCACACTGTACCACAAGCTACAGTTTGCTGCAGTTAAAGGTGTTAGAAAAGTGGCAGGTTGATGCAGAAATTGTCCACATAAAGGTGGTATACCTGGCGGAACAAGGATAACATAAGGTCCCACACTATTTTTATGCTGCTACCCATATACTGTAAATTGGGCATCAAGGGGCTCCAGCTGGCTACCTTTCCCTTTGTCAAAAGGTCAAATCTAGGGTTGAGCGAACACGGACTGTATTGTTCGGGATCGTAGCGGACTTCTGGGTGTTCAGTACCCGGACACGGACCCGAACATTTTACTGTATGTTCGGGATACAGTCCGTTGTTCGGTAATTTATTTCATGTTTGGGTGGTTTCAACAGCTTCAGGGCAGCCAATCAACAAGCGTTTAACTAGTGTGCCCTTAGAAGCCATCACAGCCATGCCTACTAATGGCATGGCTGTGATTGGCCAGTGCAGCATGTGACCCAGCCTCTATATAAGCTGGAGTCATGTAGCGCCGCACGTCACTCTGCTCTAACTACTGTAGGGAGAGGTTCCTGATGCTGCTGAGTGAGAGATAGGAGATTATTGTAGGGGCAGGCTGGAGATTGCTTTCAGGGAAAGAATAGGAAGAATCTTCTTTAATCAGACAGCGATCTACATCGATGGGGGTGCAGTGCTCGGTCTTTTTGCCCTGACCTGAGACCAGTGAGGAGGAGGGAGAAAAAAAAAACTTTTATCAGTCTGTTAGGTTGGCGGCGTGCGGCGTGCAGCGGCTATGTAATGCAAGCTCAGTGCATATGTGTCTGCTTAATCTGGATTTAAAAAAAAAAAAAAATGTTCCTTCATATTTTACTGTGACATACAGTGTTTAGACACTGCTGTTCTAATCTGCTATTCACAAAGCACCAATTTAAGGGGAAAATAATTATTTTTCAGTTTTTAGGGAAAAATCATTATTTTTCAGTTTTTCATTCAAATGGGTTTTTATTCAATAGCGGAATAGAACAACAACAGTATCCAACCAGTTAGGTGGGCGGAGTGCGGTGTATAGCGGCCATGTAATGCAAGCTCAGTGCATATGTGTCTGCTTAACCTGGATTTTTAAAAAAAAACGTTTTTTCTGTTATATTTTACTGTGAAATACAGCGTTTAGACACTGCTGTTCTAATCTGCTATTCAAAAATCACCAATTTAAAGGGAAATTTTTTTTTTCATTTTTTTCCTTTATATGTTACTGTGAGATAAAGCCTTTAGACACTGCTGTGTTCTAATCTGCTCTTCAAAGATCACCAATTAAAGGGAAAAATAAAAAATTTTCATTCTAACATTACTGTGAGATACACCCTTTGGATACTGTTGTTCTATTTTGCTATTCAATAAACACCCATTTACGGAAAAATAAAATAAAATTGCGGCCTAGTCTGCATATGTTACTGTGAGATACACCCGTTGTATACTGTTGTTCTATTCCGCTTTTCAATAAAAACCCATTTGGGGAAAAAAAATTAAATTGCGGCCTAGTCTGCATGTTACTGTGAGATACACCCGTTGTATACTGTTGTTCTATTCCGCTATTCAATAAACACACATTTAGGGAAAAAAAAATTAAATTGCGGCCTAGTCTGCATATGTTACTGTGACATACACCCGTTGTATACTGTTGTTCTATTCCGCTTTTCAATAAAAACCCATTCAGGGGAAAAAAAATTAAATTGCGGCCTAGTCTGCATATGTTACTGTGAGATACACCCGTTGTATACTGTTGTTCTATTCCGCTATTCAATAAACACCCATTTAGGGAAAAAATATTAAATTGCGGCCCAGTCTGTATCAGTACGTGTGAGATACACCCTTTTAGATACTGTTTTTCTATTCTGCTATTCAATAAACACCCATTTAGGGGAAAGAAAGGTATTCAATTGCGGCTTAGTCTGTATCTGTACGTGTGAGATACACCCTTTTAGATACTGTTGTTCTATTCTGCTATTCAATAAACACCCATTTAGGGGAAAATGAATAATTTTGCAGCGTTTGCTGATTTTGTTACTGTGAGATACACCCTTTAAATTTGTTTGGCGCATCTCTTTCCACCACCGAGGATTGCAGGGCGCTTCAGTTTGCCTCCTGTTGCTAACTCCTCCTACTCTACTTCCTCATCCTCATCCTCTACCGCCTCCTCATCCGGAGCAGTGATCATTTCCAAGACTTTCAGGGCAGTCATTCACAAGTGGCTCCCAGGGTGGGTTCCTGCACCCACAAACGCCAGGTACACAACTGTCCAGCAAGGGCACAGTTCTGGAGAATGACGAGGTGGAGGATGAGGAGATGAGGAGGAGGAACCATGTTCACAGCAGGGTGGCACCCAGATAACAGATAACAACAGATACTACACTTGATCTTAGCCAAAAGGTTGAGAAGCGATGCTGGTGGCATTCCCACCTGACAGCGGGGGCACAGTGGAAGCACAAGGCGAAGGCAGAGGAGGAGGAGGTCGCCAACGCAGCCAGGGCACCGCCAGCACCTCAGAAGGCAGGGTTAGCATGTATGAAAAGTGGAAAAGCTTTGTCTGCATGCCACAACAACCAGGACCACCAGCTGTTTTTTTTTTTGTAAGCCCGTGGGGTGTGTGAACACACTCAGACTATCACCCGGTGGGTGCATAAAAAAGTGCACACCAAAAAAGTGAAACACAAAAAGCAAAAAGTGCACAGGGTGTACACATGGTCCCTGGCCCTGATCCCCCGGGGCGCAAGGCTCCTGACAGGGACTGGGGTACTTACACTGGTTAACCTGGCCGAAACCAGGCAGCCCCGTTCTTTAGGAGGTCTGCTGAAACAGACCACCCCAAGTACTAGGTGGGGCTCTCCCGAAGAGAGACCCCATGAGAGAGGGCGAACCAAGCCAGAAGGCCATATCCACCCCCTCCCAAGACTTTCAGGGACAGGCCCAAGGACCTACACCCTACTAATCACGCTGTGCAAAATAAATTGACCGCCACAATAAAAAACACAAAACGTGAGACACACAACACATAAAGGTGGGGAAAGGGATAGGCCCTTCGGCCAGGAATAAAAAATTCCTCTGGTCCTGACTCCTGACCAAAAGGCCCGGCCCTAGAGGCAGGTGTGAAAAACTTGTGTAGGAAGTGCAGCGTCCTTGGTGCCATACTCACAGGGTTGCCATCCACCATGAATTATGGCACCCCTGGACTGCTACTCCAGGGGCACATACACCACAGGCTTTTCAGAATCTTAGTCCCTGGCAAGACCAGTGCAGCCCCGTCCCTACCAGAAGGCCTCAGAACTTAGACTTTGGGAGAGCCCGGCCCACAACCAGGGACACATACCTTTTCCAAGACCAGACTCAACCCAGAAGGGGGAAAAAAAAACCCTGCCCCCATCACCGTTCCTTGCCATATACCATATACAGTTCCTTACCATTCCTTACGTACTATACACGTACTGAATGACGGGTCTGCCCCCTTCAACTTCTGGGTCTCCAAATTGGGCAGATGGCCTGAGCTTGCCATTTACGCTTGGAGGTGCTGGCCTGCCCTGCAGCCAGTGTATTATCTGAACGTGCATTTAGCACGGCTGGGGGCGTTATCACAGACAAGCGCAGCCACCTGTCCAGAGCCAATGTGGACAAGCTCACGTTCATTAAAATGAACCAGGCATGGATCCCACAGGACTTGTCCGTACCTTGTGCAGAATAGACATGTATACTGGCCTTACCCAGCCATTGTTGTATTTTTGATCTTTCTCACTCTTTTGGGGTGTACCCTAATTTAAAAAGAAATTTAAAATTAAAAACAAAAACCAGTGTTGGCTACCTTGTCCTCCTCCACCGCCGATTCCACCTACACCGCTACATCCACCGCCACCTCAACCCCCTACTCCATATGGGCCTCGTCCTCCTAGATCAAGATGATTATTTTTTATTTTTATGTTTTTTATGTTATTTTAAGTTATTTCCCTATCAACGTTTGTTTTCAGAGCATTTGCCATGCTCTTAAGAAGATTTTGCTGCCACTTTCAGCCCTCTAGCTCTTTTCAATGTTTTTTTAGAGCCATTTTAGTGCTCAAAAGTTCAGGTCACCATTGACTTCAATGGGGTTCAGGATCGGGGTAAAGTTTGGGTTAAGTTCGGGTCACGAACCCGGACTTTCTTTTCCAGTTCGGCCGAACCTGGACATCCAGGTGTTCGCTCAACTCTAGTCAAAACAAGTCAAATGTGTACCCTGTAGCCCTCTCATAAAGTCAATACATTTGGCACAATTACTGGGGATATACTGTTTAAAAACCAGCCTGCCTGTAAAATTGATGAGGAACTCAGCGCAGATATGTTTGTCAAGAGTATAAATTTCTTGAAATTTTTGGGAAAAATAATTGATAAGTGGCCTAAGTTTGTAAAGCTTGCTGTATTCGGGGTGACTTTGGGGAGCGCACAGGAATTTGTCATTAAAATGCAGGAATCTCATATTTATTTTATAGCGTGTACTGGTCATGATGGAGGAATAAAATGGCAATTGATGAATGAGGCATGTGGACCAATAGGGCTGCAGTTCATGTTGTTTTTTTTTTTTTTTTTGCGATACCTATATTAAGGATAGGGCCAAGAAAAACGTATAATTCTTCCACGGTGAAAGGGCTTCCACTGTAATGGATAGGCATTACTGGTGATGTACTGTTGGGCAAAAACTACATTGGTCCAAAATTGAATTAAATAAATCTTTGGTAAAAACAATACCAAAAAAAAGTTTGGTTTCTATCTGAATATCTGGTTGCACTGTAAATGGGGAAATTATAGGAGCTGTTAAATTAGAAGGTAGCCATAAAAGATTTGAAAGTGCCTCAGGAACACTAGTATGGGCCCTAATCCTTTGTGGCTGGTGTGCACCCCACTACTTGTGCTTGGTCTTTCAGATCCGCATGCACTGTACTGCTAGGACTCACCACTTCACCTTGATGTACTGCTCTGCTGGTGCTTGCCTGCTGCTGTTCATCCAAGACACCCCTAGGATGCCTTCTCTAAAACATATGTAAGATATAGAAAAAGTCAGACTGGAGTTGAAAAATGATTGCTCTAGTGTAGGTATACTGCTCAGTTCTTTTGCCTATAATTGCATGGTGCATATTTTTAGCTTGTCTCTAAAATAATGAGCCAGTTTTTTGCTAAACCACCCCAAGGTTTTATTAGAAACTGATCTAATTTCACATCGTTTTATACATTTTTAGGTTTCCGTCTTCAAACACAAAAAAAATCTAGTGTTAAGATCATATTGTGGAAATTCTGTCTTACATTTTATGTGAATACACCCAAATGTACAATTACTGTGTCAAATATATATCAAAACACCAACAGGTAATATCTTTGCATTTAAAATAAAGTTATTGATGGGTGAAATAGCTAGCTGGCAAGAATGTGTGTGCATGCATATATATATACTATATTACCAAAAGTATTGGGACGCCTGCCTTTACATGCACATGAACTTTAATGGCATCCCAGTCTTAGTCCGTAGGGTTCAAAATTGAGTTGGCCCACGCTTTCCAGCTATAACAGCTTCAACTCTTCTAGGAAGGCTGTCCACAAGGTTTAGTAGTGTGTCTATGGGAATGTTTGACCATCCTTCCTGAAGTGCATTTGTGAGGTCAGGCACTGATGTTGGAGGAGAAGGCCTAGCTCGCAGTCTTCCCTCTAATTCATCCCAAAGGTGTTCTATCGGGTAAAGGTCAGGACTAGTCAATTTCCTTCACCCCAAACTCGCTCATCCATGTCTTTATGGACCTTGCTTTGTGCACTGGTCCAAATCATTTGGTGGAGGGGGGATTATGGTATGGGGTTGTTTTTCAGGCGTTGGGTTTGGCCCCTTAGTTCCAGTTAAGGGAAATTTGAAGGCGACAGCATACCAAGACATTTTGGATAATTTCATGCTCCCAACTTTGCGGGAACAGTTTGGGGATGGCTTCTTCTTGTTCTAACATGACTGCGCACCAGTGCACAAAGCAAGGTCCATAAAGACATGGATGAGCGAGTTTGGGGTAGAGGTACTAGACTGGCCTGTACAGAGTTCTAACCTCAACCCGATATAAGACCTTTGGTATGTATTAGAGCGCAGACTGCGAGAGAGGCCTTCTTGTCCACATCAGTGTCTGACCTCACAAATGCGCTTCTGGAAGAATGGTCAAACATTCCCATAGACACACTCCTATACCTTGTGGACAGCCTTTCCAGAAGAGTTGAAGCTGTTATAGCTGCAAAGGGTGGGCAAACTCAATATTGAACCCCACGGACTAAGACTAGATGTCATTAAAGTTCATGTGTGTGTGAAGGCAGGCGTCACAAAACTTTTGGTAATATATTGTGTATATATATATATATATGCACAGTATATATACATATCCTGTATCTATAAACACATGCAATGCTGGTAAATGTATTTCTACAAAATAAATAAAAGAAACATTGTATAATGCCTGATTATTTGATTATTTATTAGATATGCTTATTCAAACCAGCTGGTGTCCTCATTGCCCCACTGACTCCTGCTAATATACCACTGTACCCAAAAATACAATGAAAATATGACATAGTGACAGGACCCAGACAATGTATATACATTTTTAATGCATACATTTTGCTACCAAAGGCTTTAATTTTTCAAATTGTAGAATGTGCTTTATTGCTGGTGTTTTCAGCAATTACAGAATTGTAGTCTGGATGAAGAATCAGCAAGCCAAACCACAGCATTTTTTCTGGGAGCTCTAAAGGCTAAGCTCTAACTGGAGAACTGCCTGAAAAATGTTCTGGTTTCAGTCCAAATCCAATACAGAATATCAGAGCGACCATTCAGAGGATTCCATAGTAACATGAAGATCGGTAAAAGCAAAGTATAGCCTCACACATTATTTCATTGAGAAGGAATTGCACATAGACATTCATAAAACATAACAACAAAATAGTACAGAGGAACTAGAAATTTTTGCCACCGTTTGTGTGTTCTAATGCATAGACAAAATTTAGAGTTTGGACTGCAAATAATACTGGGGTGCTGTGAAGTGGCTCTACAGCGTACGCATGTATTTGTAAATGTGTGCAAACTAAACCCCTGTTTTTATCCACAGAGAGGATAATTTGGTTGTTGCAGGCTGGTCAGTAAGTTAAACTGGGAATTTGCTTTGGTTTTATTTGACATGCGTCACCCTTCCATGTGCTCCTTGCTGTATAGGCCAGCTACAGGGGTGTGCACAGGGGCCATTTGTATTTACTAATGCATAGACTCCCTATTAAAGCATATAGATGAGATCAGAAATATATTGCTACGGTACTCTTGCACTGCTTGTAGTGCCCCCTAACAGTAGGTTGATTAGCCTTTTCCTACACTGAAGGTCTACAGTGAACTACAGATTTGTAAGGGTTGTGTTTGCAGGTCACGTCTGTTGGGGGTTGCACCACACACCTGGCCAAAATACACCATGATCATGGGGTTACAAGAAGCTTGGTCTAGACATGGTCTGAACAGGAGAACTGTCACCACCAGACTGGCAGACCATCACCAGTTCCCAGACCCAACTAGCTACTCAGTTCACTTTCCCCAGATATTGGTTGTGCAATACCGTCTCAAAGCAACAAGATATCCTTTACAGCATATTGAAGGGGAAACGGCAATCTAAATTCACTTTAGATGTGGATAGTCTTTAATGAACGTGTCAAGGAGACATTTCTTCTTACGTGTTGCTTCGTCACTGGCAGCTGCCTCTTGAAGAGTGCTGTGGTGCTCACTATGCTATGAATAATAAGCTGCTGAAATAACCTGTGCTCTTTTCTCATAGACTGCTGACCTCAAGCCAATTCACTTGTTCCAGAAGGGATACAGAGAACATGTATCTCTATCCATCTATTCATCACTCATTGCCGACGACGTAGTCCAGCCAGTCCACCACCAAAGAATTTGTCTGCACCCCCAGAGTTGAAGCCACTATATAGTATAGTAAAAAAAAAGTTCTTACTATATTTGTGTGCAGCCCTACTCTCTGAAAGTGTGAGGTGGTCACATTGCTATTTTATCACTCACATAGAGCTGATATGTCCTCCCTGATCTATTCCCATGCAGGCCCCTCTAACTTTTCCTATCCGGTCCTTATATCCCTTACTAGTGTGCATGGTTGAAGGGAACTACCCATAAAAGGAACCTTGCATAACTGCACACATAAAAACTGTGAACAGTGACACCTAGTGCTAAAACTACAGCAGAACTCCCACTGACTAGCACCTAGATCCTAATACCCTGTTACATAAAAGCCCACATGGGCATGCAAAAATTGGGGTGCACAGCAATCATTATCCCTGAAACTATCTACTGATGGTTCATGCAAACAGCGCTAAGCTTATTTGTATTAAACAACCAAATAATGTTGCTTTTTTCATGTATGTGTTAGCATTTTATTTGATTAAAAGCAATGAAATGCATATACACTGTGCAAACCAGCAGGACTAAAAACTACATGCTGCGCCAATTAGGCTATTAAAAAGGCAGGAGACATTTTTAATTGGAATCTCAAAAAGCACCATTGAATGAAACCTGCCCCACCCCACACTTCATATATGGTTAACTAAAGCTTTTTAAGTTTTTTACTGACATAAAAAAAAGAATCATAGGCAGAGGGGTTCTAGTATAAATTAGGGTGCTAAGAAGATTGGGCTTGGGTACTTTTCTGTACTATAACTGATTTTTTATTTTTTTTAAATACGGCAGCTCACCCTAATACGGTTTAATTTCTATATGGTATGTACATTAAGAACTTTACCAGTAGACAGATCCAAAAATATTTGGGTTACATTTGGATGCTAGAGGAAACATCCCATAGCAAACCAGACCTATTAATAAACTCAAGGTATATATGTTGTACTCTGTACCTGCATGTCCAGGCATATAGTAATTATCACAAAGATACGATATGGCTGTCCACATGATTGATGCAGTGACAAGTGCACTGACCCTTTGGTATATCAGCACCAATGCATCTTTTAAGACTGGCTTACCAGCTCACTTTGGCCCCATATGCACAGTAGCAAAATGAGATTCCTTTATGTAAAGTCTTGAGAAAATCTTGGTCGTGACTCACAAGCATGTGTATGGTATATACTGTAGTAAGAAGACTTTAATGCAACTGTGACACTCAGCTAGTGCATCAAGGCACATGGTCTAAATGATGCACTTTCTTAAAATGTTTTGTTAAAATCACATTTTATAATGCATTTTTTAAACAAAATCCTTTATATAAAAGTGTGCTTTTGTAAAAGTGTTGTTTTTTTCCGTTTTGTGCAACCGTATTGTATTGTAGATTGTCATTTCTTTGCAACTCCTTTATGTAGGTATTGGATTTAGGGCTCTGTATATGAGAGCATGGACAAGTGTACACCCATCAAGGCTCCTGCGGTCATGTAATTGAAGGGAGCCCCCTCTGATTTTCAGTTTACATTCCCTACTCTGTTTGTCAGAGGAATATGTTGTTCAAGCACGTGCAATTGGAGCAATTGGCAGGAAGCCATACCCAAGCTATAACAAGTTCCGTCAGTGATAACGCTACATAGACAATAGGAAAGCCATTCTGTCTATTCCACTGACAAGTATAGTAAGTGAAATACAGCCTATCGTAAAAGAGGACAGAGCAAGTCCTTGTATGTGTCTACTGCAATCATTACTATACATGGAAGCTAAAACAGTTTGCTGAACTCACTACAAATCAAGTTTGCCATGATTGTGCAAACTGGCACTCTGATAGGGACACCTGATGAAAGAAGGGTACTCTGATTGGGACACCTGATGTGAGGGGCAATCCAAAAGGGACACCTGATGTAAGCTGGCAATCTGATAGGGATACCTGGTGTAAGGCGGTAATCTGATGGAGACACGTGATTTAATGGAGCACTCTGATAGGGACATATGATGTAAGGGGGACTGTCTGATTGGGGGACCTGATGTAAGAAAGGCACTCTGATGGTAATACTTGATGTAAGGGGTCAATTTTATGGGGACACCTAATGAAAGAAGGGCAGTCTGATGGAGACACCTAATTGTAATGGAGCAATTTGATAGGGACACCTGATATAAGCGGGCAATCTGATGGGCACACTTGATGTAATTGGGGCAATCTGCTTTGGACACTGATGTAAGGGGGCAATATGATGGGGATACCTGATGTAAGGGGGCAATCTGATGGGGAGCCTTGATGTAATGGGGCTCTCTGATTGGGACACCTGATGTAAGGGGGCTCTCTGATGGGGACACCTGATATAAGGGGGGCAATCTCATAGGGATACCTGATGTAAGGCGGTAATCTGATGGAGACACATGATTTAATAGAGCACTCTGATAGGGACATGTGATGTGAGGGGGACTATCCGATTAGGAGACCTGATGTAACAAAGGCACTCTGATGGTAATACGTGATGTAAGGGGTCAATTTTATGGGAACACCTGATGAAAGAAGGGCAACCTGATGGAGACACCTAATTGTAATGGAGCAATTCGATAGGGACACCTGATATAAGGGAGCAATCTGATGGGGACACTTTATGTAATTGGGGAAATCTGTTTTGGACACTGATGTAAGGGGGCAATCTGATGGGGATACCTGAAGTAAGGGGGCAATCTGATGGGGAGCCTTGATGTAAGGGGGCAATCCGATGGGGATACCTGATGTAAGGGGGCAATCTGATGGGGAGCCTTGATGTAAGGGGGCTCTCTGCTTGGGAAACCTGATGTAAGGGGGCTCTCTGATTGGTATACCTGATGTAAGGGGGCTCTCTGATTGGGATACCTGATGTAAGGGGGCTCTCTGATGGGGACACCTGATGTAAGGGGGCAATCTGAAGGGGACTTCTGATGTAAAGGGGCAATCTGATGGGGACACCTGATGTAAGAGGACATTGTGAAAATTGGCAATATATATTACTGAAATGCTATGGAAAATGCTTATTTTTTTGATTGACATAAAATGACTACATAAATACTAGGATCTGAGTCAAGACATTTTGGACCTCACATGAAAGAACATGTTACTGACCGGACCTTTGCATTTTCCCTGGACTATTTTAGAGCAAATATATACATATATAACCATTTTAGTTTGTTGTCAATATCTGATAAATATTTTGTTTAAGATTACTATGTCATAGCACAGATTATATCCAGTGTGTTCTATTATATATCTACATAAAGTTAATGGTTCAAAGTGCTTAGCGAAGTACTACAAATTATACCAGTACAATATGAATGAATGAAATAAAGGAGTGACCACAAGGGTAACATTTGCTTACTATTCCATAATAAAATCTTGTCTTTGTCCATAAGTTATTGGAGAAATTGTTATCATTGCTTTTCTATCTACACAGGAGAGGGGAGCGTTACCATAGAGAAAATATCAGAGCCCCTTCCTTAAGAGTGAGGAGGGGGAAGAGTGAACGAGAGAGGGGGAGCAGACTTTCAAGTCAGAGGCAGCTGCCTGATGAATCTCTTTATCCTGAGAGGCAGAGAGAAGGGAGCGTCACTCATCAGCACTGCCACATTCAGGTGAGTACATAGTACTGCTGACACTTTCACTACAAGTCAGGCAATGTGACATTTAGGAAAAGGCATGCACTGCTTCTCTCTTCAGTTTATTCCTACTTATGATCTTAGATTGTTTTTTTGTTTCACATCACTTGTTCCCCCTATAGTAAAAGTAGAAGAATTGAGCAGAATAACATCTTTCTGATGACAGGTGTTATACTTGTGATAAGCGCAGGGAGCAAAGGAATGGAGGGAGTTGTAACTTGAATTGTCTGTTGTTAACAGTGGAAAACCACAGTGATTCCAAGTTGATCATTTGCAAGATTTATATATTTTTATATGTTGCAGAACAAATGTTTTTTACAATTATATATATATATATATATATATATATATATATATATCACACAGACATTTTGCACCTTGTAAACTTATTAAAGTTTACCTTGACACTAGTTTTGGATGAGAATGGACAATTTAAATATGTATATCTATATATATATAGATATATATCTATATATCTATATAGATAGATAGATAGAGATATATATATATATATATAGATATATACAGTGTAATGAAATGTATTATATGTATTTTGTCTTCTTGAATAGGATGCTATAAGGAGTTATAAAGTTATAAGTTATAAATGCTATTAGGAGTTTAAATGTCTTTCATTTAAAGGCACACATGTTATACTCTAACACATAGCTTTCTAACTGAATTAAATAGTATAGAATCTAACTTTTAGATACACCTTCTAAAAAACATAATGCTAGGCTTATGATAATAAAAAAAAATAGTTATTATAGACACAGTCCAGTGAAGTGTTAACAATCATGTAGACTATCTGAAGTTGTGAAGCTGAATGGGAACTACATTTTCAGCCTTCCTATATCATTACCCTTGTTGATTAGGGAAAGTACGCTGTGTGTGTCATTGGTCATAATTTATCAGAGTAGAAACGCTTCAAATGGTGTGCAATTAGAAACTCCCTGTAGACTCATATTTATGTATGTAAATACAGAATAGAAATATACAGACAAATCCATAAGACACTTCTGTCTGACTTCTCAGAGACGAGCATACAATAGCTACAAACAATCAGCACTTCATAGGAAAAAAATAGTTTTATTTATTTTTTCACATCAGCAGGACATTTGTTATAGCAAAATTCAGCTATCAGATATAGCACTAACAAGTGCTACAACCAATTTTTTGTTTTCCCAATTGTATTGAGATACTAGAATGCATACATAGTCAATGCAAGGGATAATGATGGCATGCAAACTGCTGTAGCTTAAGAATCATGAAGTCTGATTGGCTGCCATAAATGACTGCATTGTATGCATTGTTTTATGTTTTTTTTTTTTTTATTATTATTTTGCAAACACAAAACAGATGATTTGGTGCCAATAACTGTAGTTAGATCATCTCAAATCAGTCATTATTCTTTGATTTATATACTGCCAGTATTTTCCATAGTGTTGTACTAAGTAATCACTTAAAAGTAAGGCATAAAACAATGCCATAACTGTTTATGGAGCAGCAGGTGTAGGAGCATTGCACAAAAGAATTTACAATTTTATTATATAAATGAAACAAAAACCACTTAGATATTATTGCCTTGTTAAGCATTGATGATGAGATTAAAGCATGGTGCTAAATTCATAATCGTTATCATACTATCAGGTAAAATCTAATTTTAGACTGACTGACATTTAGGGCTACAAACATTCCTATGTAGTAGGCACACTATCCAGGCATGCAACACGTATGCTAACTGCTCTTGGTCTCAGAACCTGTTTTATTGGATTGTGTCATATATAATAGAAAATCATACATGGACACCAGAAAGCTGAAAACAAACACAAGAGATCACAGCTGTAAAAGGAATACATTAGAATGGATCGTAGCAATAAAGCCTTTGCATTCTTGGTAAAGATATAGGAAAATTAATCAGTTGGCTTCTGAAGATTGCTGCTCATTTGCTTTTGCTGGTTAATAGTTTACACAACCTGAAGGGGTGTGAAAATGATTATTATGAAAATTGTATATACTTTAAATTACTTAAATTAGAATGCACTATTCCATGTTCATGCAATTAATATACCTTTAATGTACTTTTTTATTTAGTACAATATATCTTAACGTATCAGCAGTATAGTATATGTTAAGGATTTGTAAATTATTAGACACATTCAACATTGTACCATTTAACAAGGAAGAGTAAGCATTTACAAACTGGCTTACAGTCAGGGCTGTGAAGCATTCCCTTTAATTACTGAGACACAAGCAATGCAGGTCTTGAAACTAAGGAAAGTTGTTAAATGTACAGGCTGGTGAAGCCCAACAAACTTTTAATGAGTGGAGAAAATACTGAATAGGGAATCATAAAATGTGATGCGATCTTCCAGCAAGTGTCATGACAATGCCAGGAGTCACTATGGAGTATACAGATCTTGGCATTAAAAGAAAACAATATTTAATATGTTTTAAGATAATGCAAAATAGTCAGTCCGCTGAACTGACCTCTAGTAGAAGCAGAAACACAATAGGGTTGATATTCTAAAGGTAAATAGGCTGTTTACTTTGCATGGGAATTTCCCCCAGTGCTTAGTGAAGGTGGTGAAGTTTCACTTTGTAAAGAATACTCAATTACTTGCAAGGAAAAAAAAAACAGCATTTTCGCTTGTACATGATTGGATGATGGAAGTTAGCAGAGCTACAACTCCTTTACTACTGCTCTGGGGAAAATTCCCTTGCAAAGAGCAACTTTCCTTGCAAAAATGAATGGTCTATTTGCCTTTAGTAAACGAAACCCAATAAATAGGGTGCATATTAACGGATTCCATACTGCATATCCTTTTCCAGCACTAAAATTATCTGTAGAAGTTGATATGTCTTTTCACAGTGAATGTGTTACAGCATATTATTGATGTAAGGCCAGTGACAGATGTGAACTAAATGCTGCAATGATAAGTTTCCTTAACTGACACATCTTTAGCAAAAAAGTTGACCTGTTTCTAGAGGTTGACAAAGACACAATGCTTACCTGCCTCCTGGGATTTGTCCAACCCTGTCCATGGTAGTCCTCTTGTAATTTGGGTGTAAATTTCTTTCTAGCAGTGTAGCATGGAGTACCCTCTGAGAGTAGTTAACCCCTTGATGCACAGCATACCTCTTCTCTTCAGTTCAGTTCTGAGATCTGTCACCTGAATGTCTAGCTCTCTTCTACACTCAAACCACTGGAGGGAGCTCAAACCCTAGCACCTCAGCAGATTTCTGGCAATCGTATAGGAGCTCTTCCAATTTTCCAACACAGGGGGCCATTTTACTAAGACTCCTATTAATTGGATGGACACCAGCTAGTGTGAAGGTCATTACCCACAATATATTCACCCCCTCAGAAATATTGGGTGGGATCCAGCCTGGTAGAGTCAGATTAGCCAGTGCCACTATAGAGCCAAGCACTCTTTACCAATGTCGCTTTTATTTCCCACACTGAAACTTCCATTAAGAGAATTTGGCCAAGCAAATAAGCGAATGTCCAGACAGGGTGCTATACTTAAAGAAAGGTGAATTATTTACCTGAAGTAAACATTGCAAAATTCAGTGCAGGCAAAAGCAATTGTGAACCATTTTTCTTCTTATGCCAGCATAACGTTAACCTATAAAACCTCAAGTGAACACAGGTTCTGGCAGATATCCTTGGGGGGGGGGCACAAACAGGAAAATGTAATAGGCATTGCTTTGCGGCAAAAAACGCTGTAAAAAATCGCGTGACTTTGAGGTTGCAAACATGTGAAAGGGGCCTTCAGTAATTAAGATATAGTGTGCCCCCTTTCAAAGCAGAGAGACCAGCATGCACCTTTTCAATGCACAGAGACCAACGTGCCCCCTTTCAATGCACAGTGACCAGCGTGCCCCCTTTCAATGCACAGTGACCAGCGTGTCCCCTTTCAATGCAGTGACCAGTGTACATGCCCCTTTCAATGCAGTGACCAGCGTACATGCCCCCTTCAATGCAGTGACCAGAGTACATGCCCCCTTCAATGCAGAGATCAGCGTACATGCCCCCAATGTAGTGACTAGCATACATGCCCCCTTGAATGCAGTGACCAGCATACCATTCCCCCAATGCAGAGATCAGCGTACATGCCCCCAATGCAGTGACCAGCGTACATGCCCCCAATGCAGTGACCAGCATACATGCCCCCAATGCAGTGACCAGCATACATGCCCCCAATGCAGAGATCAGCGTGCCTGCCCCCAATGTAGTGACCAGCATACATGCCCCCATTGCAGAGATCAGCGTGCGTGCCCCCAATGTAGTGACCACCATACATGCCCCCAATGCAGTGACCAGCATACATGCCCCCAATGCAGTGACCAGCATACATGCCCCCAATGCAGTGACCAGCATACATGCCCCCAATATAGTGACCAGCATACATGCCCCCAATGCAGAGATCAGCGTGCGTGCCCCCAATGTAGTGACCAGCATACATGCCCCCAATGCAGGGACCAGCATACATGCCCCCAATGCAGTGACCAGCATAAATGCCCCCAATGCAGAGATCAGCATGTGTGTCCCCAATGCAGTGACCAGCATACATGCCCCCAATGCAGTGACCAGCATACATGCCCCCAATGCAGTGACCAGCGTACATGCCCCCAATATAGTGACCAGCATACATGCCCCCAATGCAGTGACCAGCGCACATGCCCCCAATGTAGTGACCAGCATACATTCCCCCAATGCAGAGATCAGCGTGCGTGCCCCCAATGTAGTGACCAGCATACATTCCCCCAATGCAGAGATCAGCGTGCGTGCCCCCAATGTAGTGACCAGCATACATGCACCCAATGCAGAGATCAGCGTGTGTGCCCTCAATATAGTGACCAGCATACATGCCCCCAATGCAGAGATCAGCGTGTGTGCCCCCTTACTTACGTGGAGCAGCAGCGGCGGGCGGCTTCTGATCAGTCTCTCGGCATCGGCTTCTCCTCGGTCCCGGCGGCGCATCTCTGAGTCCTCTGCTCCCGCCTCCTCCTCGGCCAATGGCATGAAGTTTGCCTTGCGGCCAATCAGGAAGATACGCGCTTCCTGATTGGCCAGGAGGAGGATCGGTGTGACAATAGCAAATTTTAATTCGCTATTGTCACACAATGGGTGGGTTTGCACTGCTCTGCACCCCGAGTCCACTGTTTGCATCGCCCTATTAGAGCCTCTGGCTCTAATCAGGTGATGCCAAAAAAAATCCCCATTGAACTCCATGCGTCCTGGATGGGGGGGCGGCGCCCCTGCGCCCTCTGTACACCGGCCGCCACTGTTCAACATGCTTCACCCTATGAAGGATACCAGCTCTATTTCTTTCTTAATCTCCACTAGGGAGCAGATCCAATGCTCCCCCAAGGGAAGCACACGACCCAACATTCCTATCACTCACAAGATGGGTGCATATGTGCACTCCTTGTGAGGAGAGTTCTTCCTTAATGTCTCCTGCCATCCCAACCCAGCACAACCATAAATAACCCAATAACTCCACATATCAGCATTTAAATACCCCTGTGCAAACAAGAATGAGTGTCAAGGACCCCAAAATAAAGACCCTATACTCCTTAAAAACTCTGTGTTTTTACTTTCTGCCCACACAAGACCTTTGGTACTTAACAGTGTCAATATGAGATGCTGCAATTTGACAATAGGTGCAAAACATACAGGGAAGATTTATGATTTTAAATGAAGACATTTAAAACAATTTGTTTTACAAAAACAAGATTTATACGGTCAGTAAGGAGTGATAAATATATGAAAAATGAAATCCTATAAATACACTCACCCTGCGCTAAAATCAATAAGAAGGCACAAGAATAAAATCAATAATATCGACTTGACGTCAAAGCAGCTGCTATAAAGGATAAGATCAACTACAAAAAGGTGTCCGATAATATTAAGAAACAAAATAATATATTCAAACACTAGCAGCGCTAAATAAACAAACTAAGGAATAAAATCCAAAGTCCTTAAATGGGTAATTCCAGGTCATGTGGTGAGTTGGTTAAACGCAATCCTTTTATCACAGGGAGGGTGTGAGGGGTCCTGGCCGTAGCACCTGATTTCCACCACCACTTTGTGCTCCCCCCCCTATTCTTAAAACTCACCAGAGAATGGTGAATTAAGATCCTTCAAGGAATTCCACCACTCGATTCCAACATTGGACACTGGATCACTTTTGGCTGTACACTCTCCTCCGTTGCCAACAAAACATGTAAGTGAACAAGAGTGGGGCGACAATAGTGTAATTCCGCCAATAACGTTTATTAAACACTAAAACAAACCAAAAGTAGCCCCACTCCCCTCAGGATGTCTACTTACAAGAAATAATGAATAGTGAAGGCATTGAGTAAAATATAATGTAAATTCCGCTGGATCCCTCTGTACCAAACCTTGTGCAATCTGGAGAGGGCACCGGCGTAGTGTAGATGTCCTTATGCGACCGCGCACGACGGCTCTGACGCGTTTCGTCCTCCGACTTCCACAGAGAGCCCGTGTGCGCGGCGCGGTCGTAAGCTATTTATAAATGTGCCGGCAAAGGCGCACTCGCGCCAAAACCAGCGTCACCCGGAAGTAAATGCCCATTACGTACTTCCGGTAATGATCACTTCCGGCGTATAGACCCGCTCCGCCCCGCGTCACAACGCGGGACTTGCGGCACGCCGGAAATGCATCATTGATGTAAACATCCGGTCGGCTTTGATGACGATGCTGTAGGAAGATACCTCCCTATGCTGAATGTCAAATCTCGCGTCTCACAGACACGAAATTCAACACATCCCCGCTCATGGGGGGTTGTCATCTAGCCGCATCCTTATACCAAATCACAGGAAATCCAGGATCTTTGGCCTGAGGTGTTAGTTATTTAAAGACATGAATGCAAAAAATAAATTTCACTAAATGCCATTCACCTCACACAAAATATATGTCATTATTAAAATCACACATATAAAACTCATAAATAATCATAAAAAAAGAAAGTTGATTGCAAATATGTGATAGATAAGGAAAACTTTAAATCTCTAATTAAAAAACAGTTGGAATTAAATTGTCTCGTTTGTCTAAAATATAGAGTAATAAATCAAGATTAAAATTTAAAATTAAAAAATTAATAATTAAAAGTTACATGCGGATATAACATAATAAACACCAAAGGTACCTAATTTTATGGTGATCTCATACACTCCCAACAAAAGAAAGTTAATCATAAAACACTAGTCAAGTATTACTTTAAATAAATGTGCAAAGCGAGACCTCATATCAACTACTGTCATGTGTTTTTTTACTGTTCCAAGTGAATAAATATATTCTCCCAGGACATCAGTAGTTGCTTATAAAGCAGTTGATGTCTAGGTCGACATTGAGTCCATTTGGGTGCAGACTATCAGTCTGGTAGATCCAATTGGTCTCGCGTTTCGATATTTCGCGGACCATGTTGGATCCCCTCCATACTGGATCCACCTTCTCCACACCCCAAAACTTTAACATAGTGGGATCCTTGTTATGCACATTTCGAAAGTGTAGGGATAGATTATGATCTTTGAAACCATTTTTTATATTAGTAATGTGCTCCGATATCCTGACCGACAATGCACGTTTTGTCCTTCCAATGTATAATAGGTTACATGGGCATTGGATACAATACACAACGTGTGTACTGTTGCAGGTAATTAACTCTTTGATTGTAAAAGTAAGTCCATTTGATGGTGAAGAGAAACTTGTGAAGTTTCTTAGATGGGTATTGACCTGTTTACAGGACTTACATCTCCTGCATGCAAAGAAGCCTGTAGAATTGTCCCAAAACATCTTCGGTCTTACGGGGGGGTCCAACACTTTTTTGACTACCTCGTCGCCAAAAGTCGGTCCCCTCTTATATATGAAGGTTGGGCGCTCAGGTAGAAATTCTCTCAAAACTTTGTCCATACACAGAACCGGCCAATGCCTGTTGACAATCTCTTCTACTTCTCGGTATTGGGCACTATACTGTGAGATGAAACTCCATTCATGTGTTTGCGTTCTAACCTTCACCGAGTCTGTTAGACATTCATCTTGGGATAGAGTACCTATTTCTCTAATGGTGTTATCTAGTTTGCTCTCTTGATAACCTTTTTCCACAAATCTCTGCTTAAGAACTAGTGACTGTGTCCTATAATCCTCATCTAGAGTGCAATTCCTTCTAACCCGAAGGAACTGTCCCCTGGGGATATTCGATAACCATTGATGGTGATGTCCACTATGGACAGGGAGATACCCATTTCGGTCGGTGGGCTTGAAGAAAACTTGAGTCTTCAGCCCACCTTCCAAGATGGATATCTCCACATCCAAAAAGTGGACACTCTCTCGGCTCCAATTAAAGTCCAATTTTATGTTGTTCCGATTATCATTCAATTTGTCACAGAATGACTGTAGTGAGGACTCAGAACCAGCCCACAGGAAGAACAGATCGTCGATATATCTGCGATATAAGATCAGCTCTTCATGCTGGGCTGCATAAATGAACCTATCTTCCCACTCACCCATAAAGACATGTGCTAGACTTTTGTCTATCTCGAAATTACTTTTGGTTTGACCAAGTGTTTTACCAGCAGCAGAGAGGGGTTGCCATGGGGGCCAAATTCGCTCCGAGCTTGGCCAACATCTTTATGGGTGAGTGGGAAGATAGGTTCATTTATGCAGCCCAGCATGAAGAGCTGATCTTATATCGCAGATATATCGACGATCTGTTCTTCCTGTGGGCTGGTTCTGAGTCCTCACTACAGTCATTCTGTGACAAATTGAATGATAATCGGAACAACATAAAATTGGACTTTAATTGGAGCCGAGAGTGTCCACTTTTTGGATGTGGAGATATCCATCTTGGAAGGTGGGCTGAAGACTCAAGTTTTCTTCAAGCCCACCGACCGAAATGGGTATCTCCCTGTCCATAGTGGACATCACCATCAATGGTTATCGAATATCCCCAGGGGACAGTTCCTTCGGGTTAGAAGGAATTGCACTCTAGATGAGGATTATAGGACACAGTCACTAGTTCTTAAGCAGAGATTTGTGGAAAAAGGTTATCAAGAGAGCAAACTAGATAACACCATTAGAGAAATAGGTACTCTATCCCAAGATGAATGTCTAACAGACTCGGTGAAGGTTAGAACGCAAACACATGAATGGAGTTTCATCTCACAGTATAGTGCCCAATACCGAGAAGTAGAAGAGATTGTCAACAGGCATTGGCCGGTTCTGTGTATGGACAAAGTTTTGAGAGAATTTCTACCTGAGCGCCCAACCTTCATATATAAGAGGGGACCGACTTTTGGCGACGAGGTAGTCAAAAAAGTGTTGGACCCCCCCGTAAGACCGAAGATGTTTTGGGACAATTCTACAGGCTTCTTTGCATGCAGGAGATGTAAGTCCTGTAAACAGGTCAATACCCATCTAAGAAACTTCACAAGTTTCTCTTCACCATCAAATGGACTTACTTTTACAATCAAAGAGTTAATTACCTGCAACAGTACACACGTTGTGTATTGTATCCAATGCCCATGTAACCTATTATACATTGGAAGGACAAAACGTGCATTGTCGGTCAGGATATCGGAGCACATTACTAATATAAAAAATGGTTTCAAAGATCATAATCTATCCCTACACTTTCGAAATGTGCATAACAAGGATCCCACTATGTTAAAGTTTTGGGGTGTGGAGAAGGTGGATCCAGTATGGAGGGGATCCAACATGGTCCGCGAAATATCGAAACGCGAGACCAATTGGATCTACCAGACTGATAGTCTGCACCCAAATGGACTCAATGTCGACCTAGACATCAACTGCTTTATAAGCAACTACTGATGTCCTGGGAGAATATATTTATTCACTTGGAACAGTAAAAAAACACATGACAGTAGTTGATATGAGGTCTCGCTTTGCACATTTATTTAAAGTAATACTTGACTAGTGTTTTATGATTAACTTTCTTTTGTTGGGAGTGTATGAGATCACCATAAAATTAGGTACCTTTGGTGTTTATTATGTTATATCCGCATGTAACTTTTAATTATTAATTTTTTAATTTTAAATTTTAATCTTGATTTATTACTCTATATTTTAGACAAACGAGACAATTTAATTCCAACTGTTTTTTAATTAGAGATTTAAAGTTTTCCTTATCTATCACATATTTGCAATCAACTTTCTTTTTTTATGATTATTTATGAGTTTTATATGTGTGATTTTAATAATGACATATATTTTGTGTGAGGTGAATGGCATTTAGTGAAATTTATTTTTTGCATTCATGTCTTTAAATAACTAACACCTCAGGCCAAAGATCCTGGATTTCCTGTGATTTGGTATAAGGATGCGGCTAGATGACAACCCCCCATGAGCGGGGATGTGTTGAATTTCGTGTCTGTGAGACGCGAGATTTGACATTCAGCATAGGGAGGTATCTTCCTACAGCATCGTCATCAAAGCCGACCGGATGTTTACATCAATGATGCATTTCCGGCGTGCCGCAAGTCCCGCGTTGTGACGCGGGGCGGAGCGGGTCTATACGCCGGAAGTGATCATTACCGGAAGTACGTAATGGGCATTTACTTCCGGGTGACGCTGGTTTTGGCGCGAGTGCGCCTTTGCCGGCACATTTATAAATAGCTTACGACCGCGCCGCGCACACGGGCTCTCTGTGGAAGTCGGAGGACGAAACGCGTCAGAGCCGTCGTGCGCGGTCGCATAAGGACATCTACACTACGCCGGTGCCCTCTCCAGATTGCACAAGGTTTGGTACAGAGGGATCCAGCGGAATTTACATTATATTTTACTCAATGCCTTCACTATTCATTATTTCTTGTAAGTAGACATCCTGAGGGGAGTGGGGCTACTTTTGGTTTGTTTTAGTGTTTAATAAACGTTATTGGCGGAATTACACTATTGTCGCCCCACTCTTGTTCACTTACATGTTTTGTTGGCAACGGAGGAGAGTGTACAGCCAAAAGTGATCCAGTGTCCAATGTTGGAATCGAGTGGTGGAATTCCTTGAAGGATCTTAATTCACCATTCTCTGGTGAGTTTTAAGAATAGGGGGGGGAGCACAAAGTGGTGGTGGAAATCAGGTGCTACGGCCAGGACCCCTCACACCCTCCCTGTGATAAAAGGATTGCGTTTAACCAACTCACCACATGACCTGGAATTACCCATTTAAGGACTTTGGATTTTATTCCTTAGTTTGTTTATTTAGCGCTGCTAGTGTTTGAATATATTATTTTGTTTCTTAAGATTTATACGGTACTTGACTTGACAGTTTAACAAAACTTGTTTCAGATTAACTAAGTGTTGTTATAAAGGGATATGGGTAAATGAGCTAGAATGGAAAACAGAACAATGAAGGCATGCCTTTTGGGTCTCATGTCATACAATCTGATGCAATGAAAAAACTTGGAATTAAAAAGGAGATAAAAAGTAGAAAAATCTCAGATATGATTCTTTTTCTGGACATATACAGTACAAAAAGATTGTAAGCGGGCAATTCCAGGAGATTTACCAAAACTTTTCTGATAGGTGGGCAAATCCTAAACAATCCGCTGTGTTAAACCCAATGGAGATCCATGGTTACATTGTTGTAGCAAAAAATAGGTCTTTTTGACAAATAAAAACCGTGCTTTGAGCACAATTCAGTATGTGTGAGCATTTAAAGATCCAGTCAGTGCTTTGCACTTTAACCACTTGCCGACCGCCTGCCACATATAAACTGTGGCAGGATTGCTCGGCTGCGCGAATCGCCGCACCCTTAGATCACCCCAAGGTGATACCCTGCCAGTGTCATTATTACAGTAACAGTGTGTATTTTTAGCACTGAATATTGTAGTAATGTCATTGGTGCCTCTAAAAGTGTCAAAAATGTCAGTTAGGGGTCCAACCTGTCTGCTACAATGTCGCAATCCCGCTAAAAATTACAGATCGCCACCATTACTAGTAAAAAAATAAATAAATAAAAATTAAATAAATCTTTCCCCTAGTTTGTAGACGCGATAAATTTTGCACAAGCCAATCAAAATACGCTTATTGCGGGTTTTTTTTACCAAAAATATGTAGCTGAATACAAATTGGCTTACAAGGATGCAAATAAATTGATTTTTTAATTTTTTGGGGGAATTTTATATAGCAGATAGTGAAAAATATTGTTTTTTTTTTTTTTTTTCAGAATCGTCGCTCTTTTTTTGTTTATAGCCCAAAAAATAAAAATCTCAGAGGTGACAAAATACCACCAAAAAAAGCTCTATTTGTGGGAAAAAAAGGACATCCATTTTATTCAGGTACAGCGTCGCATGACCGCGGAATTGTCTGTTAAAGTAAAGCAGTGCCGAATCGCAAAAAAATGGCCTGGTTATTAAGGGTGCAAATCCTTCCAGTCCAGATCTGGTTAAAAAAAACATATATTAACCACTTTAAGACCGGAGGATTTGGCTGCTACTAATTTGGCAGGCCCTATTGTGCGATTCGGCACTGCCTGACTTTAACGTAAAATTGCGCAGTCATGCGACACTGTCCCCAAATAAAATTGTCATCCTTTTTTTCCAACAAATAGAGCTTTCTTTTGGTGGTATTTGATCACCTGTGCGATTTTTATTTTTTGCACTATAAACAAAAAAAGAGCGACAATTTTGAAAAAAAATAACAATATTTTTCACATTCTTTTATATGAAATTCTCAACAAAAAAAATGTAAAAATCAAAAAAATTTTAACATTTTAGGCCAATTTGTTTTCTGCTACATATTTTTCATAAAAAAAATATCAATAAGTGTATTTTGATTGGTTTCCGCAAAAGTTATTGCGTTTACTAACTACGGGAAAGATTAATGTCATTTTTATTGTTTTGTTTTTTTTTACTTGTAATGGCAGCGATCTGCGATTTTTTGCGGGACTGCGACATTGTGGCGGACAGATCGGACCCCTTACTGACATTTTTGACACTTTTGGGAGTACAAGTGACATTACTACAGTAATCAGTGAGTAAAATATGCACTGTTACTGTAAAAATGACACTAGCAGGGAGGGGGTTAACATTACTGGTGATCAGTGGGTTAAATGTGTCCCTAGGGGCGTGATTCTAACTGTCAGGGGGCATGGCTTGTGAAGTAATCACAGAGACATGCGATCCTATATAGAAGGATCACAAAGCCTCTGTGATCACTTCAGGGAGAATGACAGACGGCTGTGTTTACATCAGCCATCTGTCCTTCTCTCTCAGCTGCGGGAGATCGCGAGTGGCCGGTGGCCATCAGAGCTGCCGGTCACACGCACTGGCTCCCCGGCTGAGGAGCAGGGGGAGGGAGTGCGCCGGCAGCGGCGCGCACTCGCCCCCTAGATTTTTCTGAGTGAGCGACGTAGTACTATGTCGGTTTGCCCAGGAGCGGCTGCCTGCCACAGTACATCTGCGGTGGGCAGTCGTTAAGTGGTTAAAGATGATTCTGAATTGCACAGATTGGTAGTACACATAAGCCAACAAAGAGGCACACTATAAGCATAATCATACATCTGTAATGGAGCAAAACATGTTTTGGCATATATCCTTCTTAAGTATCAGTAAGCAAAACATGTAAGGTTAAAGGGTAAGTCCCGGTTCACACTAGGGCGACCTGTGAGGCGACCTGGTCGCCGCAGGTCGCCTACAATAGGGAAGCTGCGGACCCGTTCTAATAGGAGCGACACAAGTCGCTCCGACCTAGAAAAAGGGTCCGGAGCTTCTTTGGGGCGACCAGGAGGCGACCACCATAGACTTCAATGTTATGAAGTCCGTGGCGGCCACTCCGAGGTCGCGGCGCGCTGCTCGCACTGCGACCTCGGAGGTCGCAGTGCGAAGTAGCGTCGCCCCTATGTGAACGGGGCTTAACTCCACTTTCATGGGGAAAAAAATTGCAAATAAAAGAAAAAACAATATAGCGTAAACAATTGCGACACAAATCATATTGTAATTGAATGTTATTTAAATTAACTTTCCATTTCAATCTGCAGCTGTTGTAATTTTCTGAAAATGCAATGCAATATGGCTACCTGGAGCTGTTCTGTATACAGAATGTGTACTGACCACACCCCAGAAACATCATTTCCTGCTTGTGTGATTGGCTCACCAATGTTCCCAGAAGTCTGCCTAAGATACAAGTCAGATTTCAGGCATCAAAAATGTCATTTTTAGTGAGATACTTTCAATAGGAACGAGTGGCGGCCGGTGCGTTGGGGGCGCAGGGGCGCCGCCCCCTCTATCCATGCATCCGGCCCCCTAATCTGCCTGCAGGGCATCGGACGCATGGAGTTCAATTGGGCTTTTTTTTTTTTTTTAATCACCTGATTAGAGCCAGAGGCTCTAATAGGTTTCAGCAAAGGGTGGACCCGGGGCGCAGAGCAGTGCACCACGAGCCCACCCATTGTGTGACAATAGCAAATGATAATTCTCTATTGTCACACGGATCCTCCTCCTGGCCAATCAGGAAGCGGGTCCTCCCGCTTCCTGATTGGCCTGAAAGGCAAACCCCATGCCATTGGCCGCTGCCTGAGGTAAGTGCACTGGTCTCACGGGGGGGGGGGGGGGGGGCACGCTTACGCTGGTATCTCTGCATTGGAAGGGGGCACGCTGGCATCTCTGCATTGAAAGGGGGCACACTGGCATCTCTGCACTGAAAGGGGGCACGCTGGCATCTCTGCATTGAAAGGGGGCACGCTGGTATCTCTGCATTGAAAGGGGGCATGCTGGCATTTCTGCATTGAAAGAGGGCATGCTGGCATCTCTGCATTGAAGGGGGGCATGATCTCTGCATTGAAGGGGGCACGCTGGTATCTCTGCATTGAAAGGGGGCACGCTGGCATCTCTGCATTGAAAGATGGCACGCTGGCATCTCTGCATTGAAAGGGGGCACGCTGGCATCTCTGCATTGAAAGGGGCACACTGGTATCTCTGCATTGAAAGGGGGCACGCTGGCATCTCTGCATTGAAAGGAGGCACGCTGGTATCTCTGCATTGAAAGGGGGCACGCTGGCATCTCTGCATTGAAAGGGGGCACGCTAGCATCTCTGCATTGAAAGTGGGTACACTGGTATCTCTGCATTTAAAGGGGGCTCGCTGGCATCTCTGCATTGAAAGGGGGCACGCTGGCATCTCTGCATTGGAAGGGGGCACACTGGCATCTCTGCATTGAGAGGGGGCACGCTGGCATCTCTGCATTGAAAGGGAGCACGCTGGCATCTCTGCATTGAAAGGAGGCATGATCTCTGCATTGAAGGGGGCACGCTGGTATCTCTGCATTGAAGGGGGCACACTGGCATCTCTGCATTGAAAGGGGGCACGCTGGCATCTCTGCATTGAAAGGGGGCACGCTGGCTTCTCTGCATTGAAAGGGGGCACGATGATTTTTGCATTGAAGGGGGCACGCTGGTCTCTCTGCATTGAAAGGGGGCACGCTGGTCACTGCATTGAAAGGGGGTACACTGATCTCTGTGCATTGAAAGGGGGCACACTGGTATCTCTGCATTGAAGGGGGCACGCTGACATCTCTGCATTGAAAGGGGGCACGCTGGCATCTCTGCATTGAAAGAGGGCATGATGATCTCTGCATTGAAAGTGGCATGCTGGTCTCTCTGCATTAAAAGGGGGCACGCTGGTCACTGCATTGAAAGGGGGCACGCTGATCTCTGTGCATTGAAAGGGGGCACTCTGATCTCTGTGCATTGAAAGGGGGCACCCTGATCTCTGTGCATTGAAAGGGGGCACGCTGGTCTCTGTGCATTGAAAGGGGGCACACTGGTCTCTGTGCATTGGAAGGGGGCACACTGGTCTCTGTGCATTGAAAGGGGGCACGCTGGTCTCTGTGCATTGAAAGGGGGCACGCTGGTCACTGTGCATTGAAAGGGGGCACGCTGGTCACTGTGCATTGAAAGAAGCACGCTGGTCTCTGTGCATTGAAAGGGGGCACGCTATACCTTAATTACTGAATGCCCCTTTCACACTTTTGTGACCTCAAATTTTTACAGCGTTTTTTGCCGCAAAGCAATGCTTATTACATTTTTCTGTTTGCGCCCCCCAAAAAACTTTGAGCACCAGCCGCCACTGATAGGAACACGTCTAAAGAGATGCAGGCACAGCCTCTTCCCTCATTACAGCCCTGCAGCTGCACAGCTGACAGATAATTATGAAACCACTCCCATTAGACTCACTCAGCACAGAGGCACAGAGGAGCAAATAATGATTTCTCCTGAATAATAAAAGGTAGGAATCTGCAAGAAAGGTTGTTATAATCCTTGCAATGTACATAGATCACTCAGAGGGGAATATTTTTTTTCTCAACAAAAGTGGAGTTACGCTTTAAGTGTTCTAATTACACAAGCAAGCTTATGCTAACAGATTCCTTGTTGTATTAGGATTTAAAATAATGTAAAGGGAGAAACAGACCTCAATAACTTTTAAGTTAGTGTTGACAACCAGAAGCGATTTTGGTACCAGGCTGTGATGTCTGCATTGAGTGGATGGGATTGGGCAAGATCAAAAGCAATAAAGGTGTTTTAGGGTAAAGCATATTTCAGTGAATAGGCTGACCCACGGCTAAAGGAGCTGTGTCTTGAAAAGATCTACATTGGCTAGCATAGAGCTGCTCATACCAAATGAAATACTGCTGTTCTTAACAATGAAATTGTCATCTTCTTTAAAACAAACTCTTAGGAATACCGCTATCAAATTATGCATACAAGCTTTGAAATAATGACACTAAATTATATCCATATTCTTCGAAAATCATCCATACACATCTACTACTTAATGGTCCATTTTTCATGAAATTATTTCTTACCATGTTTTTCTGCTTCTTTGTAACATCATCTACAATTTACTGAACCTCTTCTTCCTCCTCCCTCCCCCCTCACCAAATGAACAGCGAACGTTAGTCTGCAGTCATGTGCACTGCTCTATGCACACTACAAATCCCATAGTCCATAGTCCCTAGTCCATCTTGGGAGCAAGCAAGAGAAGGTGGCTAAGTTCCTATATACAATGGGACCATAGAGAATGAATGTAGCCACCCTCTAACAGGAAGTTGGATCACAGCAGCAAAAAAAATGAAGATCCGGGGAAGGCTGAGAGCAATAGAAGTTACTTTTTTGAGCTATATATATATATATATATATATATATATATATGAGTTTATTGTAATATATACTAAGAAGAGAAATCCGTGCTTACACACAAAAATAAATGAATGAATAAATAGATAGAAGAGCAGCAACTATAGTGCAAGACAAACACAGTAACAAATCTAAATATCAAAAAAGTTGCTCTGTATAAGTCATTGATTCATCAATGATAATAAATGTCCAAATTAGGATATAAAAAAGTCCATAAATATGTGTTAATAAACAACACCAGTGATAATGTCTAAACAAGTGAAAAAGCCGCAACACTGATGTGCAGCTAGAAAGTACTTCTGTGAAAAAAGCTTTCATCACATTAAGTGATTCCTTCACCGAACTAAATGGCCTCCTACCAGAGAGAAATGACCTGCAAGGTGATCAACGCTTTTGGTGTCACCCAATCGGGGCCCCTAGGGTGGGGAGCGTAATACACTATATGGATCCAGAGAGTTGGTAAACACTGCATATACCTCCACGTCCACCTTCACTTGTTACGGTTAAGGTCACTCCCCATGAAAGAGATAATGAGCCTCCATAGTGTAAAACAGCTCTGACCCTGCACAGCAGCACCACTCCCTGCAGCACACACAACTCTATTCACCATGTGTAGAATATTCTGGTGGAGCTAGGCACACTATGATTTTGTCACCTATCTGATGTTCTACTGTTATGAGCTAAAGTCAGTGTTGATGGGGGAATCCCTCCTTCACCGCTATTGTGTTAGTTGGCGGGGAGGTGTGGTGAGCCTTCCACAGGACTTATTTTCTCAGAAAATAGATGGAGGAACTCAACCAGGACCCCCTAACCACCCTCCAAACTGCATCAAATTTCACTAATGGTGGGATAGTCTTTATGGGGCATCAAATACCAGGAATGCATTATGTACCGAGTGCAGAGTTTGGAGGGGGGTTACACACAGAGTGCAGAGTTCAGCCTTCTTCTACAGCTGCTTACCCCTGCATCTCCTATCCACATCTCACTTTCACCCCTCTTCAGCTCTGACCTTTGCATGCACCTTGCCCTCCACTGCCCCCATTTTCTAAAAGCTGTACCATCTTTCACATGTCTTACTTTTGTTGCTTTATTAAGCTGAAGTATCCAATTGGCTCTAGTACTTCCCTGCACACTGTAGGTGGCTCTGCCTCACTCAATTGCAGGAAGATCATCCAGTGTGGGTGTGGGCATCCGCACTGCACCCAGGGCACCTGAATATCCCTTGTCTCCACCCTGCACTCAGTGGGAGTCTCTCAGGAGATCAGATCTGTGGGAGTCGTTGGGAGACAACCTGGCACTTGTTAGCACAGAAGCTGGACTTCAGTGTTTACAAGTGATAGTAGTGAGCAGGGAGCAGAGTGCCTGGGCCAGAGGTGGTGGAACTGAGTTCCACCAAGTTCCAGTTGAAAAAAAGCCCTGACATACTGACAGAACACAATGACTATTGCTAGTGACGAAAGTATACAATATACAGCACAGCATAAGGAAATATACTATATTACCAAAAGTATTGGGGCGCTTACCTTTACACGCACATGAACTTTAATGGCATCCCAGTCTTAGTACGTAGGGTTCAATATTGAGTTGGCCCACCCTTTGCAGCTATAACAGCTTCAACTCTTCTGGAAAGCTGTCCACAAGGTATAGGAGTGTGTCTATGGGAATGTTTGACCATTCTTCCAGAAGCGCATTTGTGAGGTCAAGCACTAATGTGGACGAGAAGGCCTGGCTCGCAGCCTTTGCTCTAATTCATCACAAAGGTGTTTCTATTGGGTTGAGGTCAGGACTCTGTGCAGGCCAGTCAAGTTCCTCCCCCCCAAACTCGCTCATCCATGTCTTTTTGGACCTTGCTTTTAAAACTGGTCCAAATCATTTGGTGGAGGGGGGATTGTGATGTGGGGTTGTTATTTGTAAGGGAGTTGGGCTAGGCCCCTTAGTTCCAGTGATGGTACCTCTTAAGACATCCGCATACCAAGATATTTTGGAAAATTTCATGCTCCCAACTTTGTGGGAACAGTTTGGGGATGGCCCCTTCCTGTTCCAACATGACCGCGAACCAGTGCCCAAAGCAAGGTCTATAAAGACAGGGATGAGCGAGTTTGGGGTGGAGGAACTTGACTGGCCTGCAAAGAGTCCTGACTTCAACCTGATAGTAAACCTTTGGGATATATTAGAGGAGAGACTGCAAGCCAGGCCTTCTTGTCCACATCAGTGCCTGACCTCACAAATGCGCTTCTGGAAGAATGGTCAAACATTACCATAGACACACTTCTAAACCTTGTGGACCGCTTTCCCAGAAGAGTTTAAGCTATTATAGCTGCAAAGGGTGGGCCAACTCAATATTGAACTCTATGGAATAAGACTGGGATGCCATTAAAGTTCATGTGCGTGTAAAGGCAGGTGTTCCAATACTTTTGATAATATAGTCTATGTGTTGTGGAGTTTGTAATGGTGACAACAGTGGACCATACCTGTGTAATGTGTGCTGAAACAGACACACACACATCAGCAGTTTCTTCACTATGACTTTTTACCTGATATACAGGATTCTCTTTAGAAAAAAAAACTCAACTGTCAGGTAAATCCAATGTTGTCCTGCTGTTCCACTGCCCCAGGCTTGGTCCCATGCTGCCATCTTTTCTTTCTAAATCATCAGAAACTAACTGTTTCTTCTGGGTTTTTGCACCCGGCTCCTGATAATGCCCTGCCAGGCCCGACCTTGGGCTGCTGTGTGCATGTGTTCCTGCAGCTTTTTGGGATAAGTGATGGATATGTGATGAGGATATTTTAAATGGATGCAGGACATGTCATCCTAAAGTAGGCAAGAATGGTGCCGGGGGATGGCACTGGAGTGAAAAAAAAAAAAAAAAGTATTTAAAAAAGTATTTAATATAAAGCAGAGTTGGAGGAGTGCAGGAGCAAAAGTTACATTCTTGAGAAGAGGAGATTAAGGGGGGATATGATCAACACGTATAAATACATAAGGGGTCCATATGGTGAACTTGGTGTTAAGTTGTTCTTTTTAAGGTCAACACAGAGGACAAGGGGGCACTCTCTACGTCTAGAGGAAAACAGATTTAGCCCCCTTTGACACAGGCAGACCGTTCAGATCTGCCTGTCAGTTTTTTTGGTGGATCTGATCGGTCCCCCCATGCATCCCTATGGGGCATCGGATGTCAGCGAAGACATGTCCGCTGACATCCGATCCGTCAAATCTGGAGGGATGGAAACCCTATTTTTCATCCGTCCAGCGGATCGGATGAGAACGGACTGACGGTCCGTTCCCATCCGATTCCCCCATAGAGATGTATGGGGCTCTGACAGCTGTGTCTCCGCACACAGTGCGAAGAACAGCTGTCATTCTCCTGCTCAGCGGGGGATCGGCAGTTCAATCCCCCGCTGAGAAAAACGGAGTCCGACCGACTGACGCATAATGTGAAAGGGGCCTTAGTCTCCAAATACAGAAAGGTTTCTTCACCGTAAGAGCTGTGAAAATGTGGAATAGACTCCCTCCAGAGATGGTTCTGACCAGCTCACTAGATTGCTTTAAAAAAGGACTGGTTTATTTCCTGGGTGTACTTAATATACAGTAAGTGGGTACTAATTTGTTTTTTAGGTAAAGTTGATCCAGGGAATATCCGATCACCTCTTGGGGGATCAGGAAGGATTTTTTTCCCCTGCTGTAGCAAATTGGATCATGCTTTCTTGGGTTTTTTCACTTTCCTCTGGATCAACTGCGGGTATAGGATTGTGTATACGGGATTGTATGGTTGGGTTTTCAATACTGTTTTTTTTTTTTTCTTTTTGTTGGTTGAACCAGATGGACTTGTGTCTTTTTTCAACCTGACTAACTATGTAACTATGTAACATTCTGTAGTGAAGGTCAAGTTTAAGGCCCCATTCACACTTGTGCGACCTAAAAGTCGCACGATTTTGCCGCAATTTTGACTGGACTTGAAGCAATGCCTATGGACCTCAAAACGCATCAAAGTTGGACCAAAGTAGTGTAGGGACTACTTTAAAGTCATTGTGACTTGAAGTCACACAGATATGAAGGGTACTGATTGGAAATCATGGAGTACGACTTGTCATGTGACTTTGCAGTCCCAAGTCACAGTACAAGTCGCGTAAGTGTGAAAGGACCCAAGGGCTGCATGTCTAATCCTCAGTACTCACAACCTGTGTAGGCTTTCCTGGGACTGGACCCCTCTCACTCTCTGCTGGTTCTCGGCACACCGGATCCCCTCAGCTCAACTCAGCACTCTCTGGTGTTCCCAGGCGACACCCCGAGATATTCGCTTCCTCAGACAGGAGGAGAGACAGCCGTACTCTCCCTCCTGGGACTCTGGTTCCCACCAAAGACCACGAGTCATGCGCCCCCTTCAGACTTATACCCCTCCCCAGAATTCTCTGTGGCAGAATCTGCCTTCTGGGGTAGATACAAGTCCGAATGTATCTCTGATTGGGTTTCCTCCACTGCCCTATTAAAAGCCTCTAATAGAGCCAGTGGGGAGACTCCCCTCTCAGGAGACACACTTGGAAACCATGACAACCTACCTAGCAAAAGAAACCTGGCCCTGCTGTTAGGCAGACAAGGCCCACTATACATTTACCTAGCACCTACCTGTAGGGTGCTACATTCGTTTTTAATATGAAAGCAGAGGGACTGGCAAGAACACCAGGGAATTTACACAAAGAAAGCAATAAAAAAAAGCAGGATACTTTTTCATACAAGTACGTGATACAGCAGGCACATATCAGGAATAGGAAATCTTGGGTTTACATATTCTTTAACTTGTTCCTGCCAATGTGGCACATATATGCAGCCTCTTGGTGGGTGGGCTTTAACACAGAGAGTCTGCATATATGTGGCCCTATATAAACACTTTTCTGTGCTGGGAGCGCTCTCTCTGCGCACTCCCAACACAAGTACCAGCCATAGCCAGTCTGTTTCTGGACAGTGAATGAAAGAGTAGCACACTAATGAGTTTATTTCTTGTTTACTCTGCACTCTCTTTCTCCCAGCATGCTGTTTGTTAGCCCATGAAAATGGCAGCATAATTGACTGGCCCCTTTTCTCCCTATCCTGGCCTGAACTCAGCCATACAGAAGGCGTTAAAGCCCCCCCCCCCCCCCCCCCTGCCAAGAGGCCACATACATATATTCTGAGGTGAGAGCGCATGCCCTGCACAGGCACCAGCAGGGACCTGAAAGCTCCCGTTGCATACTGACAATCGGGAGCTTTCCGATAATGTGACCGATGTGACAGCCAATTACTGTAGTCACATGACCCAAATGCCCGCCTACGTCTCCCGGCATGTAGAAGCTCTTAGAGAGCCAGGAAGAGGCTGCCTTCCCAAAGGCCATGGCTGCTGTCTCAATGTCAGGTAAGGAGAGAGAGAAGAGAGAGCTTCTGTTCTTGGGCACATCGCTGAATCTAGATAAGGCTCAGGTAAGTAACTTGGTGGGCTGGAGGATTAGGTGACCACCCTAATACAGAGAATGCATTAAGAAACCAAAAAAAACTTCTGCCTTTACAATCACTTTATAAAAACCTAAGGAAAGCAGAACTATACTCAACAGCAGGCAGAAGCAAATATTAACCTGAGCTTAGGGAAAACCTGAGGAACACAGAACATGCTCAAGGTGTCCACTACACAGCATTAAAGCGTAACTCCATGTTTGTTGAGAAAAATCATTCCCCTCTGGGTAATCTAGGTACATTACAAGGATTATAATAACCTTTGTTGCAGATTCCTACCGTTTGTTATTCTGAAGAAATCCCTGTTTGTTCCTCTGTGCTGAGTGAGTCTAATGGGAGTGGTTTCATAATTATCAATCAACTGTGCAGCTGCAGAGTACTAATGAGGAAATCTGCAGGGCCTGCATCCCTTTAGACGTGTTCCTATTGGGAGTATCTCACCAAAAAGGACATTTTTGTTGCAGGGGCTGCCTGAAATCTGACTTGTATCTTAGGCAAACTTCCCGGGAAAATTGGTGAGCCAATCACACAAGCAGGAAGTTATGTTTCTGGTGGGTGGTGGTCATTGCACATTTTGGGTACAGAACACCTCCAGGTAGCCATATTGCATTGCATTTTTGGAAAATTACAGCGGGTGCAGATTGAAAAGGAAAGGTAATTTTTATAAACATTCAATTACAATATGACTTGTGTCGCAATTGTATACTCTATATTAATTGTTCTTTATTTGCTATCCCCCCCCCCACAAAAGTGGAGTTACCCTTTAAATTTAGGCTAGGAATGCTACTGCTTAGGGCAGGATCCCAACACATACCTCTCAACAATTAAATAACATAAATCTGGGACACCTGTGTCCGAAACCCTTAATTTGTCACAAAGGTATTGCCTATCCTCTGTAACATTTGCAAAACTACACTGCATCTCAGCACCACAAACCAAAAATGCTATTTATTTCATTTTTAATATTCAAAGGAAATTCACCCATCCATCCATGTGTTACTTCTGGTCTTCAAACAAGACCATTATGATGAGATAGTGAGTCCAAATGTATGAAAGAAAAGGTGCATTTATTCACTGTAGTGGGAGGATACAGTTTTACAGAAGCTCAGTTTGAAGTGAACTGGCAAAAGCAGAAGTATATCGTCTAGCTAACAAGCATTAGGCTAATTAATTTATAGTAATGAGGATGCATAAGCAGTGGTGGGATTCAGCCGGTTTGCACCGGTTCCACTAGCAACCAGTGATGTCACCCATTTCTCCTGCAGGCAGCCGCCTCCCTGACAGTCCCCGACTCCCGAGTCGCCACCTATTTGGCTCTAGTATGAAAGGAAAGGGTGGACCCGGGGCGCAGAGCAGTGCGTGCGCCCCAAGCCCACCCATTGTGTGACAACAGCGAATGAAAATTTGCTATTGTCACACGGATCCTCCTCCTACTCGGCCAATGCCATTGGCCAGGAGGAGGCGGGATGCAGGAGGACTTGAGGAGATGCGGGGACTGAAGAGCAGAAGCCGCTACAACAAGTAAGTCACTGGTCTGGGGGCTTGGCAAGTTGGCACGCTGTTCACTCTGCATTGAAGGGGGCATGATGATGTCTGCATTGAAAGGGGGCACGCAGCATGGTGGTCTCTGCTGCATTGAAAGGGGGCATGAATGATGATCTCTGCATTGAAGGGGGCACGCAGCATGGTGGTCAGCATGGTGGTCTCTGCATTGAAAGGGGGCATGAATGATGATCTCTGCATTGAAGGGGGCACGCCGCACACTGGTCTCTGCATTGAAAGGGGGCATGAATGATGCTCTCTGCATTGAAGGGGGCACGAATGATGATCTCTGCATTGAAGGGGGCCTGCTGGTCTCTGCATTGAAGGGGGGCACACTGGTCTCTCTGCATTGAAAGGGGACACGCTGGTCTCTCTGCATTGAAAGGGGGCAGGCTGGTCACTGTGCATTGAAAGGGGGGCACGCTGGTCTCTGTGCATTGAAAGGGGGGCACGCTGGTCACTGTGCATTGAAAGGGGGGCACGCTGGTCACTGTGCATTGAAAGGGGGGCACGCTGGTCACTGTGCATTGAAAGGGGACACGCTGGTCACTGTGCATTGAAAGGGGGCATGCTGGTCATTCTGCATTAAAAGGAGGAACGATGGTCACTGTGCATTAAAAGGGGACACGCTGGTCATTCTGAATTGAAAGGGGGCACGCTGGTGACTGTGCATTGAAAGGGGGCATGCTGGTCACTGCATTAAAGGGGGCACGCTGGTCTCTGCATTGAAAGGGGGCATGCTGGCCACTGTTTTGAAGGGGCCACGCTGTTCACTGTGCATTAAAAGGGGGCACGCTGGTCACTGTGCATTGAAAGGGGGCACGCTGGTCACTCTTTTGAAGGGGGCACGCTGTTCACTGTGCATTGAAAGGGGGCACGCTGGTCACTCTTTTGAAGGGGGCACGCTGGTCACTCTGCATTGAAAGGGGGCACGTTGGTCACTGTGCATTGAAAGTCGGAACTGGTTACTAAAATTTTTGAATCCCACCACTGTGCATAAGACATAGGCGTGTTCTAGGTTGTTTCTTCTGAATAGCAAGCTAATAGTTAAAAGGGTGTTAACATCATGTGACTGACACAAAAAGGGAACTAGCCATCATGACAGTTGTTGGTTCAAACTGGTTCTGACCACAAATGTCTATTCTTTGATAAAACAATAAGGTAGGTGGTTGTTTTTCATGAGGCAGTGAGTGTCATCACAGGCTCAAACTTTGTTTTCTACAGTTAATAGAAAAGTGTACATTAGCCCTTAAAATAAAATAACAGAGAAAAAGCAGAAGTGACAGTAGAACACATTTATCAGACCCACATATATTTACTCAATGTCCTCCTCTTGACCCCTATGGTGGGGTCACTACCCTATTTTCCCTACCTAATACAACACCAAGGGTCCACAGTACTACTTCACTGATAAGTGAAGTAAAGTTCTTCTTAGGGTGTATGTGATTACTAGACTTTACTTATTCCCATCACCCATCTTGGTATTATATGTATCTGCTTGATTGGTTATCTGGTAACACTCTTTCTCTTCCTTGGGGTCATCTTCCTCAGTCATAACTGTCATTGTAGTAATCTTTTGTATTCCACATTTAGCACACCTGAAAAAAAAATAAGCAAGAAATCCTATGACAATAATTCCTACAAGGACGAAAAGTATGTGTTTAATCCATGAGCCCATCCATCCAACAATGTTCCAACCAGCAAATGGATTTCAATTACTACCTTTTCAGGGGTAGTGAGATCAGAAGATGGGCTTCTATAATGTCTTGTGTTTCAGAGCTTTCTAGCCAGGTGCAGCAGGCAGTATCATTTGCAAGACATAGGCCTCTCTCTTTGGCTAACAGGTAGTCTAAGGCCAATTTAATTTGCCTGGTACGCTTGTGTAGTAATCTTAGGTCTGCAGCTATTTCCTTAATTGCACTGTCAGTTTCATTAAACATCTGGTCAACCAATGCACTATAATTATAAAGAGCTTTTTCCATTTTGTCTACTGTATTTATGCCTCCCCCTCGTATTGCTGGAAACAATACCCATGCCTTATCTCCAGTATTAAATACAGCTCTACGTTTTCGTACAGGCATGGGTTGATGGTGGTCCTCTAGATGACTCATTGGTACCTTATATGCCCTGATATAATTTTCCTCAACCACAAAGAGGGATGGAGCTAATGTCCCAATATAGCAGGTACCATAACTATGGGGAGGTATCCACTTATAAGCCTTTTGACCACAGATAAGGTAGTAAGGATCTATTAGTACATATGGTGTAAAAATTCTGTGATCACGGCAAGGTATATACTCCCTGGTCTGATGAGTGTAACAACTGGCTGCAGAAACGTTTCCCATCCTGGGATATTGCCACATTCCAGCATGGATTAGAGAATACAGGTTCTGATCAAACAGTGGGAAATGGTCTACTTCAGCTTGAGTTTAGCCCATTGAGGGGTCAATAGGATTTATAGATAAACTGATAATTTTGGCCCCATAGTTTCTGGGTATATGTGTTCTTGTGCAGTCCTTGGGGGCTATAAACCATTGTGCTGACTTAATGTATTTACCATTTCTATACAAAAAGTAATCTGGGTTTGACATATTTTCTATTTTAATACCACATTGTATGCCTTTAGTCTGTGCCAAGCAAGGGGATGTTCCCAAATGTCTTTTGTTATATTTAGCATAAGTTGTATGTTCAAAATAGTAAAACATTTGTGGCATCTCTAGACATACTGGTATTTGGGCAGCCTTATATTGTTTAAAATCAGAGTGAAGGTAAATTAGTTTAACATCTGGGCCCTATCAAGGCCAATTTTTGGTCTGGCCCATAAAGATACAGTTTTCCAGGTGGTTAAATTAATGGGAATGGGTATCAGGTGTATACCTTTTTGACCTGTCTGGTTTATGTAAACAGATCCAGCAATTACTCAAGTTACCCCTTATGCCCGCCAACATGTGCAATATGTTTTCTTCTATAGTCTTGACTACTAGGATCAAGCAAAGGTATAACAGTAATTTACTCATCTTTTAAGGGTAGCTGTATTTTCTTGCAACGGCTGGCATGTATGCACATCTGTTTTCCTTCAAACTTTACAGCTGTGGCAGTTGTCTGGAGCACCTATTAGGGTACCTCAAACTTAGGTCCCAAGGGTACTTTCACGTGTTCTTTCACTAGGACCCATTGACCTGGCTTTAAGTCATGTGTTCCAGTTACTTGATCTGGATCTGGCCTAGAATCAACAACAAGCTTGTTCATCATAGTTAGTTGCTTGTGCAAGGCAATTATATAAGCAGCAGGATCATTATACATTACAGCAGTCTGATGTGGAAAATACAATCTTGTCTTAGGTGGGCCCCCAAACAAAATCTCATGAGGACTCAAATTCTCTCTCCTATAGGTAGGAATAGTTCTAATGCTGTAAAGAACCAGTGGCAACAGTTCTGGCCACTGTTTCTTCACTGACCCTTCCTCTCTTTCCTGCATTAGTTTAGCTAACCTGTTCTTAATGATTCCATTGTATTTTTCTACCTTTCCTGAACTCTAAGGATGATAGGGGGTATGAAAGGCCTGCTCATTTCTCAAGTCTTTGCATATAATTTGCATGATCTATCCTGTGAAATGTGTTCCATGGTCACTCTCTATGGTTTCAGGGACTCCAAAACGGCATATTACTTCAGAAAAGTGCTTCTTTGCTGTTGTCTTGGCATTTGTTTAGTTACTGGCCAGGAACCCACCCATCCAGAAAACATGTCCACACACACCAAAACATATTGGTATTGGCCTGATTTGGATGTAGTCAATCTGAACTATTTGAAAAGGGAATAGGGGCTTGATCACAAATGTCTTTGTGTCACTCTAGTTGGCTTTCCTGGGTTATTTTTAGCACAAATGATGCATCTCTCAACAAAGTCTTGACATGCATTCTGGGAGTATTGAATAAACCATCCAGTCTTCTTAATGTTTCTCTCCATTGCTATAGTGCCTACATGACCTGGGCCATGGGGTAATTGCATGATAATTTTCTCAGTTTGGGGTGGGACAAATATACCATTTTCCTTGCACAAGAGTCAATTTTGGTCTTTCCTTGCTCCATCCCTTTCCATGATTTCATACCAGTTATCGGGTGCAGAGTCTTGCAGTTTCCTGATCAGTTCTTTTGCCTTCTGTACTCGTTCTCTACTTTACTCTGATCTTTTATGAGCATCTTCTTTTGAAAAATCAGTGACTAGGGTCATAATTTTCAGCGGTCTTCCTGACAGTATAATCAGCCAACTGGTTTCCTTTTTCTTCCATGGTTTGCCCACCAGTATGTGCCTTTACCTTCAGGATAGCAACTTACTTTGGGAGGGTGACTGCTTCAAAAAGCTCTTGAACATATTTCCAGTTTTGAATTGATTCTCCTGGACCAGTTGTGAATCCTCTGTTCCTCCATATGGGTCCATAGTCGTGAACTACACCTAGATTATACCTGCTATCGGTATAGATGTTAGCTTGTTGATCCTTTGCAGTCTCACAAGCCCTAGTGAGTGCTACCAATTCGGCAACCTACACCAACAGTGTTGAAGGGAGTAATTGGGTCCCAACCACTTCCTTCAGTGTTGTCACCGCATATGCCATTCTTGGCACTCCTTTGTATAGGCGTGAACTGTCTACAAACATGATCAGATCAAGATTTTCAAGAGGAGTGTTCTTTACTGGGGAGATTTGCTGCATTTCTTCTTCCATGAGTTCCAAACAATTGTGATCACCCGCCTCTTCAAAGTCTTCTTCCCTCTCTGGGAGAAAGCTGGCAGGGTTGATTGTAGTACATCTTTTCACTTCTATCTCTTCTGATTCAAGCAGGATTGCTAAATAATTGCTCAGTCTTGCTGATGGCAGATGTTTGTTCTTTGCTCTTTTCAGAATTTCATTTGCTGCATGTGTTGTGTAGACTGTTAGAGGCTGATTCATCCTTACAATGGCCACCTTATCAACTAGTAATGCAGCAGCTGCAACTGTTCTTACACAGGTTGTGTTCCTTGAGGGATTGGGCCCAGTTGTACACTTTCATAGGCCCCTATGCTGCTCATGGTGATCTCTGAGTAAGGACGCCATTGCCTGTGGCTCCCTTGACAGAACACTATAATTGGAAGGGCTTGTTTTGGTCAGGTAATTTGGATATCAGCTTTCAACTGCTTGAAGGCATCCTCCAAATCCTTTGTCCATTCAAAGGGTATAGTTAGGGCAGCATACAAAATTTTAGCTTGGTTTTAGCATCTGGTATCCATTGTCTCACATATGACACCATCCCAATGAATTCCCTAAGTTGCTTGTTGTTTTTTTGGCTGAGGCCTTTTAATTATAGTTAGTTTATTTTCAATGTCAATGTGCTTGGTTCCAGGGCCTAGACAGTGACCAAGGAATTTCACATGAGGCCTACACCATTGTACCTTTCCCTTTAACACCCTGCAATTCTGTTCACTGAGATAAGAGAAAGAGAGTTTTGTTCACAATGTTCCTTTGTGTCTGCACATAGCAAGATGTCATCAATGTACACTTTAATCACTGTGCCTTCATGGGCAGGTTGCCACCCGTTCAGGATTGTCATCATGGCTTTTGAGAATTCACTTGGGGAGGAAACCATTCCTTGTGGAATTCTTAGTCAGGTGTACATTTCTCCCTCAAACTGGAAAGCAAAGAGTTTTTGGCTTTCAATATCCAGGGCGACACTAAAGAAAGCATTGGCCAAGTCTATTACAGTGTACACCCTTGTTCCTGTAGGTATATCATTGAGCAAAGTACTAGGATTTGGAACAACAGGAGTGTCTTCCTCGATGATCAGATTGATGGCCCTTAAATCATGTGCCATTCGATATACTGGCTTCTCTCCCTTTTTGACCTTTTTCTTTACAGGAAAAAATTGTGTTTGTGCTCTGCTTTCTGTTTTTTTATAACACCTGCTTCAAGTAGTTATTTTATTTGTACTTGTATACCAGTGAGTTGCTCTACTGATAGTGGTTATTGTGGTATGAGTGGGATTTGGGCTTCTGCTTTTATTTTAACTTTTACTGGATGGACTTGTAGAAGCCCAACATCATACTTCCCCTTGGCCCAGAGAGTATCAGGTATTTGGGCAACAATTTCAGGTGGAATATTGCCTTCAAACTCTTCCTCTAGTTACATTTTTGTTAATCCACATATAATTTCCTCATGTAATTTTCCAACATGTACTTCTACTCTATTGGGTGTATACTGTATGCAGGCTTGTAAGTGATTCAGTAAGTCTCTTCCCAGTAGATTACATGGTACAGTGTCAGAGACAAGTAGCTTATGAAACATGTTGTGGTTTCCAATCCATATTTGGATGGGGGGCATCTCCTTAGGAGGGGTGGACTTTCCTCCCACTTCAATTGCTAGTGGCCCAGATGTAAGGGGGATGTCCTTTGGTAGGCAGGCTTTTAAATTATAGTCTGGGGCGAAGCCAGAATCAACTAAGCATACCATTTCCTGGTCTGTTAATTGTGGAAATCGTAATGTTACAAAAGCGTCCTTACCATCTGTCTCAGAAATGCACAAGTTAGCCTCTATCCTCTCAGAGTATTCATGATGCTCTGCTAGTCATTCATCACCTTCCCCCTCCTTCTTCTGCTTACATTTATCCGGCAGTTTGCACCTTCTAGCAAGATGCCCAATACCACAATTAAAGCACTTCTTGGTTTCTCTTTGGAAATGATTAGCTCCTTGAGCCTGATCTTGAGCCACAAAAGCATTACGCATCTTCTCTTTCCTCTCTTCTTCTTGGGCCTCAATACTGCTGCACGCTTCCCTCAGCAAAGCCCATGCATATCCCTTCCACTCTGGTTTTGTTGCCATTAATCGTTTTCATGTTAACTCTTTAAGTCCCACAACAGCATTCTTACCACCTATGGCAGTGATGTTAGTACGATCAGTCACATCTATCTCCACTGTTTCTGCCATGGTCTGGACACGTTTATAATAATCAAAAACATCCTCAGTCTTTTCTTGTCTCTCATTGTAATGTTCTGGTACCTCTGGTACCCTTGTTCCATATTTCTCCTTTGCTAATTGCGTCCCATCTTGTGTAACAAGAGACGCATATACCTTTAAGACCGGATGACATCATTGCCGAACGCCGATATGAGCGGCTATTTCAATCGCCGGCTTTCTCTCACTCATCGCTCGTTCAAACCACATGTTCACCGCACCTTCTCCTGTGAAGTCGGAGCTGCTGACATTTCCTTTGCTGAACTGACGCCGGAACCTCGCCGCTGATCCGTATCTCGCTACGGGATCACCTCTCTATCTATGGACATTGTTACTACTAACCTATCTAAGTGATAAGTACCCCACAGGGGATTCCTTACTAACCAATCTCCTACTGTCATCTACTGCAATTACCAGGACTATCTATCTATCTATTCCATACCATCTGCATAGACTGTTAGCTCTTGGGACTACCTTCAACTATCCTTGCACTAGGTTACTCTGTCTAAGTATACTCCATCTGTGTCCTCTTACCATCTGCACTATACTAGACATCAGAACCTATCTGCTTTACCATCACCTGCAACTCTCCTAATATTACTCCTAGTAATCACCATACAACCTGTTTCTCATCTATACATTCTCATATGTCCTATCCCTCCACTAAAACATCTGATTGAGTATATGTATATTGCATAACAGGCTGTACACCGTGATGAAGTCCTGAGAGTTGGATAGGTTTATTCAACAGTATCTCTACAAGGCTACTGAGTGTGATAATTCTGCAGCTGAAAATCCATCCATTAACAAAAACGCATGAACGTTACAGATTGAACGAGCCTTAAAAAAAAAAAAAATATGGATTCAGCAGAATTACCCACTCATGTACTACAATTAAAACAGCAAGTAGATGCATTGATCCTTGCGCTTACAGAGGTACAAAACGAAAATCAGACCTTGAGACAGCAGGTTGGCCGTCTCACACAGCTTTCTGCTACTCAGCCCCGTGAGCCTAAGATAAACCCTCCTCTAGTGTTTTCTGGTGATCGGAGCAAATTTCGTGAATTTAAAAACGCATGTCGTTTACTTTTTTTGTTAAAACCTCTAACCTACACCACTGACCAAATTAAAGTTTGTACCATCATCTCCTATTTAACGGGTGAACCCCGGGCCTGGGCAGACGCTCTCTTTGAAAAGGATGATCCACTCCTTAATTCTTACCCTCTATTCCTAGCACAACTCGCTAGTTTATATGAAGACCCCAATAAGCAGAGTACCGCTGATACCCAGTTACGGGCCTTGAAACAAGGAAGGAGACCCGTTGAAGATTTCGTGGCAAATTTTAAAAGATGGTCCCCTGATTCAGGGTGGAACGACACATCTTTGAGAACGCAGTTTAGACTCGGCCTATCTGAGGCCGTTAAAGATGAGCTCGCCCGAGCGGATTTACCTGGCACTCTGGAGGGACTGATACAGACCAGTATCAATATTGACAGACGACTACGAGAAAGAAAGGCTGAGAAGATGGGCTCACCATTTTCCAGTCCTTCTCGGATGTTGCCTGCTGACCCTACTCCTATGGAGGTAGGAATGATACGCCCACCTCTGACCCTTTCTGAACGTGCCAGAAGGAAGACCGAACATCTCTGCATGTACTGCGCATCCCCGAATCATTTGATAAGCGGCTGTCCCCTTGTCCGCAGAAAAGAGGGTGAGTGTTCAAATGTCTTGCTAGGCAGACTCACAGCTTCCTTTTCTAATCCTTATCTTTTTGTTCACTTAACATTGCAGTGGGACCAAACTAGGATCACCACCCAGGCTATGATCGACACAGGATCTTGTGGAAACTACATTGACATTTGTTTTGTCTCCCTTAATAAAATACCTATTGTTTCAAAACCCAAACCTGTCTCCGTTAGTTTTATTAACGGTACCCCCCTATCCTCTGGTCCTATCACCAGTCAGACACAGGCACTCCTTGTAACTGCTGATGAGTCTCATGTGGAGACCACCACCTTTGATGTGTTAACATCACCACATTTCCTCATCATTTTGGGACTTCCCTGGTTACACATACATCAACCAATCATCGATTGGAAAACAAGAACGCTAGCGTTCTCTTCTCACTATTGTGAAACGACGTGTAATCTCCCCACATATGATAGGATCCTCTCTGTAGTGCCGGATGACATTATACCCAAGTGTTATCAGGACTTATCGGAGGTTTTCCTTGAAAAAAACGCTCAAATGCTACCTCCTCATAGGGACTATGATTGTTGTATCGATCTACTCCCTAATAGCAAGTTGCCCTTCGGACATGTTTATCCTCTCTCACAGGATGAACTCTCTCATCTTAAGGAGTATCTGGATGAGAACTTGGCAAAAGGATTCATCCGACCTTCTACTTCCTCCACTGCTGCTGGACTCTTCTTTGTCCGCAATAAGGATTCTAGCCTTAGGCCTATCATTGATTTCAGACAATTAAATGCCATTACAATAAAGGATCGTTATCCTTTACCTCTTATTCCTGAACTTATCGAACAGGTGCGTGGAGCTTCTCTCTTTTCAAAATTGGACCTAAAAGGGGCATACAATTTAATTTGAATCCGTAAAGGGGATGAATGGAAGACGGCATTCAGAACCAGATACGGACTGTTTGAGTACCTTGTAATGCCATTTGGGCTATGTAATGCTCCCGCAGCCTTCCAACGGTTTATAAATGAGATATTCAGAGACTTGCTTGACGTTTGTGTTGTAGTATATTTGGACGATATACTCATCTATTCTCATTCCTTACCTGAGCACATAAAACATGTGAGACTTGTGTTTTCAAGACTACTTGCACATAACTTATATGTTAAATCAAAAAAATGTTTGTTTCATAAAGAAGAAGTACTATTCCTAGGATATATTATATCAAAAAATGGAATCAAGATGGACATGAGCAAAATATCCTGCATTCTAGATTGGCCTGTGCCAACCACTCGCAAAGCATTGCAAAGGTTCCTAGGATTCTCTAACTACTATAGGAAATTCATTAAGAACTTCTCTGCGATTGTGAAACCTCTCACACAACTCACAAGCACGAAGAAACCATTTAATTGGTCAAAAGAAGCAGATGGAGCATTCTGTCTGCTGAAATCAAGCTTCACTACTGCCCCCATACTATGCCATCCAGACCCATCCCTTCAATACATCTTGGAGGTAGATGCGTAAAATATGGCAGTAGGAGCAGTTCTCTCACAACGACCAACAAACACCTCACCTCTTCACCCAGTTGCTTTCTTCTCAAAGTCATTAAGCAGTCCCGAGGTGAACTACCCAGTAGGAGAGAAGGAGTTATTAGCCATAAAACTGGCATTAGAGAATTGGCGACATCTACTTGAGGGCACTCAATTGCCAATCCTGATATATACTGATCACAAAAACCTTCAATACCTTCAGACTAATAGAACTCTTTCCCACCGACAGGTTCGGTGGTCGTTATTCTTTCTGAGGTTTAATTTTTTAGTGACTTATACGCCCGCAGACAAAAATAAAAAAGCGGATGCACTTTCACGACTAGCCGAGAAAGATTCTACCGAGGTTCCCTCAGTTCCTATAATACCACTTGAACGTATTATCGGTGTCATTCGCTCCCTGAAGGAAGAGATTTTGCACAGCATAGGACTGGACTCACCTCCACCACAACTAACTACTGACGCAGAAGGCTTCCTCTATTACAACGATAAATTATACATACCCCCTACTATGCGAACCAAAATCTTGGAATTGTCGCATGACGTACCTATGGCAGGACATATGGGTATGACTAAAACTTTAAATCTACTTACTAGGCAGTTTTGGTGGCCAGACATGAAGACAACCGTAAAAAAGTTCGTTTCATCTTGTGATATCTGTGCAAGGTCTAAAATCGACAACACGAAACCATCGGGGTTACTTTGTAGTTTACCGATACCCCAGGTTCCGTGGGAAGTGGTATCCTTAGACTTCATAGTGGAACTACCACCTTCCAAAGGATTCAACACCATCTTGGTATCAGTGGACTATCTGACCAAGATGGCACATTTTACTCCTATCCGAAGACTACCTTCGTCCAAACAAACAGCGGAATTACTTGTGAAACATGTCTTTAAGTTACATGGTATTCCAAAAACATTGCTGTCTGACCGTGCTTCACAATTCATCTCAAAGTTTTGGCTAGCTCTATGTCAGATACTACGAATAGAGCGTAAACTTACTTCTCCATACCACCCTCAGACCAACGGACAGACAGAGAGAGTTAACCAGTGCATTGAACAGTATCTGCGTTGCTATACTTCGTATCTACAGGACGATTGGGCAGATCTCCTCCCGCTGGCGGAATTCGCCTATAACAACGCGACTCATAGCACTACTAAACAAAGTCCATTTTACCTAAATTACGGGTTTCATCCCACACTCCTTCCACCACGTATCTTGCCATCAAGTAATCCAGTGGCATCTGATTATCTTGCCCAGATAAAGGATTCTCTGGGATTACTCAACAATACCATATCACATGCTCATAGCCAACAAAAGAGGTACTACGACCTCCGTAGGAAACCCTCTCCCCAATATGCCATTGGGGATCTTGTTTGGCTTTCTACAAAAAATCTGAGATTAAAAATCCCTAGTAAAAAACTTGGACCTCTATTTCTGGGACCTTTCCCAATAGAGAAGCTTATTGGAAAAGCTGCAGTACAACTCACATTACCAGCAGACCTCAAGAGACATCCTGTCTTCCATGTGTCTCTACTGAAGCCCCATGTTCCTAACCAAGGAATAAGGCCTACTATCTCACCTCCACCTCCTGTACAAGTGGAAGGTGGAGAAGAATTTGAGATAAAAGAAATTTTGGATTCCCGTTTCAATAGAAGAAGACTCCAGTATCTTGTACGATGGAAGAACTATGGGCCCCAAGATGACACCTGGCTGGATACCTCCGATATACATGCCCCTAGACTGATTCGCAATTTCCACTCGAAATATCCAGAAAAAACAGTTCTAGAGGCCTTCCAGAGCCGGCCTTAAGGGGGGGGTACTGTAATGTTCTGGTACCTCGTGTACCCTTGTTCCATATTTCTCCTTTGCTAATTGCGTCCCATCTTGTGTAACAAGAGACGCATATACCTTTAAGACCGGATGACATCATTGCCGAGCGTCGCTATGAGCGGCTATTTCAATCGCCGGCTTTCTCTCACTCATCGCTCGTTCAAACCACATGTTCACCGCACCTTCTCCTGTGAAGTCGGAGCTGCTGACATTTCCTTTGCTGAACTGACGCCGGAACCTCGCCGCTGATCCGTATCTCGCTACGGGATCACCTCTCTATCTATGGACATTGTTACTACTAACCTATCTAAGTGATAAGTACCCCACAGGGGATTCCTTACTAACCAATCTCCTACTGTCATCTACTGCAATTACCAGGACTATCTATCTATCTATTCCATACCATCTGCATAGACTGTTAGCTCTTGGGACTACCTTCAACTATCCTTGCACTAGGTTACTCTGTCTAAGTATAATCCATCTGTGTCCTCTTACCATCTGCACTATACTAGACATCAGAACCTATCTGCTTTACCATCACCTGCATCTCTCCTAATATTACTCCTAGTAATCACCATACAACCTGTCTCTCATCTATACATTCTCATATGTCCTATCCCTCCACTAAAACATCTGATTGAGTATATGTATATTGCATAACAGGCTGTACACCGTGATGAAGTCCTGAGAGTTGGATAGGTTTATTCAACAGTATCTCTACAAGGCTACTGAGTGTGATAATTCTGCAGCTGAAAATCCATCCATTAACAAAAACGCATGAACGTTACACTCATCTAGCAAGCCACCTGATTTGTTCTGCGAGGGCCATTCATTTATAACTCTACAACATTCCATCCACTTTCTCTCTAACTCTCCTGTTGTCTTATCTTCAGCTTGAAATGGTTAGTTTCCCCTTCCTGTAGGGCATATTGTGACATTAGCATTGTCGCCTGCACTTTTCTGTGCGACCTTGTTTAGATCAGACGATCCAAGGACTATTCTCAGCAATTGAGCCATATCCACCAACATAGACCCTGAGTTTCTTTTAATTTGTTAATTTCCTGCATAAATGCAGCTTTGTCTTTTGAGGGATGTGGGATATTCTTTGTAAGTAAGTGCATTCCCCCTGGGCAAAAGGGCTGGTAACTGGTACTTATTGTAACTATCGGTTGACCATCATCTAGTCCTTGTCTTGTATTGGTAATTACACAAACAGGATATGCATTATATCTTAAGCCAAGAACAGCTTCAATTTCTTCCTGGACAGCTATACTCTCTAAGTCTCGTATAACTTCCCTGTATGGAGGTTCTTGTCTCCTTGTGTGCCTGATAACTTGGAGGAGGGGATGTAGATCTGGGTGAAAGGGTGCTGTAGGAGACATGGATACTGAGGGGCAGACTCAGGATGAACATTTAGATGAAAGAGGGGTCTTTATCTCATTTTGACTGTCATCACTGTCCTCATCCTCACTAGCCCCATTCTCTGCTTTAAATGTCTTATTCTCTCCTTTTTGCTCCTTTTTCTCTGCCTATAACTTACATTGTCCTAGGATAATTGTAACTTATCAACCATCTCTGACAGGTTTTGTTCACGTATCTTTCCATTTCTTAAAAATTTAGGTAACACTTGCATTGCCTTGTCTAAATCTTTATTACTGAGTAGGGATGATCGAACGGTTCGGGTCGACCATCGGTTCGACCCGAACATTGGATGTTCGATATTCGGCCGAATACCGAACTTTTTGCGGCAAAAGTTCGGTATTCGGCCACCAGAACCGCCCAAAATGCACTGGGACAGGAACTGGGCTTTAAAAGCCCGTGATTGGCCCAGAAACGTCTGCAAAAGCCAATGAGGGGGCAGGAGTCTCCTAGGAACGTGATTGGAGTGACTACGGGGACCAGAGGCCAATCAGGAGTGAATACGCCCCACACTATATAAGATGGCCCCGCCTAACCCCTAGCACAGTTATCCAGAGCCTGTTGAAGAGAGTTGAAGCAGTTCTGTCTGACTCCTGCTTGCTACACTACATTTCCTACATATCGAGTGGTTCTAAAGCTCCATATAGCAGAATTGTATTTAGCTTACAGCCAGTGTAGTTAGATACAGCGATTGTGCTGGTTCTTAGAGTTAAAAAAAAAAAAAAAAAAAAAATAAAAAAAAAAAAACTTAAGGGACAGTGTCAGTCTTCTGCTGTATGGAGCTTTCTATTTAGTGGAAAGGGATATCTAGTGTAGTTAGGGAACTTTGTACTACATTAGTTAGATTTGAAAATTTAGTTTCTGTAGGGAAAGTGTGAGGGTTCTGTTTAGTGAGCACGTGGCACAGTGCTGCTCTATCACAGCAGGTATACGTGCTTGCTAGGCAGCAAAATACAGTGACAACTTAACGCCTGTTGTTCAAAGCGTTAGGTGCACTGTACAAAAGCCTTTGCAACTGTGCGTGACACGCAACTGCTGTGCTGTATCCAGCGACAACTGTGGGTCGCATAGCAGTGTGCGTTTTTCACCGCACACAGTTGCCAACGCATCAGTGACAACCTAACGCCTGTTGTTCAAAGCGTTAGGTCCACTGTGCAAAAGGCTTTGCTACTGTGCGTGAACCGCAACTGCTGTGCTGTATCCAGCGACAACTGTGGGTCGCATAGCAGTGTGCGTTTTTCACCGCACACAGTTGCCAACGCATCAGTGACAACTTAACGCCTGTTGTTCAAAGCGTTAGGTGCACTGTACAAAAGCCTTTGCAACTGTGCGTGACACGCAACTGCTGTGCTGTATCCAGCGACAACTGTGGGTCGCATAGCAGTGTGCGTTTTTCACCGCACACAGTTGCCAACGCATCAGTGACAACCTAACGCCTGTTGTTCAAAGCGTTAGGTCCACTGTGCAAAAGGCTTTGCTACTGTGCGTGAACCGCAACTGCTGTGCTGTATCCAGCGACAACTGTGGGTCGCATAGCAGTGTGCGTTTTTCACCGCACACAGTTGCCAACGCATCATTGAGAAATATGCCTGGTAGACCAAGAAAAGGCATACGTGGCCCTGCTGCGGAAAGGGGCACAGCTTCTAGGGTGTCTAGAGGCAGGGGTGGACGTGGTGGTCAGTCCTCAGCCAGGCCACCATTTGGATTGTTCTCCGGCAGTGGCCAAGCTATACGTCCACAGTATGTACAGGAGGTGGTGGACTATATGAACAAACCCTCATCATCGGCATCATCTGCAACTACAGTGACCCAGGCAGAGAAAAGTGGTCAGTCTTCTGCAGTTGTCAGAACAAATACAGATGAGTCCATGTCCACCTCATGTCCTCCCTTAGACCCAATTTCAGACATGGCAGAGGAGTCAGCTGAGCTGTTTGACCACAGTGTCGGCCATCTACTCCAGCCTGATGCTCAGTCCTTTATGGAGTCTGATGTTGGGTCTGAGTTTGAGGAGGAGGCAGAGCAAACAAGAGGGGAGAGCAGACGGCCCGCTCCATCTAAGGCCGCACCTGTTGTCTCCCAGGCCAGGCCTGATGCTCAGTCTTTGATAGAATCAGATGTTGGGTCTGAGGTTGAGGAGGAGGCAGAGCAAACAAGAGGGGAGAGCAGACGGCCAGCTCCATCTAAGGCCGCACCTGTTGTCTCCCAGGCCAGGCCTGATGCTCAGTCTTTGATGGAGTCAGATGTTGGGTCTGAGGTTGAGGAGGAGGCAGAGCAAGCAAGAGGGGAGAGCAGACGGCCTACTCCATCTAAGGCCGCACCTGTTGTCTCCCGGGCCACTATACACACCTCATCTTGCTGGGCCTTTTTTGAGACATCCCATGCAGATAAAACAGTTGCGATCTGCAAGATTTGTAAGAAGGGTATAAAACGTGGCAAAAATGTCAACCATCTGGGTACAAGCTGCCTAAACAGGCATTTGACAACCCACCACTCGGCCCGTTGGCAGGAGCATTTAAAGAACCCACAAAAGGGCCAAAGATTGGTCAGTCGGCCTCCTAGTTCTCCTCGCGCTCCTCCTCATGCTCCATCTGCTCCACCTGCTCCACCTGCACATCAGTCTGTTCCTGGCCCTGCTATAGTCACTCGTCACCTGTTGGCAGCCTCCACTGGCAGGGATGATGATATAGCAGGCAGTGTCGCATCTACCTCCAGCACACCACCAGCTGTATCATCTAAACGCCAAATTTCGATTCCACACATGCTGGAACGAAAAAAAATGTATACTCCCCGCCACCCACATGCCCAGCGTCTAAACAGTAGTTTGGCTAAACTACTGGCTCTGCAACTATTACCATTTAACCTGGTAGAGTCTGCTCCCTTCCGTGACTTCGCAAAATGTGCAGTTCCACAGTGGCAGGTGCCAAGTCGGCATTACTTTTCCCGTAAGGCCCTGCCATCCCTATACCAACATGTGGAAGGCAATGTAGTGTCGTCCCTGGCCAAGTCAGTCAGCCGTAAGATACACTTGACGGCTGACACTTGGTCAAGCAAACATGGGCAGGGACGGTACATTTCTGTCACTGCTCACTGGGTGACACTGCTTGCCAGTGGAAGGGATTGTAGCCAGGGCTCGGTGCTGCAGCCAGTGTTGCCCCCACGTCTGCAAACAGCTGGTGGTGTCGCTGATCCGGGTAGATCGATCACTTCTACCCCCTCCTGCTCCTCCTCCTCTACCTCCTCCATGCCCTCCTCTGCAGAATGGTCCTTTGAATATGATGAGATACCACGTAAACGTTCAAAGGGCTATTCTATGTCTCAGGCCAAAAGGTGTCACGCAGTGCTGCAGCTTGTGTGTCTAGGGGACAGGCAGCACACTGCCCCTCAGATTCTTGGGGCTCTGCAGGCACAGGCCCAGAGGTGGTTGACACCACGCCAGCTGCAGCCAGGGATGGTGGTTACTGATAATGGGTCAAACCTCCTGGCCGCCCTTCGTCAGGGAAAGTTAACCCATGTGCCATGCCTGGCGCATGTCCTGAATCTCGTGGTGCAGCGGTTTTTGAACTCGTACCCGGGAATGCAGGATGTGCTAAGGATGGCAAGAAGAGTGTGCAGTCACTTCAGGCGGTCGTACAGTGCCACTGCACGTTTGGCCGAAGTGCAGCGCGAGTTTCACCTGCCGGTACACCGCCTCATCTGTGACATGCCCACCCGCTGGAACTCCACCTTGGCTATGCTGCAGCGCCTGTACACGCAGCAGAGGGCCCTCAATGAATACCTATGCGAGTACGGCACCAGCACTGGCTCTGCGCGCCTGGGCTTCTTTTCACCACGGCAGTGGCTTTTGATTAAGGATGCATGCGCTGTCCTCTCGCCATTTGAGGAGGCCACAAGGATGGTCAGCCGGGACAGCGCATGCATCAGTGACACCCTACCGGTACTGTTTTTGTTGGAGCACACTCTGCGTGGCATTATGGACAGGGCACTGGAGGCAGAGCAGCAGGAGGAAGAGGAGGACTTCCTTGCCTCTCAAGGCCCCCTTTATCCTGAGAATCCTGACCCCATTATGCCTAGCTCCCAGAGGCCCGAGCAGGATCCAGGGGTGGAAGAGGAGGAGGAGGACGATTCTGCGGGAACTTTTGCAGGGTTTGAGGAGGAGGAGGAGGAAGACATGCGGCAATCTGCAAGGCCTAGTTTGACTCCCTCGGGACACTTTGGAGTAGTACGTGGCTGGGAGGAGGAGGAGCCCGTTGAAGATAATGTCGTTATGAGTGACCCCGAGGAGTCAGCTTCTCAGGCCTTCGCTAATTTGCGACGCATGGGAAACATCATGCTCCAGAGCCTGCGAAAGGACCCCAGAATCAAGGCCATTAAAGAGACTAACCACTATTGGTTGGCCACCCTACTTGACCCCCGGTACAAGTGTAAAGTCTCTGAGCTTTTCCCATCCACCCATAGAGTCCACAGGATCAAATCCCTTGAGGACAGTCTCAAGAGGAATCTGGTGAACATGTTCCCCGACTCCCGTAGGGTGCAGGGGCGGGGACAACCTACCATGGATTCTACTGGTGGTCACGAGAGGAGCGTTGGAGAAGGCGTGCGGTTGACGGATGCCTTTCGGTCTTTTTTTAGTCCTCACCGCCCAGGCCTCTCAGCTGCCACATCGCATCGACACCGTCTGCATCACATGGTGGACGATTACGTGAGGGCACAAAGTGACACAGAGGGCTTTTCATGTGACGAATCCGATCCACTGGCATACTGGGTCTTAAGATTAGACCACTGGCCAGAACTGGCCCAGTATGCCATGGAGTTGTTGGCCTGCCCTGCTTCCAGTGTCCTATCGGAACGGGCATTCAGCGCAGCAGGAGGATTCGTCACAGACCATCGAACTAGACTCTCCACCGACTCAGTCGACCGTTTGACATTCATTAAGATGAATCAGTCGTGGATATCAAGCTTTGATGCACCTGATGCAGACCTTGTAGACTAGGCTATCGTTGTGATGTGGCAGTTGAGCCTCAGTTTAAGCCTGGACCATGGTGCCACCCTCAAACCCTCCTCTCATTCTCTTTACGTTCACAGAACCTCATTTTGGTTATGACAAAAACGACAATGTTTGCGCACCTGTTCCACAGGTGCACACCTTTACAATTTTTGGGCCTCCTTCAACACCAGCTCTTTGGGGTTAAGGTGGGGAGGCTATGCTAAAACAAAAACGACAATGTTTGCGCACCTGTTCCACAGGTGCACACCTTTACAATTTTTGGGCCTCCTTCAACACCAGCTCTTTGGGGTTAAGGTGGGGAGGCTATGCTAAAACAAAAACGACAATGTTTGCACACCTGTTCCACAGGTGCACACCTTTACAATTTTTGGGCCTCCTTCAACACCAGCTCTTTGGGGTTAAGGTGGGGAGGCTATGCTAAAACAAAAACGACAATGTTTGCGCACCTGTTCCACAGGTTCACACCTTTACAATTTTTGGGCCTCCTTCAACACCAGCTCTTTGGGGTTAAGGTGGGGAGGCTATGCTAAAACAAAAACTACAATGTTTGCGCACCTGTTCCACAGGTGCACACCTTTACAATTTTTGGGCCTCCTTCAACGCCAGCTCTTTGGGGTTAAGGTGGGGAGGCTATGCTAAAACAAAAACTACAATGTTTGCGCACCTGTTCCACAGGTGCACACCTTTACAATTTTTGGGCCTCCTTCAACACCAGCTCTTTGGGGTTAAGGTGGGGAGGCTATGCTAAACAAAAACTACCATGTTTGCGAACCTGTTCCACAGGTGCACACCTTTACAATTTTTGGGCCTCCTTCAAAGCCAGCTCTTTGGGGTTATGGTGGGGAGGCTCCGCCAACACCAAAACTACCATGTTTGCGCACCTGTTCCACAGGTGCACACCTTTACAATTTTTGGGCCTCCTTCAACACCAGCTCTTTGGGGTTAAGGTGGGGAGGCTGTGCTAAAACAAAAACTACAATGTTTGCGCACCTGTTCCACAGGTGCACACCTTTACAATTTTTGGGCCTCCTTCAACGCCAGCTCTTTGGGGTTAAGGTGGGGAGGCTATGCTAAAACAAAAACTACAATGTTTGCGCACCTGTTCCACAGGTGCACACCTTTACAATTTTTGGGCCTCCTTCAACACCAGCTCTTTGGGGTTAAGGTGGGGAGGCTATGCTAAACAAAAACTACCATGTTTGCGAACCTGTTCCACAGGTGCACACCTTTACAATTTTTGGGCCTCCTTCAAAGCCAGCTCTTTGGGGTTATGGTGGGGAGGCTCCGCCAACACCAAAACTACCATGTTTGCGCACCTGTTCCACAGGTGCACACCTTCATAATTTTTACGCCTTCTTCAACACCAGCTCTTTGGGCTTACAGTGGTATGGCTCCGCCAACACCCAAACAACAATTTTTGCGCACCTGTCACACAGATGCATATCATTGTAATTTTTTTCCTTACAAAGGCAATTATTGCTTTCATTACCAGCACTTTCATAGGGATATGGTGTCAAGGCATCGTCCGCACCACCAAATGCCCAATTTTTAAGCATCCTTTACTTCTATTCAAAGTCAAGAGACAACAGTATTCATCCAAAACATCTCTAATCTTGTTCACTCTGCACTACATTGTGGCCCCTACCCCTAACCCTCAATGTATCCGTGCATATATGTCTGTTTCTTGTGAGATTTCAAGTTAAAGTGCACCAAACACCATTTTACATGAAATAAAGTGCAATTACATACATCTTTGGACTTCTTGAAACATTTGGTAATAAAAGCCCCATTGTGGAAATACACCCGTTAATTATATGCACATTTAAAGAGACAGCACCTTTTTCCAAAAAAAACTCTAATCTTGTTCCCAGTGCACTGCATTATGTCCCCATCATACACATTGGCTGAGCCGTTGATTAGGAGCAAAAGAAAGGTGCGGTTAAGCAAAAAAGTCATTTTTGAAGGTTTGGTATGCTGTAATTCTGGTTCTGGACATGCTACAGAGCTGAAACTTCACAGGTACACCTTTTAGACCCCCAGACACTAAATCCAAAGAAATCTCTTTTTTTTTTTTTTTTTTTTTTTTAATTTTTTCAATAATTGGCTATCTATCAAAAACGACAATTTTTAAGAACTTTTTTTTGTGTGATTAATAGTCCCTGGGGCATGACCCAGAACCCTAGGCACTTTTTAGGGGCATTTATTGGGTTTTAGGGCTTAAAAATTGTGTTTTTTGATTACAGAAGTTCGGGTCCCATTGATTTCAATGGGGTTCTGAAATCCGAACCGAACTTTCGTGAAGTTCGGGTGTTCTGGTCGAACCAAACTTTTCAAAAGTTCGATCATCCCTATTACTGAGTCCATCAGTAATATGTAACTCTTAACAGGTTCATAACTAGTCAAAATTCCATCACGTTGCATACTTTCAAGAATCCAAAACTGTACACATTTAATTCCCTTATCCAACTCTGTCAGCCTGCCATGATAATTAACATACAAACAGATCCAAGTTGCTACATCATAAACTCCTTCTTTTGGGATTGGATCTGGTCTGTTTTTTCTCCAACCTATAATAGTCATGGTGTCATTCCTTAACCACCGTCCGTATCTCTCCATCATTTCTGCCAAAGGACTCAATTTACTTGTGCCATTTTTACCTCTCTCGGCATTGAGAGGCCCATGGCTTTGACGCTGTCCCATTTCTAGAGTTACACACAGTAGCCGTCAAATGGCACTTCATCAAACTTTCCACACAGGCTTAAACTTGCCACTCAGGCTCTTTATACCACTACAGTCCTCTGGTTAAACCTTTTCACAAGTCTCACAAATCTATTGACATCCCAAGCGTAAAAACAGAACATTAATAATCCACAGAAAATAACAATAGGTCCTATTATTGGCATGTATAAAAAAGGGGATTCACTCCAGAAATAAAGAGATTATTCCCCTACTTTACAAGACTATGGTCCGGCCACATCTGGAGTATGCCGTCCAGTTCTGGGCACCGGTCCTCAGAAACGATGTGCTAGAACTGGAGAGAGTCCAGAGAAGGGCAACAAAGATAATTAGGGGAATGGAGGACATCAGCTATGAGGAAAGACTACAAGCATTGAATGTATTCTCTCTGGAGAAGAGACGCTTGAGAGGGGATATGATATCAATGTACAAATACTTTACTGGTGATGACCATAGCATAAGGTACACACTTTTCAGAGAAAGGGAATACAATAAGACACGTGGCCACTCACTAAAACTAGAGGAAAAACGGTTTAACCTTAAAATACGAAAGGGGTTCTTTACTGTCAGAGCTGTAAGGATGTGGAATTCTCTTCCACAAGCAGTGGTATCAGCATCAGCATCTTGCCATGCTGTGCATCCACCTTTTACCCTGATTGAGCTCCAGAGACATTGCAATGAGGAACTTCTGTTTGCACAGCTTTTTAATCTGTTAACTTTTCTTTGTACTGTATGTTTACTCTTTGCCATCATAACCCTGTTTGCATTGTCAATCCTACTCTGCACCTATTTAGTAAACCTCAAGTTACAGTTACCCTTTGTCTGATTATTTGACCAATTTCTGATTCTGTTACAATCATTTTTTCATTGTTTTTTCATCGATGAATGCATACATTTTCAGTTGGTGTAGAGATTGGATTGTACAGAGATTCATGTCCATATGTGTATTCAATTGGTTCTTCATTCATTTCTGACACTGGGTATACATAGAAAGCAGTGAATATGACATTCAGGGAACATTCAGAACAGGTGAATCAATCAATGTCATTCACAACAAATGCACAAGAAAGATTTACCTGCAATGAATGAGTGGTGAATATCATATTCACTACTTTATAAATATGCCCCTTAGGTTAATCTTTTTTTTTTTTTTTTTCATTTTAGAGGACTTAAATTGCTGTAATCAGTCTTCCCTTAAAGGGGTATTAAAGTAGAACTATAGGCAAATCTTTTTTTTTTTTTTTTTCATTTTGTATAGAGCAAGGGAGGGTTATAACCCCTGTCAGATTTTTATTTCACTATCTGTGTCCCATTGTGGAGATTTCCCTTAATTTCCTGTCCCATAGCCAAACCAGAAGTGAGAGGAAATCCTTGCAAATTAAGGGAATTCCTTGGGGACCCCCAGGTCATCAGAACCAGTGTCCCCATTGGAAGATTTCCCATGTATTACTTTTTGGGGACAACTCAAAATTAGGGGAAATTCTCTTACTTTCACTTTCAATGATAATGGTAAATAGGACCAATAGAGAGGGTGAATCTCCTTAACGAGGGCATAGAACGCAATAAAAAGTATCAAGTGTTCTAATCATTCTCCACTCTATCCAAAACTAAAATAAAGTTTTGCCTTTAGTTATTCTTTAAGCCTAAAACCAAGAATGATGTAATATATTGCAGCTTACCAATTAATAGATGTAGTGGCTGTATCCGTTTGCTTTAACTTTTTTCACTCTGTTTCCACCTGGTGATTGGTCCAGTAACACACCCCCCGTATGAATGAGACACAATTCTGGATGAATGAGCACAGGAGGCTCAGCAGACAGCAACATTGTGATCTGGGGGGAGGGTTAAATTTTTTAGCAGATTTAAATAACCTAACTAACTGAAGCCAAATTTCAGCTCACACTTTATAATTAGTTACAGCAAACTGTTTTTTTTTTTCCATTTTGGGATAAAGGTTTTACATGAATAAATAAAAACTGATCATTTTAACCACCCCTGCCAGTGTTACATGGTTTGTCTCATTCATGTAAACATGGTACATTCTGCTGGAGAGTTTTTAAAAAACAAAAGACTTGCTGGCCGGATCACCAGATGAAAATTGAAGGAGAAAAGCAAAAAGAAAACAAATGCAACCATCACATCTAAGAATTGGTAAGCTGCAATATTAAAAATGTTTGCTTTTGGGTTTAATACTTTGATTTGAAAGCTAAATTTTTGAATAAGTAGTCTACAGAGTCAAAAGTTGATATGTAGCTTATTCTGGAGTTGTAAACTTGTAAAAGCAGATGTAAGAATTTATATTAATTAACAATAGGCTACATGCAATTTCAAAAAATGTGTTATTTAAAATTTCAAAACCGTGAAATCACCTACTGTTAATAAGGATGTCAAGCAGTCTTGCTGATATATATCAGTTTACAAAGTGAAATCTGTTAAATACACAGCAGTTATGAGAATTACCTGAGTGTATAGCTATAAAAGTGTAAAAGTATTGCAGAGACATACTCAAACACACACAGATTGGCACATCTACAGGAAAATACTATATTATACTTATTGTACATATCAGTTATCCACAGATATTGTAATTTTTTTTTTTTTAAGCGAAGCATAAAAGCCAGGAATTTATCAGTACTTACAATGCTTGAAATAAAGGCAATGCACTGAATTATATAGATATTTAATTTCAAATTTTAGTAAACATAAAGGTAGGGAGAGAAACAATTCTGTTAATTATAGTTCAAAAGTTAGAGAACGTAAAGATAATAGAGAACCAGGTAAGATAAGAACAAAGGTTGTATTTATGTGAACAATTCTAAATCAAAAAGGCATACAAGATGTTGCCACTTTATTAAAGTGGACCTTCCCTCCTTACCCTATATTTCACATCAGCAAGCATCTCTGCATGCTGATGTGAAATTATCTAACTTTGTTTTAAATTTTTTTTTTTTGGCTTTACTTTTTGCTCTTCCATTTGCTGTTTTCCCCTGAAGGCAGTAGGGACATTGCACTGGCCACACAAATGCCCCTTGGGAAGGCAACGTCATCTTTGCCCGCAGGAAAATCTGTACCTATAAGGCTTGGTTCACATCTATGCAGTGCTTTTTGTGGTGCGTTTTGCATTTTTTCAAGCCAGTGGTAAAATTGCAATAAAATTGTGGCAAAAACGCACTACATACTTTTCTGCAGCTTCTCCATTGAAGTCTATTGAACTAAAAATTTAAAAAAGTTCCTGACCCTTTCCAAAAATGCAGTGACTGAAAAAAGCATAAATGTGAACGTGTCCCATAGAAAACCATGTTAAATGAACTGTAGTATGTTTCTGCAAAAAGCACCAAAAAGCGCATAGGTTTGAACCAGGCCCTATGGATGATCTCACGAGATTGTCATACTGCACATGAACAAGATGAGGCACATGATGTCATACTCCTCATTTTACACGTGTTGTACGATAATACAGTTCTTTTGTTGGGGAAAAAAGAAAAGCTTCTCAGAAAAGAGTGTTTTTCCCCCCCAACAAATGCCCGTAGTGTCATACAGCGCATACGCCAGATTAAGCGCATGACATTCTGCACTTCATCTCACGCATGCGCACTATAACAGACATATTTAAGATGGGAGCACAGGAATAGGGACCCAGGCAGCACAGAGGCAGGACAAATATAGGTAAATATGAAGAAAAAGTTCCAGGATACAGGTAAGTATAATTGTTTATTTCTCCATATTCATGGTTGGGGGAAATGGAGGGGTCTTTTTTCAGTACACCACCTGTGTAATAGCCATGAAGTATTATGAAGTACCAAACACAGGAAAAAAAAACAATACTCAAATATGCTGTAATGCATATTCAGTTTTAAAAGAACCATTCCCTAACCTATTACACCCCCTTCAGACTGAACTGTTAAGATATGGATTCATACTATAAAATGCCAAATTCTGAGCCTACCATTTGAATGTCACAGGTGAAATCAAGCTTTATCAGACCAAAATGTTAGCATTCATCAATTGCTTAGTTTTGGCAATTCATTGCCGCCTAAGTTTCCTGTTCTGAACTGATGGAAGCATAACCCAATGGTCTACTGCTGTAGACAGCCTTTAGAAGGTTCCATGTGTTGTGCACAATAACAATTTGGCAAGGTTGCTCTTCCCTACTATTTTCAAACTGAAAACCAGAAAAGCCGCATTGCCCACTGATTGTGACCTGTGATATAATTTTTGCCATGTCACGGCCAAGGGCTATGTTAACTTGCTGATGGGTGGTCAGGGCAGTAAAACCATGGTTTAGCCACCTATTTTCACCCACAGCCACTCATGTAAACAAGGCATTATAGATAGTTAGATTAACATTATCCTAATATAATAGTAAATAAAGGGTCAAGAGGTAAAGCGTTACAAAATGGAAATCCAGAGGTGGGGGGGGGGTGGCGATTACAAATAAGAACCCATGGGAATAAAGAAGGAATGCTTGGCTGGAGTATGGGGAATTCTAATGGTGCTCAGCAAAAGGCTGGGATCAAGAAGAGACATAATTTTAAAAGCCCCACTTCCACTTTGGTAATACTTTGGCTCTGTGCTCAGAAGCAGAAAGGAGAAAGACCCTGATTAGCTTAACAAGGATATAAAACTCAAACTGTACAATCATAGATAAGAATTAGGCCAGTCTGCAGAATAGGGTACAAGAAAGGAGGAAGTGTAGTACGGTACAACCATCAGGGCAAGGTATAAGGTCTAGCGTGTTATCTGTAAATGCATATGTATGAGGATGAACATAGAGTCACATATCAGTCCAAACATCAGATATCTGTAGAGGTACAGAATAGTATAAAAATATGATAACTTTCTGTAGCCTATTTTTCTATCTTTATAAGTTGTACTGTGCAACCAAAAAAGAATTGCTAAAAATGTAAATCATTACATAACTTTAATGTCTTACCTAACTTTTGGAAATTTACTTTTAAAATGTAATTACTTTTTAATTTTAGCATAAAGGTTTGAGCAATATAACTATTACAAAAATAAGTTATTTGGAAACAAAGATAATTAGAATGAATATACTTCATTCATTCATCTGAGGTTACCTTACTTCTTTATTTAAAACTAGAGGCAGAAAATTGAAGATATTTTCAGCTATATGCTCACTGACATACCTAGCTGTATGTCTGTTGTTGTCATTATATGTGCAGCAGGCCAAGAGGCTTGATGACCCTCTGCACACAAAGGTTGCTCAGGAATTTCTAAACGTTATTTTTATGTTTCACAAGGTGTCCAACAACTTTTACTCACAGGTCACGTGGTTTAATTGTCCCTAAAATAATAGGTTCAAACTGAGATGCCCTGTGCTCCCTAAATGTAGAATGCATGCTCCGCTACTGGTGACTGGTTAAGCAGAACGTATATAAGTCTTAACACAGCATTACAGGGGCTTTTTCCACACCAATAGGAGAAAAAACTTCTTCCTGCTAATTCCTGGGCATGAAGTGCAGGTTGTTTGCTTGACATCATGAGTTGATTATGAAGTGTGAGGATTTGTGGTAGATAAATGGAAAAAAAAAACCCACAAATGAAATTAATGCCCTATGGATTTGTACTTGTGTAAGAAAAATCAAGTTAAAGGAATCATTAAATTCTTTGCATACCAACCTGTGTTCCTCAAGCAGGATCCTCAACTTAGGTTTCCCCGGAGGTTGCTAGGGTTTCCATTTCCAAGAGAAGTGGTGGACTGACTTCCTGCCTGATGGTGCTTACACAATTCCAGGGCCAAAGTCACTGGGCAGAGCTAGTGGCCAGGGACTAGTAGAGCTTCTCTTCTTTTCTCCCAGATGAGTAATAACTGACACAAATTATATTTTTGTTTCTAACACTGTAATTCTCCCAATGACCACCATGGTAAAGGGACATTCTTCCCTCCACCACCCGCCAACATAAGGTGGTTGATCTCTAATACATGAAAAACTGGTCAAACACAGTTTGAATTTCAGCCAATTCCTGCTGATATTCATTCTATGGTAGGCCTTTTTTTTTACAAAGTTAGATTTTTCAATAGACTTCCAATAAATAATTCTGGCAAAAAATTATCACCTGACCAGCACCTGCACCCTGTTTGGGTATCTTTACAGCCACAGGTGTCGGCTGTCAGAATACAACTTACAAAAGGCTTGCCCCTCAGATTCGTCATACCATGCTTTTTAGTACGGATGGATGAATTGAGTAATTTGTTTAATTTAGCTGAATGACAGAAATGTAACATTTATGGGCAGCTTAAGATGGTCATTCTCCACTGACCACTGATGTCTGGAGATACTTCATTCACTAACCATCAATGTAAAGGGGTCTTCTCCACTGACAACAGTGTAATGGGTCGCTTCTTCTTCTTTGTTTCATTTGTTACTTTAATGCATTGAGGGGGTGGATGTTAAAGAGGAAGTAAACTCCCCCAATAAAAACGAGGAAAAAAAAGCCCTGTAAAGAAAAAGGCATAATGAGCTAGTATGCATCGCATACTAGCTCATTATGTAGTACTTACCTTAAAACGAAGCCCCCGCCGTGCCGCCACCTCAGCGACAGGACGGCGACATGTCCGGCCGTCCTGCTTCCGGGTTTGCGACCTCCGGCCATCTGATTGGCCGGAGGCGCGATTACATCACTCCCGCGCATGCGCGCGGGAGCCGCTGTTCACGGCACTGAGCTCTGAAGGAACGGCACGGGTGGCCGTTCCTTCAGAGCGCCTGCGCCGATGACGTCATCGGCAGTAGGCACTCTAAATATCTCCTAAACGGTGCAAGTTTAGGAGATATTTATAGCACCTATAGGTAAGCCTTAATATAGGCTTACCTATAGGTACAAGTTTGTGAGGTGGGTTTACAACCTCTTTAAAAGATTGTCTACCTAGAGAGTCAAGTACTCTAAGTATGCCACATTCTTTATTCTCTTATTTCTTATATCTAAAGCTTATTAATCATGCTACTTCATGTACTGTGAGCAGTAGATGAAATCGTTTTTAATCAGGGGTTTCCTGAGACCTGAAAATTATTTCACAGGTTCCTCTGGGGGTAAGGAGGTTGAGAAAGGCAGATATAATGTATGCATATGTAGTCTCTTCCCCCCTTGAAGCAAATGTTACTGTGCATGGGTAATGTAGAGAGCTGACATTCCGTTCTCAGATGGGATCCTGGCCTGAAATTGTGGTTTTGTGAATAATTGGTTGCCAGTCCCTTTAGATAAAAACAGAGAACAGTTTTAATACTTACAGTCCAGGGAGAAAATGGTATAACTTGCAGGTACTCTAGGTTACAATAGAATTCCGGCACTGTATACACTGTGAAGTAGGAGGAAGTCTTTCCCTTCAATGCTGACACTCCAGTGTTAGTATCCTTTTAAAAACCCTCACCAGTATCTTCAGAAGAATCCAACAGCTTTATCTAGGACTTCCATGCTATAGCATGTGCTTCTAGGAGAATTCACCAGCATTACCTGGGACTCTCATCCTAGCCTACACACTCTTCAGAAGCAAATTTAAGATCCTGTCACATGCAGGCTTTCCAGGCATGCAACCCCAGGATCCAATCCATGTAGGCCTCTAAGGCAGACAGGGCTGAAAGAGGAATTATTTAGCACCCACCTTCCCCAGGCTGGAGCCTATGGGTAGGAGAGCTTGCATCAGCTCAACCCAAATATTTATACCCTTACCCAGCATGCAGCATTGGCAAAGGAAACCCATAATGGCTGTCCAGAAATATTTAAATATTCATAGTGCAAACTTACTGTGAATCCTCCTACTAGTGCCAGAGGTTCTAGTGATACCTAGTGGCAAAAAAGGAGAACTGATAGACTGCATTTGAGGGCAACTGAGCAAAACTACAAATTAGCACTGGCTGGTTAAAGCCATGTAGACTAAATCTAGGAGGCACTCTTGCATATATGAAGAAATTGGTCGCACACCACCAGGAGATTCAGTGAAAAAGAAGATCTTTATTATACATGCAAAGGTACAAGGTACAGCAGGATGGATATGGTAGATGTGTTTCACATGAATTCCACGGGCTTGTTCACTAATTCACTAGTGAACAAGCACATGGAAATCATGTGAAACATGTCTACCATATCCATCCTGCTGTACCTTGTACCTTTGCATGTACAATAAAGATCTTTTCACTGAATCTCCTTGTGGTAGGCGACCAATTTCTTCATATATGCCGTTTGCGGTGGCGAGCTGAGGTCCAGCACCCTCCTTGGATTGTAGACACAGACTCACCTGAGCGGTGTTACTCCTCTCTACACACTCATACATATGGCAGGGTGGGTACACATACATTTAACAGCAAATTGTAAAAGTTCATAGTTTCTGCTAATGATAATAAAAGATGATTATCTTTAATACTATAGTCCTTACTTAGTAAAGCAAAGGGCAAAATGCTAATCACAGCAATCTGTCTCTTGTAAGTTGATCACAATTTTTGCTGATGAAAATTATGAAAATGGTAAGTAGTCACTAAGCACCTGTCCTGTAAATTTACTGTAGGTTACTACTATTGGTCTTACAAAGAAACCAAACATAGATTATTGATTTGTAGTTCTAAACTAAGGCATCCCAATATTTTGTGCAACTGCAAAGCAGGACCATATCTTTAGAAGACCTTCAAAGTGGTATCATTTGATTAATTATTAGCTCTTCTGTGGACATGGTGGGCACTGGATATGCTGTCACTCTTCTATGTTTCTATGTTAATGAAATATTTCAGTTTTTCAGGGATTTTAGAGTAATTCAGCCAATTCAGTTTTAATAGTACATGCTACAGTTGGCTTCCTGATTGATTGCTGTGGTTTGTTTGTTTTTTTTACCATTAATTAAGGTAAAAGTAAGGTAAAATATACCTGTACTTACTTATATCTATCACTATCTAGAGTGCCCTGCTCACTTGTGCATATGCAGAATTAATCTTGGAAACAGATATTTGACCTGCCCTCTCCTGTACCTCACTGGTCAGAGAGGGCATTCACCAAACATTGTGACTAATAGAAGGGCAGGGCAAATTAAGTTGAAGCATAATTAGGTTTTGAGATTTTTTCATTTTTTTTTTTTATTTAATACAGATTTCACTTTATTAATATGTTTTCATGTGTGTGTCTAGTCGCAGGGTGGAAGTATGCCTCACACTAGGCTTCTCCTGCTATTGCTCATAGTGTGTATGGCCCGATCCAGTCTTCACTACAACTTTTACAAAGCAGAGTCAATTTTTAGCTGCCTGAAGGAAGCACTTGAGGAGGCCAAGAGACGGAGCTTAGAAGAAAACTCTGTTCTAAGTAAGAGAGGTTATGAGTTTGAACCAAGTGATAATCTTCTGTCCCAAGAAGAAGAGGAGGAAGAAGATGAGAAGGAGAAAAGAACATTTCCAGCTGCAAGATACAGGTATCTGTCACAAGCACAGGTGAAGGGCAAGGTTTACCAAAACAAGGCAAAAAGTGACCGGCGGACCAAATTCACCCTCTCGTTGGATGTACCAACCAACCTTATGAACATTCTCTTCGACATTGCAAAGGCTAGACACATGAGGGCAAAGGCTGCAGCAAATGCCCAACTCATGGCCCAAATAGGTAGGCGAAAGTAAGGCTGGCTAGGCCTTGTGTGGGGCACATAGGAGGGTACATACGTTAGCACAAGACTTGTGTCATGAGAAGCCCTCCCATCCCACTCATGGCCGCATCTTGGAACTTATCTTTGTACAGTACACTGCTATATTTTGAGTCCTTCAAAGCTGCATTTACTTCCTACATGTTATTTCCCATGGGGTGATGTTTCACCCTCCTCTCCCCTTTCAATTTTAAACATTTGTTTTTTCATTTTTTATTTTGCTCTCACTTTTCCTCTCTCTGTCTCTCTCTGAAATCTATGTGTTTTGGCTTTATCTCAATAACATGGGTTTTATTTTATCTTATTTCATTTTTTGTTACATTTTCCTTTGTAACCTCCTTTGACTTTACATGGAGATTTTAATGCAGAAGTCGAAAATTATTAAAAAAAATATGTTTGCATCTCCCACTGTGATGTTTTTTTATTAAAACAAATCATTTCTGAAACCCCAGAGCTTTTTTGTTTATATGTGAACCCTTTGCACACCATGTGATAGAAAAATCAAAAGCTATGCAGCTATGCCATTGCCCATTTATTAGCTGAACAATTAAATGAGCAAATGTTTGTATTTTTAACATTTCATTACTGAAACTTTTCAACATTCTAACAAGCAAAAACCATCTGTTCATTAATAAAAAAAATCACCCTGGTTGGATCCTATGTTGGTAATGAAAAACTCCTCTCCCTTGAAATGACTGCTGAGCAGTTTCAACAATTGCAGTTTATCTCTTTTGATTTAAACCTTGTTTGTTTTTTTTCTTCAGAAAAGAATGCCCATGTAATGAATGGGTTGCTATTTTATTGAACAAGTGCATCCTTGACCAACAGAAACTTTCCAGCATGCTTAACATTTCTGTGACATAAAATCTAGACTACCATAGCTGTTGATTACTAGTTTATTGCAAGCTGCTGTTGGTTTCAGCCATGTTATTGAGTGTTGCGGGAGAATTATAATCAAGAACACCCTTTTTTGTAAACTTGGTGCTTTGCCCTACCTCTTTCTACCTCCTTCACTTTACCAATGGCCACTCAATATGAGATGTGGCTAGTAATGTCACCTAGCCAGTATTTTGCCTGCCTGCCCAAGAAGTAAATGGGAATTGTTGCCAATGTTATTAATAGGAATGTGATTATAGGGCTGGCATTTTATTCTAATAAAAGATTGCAACCTTAGATGCACCCTTATTGACCAATACTGATTTGTGAGAGGAAGGAGGAGTGAGCCAAAGTACCAATTTTCTGGATTAGGTCAGCCATAGATTGCCATAGATGTTAAAGCTCCCAAAGTGCTCTTGAGGACTGCTAACTCTATTTTCAGGAGACTACATGTGCCTACTAGACATGTCAAATGTTGTTTACAAACTTTAGTCAATTACCAAAATGGAGTACAAGCAGCACTCAAATGCATGGTTTCACATTTTGCTAATCCAAAATGTAGAGAGACTAAAGCACAAGTCCATTATCTGTGGCATAATAATGGGTACAATAGAACTGTGCTATATGTTGATACGGAAACATCATGAGAAGGTAGTTTGCATCTTAAGAAAATAAGGCACACTGTGCCATATCCCATTCATACACTGTTTGTAGTGCAAGAGAATAATGCATTCCTTTTTTTTCCATGGAGTTTAATTAGAGAAGCATTGGCAATGCAAGCAAATGTGTTGGATGGAAAATGCTATCTGAAACTTCCAATATAAACTTTGCTTTCAAGGTGTAAAAAAAAAAAAAAAAAAAAATCCTTACTCATTTAAAGTATACCTATAGTCACAACATTTTTTTATTTTTAATCACTTTGTTTTTTTTGGTTTTTTTTTTACTGTCTGTGCCCAAATTTCTGTCTGCCCCAAAGACACAACCAGAAGGTAGAGAAAAACCTCTTCTGAGTAAGAAAAAATACTTTATTTGACAGTTGTCCCTGGAACAGGTGTGCTCATTAGATTTTCCCTCTATTCCTCTTTCGGTAAATGATGTGAAATTCTGGATTTTCTATCGCTTTCCAATCCAGATCACAGGACACGTAGAGGCAGTGAATCTCCTCAGTTGGGTCATAGACAGCAGTAAGTACCTCCCAGTAATTAAATTGTGAAGGCCCCCGTGCTATCACTAATGGTAAATTAAATAAAATAAATTAAATAAATGAAATAACAGTCGTCAAATACCAACGTAGCTAACCCTTGGCTTATAAAGTAAGAATAGAAACTTATATATGGTGCTGCGCTATTAGAGTGATAATGATACACAGTGCATAAAATAACTAATACCTCAATATTGTATGAGAATCTATATATAGCATGCATACTACACAAAAAAGCCGTGAATTAAATCCAAACAGTGCAGTGTAAGCATAAATATAGAGCAAAGAGTAAATACTCCGGTATCCGCAAAACTGAATGAAACTGAATGTAAAGTGACAGATAACTTAAATATTAAAATGTAAACCATTAATTTAGGTACAGGTAAGTCCTTTGAAATATATGACATATATCACAATGTGTCCCTTCACCATGTGCTTTGGGTGACTGTTACACAGTGACTCCAACTCAAATCTTCAGTGTAGTGACAACCCTGTGCTCACAGGCTACTTACCTTACTACTGTAAGGTAACAGCATTGGGTTGTATATCTTTAGATATAAATCCTTCGCTCTTTGAGTTGTGTTTCAAGGCCTCTAGGGATAGTGTGTCCTCTCTGCGGTCAGGAAATCTCCTGGTGAAGTCACATGGGTGTGACACAACGCGTAGGGCAGAGGCATACCGGAAATTACGTCTGACGAGCTCGGCGCTCATGGATGATACGATTGTTTGTCATTTTAAAAAGAGACATGTAAGGAGGTATTGCGAGAGAACCGCAGAGATGACACACTATCCCTGGAGGAACTGAAACACAACTTAAAGAGCAAAAGATTTGAATCTAAAGATATACAACCCAATGCTGTTACCTTTCAGCAGTAAGGTGAGTGGCCTGTGAGCACAGGGGTGTCAGTACACTGAAGATTTGAGTTGGAGTCACTGTGTAACAGTCACCAATACCACATGGTGAAGGGAAACGTTGTGATATGTCCTATATTTCAAAGGACTTTCCTGTACCTACAGTATATGATTGGTTTACATTTTAAGTAAACTTATCACTAAACACTCTTATTATTTTTAAATTTTTTTTGCTTTCATCCTATACCACACTGTTATCTGTCACTTTACATTCACTTTCACCCAGTTTTGCAGATAAAAGAATATTTACTCTTTGCTCTATATTTATGCTTACACTGCACTGTTTGGATTTAATTCACAGCTTATTTGTGTGGTATCCATGCTATATATAGATTCTCATACAATATTGAGGTATTAGTTATTTAATGCACTGTGTTTCATTATCACTCTAATAGCGCATCACCATATATATGTTTCTATAAGTACCTCCCAGTATTTCCCACAATATCCAAAAAGAGAGGTTTTGGCTTCAGATTTAAGGAATAAAAAAAACTAGTAAGCAAGAAAAGTCAGCTAAGCATTCCACTTGCATCAGTTTGAAGCACCTCTGAGGTTATTCACTGTGCAGGTGCATTTGAGCTGCAGTTAACCTCCTTCTTCATCCACCTGCTGCATCCATGTGCTTAGTGCTTCTTTTGTGTCTCAATTGACTTGTATGGGGACAGCGAAAGCTCTGACACAAACAAAAGTCTCACAACACACACAGAGGACCAAAGTCTAAGACCACAAGGGAACTTAGAAGCATAATCATTATCTGGGAGCCAGGGAGGTGTAGAAGTTTGTAAGTGATAAAACCATCCAGTGTCCATTGAGATGTTTGTTTGGGTTATATTAGGTCTTTATGTTTTCATACAGTCAATGCTTTGACTTCAACACAAATTTTACTTTTGCATGTTGGTACAATATGGCACACATGATGGTAGCCAGAAGCCCCAGTAGCCAGAAAAATATTTCCTAATGCAATTATCATCTTGTCTGAATCTCAATGTAGGGTTAGACCATTTGGAGAAGTTCCTATTTACAGCCCTGAGTCAACAAAACATGTATTTCACAGTGTCCACACAATTTCATCTGCTAGATCCCTGCTTTGCAAAACTGTGGACCGGCATCATGGAATATCATTTGATAGAATGTAATGCTTATTATTTGTACATTTGTAATTTTAAATGTATTAAACTCGAACCTGCAAAGTATAATAGAACTGCACTAGGATTGTTACTATATTGTTACAAAATAAATCTGTATTTTGATCATGTCTAGTGTGATTTCATGCTGAGAGCTAAATCCTGACTAAACAAGAACAAGAACTGTTGTGTTTGTGAATGTTGAATCCCTTCCACAGGTGCTCTGGAAACAGATGTGGAGATTAAACAGAGGTATCCACAGAACAGAACTCCTGGCAGATAGCTAAATATATACAATATATACATATATGTTTGTTTTATTTCTTACCAAAGAATTTGTAGTTTTGTGCAGTCAACCTTAAAATTTATGCCTCATGCAAACTGAGTGTTTAGGCCTGGTGTATGAAACTCTGCCATTTACGTTCAGGTGGATGGCACAGGTTTGCTGCTCAGCCTTGTGAAAGTAGTCTGCATTCTCGGCATTCATCCTTGGGTGCATACTGCCCTAAATGGATGCCTACAGCAGGGGGGTGGGCTGTGTCTTCCACTGGAAAACCTAAAGTCTGGAGTCTTATGCATCTGGACTTAAACTTCCAGTGTGCATGAGGCCTTCCACCCATCTTCTACACAACAAAACCAGATATGGCTATGTCACCTCTCTGCCTCCCTATTGGAGAGTGTACCAGCATCGTAACCTCTGTCCAAGAAACAGGGAGCTAACCCAATAAAAAGTAAAGCTAAGAAATAAGTAATAGTAAACCAGCGAGCCGCAGTGCTCTAACTAGCATTGTGAAGATCATAAAGATTGCTGGCAAAAATTATAAATAATGGCAGTTAAAACATTAAACATACTGTATATGCTTTGAGTTTCAGTTATGTTTAATACTACAGTGCCTTGAAAAGGTATTAATACCTCTTGAAATTTTCCACATTTTGTCATGTTACAACCAAAATCGTGAATGTATTTTATTAAGATTTATGTGATAGACCAACACAAAGTGGCACATAATTGTGAAGTGGAAGAAAAATGATAAATTGGTTTTCAAATTTTATTTTACAAATAAATATCTGAAAAGTGTGGCATGCATTTACTAAACCCTATGGGCTCTTTCACACGGCCGCTCCGCTGATCTTATCCGCTGCGGGACTTTTTTTTTTTGTTCACGGAGCGGATGACAGTTGTGTCATCCGCTCCGTGTGTCCGCATATCATCCCATCCGTTTGCGGATGATATGCGGACATAATGTTAGTCTATGGACATTGCGGATGTCAGCGGATGACACCGCTGACATCCGATTTTCCTTCCTTTCCGTTTTTTACACGGAGGAAAAATAGGGTTCTGTTCCGTTCCAAAAAACGGAAAAGAACTGAAAGGAAGAAAATCGGATGTCAGCGGATGGTATTCCGCTGACATCCGCAATGCCATTGACTTACATTATGTCCGCAAATCATCCGCAAAAAAATAGGATGATTTGCGGACAAGCGGAGCGGCCGTGTGAAAGAGCCCTAACTAAAATCTAAATGAACCAATTGACTTCAGTTCATCTGTGTGTAATTTAATCTCCCCTCCTGCAACATTGTTGGCCAGTGTAAAGTATCCCAACCCCCCTCCCCTTACAATGATGGTCAGAATACCACCTCCACAGACAGCTACAAAAATCACTGGTATCATGCAGTTGGCTTTGCCAAGTGGTGTTGGCTCCACAAGTATCATCATATTGGAGGTCAATCAGCCACAGCTCAAGGAACACTTAGCAATTTTTGGAGGAGCCCTGGTTTAAAACAGCTTTCCTGAGAGGGAAATTCCCAGACAAGGCCAGGTGTTTCTGACCCATAACTATGGAATTCATCATGAGATTTTTCAATAAAGAAGGAATACATTTACAATTTATGTACACTTCAAAGTGGATTTTCAGTCTACCTAAAAACAGGATGTTGTTTTAAAGGAGGAGGAGCTGAAATGACCAAATTACTAAATGCAATCAATCAACACTTTTATGTACTTTGCAATGGGAAAGCAACTATTTACAGTCCAGTACTAGAACTTGCAAACATCCAGTATTTGTTCCTACTCTCACTATATCATCATGGCTGACATGCAGAAATGCAAATCACTAACAGATTGCATGGAACTATGGAGGATTATTGTTTTCCCAGGTTATTCCTTCATAAATAACTTTCTGAGGATCGGAGGTTGCCATACACAGGAAGAAATTTCAAACAACACTACTTGCTTCCTTGCAGAGGAAAATCATTTTTACAACTGCTATGCCCCACACATAAAGGTTCTGCCAGGACTAGTAAATTTTACAGGGCTTATTTTCTCTGAGTTTTTCTGCTGTCCACAACAGCCAGATGGATGTATGCTTTATGTTTGTATTGCATTTTTATTGCTGCACGTGTGCCTCTTGGGTGGATTTTCCCTCAGTCCCTGTTTAAATACACAAGAGCTAAGAAAAAAATTCCCACATGGGGACAACGACAACAATGACAAGTATACAGAGGTTCTAAGCCTTCCACAATCTAAAGTAGACCTAAGCTTAGATGTTAAAGTATAACACCACTACACTAGTAACTCTAGTTTGGAATAAAGTGTGAAAGTACTAAAACCTCTGTCAAGTTGGTATTGCGTTCTGAGTTCCTGCTTGTGTCACTGTTACAGGATGTAGGGGAATATTGGCAACTAGAAATCAAACCAAAATAATCTAATAACATTTTCACTTTTCCCCACTCAACTATGAAAACATGTTTCTATTGCTGTTTGTAGCCCTACTGGAGGTATTCCTCAGTGGCCATTTTCACTGAAGCAGGAAGGGAGGGAGTTTTTGTCAACCTTACATTGTAAGCTCCTACCTCAGATTGTACCCTCCTAGAGGAAGGGGCTGATGTGCATGTATAATATACAGTATTTGGCTCCACTCTAACAAAAAGTGTATGCTACCTGAAATATTTTTTCTATGTGTGTGCTTACATATGTGTATTTTAAAAACCTTAGTCTTTATCATTTTCATGTAATTTTTCCATTTGAAGTACATAACTGATCCTGCCATTCACCTTTTTCCTTGTTCTAAACTGACCACACAAAGCACAGAAGCTGATCTATGCTAGCGTGGTCAGTTTTTATCCTTTGGCCTGCTTTTCAGAGGTACAGAACACTGTGCAGGAACATAGCATGCCTCTATTGGGTAGTTTGTTCAGCCACCATGCCCTCTGATCAATCACAGCCTGCCTCTGGTACACACCCTGTCCTAATCACAGCAGGCCTTTAGAACATTTTTTCTGCTCAAGCTTAAGCATAGCCTGCATATTGCCTCAGGCTGAACAGACTATGGACTACTGGCCCACTATATGTCTGATGGTGTCCTGTAAACAACCCCCCTCTCCCATCAGGAAGAGGGGATGCATGATCACATGTCAGAAGTTAACCCCTTCCCTGCCAGTGTCATTTTTACAGTAACAGTGCATATGTATAGCACTGATTACTGTAGTAATGTCACTGGTAACCCCAAAAGTGTCAAAAATGTCAGTCAAGGGTCTGATCTGTTCTCCGCAATGTTGCAGTCCCGCAAAAGAAAAATCGCAGATCGCCCCCATTACATGTTAAAAAAAAAAACAAGAAAAATGACAAGAATCTTTCTCTTAGTAAACGCAATAACTTTTGCGTAAACCAATCAAAATACACTTTTTTGCGATTTTTTTTACCAAACATATGTAGCAGAAAACAAATTGGCCTAATATGTAAAAAAAATTAGATTTTTAGATTTTTTTTGGGGAATTTCATATAAAATATTTTGAAAAATATTGTTATTTTTGCAAAATTTACGCTCTTTTTTTGTTTATAGCGCAAAAAGTAAATATCGCACAGGTGATCAAATACCACCAAAAGAAAGCTCTGTTTGTGGGAAAAAAAGGACGTCAATTTCGTTTAGGTACATCGTCGCACGACCGCGCAATTGTCCATTAAAGTCACGCAGTGCCGAATCGCAAAAAGTGGCCTGGTCAGGAAGGGGGTAAAATCTTCCAGGGCTTAAGTGGTTAACAATCTGAAGTTAGAAGCTGATTGGCTACACAGCTGCACTAAATTTTGCACTCTCCCATTTTAGCAAATCAACCCCAGTATGTTCACAACTATTTTAAAGCTAAAGCCCCGTACACACGTACCGATCGTCGGCCGAACAATCGGCCGTCTTTTGTCCCCGGGCTGTCGTGTCCGCTGAAAAGTGCAAAAGACTGCACACGAATTTTGTCGGCCAACAACAGCCGACTGCAGAAGTGATGTCATGTGATGGTTAACTTTCCCTGTGTTTTTTCTTTTCTGAGCATGCCCAGTCTTGCAAATCTGCTGTCTGTCGGCCGAAATCTGTACTGACTGGCGAACAATCGGCCGTTCTGGTGTCGGCATACAAAAATTTTAATGCTTGCACGACAGATTCTGTTCGGCCGAAAGTGCGCTGTCGGCTGTCGGAAGCATCATACTAACAAGCCGAAAATCGGCCGATCGGTCGTCGGCCGAATCTTTTCGGCCGACAATCTGCACGTGTGTACGGGCCTTAAGTTAACATTTACTAGGATAAGTGCACAATTCAATATTTGAGATCTTTAATATGTATCTTTCCTGGAGTAAATGCTGCTTGAGGCCCCTTTCACACATGCGGACCGTTCAGATCTGCCTGAAAGTTTTTCAGGCGGATCTGAATGGATGCCCCATGCATCTCTATGGGGCAGCATATGTCAGTGGAGACATGTCCGCTGACATCCGATCCGATCCGATCCTGTCCGTCAAATCCGGACGGATGGAAACCCTATTTTCCATCCGTCTGGCGGATCGGATGAGAACAGACAGGCGGTCCGTTCTCATCCGATTCCCCCATATAGAACAGCGGAGATCGGACACCTCCATCTCCACACACAGAGCAGAGACAGAGCTGTCATCCACCTGCTCATCGGGGATCGGCAGATCGATCCCTCGCTGAGCAGAACGGAGTCCGCCGACAGAGTGGACAGGTGTGAAAGGGGCCTTAGGCTTCTTCCAATGAACATTTAAAGAGAAAGTAAAGCTTCCTCTGTAACTTGTACCTATAGGTAAGCCTATGATAAGGCTTACCTATAGGTACTGTAAATATCTCCTAAACATGTACCGTTTAGGAGAGATTTACCTTACATGCAGCCAGTGACATCACTAGCCCATGTGCTCTAAAGGAACGGCTGCCTGTGCCATTCCTTCAAAGCCCTGCGTCGTGAACAGCGGCTCCCGCGCGCATGCATGGAAGTGACATCATCTCAGCTCCAGCTACTCAGAGTGCCGGGGGACGCGAACTCGGAAGGAAGACCGGGTATAGATGGACGCCATATCAGCTGTAAGCGGGCAGCGCTGTGGGGGCTTCGTTCTAAGGTAAGTATTTTATAATTATGCATACTAGCTCATTATGCCTTTGTCTTTCAGGTTTTTATTTTTTATTTTTTTGGGTGGTTTACAACTTCTTTAAAGTCCTCCTTAGTCTAATTAATCCTTGAATCTGCTAATGACTCCCATAATTGTATAGACTTTGACAGGGCTTTTTTTCTCCGAAAAAAGGTGCAGGAACTAAAACGACCCCTGCCCCAATACACATACACCCTCCAAAACTGCGTGAAATAGTGGGTGTGGTCACATTTTAATAACAGTGAGAGGGTCATACAGGGGCATTAAATACTAGGAGTGCATACTGTGCAGAGTTTGTGGGGGTTGGTGTGTGTTACACACAGAGTGTAGAGTTTAGGGGTGTGCTGCATACAGAGTGCAGAGTTCAGGGTGCTCTACACACAGAGCCACCCTCCACAGCTGCCTAGTTCTGCATCCCCTGTCTGCATCTCATATTCCCCACTCTTCAGCTTGGACCTCTACATGTAACCTCCCCTCCACTGCCCCCCCCCCCCCCTCCTTAAAAGCTCCACCACTCTCCACATGTCTTACTTTTGTTGCTGTATTAAGATTAATAAATGTGAAAAAAAATTAAATAATTTCCGCGCTATTCCTGTGTATTAACCACCTATTACTCAACACCTATGTACTATAGGAAGCAGCTAGCACCACTATGCATCCAACCACCTGTACAAAATGCAATAAATATATATTGTGACGAGACCCTTGCTCGCTCTGTCCGCTCTCCCGACACTCCTTTGTTTCTAGTAAGTCAGCTTGCAGATCGCAACGTCTGATGGTTCGGTCAACCAAGGATCCGGGATCCGAACTACAGCTATGTGCCGTTCGGAATCCATTAGAACACACACCAGGCAGGCTGTATGTAAGTTCAAACAGGAAGACAATTTATTGGAAGAACACGGCACACTTTTATACAGAATTTGGAACATCCTGCCCCCAACAACCGCTTTCCTATTGGTCAATTGTAAAGTACCTGCAGTTTCCATACTGGTCCTCTCCACACATGCAAATGAGGGCTCGAAAATGAGTCAGTAGTGATTGGTCAGATAGCTTGACCAGGAAATGCAAATGAGGACTTGAAAATGAGTCAACAGGGATTGGTCAGATAGCTTGACCAGGAAATGCAAATGAGGACTTGAAAATGAGTCAACAGGGATTGGTCAGATAGCTTTGACCAATGCAAGGAGACAGAAGCCCCAGGGGGCAGTCAATGTACATAATAGTCAGACACAGAACAATGGGTCCCTAACGAGCCCTCAATACACATTACTCTGTGTCAATACCTCCCTTAGCAGACAACAGGTGAGGTGCGGTCATTAGCATTAGCCCACCTGACAATAGTTGAATGGGGAGCCACCCCAGACAGTCCGTCTCCTCAGAACTTCCTGGGATGACCATATTAGGAGTGGGCTTCCTGCTCAGAAACCTCATGGCAAAGGGAACAATTGACCTTGCTGACAAAAATGAAGCAATTCAACCCCTCACCCATCTGTCCTTAAATTCCAGTGATGGTGAACACCATCACATATATAGTCACAAAAAAGTGCAGTGCTCTCCTTCAATAAAGTGCATTAAAATTATAGTGCATAAATAAATAGCTGAAAACAGTGTAAAAATCATCTATGTATAGTAAATGAATTAATTACGTAATTCCATCTTTTCTTTTACATAAATATACAATCCATCAATAAATGATTCAATGTCCGTAAAAAAAAAAGGAGTGCAGTCCCATACCCCAGAAACTCTGTAGTAATTGCCTCTGATCACCACAGTGCCCTTCACCCCACCTATGGGTGTCTTCTCACCTGCTTGAATGGACCTCACCAAATAATGCACTTTGCAGTGTTATAAGTGGCACCGCTCTCACTGGCCGTACCCTCCAAATCTGTGGCTCTCAGCAGCTCTCAGCAGCTCTCAGCAGCTCTCAGCGTGGTGTCAATCATAAAAGATGCAAGAGGAAAGAACCATAGTGGAAATCGCTAATGAAAAGCATTTATTTCCATATAAAAATCCACTCACATTTCAGAAATAAAAACAAAGCATTTCACAATACAATCCTCTGCATACACGGCTCCACCTAGTCCCAGCATAATTTCTTCACCACCCACCTCACGCGTAGCACCCAATGGGCTTTCTCGAAGGTTCAGCTGGAAATAAATGTTTTTTATTAGTGATTTGCACTATGGTTCTTTCCTCTTGCCTCCTATATGATTGACACCACGCTGAGAGCTGCTGAGAGCCACAGATTTGGAGTGTACGGCCAATGGGAGCGATGCCACTTACAGTATAACACTGCAAAGTGCATATAGACCTCCTTTAATTAGTGAGATCCATTCAAGCAGGTGAGAAGACACCCATAGGTGAGGTGAAGGGCACTGTGGTGATCAGAGGCAATTACTGAAGAGTTTCTGGTGTATAGAACTGTACCCCTTTTTTTTCACAGACATTTTCATAATCATTTATTGATGGATTGTTTAAATATTTAAAAGAAAAGATGGACTCACATTATTAATTAATTTATTATACAAAGATGATTTTTACACTATTTTCAAATATTTATTTATGCACTTATAATTTGAATGCATTTTATTGAAGGAGAGCGCTGTACTTTTTTGTGACTATGTATTAGGATTAAGCTTCCAGCCGGCTACAGTAGTACCTCCCCCAACCACTGTAGGTGGTCCTGCCTCTTTCACTTGCAGCGAGATCATCCAATGGGGTTGTCGGCATTCATACTCCACCCTGGCCACCTGCATCTCCCTTGTCCTCATCCTGAACCTAATAGGAGACGCTGAGGAGAACAGATCTGTGGAGCTATTGGGAGAGAAAAACACAAAAGCCATACCTCTGTCTTTACAAGTGATAGTGGTGAGCAGGGAGCAGAGGACCTGAGCCAGAGGTGGTGGAACTGAGTTCCACCAAGTTCCAGCTGAAAAAAGCCCTGAACTTTGATATTTTACAATGCTTTTACATATATGGGATCAGTCCAACTGCTCTCTGACATTAAGCTGATGCTTAGGCAAACAGTTAAATACACAGATGAAATACATACAAGGCAATTTTTTTTTTTTTTTTAGCCCGTAGCGTGTGCAACACACTCAAAAGACTCCACCCGGTGCATAAAAAAGTGCACACACACAAAGTGAGTAACACAAAAAAGCACAGGGTGTGCGACAACGTATGGTCTTCCCTCCGAAGAGGTAGGACCCAAAACCTCAATCCCCTGGGGCGCAAGGCTCCTGACAGGGACATAAGGTACTCATGGTCTGTCTGGCCAAAACCAGACAGACCCCGTTCTTCAGGGGAACTGCCGGAACAGCCCCCACCGAGTACTAAGTAGGGCTCCCCCGAAGGGAGACCCCATGGGAGAGGGCGAACTAAGCCAAAAGGCCATATCCACCCCCTCCCAAGACTTAAGGCAGGGCCCGAGGACCCACACACTCCAGTCTGTGCAAATAAAGAAAACAAAGGTGATAGTGCAGGTGACGGACTCCAAAGAAAAAGACAAACAAAACATAGAAGTGGGGAAGGGGAAGTGGGGAAAGTGCAATGGTGCCATGTGAGGAACCAAGGCAGGCCTTCCAGCCGGAATAAAAAATTCCTCTGGTGCAAGCCAAAAGGCCTGTCCCAAGAGGCAGGTGCGAAAAAGGTGTGCATAGTGCAGTGACCAAGGTGCCAAAAGAACTCACAGCGAGCTGCCCCTCACCAGTGAGAAATTAAGGCACCCCTGGGCTGCCACCCCAGGGGCACTTACACTACGGGCTTTTTCAATCTCAGCCCCCGGCCAGACCGAGTGTAGCCTATCCCCACCAGCAGACATCAGAACCTGGACAGGTTAGAGAGAGCTTACCTACAACTGGGGACAGGCTCGCCACAAAAGCCAGATCAAAACCCAGGAGAGAAAGCCCTCCCCTCGCCATCCCGTTCCTCAGTCCATTACATCCAGGAGCAGTTCCACCGGCCCCCCCGAACCGGCTTCCTGCCCCCTTCAAACTGGTTAGGACAGTTCAACCCATTCGAATCAGAAGGCAGCGGGCCCCACATGCTTTCCCAGATGACCTACTTCCCATACCTCAATACTCAGAGCGCTCCGGGTTTCGGTCATACTGGTACTAGCTAAGGCCCATACCAACTGATAAGAACAGATACTACACTTGATCTTAGCCAAAAGGCAATTGTTTTACCTGCCAAAGGATTTGCAGTTATATCCACTCAGCTCAGAGATTGACACAGCTCTGACATGTTTGTACATCCCAGTCTTGTATGGGGGAGATCTGATTTTTCTCTTCTGCAGTTCAGTTATACTGACAGGTATCACCCCACCACCACTCTATGACCGGACAGTCAAAGCTGAAGGAGCAGACTGATAAGCTTATCTCTTTGTCACCCCGTCTCTGTTCTCTCATTCTAGCAGCATGCTCCTTGTACTGCAGCAAAATTGTTGGTTTCCTTGTGCTAATTTTCCCTCCCCCAATCTGACATCTCATGTACTGCAAAAGGCTTTTATCGAGTCAATTTTGGATACTACGACTAGGTTCACACTAGTGCAGTTGCAACATGATCTGATTTTCAGTGCGATTTTGTAGTGCAAAATTGCATATTATTTTACGCATTTTCATGCTACAGGTGTTTTTTGAAAGGGGAAGGAGACTAGGAGGTTTTGCAGCTCAGGGATGCTGGTTGTTAAGGAGCCAGCACTCGCTTGCATTCTAGCAACCAGTGACTCATTCCTGCTGTCAGCAGGGAAGTCCCAGCAGACAACAGAATGTAAACAAAAAAGCCTATAAAAAAAAGCGCATGTGGATTCACTTACAATCTGTACCAGACCTTTTGGGTCTGATATGGATTTTACCTCCAAGAAAATGGAGTGAGGTCCTCCCAAAATTTATAGCAGACCCTTATCCGAGCATGCAGCCTTGCAAATCAGGAAAAGGGGGAGGGGTTGCGCCCCCCACCAAAACTATACCAGGCAACATATCCTCAACATGATGGAGTTACTTTGCTAGGGGGACCCCCCCTAGCAAAGCACCTAGTCCCCATGTTAATGACAGTGACCTCTTCCCCACAATCTTGGCCTAGTCGTTAAGGAGGTCTGTGATTGGAGGGGCTGAAAATCTGGAAGCCCTGTTTAACAATATAGGGGCCCCCAGATACCACCCCATGTGAATAAGTAAGGGGTACATAGTACCCCTACTTATTCACAAAACAAATTCAGTGGCAAATAAAACACAAACACAATTTTTGACAAGTTCTTTATTATTATTATTTTTTTTTAAGTCTCACTTTGTACATCATGTCAATCATGTCTTTCTACTTATTCACAAAACAATTTCAGTGGCAAATAAAACACAAACACAATTTTTGACAAGTTCTTTATTATTATTATTATTTTTTTTTTAAGTCTCACGTTGTACATCATGTCAATCATGTCTTGCAGCGATGTCTCTGTCAATCACAACAGAACAACGGCTGCAGACCCACATGGAAAAAAAATGCCGCCCACCAACAAGGTGCTTTGCCGGGGGGGGTGGTATGGTATGGTTCAGGAGGGGGGGGGGCCTGGCCTGCATGCTCGAATAAGGGCGTGGTATGGATTGTGGGGGGACCGGCTTTTTTGTACACATATTGCTGTCGGCCAGGAACTCCCAACCTGACAACATGGAAGAGTCACTGGTCACTGGTTGCTAGGATGTCGGCAGGTGTTGTGCTGAATTTATGTCGATGAGTGCCATAGAGAATAATGTGGTTTCCATTGTAATCCAATTCTGTGCGACATAAGTCGCGTCTGAAATCGCACAAGTGTAAACCAGGCCTTACACCACTTGCTTTTAAAAACACTTTAAATTACCTATTAGGAAATACAGATTTGTATTATTTTTCATCTTTATATCTGTCTGCAGTTCAGCTTTAAAGGATAAGTCAGGATAATCACCTTTTTAACCACTTCAATACAGGGCACTTTCACCCCCTTCCTGCCCAGGCAAATTTTCAGCTTTAAGTGCTGTTGCATTTTGAATGACAATTGCGCAGTCATGCAACACTGTACCTAAACCAAAGTTATGTCATTTTTTCCCACAAATAGAGCTTTCTTTTGGTGGCATTTGATCACCGCAAGGTTTTTTCTTTTTTGCTAGAAAAATAACAAAAGACCGAAAAGTGTGGAAAAAAAAAGGTTTTTTTGTTTATGTTATAAAATTTTGTAAATAAACAAGTTTTTTTCCTGCACTAACAAGCACTTATGAGGCTGCACTGGCAGACACTAATGAGGAGGCACTGATGGTGTGGCACTGATGATGAGACACTAATATGAAGCACTGATGGGCACTGATAGGTGGCACTGATATGCAGCACTGATGGGCACTGATATGTGGCACTGATAGGTAGCACTGATATGCAGCATTGATGGGCACTGATAGGCGGCACTGATGGGCACTAATAGGCGGCACTGATGGACACTGATAGGCGGCACTGATGGGCACTGATAGGCAACACTAATAGGCACTGATAGGCGGCACTGATGGGTAATGATGGGCACTGGTGGGCAACACTGATGAGGAGGGCACTGACAGGCATTTGTGGGCATCCCTGGTGGCCATGGGTAGGCAATCCCTGGTGGCTCTAGTAGCATCCACCAAGGGTCTGCACTGGTAATCAATGCTCTGATTACCAGCACAGACCCCCCTCCTGTCAGGAGAGCCGCCGAGTCGCGAGGAAAGCCGATCAACAGCACTTCCTATTTACTATGTGACCAGCTGTGATTGGACACAGCTGATCACATGGTAAAGAGCCTACGTCATAGTCTCTTTACCGGGATCGGAGATGCGATGTGTCAGAGCAGCCTATTCCACTGGGCGTCATATGACACCCAGCCGGGATGGGACAACCACTTTGCGGCTGTCATTTTACTATATGACGGGCAGGTAGTTGTTAATAAAGATAATAAATGCAAACATTTTAGGAGATATTCGCTCTGCATGCAGCCGCTGACACCAGCAGCACATGCGCTCTGAAGGTCCGGCAGACCTATAGAGCTTCTTGCTGGCTCATTGCCGGAAAGTGACCTCCCGCGTGTATGCGCGGGAGTGACGTCATCGCGGCTCCTGCCACTCACAGCGCTGGAACCGCCGAAACCGGAAGAGATGCCGAAGGAACATGACAGCTCCCCCAGCGGTGTCCGGGTGACCGTGTCGGGGCTTCGTTCTAAGGTAAGTATTTCATGATGCATACTAGATCATTATGCCTTTGTCCTGCAGGGGTTTTTTTTTGTTTTTTTTGTTTTTTTGTGAGGATACAACTGCTTTAAGCACAGTATATACAGACAAAAATTTGGCTAGTTCAGCAGGAACTGGCCAACCTTCCATCTGTTTGTACTACTATCTGTTCAACAGAAGCCTGTCTGATGATGTGCGTTTGTTGAATGGTCCTGTTGGAAATCCAATAGAGTACAATAGCGTCTCGGGGGAGATCCCTACATCCACATTATTTGTGCTAATATAGGGATCTCTCAGTTTCTTTTTGTTCAACCCACTGGTTGAAAAAAAAACTGAATGTGGATACTCAGCTGTTTTTCCTTTAACTGCTCTATTCTCAACCCTTCAGCAAGGAAAAGTCTCTTACAGGAATTGTCCCTTCCCCAGACTATGACTAGGCAGTGAAATGAGAAGCAGTACACTGATTAGCTGATTTCTCTCTGTCACTCTTCTCTCTGTCTTCCTATCAGTGAGTTTCTTGCACTGTAGCACAACTCATCGGCTCCTTGTGTTGCTCTTCCCTCACCCCGCCTGTGCTGTGCAGGGATTGCAAAATGGTGATACCAAATGAAATTCAAGCACTTTGTTTCCTTGCATGTAATGTTTATGGAAACTCTAGCAATACATTTCTCTTTTTTTCTCCCTTATGGTCTTTAAAATATACAGGTATATTTGCTAAAAAAAATTGCTATTCATTCAAATATGTTAGGATTTTATATTTTAATGTGCTCTCTTCCTCTGCAGTTATCAGTTGGCATTGTTCCCAGCTACCTCTGTTTACCAGAAAACACTTTCCTTTATGTTATTAAGAGAGGTAGGTGTTATATACTGTAGATCTAACATACTCCCTTCCTAGAGTGACAAGGCTGCTCCTCCTATTTACAGGCTTGTTGTCACCCTAGGATGGGAAGTATGTCACCCATCTTTTCTAAGGCCTGGTAAACTGCAAAAAATACAATTTTTGTTCTTGGGATTTGATATGCATTACCAAAGTAATGGTGTATTAAAGTGGGTGTAAACACTTACATATACCCACTGAAGTCACAAGCCTCAGGTGATATACAGAGATGAAACAAATGTTCCAACATAAGTTGTACTGTACCTGTATATCTGAAGCCCTTTCTTCTCTCCAGCTTTCTAAAACACACAGATCAAAGGCGATTTATCAGTTCCAGCAGGTAAGGGACAGGGATCTGGTGTCACACACCGCACAGCCTAGAGCAGGGAGCTTGTATGCAGGTTGAAGTGTATATAGTATAGCGAGCTAGTGGTTGGCCCAGGCTGGAGAAGTGATTAAACATTCCCAACTCAGTTCCAGGGCTTTTTGTTCTAGGCAGCCCACCTGTGCTAGAAAAAGGGGGATGGTGATGTCCAGAGAGTTCTGGGACCCAGGTTCAGAGAGTTCCAGCATCACCTGTGAGTGCAACTGTAGGTGCTACTGAAGAAACCAGGGTTTTTGGAAGACATTCAAGACATGTACATTGGACAATGCTATAATGGACTCTCACCTCGACTCTCACCCCATGGAGGTATGCCTGGGCCACTTCATCATTCTAGCTAGGACTAGGGGAAGGACGTTGTTCATATTGAACTGTTATGCTACATTTCTTCAGTAAAGTTACATTAAACATGCTAAGCCTGGTCTGAAGTTATTCAATTAAGTACATGTTGGTTTTCATGCATCAAAAGAACTTGGGTTTGTAAAGCACCAAGGTATGAAGTAAGAAGGAGTTAACTTGGCAAGGCAAGAAGAGGAATGTAGCTGCTATGGATAACCAAGTGAAGGAACAAGCTACAAGCAATTAGTAGCTAGGCATGGTACCTGGTAAGGTGGCAGGTCCACTGGTGGTGATGGGGTTGTTATAAGACTCCCTCCCTAGTTGGTTTCCAGTAGCAGCCAGAACTGAACCTACTTTATGGAGATCCATGGCCATGGCAGGTACAGGATGAAAGATGTTATGTGAGAGCATGCATGAGGTCCACGCTAGGTGCTCTACGGGACCCCATTTTGTTACTGGGAGTGAGATAATAGAGGCACGCTGGACTTGTGGAGTGGACGCCGGCTTAGCATGTCCTTCCTAATGCAATATACAAGTACAGTGTGTAGTGACAAGGGCCAAGTCACTTTTCAGAGGGACTCTGCACAGAATGAAAGCTCATCTCTAAGTTGGGGAACTGCCTTAATATCAGATTGTTCACATGACCGTAGTCTCCGCCTTGTCCCGACATTGGCGAACATGCACGGATGCAGATGACCCCGCCAAAAGCCTGGCATAGTTTGCAGGATATGACCACCACCTGTACCTGAAGATCACCTCTTGGTGATCAGCACAGACAGTAGCAAGACTACCTCAATCGCAGCAGTAGGCAGTTTAATCTACCGAGTGCTGGATCTACACTGCCAGAGTGCATTTATGCTGGCGATGGTAGTCTTATTAGAATGGGTATGCACTTTCCAAAAGAAAAGGAGGGTGGTAGTGGAGGGGGTAAGGAAACAAAGGGGGCTTGCAGAATAATTATTATTAGAAGGGCAGTCCTTTGTGATGTTCTTCTGCGGGCTATCGTTGGGGTCCTTTAGGAGTGTCTTTACAATTAAGGACATTCCCAGTTAAACTGCAGGCAGTATAGGTAGGCTATAATACCCAGCACATGCACTAAATAGATGTGCTTCAGATGCAGTGATAGTTCAGTATAACTATAATATAGGGTTGGTATAAATGTAGTGTTAAGCTGGTATGGATGCAATATAGGTTGGATGCACTTGGTGTCCTGCTCTCAGTGGCTCAGTCTCTTCTAGCAGTGTTAATTGCTCTCACCAGTTCCCAGGATGCTGCTATAAATGCTCGCTATGGAAGTGGGGTCCTCTCAGTCTCTCTCTAAATGCCTCCGGTGATCAGTGGTGGAAAGCAGAGGGTGTGGACACTTCAGCCTTTCTGAGGCAGTGGTGCAGGATATGTGATGTGGGCAGTACTGTGCTGCCCAGAGTATCCTCACTTTCAGTCTCAGGCTTGCATTCCCGCTGGCAGGTAAATACTCAAATAGAGGTACTCTGCTCTCTCTCTCCTCAGCACTAACAGGAAGAGCTTAACCATACAGTTTAAAAAAGATCTTCTATCCTCATTCTGCACAGAGCCTGTTGCAAATTGTACTGTAAGAAATCTATTTATCTGAGTATATGGCTGCTGTCTCAAACTACACTCGCTGGACTCTAAGCATGTAGGCAGGTTGAAACAGGTATAGTCTAGTAAGACAGCAGTTGGCCCAGGCTGGGGAACGGGTTAAATGTTTCTAGCTCAGTTCCCAGGCTTTTGGTCCTAGCCAGCCCACCTGTGCAATAAAAAGGGGGCAGGCTCTGAGGAAGAGGCCAAGCCTCAAAACACGTAAGCCTTTCCAGCTTCAGGGGACGGTACAGCCTTTGATCTTGATGCTGATGACAACATACCTATTTGATATGCTTTTACCAAGAACTCGTTTGTGAGTGTTTTTATACCTTTTACTTGAATAAACCTTTTTTAGAGGATAATGCACTAGGCCGGTGCGCCCTTGTGTTTGTTTTTTCGTTTTCAGTGGTCTTAGACTACCCTGGTCTTGTAAGGAGTAGGGATGATCGAACTTTTGAAAAGTTTGGTTCAGCCAGAACACCCGAACTTCCCGAAAGTTTGGGTCCGGATTCCAGAACCCCATTGAAATCAATGGGACCCGAACTTCTATAATCAAAAAACACCATTTTGAAGCCCTAAAGCCCAATAAATGCCCCTAAAAAGTGCCTAGGCTTCTGGGTCATGCCCCAGGGACTATGAATCAGGCAAAAAAAAGTTCTTAAAAATTGTCATTTTTGATAGAGAGCCAATTATTGAAAAAATTATTGAAAAAAAAAATGTCTTTGGATTTAGTGTCTGGGGGGGTCTAAAAAGTGTACCTGTGAAGTTCCAGCTCTGTAGCATGTCCAGAACCAGGAAAAAAATATCAATTTTTAGTAGCGTAGGGATGGGGTTCCGCTCCTTTCACACCTGGACGTTTCTGTTTCAGGCGTTTATTGGGCATTTTTTGGGCGTCTTTGGGGGCAGGCATGACATCTGAACTTCTGTATAGGGTTATATACACACACACACATATATATATATATATATATACACACATCACATACACACCTATAGGTGTGAAAGGAGCGGAACCCCATCCCTGCGCTATTGAAATTATGTCAGTAGCGCAGGGATGGGGTTCTGCTCCTTTCACACCTATATGTGTGTAAGTGTGTGTATATATATATATATGTGTGTGTGTGTATATATATATACCCCTATACAGAAGTTCAGATGTCATGCCTGCCTCCAAAGACGTCCACAAAAAAGCCCAATAAACGCCTGAAACAAAAACGCCCAGGTGTGAAAGGAGCGGAACCCCATCCCTGCTCTACTAAAAAGTTTAAGAAAAATTATCTTTTTTTTTCTGGCGGTCACCCTGACATGGATGAGTTCGGTCACCCTGGCATAGCAGTCAGAGTCAGTTCACCCTAAACTACATTACAGTCACCCTGACACTTAACACTTTCCCTACTAGAAACTAGATTATTGAATCTAACTATAGTGGTATATAGTACCCTAACTACACTGCATATCCCTTTCCTCACACTAATAATTACTAAATGACACTGGAGCAGCAGGAGTAACAGAAATGCTTCCACTCTATTCCACAGCCTCTCTATTACAGTGCTAGAGATTTGGCGGGGCTATGTTATATACTGGGGCGCGTATTCACTACTGATTGGCCTCTGGACCCCCTAGTCACTCCAATCACATTCCTAGCAGACTCCTGCCCCCTCAATTGGCTTTTACTGACGTTTCTGGTCCAATCACTGGCTTTTAAAGCCCAGTTCCTGTCCCATTGCATTTTGGGCGGTTCTGGTTGCCGAATTCCGAACTTTTACCGCAAAAAGTTCGGAATTCGGCCGAATTTCGAACAGCCAATGTTCGGGTCGAACCGATGATCGACCCGAACCGTTCGATCATCCCTAGTAAGGAGCTGCAAGGCCGAAGTTATCCAGCGAGGCCAAGTCGAAAGTTCTCAGCAGCTGCATGATTGTGGCTGAGGTGGTTAGAAGATCACACCTCTCAGAGCGCAGGATATAGGTGCTTTGCACTCCCCCCCCCCCCCCCAAACAAAAACACTCTCTAGTAATACACACCAAACTGAACATGTACAGCTTGCTCCCAAGGTTCTGTTCTATCAGGAAATGGTTTGGGAACTGTAGAAGAAGGGCAGGATCAGAGAAGACAGAATCAAACAGCCTTTTTACACAATGCCACCCTCCAAAGAAGCTGCTTGAGAATGCTATGCTCTGCCCCTCAACCCCTCTGGCACACCTGGCAGGTAAATGTTATTATTTTTTTTCACTAAAAAGACCTTCCTCATCAAACAGACAGTGGTAATATCAGTAGGTAAATAAAATATAAAACTCTGGTATTAGGCAGTGCAACACAAAGTCACATGCAAAATATAAATGGCACAGTTTCAACAACTTAACTTACTCATATGTGACCTTTGACCTCAAGCATGAAGGGAAATCAGAGTGACTTGTTGCAGGTCAGTCTATTCTCCTAAAACCCTGAAATCACAGGCCTTGAATGTACATGGGTGATACAATACACAACATTAAGCAATATCAACTCTGTCATAATGGTTCCTCCTTGAAGTGGAGCTCCACCCAAAAGGGGATGTTCTGCTTGTTTGCCTCCTTCCCCCCTCCACTGTCACATTTGGCACATTTCCTGGGGGGGATTGGGTACCTGGTTTGACAGGTACTTGCTCCCACTTCCGGCTTCTTCCTGAGATGTCAGCCAGAAGTTTGGCCCTCTCCCCTTTCCTCTGCTGCCTGGCCATTCACAAAGCGCAGTAAGGAACTAGCAGGCTTCATTGACATTTTCCCCTAGCCGAGATGGCAGCAGCAGCACCTAATTTAAACATCGGCTTGGATGAAGACACCGTTGGATTTGTGGACAGGTAAGTGTCCTAATATTAAAGTATTAAAATTAATTTTTTTTTCTGAAGGAGCCTGGGGCACGCTTTAATGAGTATAAGGGTTTGTCCCTGAGTCACTGCAGGCCTAAATAGGCACTGAAAGTTCTTATTCCTTGTGAGGCTGGGTTCACACTAGTGCAAATTGGATGCGGGTTTCCATGCATCCAATTTGCATGTCAGGAGACTGTGACCGGCTCTCAATGGAGCCGGTACACACAGCTCCGGGACGACTGCAAAGCGGTTTGCAGAAGAGTCCTGTGCATCTTCTGGTTCATTTCAGGTCTGAATCCAGACCCAAAATTTGGGCCTGATTCGTCCCTGAATCTATGAACAGGGACGCACCGGACCCCTGCTGTGAGCCACAGCAGTGTGTGAACCCAGCCTAATAGGGAATATTCAGTAGTCCTTGGAGATTACGTCTTGAGTCTTCAGCTAGCTCTTTGAAAAGGGCCCAATAAGTTTTGGCAAGTGTGCTAAATGTAATACTTCAGCATGGAGGGCTTCTAATACTTCAGCATACAGGGTGAAACAACTGGTACAAAGGGGTCTCCCCACATGGCTTGATAAAGTAAGTAAAGTAAAGGTGTCTGCAAGCAGTATCCTCTTAAAAAGGGGGTATTCACAAGATGGGCTACTGCCCGCTCACCAATCCTGTGATACCAAGGCCCAAGGAGAAAACATGTCCTGGAAGAGACTCTTTAGGAATGCTCGACTGTCAACCTGGCAACCGGAAGAGCTGGAAGAGTGTCTGAGACAATGGGTCTGATTCCCACCATGAAGCTTCTGGTAGGGAAGCGGTCACACAGTTCTAGAAGAAGAGCTCCCCTTCCCTGTGTCCAGTCCCTCTCCCCTGCCTTGTGGTCTCCCTCTGTCTTCTCTGGCAGCCTCATGGTTTTCTCTCCTCTCCTCCTCTGCCCCTCTCCCAACATTCTGGGGTATGTAGTCTGCCCCCAGGGGATTCACATGGAGCCACCTGGCTTCGGGACTGCGTGTCCCAAGATCCTCTGCTCCTGCTGTTCTTCTTTTAGATTGGTCCTTTCCCCCTGCCAATGAGGAAGCAGGGGAAAGGAGCAGAAGCTGTGCTAGCTCCGCCGCCCATGCCAGCATGGCATCTTGGGGGGAAGAGGGAGGGGGAGAAAATTTCCCGCAGCTGCTGCTGTGTCAGTGTTTCCCTGTCAGCTTCGCTGCCTGTGTGTGCTCCCCTGAGGCAGCAGTGGCTGGCTGGCGGGAGAGTGGTTGGGGGGGGGAGAGATAGGCACCTGCTGCATGGAGGATTAACCCCTTGGGCTCCAGAGTGAGTAGAATAAGCATGCTTTACTGCATATGCAGACAGATTTTTCTGTTGTGGGTTTAGTAACACTTTAATTGTTAGATTTTTCACATGATCGCAGTCTCCACCTGGTCCTGGGTATTGATGAGTGCGCTCCATGCCAAAGGTACCCCCACATGCAAAGGTGCAGATGATCCCACCCACAAGCACTTTGCATGAAAGTCTATGGGCTTGCTTGACTTTAGCTCTCCCCCTGTTGGCTGCTGAGAATAGGGCATTAAAGCATCAAAATCTCAGTAGAGGGAGAGAAGAATAAAAGGCAATGTCTTCTTCTCCATATTGCTGTAGCCCAGAACCTGTCTAAATAGGGATGTAGCACTGCCCCCTTGATGGCTGCTGGTTTTTCACACTTTTAGATTCCCCTGGGTTACCCATAGCAACTGCATGCAGAATCTTAACACTTTACTTTCTTGGCTCAGTCAATGAACAGTCTAGGGGTTGTTGTTTTTGTTGTTTTATTTGATATTAGGATGGGAGAAGGGATGAGTGGGATACTCCAACACTTGAACTATTTACAATGCTGAGGACTTCTATCTGAGAATGCGGCCAGGCCACAGCTTCATCCTGCTACTAGATGAATCTGAGATAAGGTTCCTTTTAGTACTTATCTTCAGGGCACACACCTAGTACCCCCTTTCCTATCCACCAGCTAACACCCGTCCACTGACTACTCTACTCAGGAGTGGCCCCCTTCCTGGTAAGGCCCTTAGGCACGATCATCTGTACTCACGATACTGCTTTCCAGGTTCTCCAGTGCCTCAACTCCTTCAGCTCTCCTGGACCTCTGGGTTCAGCTTCAAACTTCTGGCTCACCAGGCCGACTGCCTGTGACCATACTCCAACCACTGCAGAAGAGTTGGCAGCCGCCACCCTCCTTCCGGGACTCTGCTCACCAGCCAAAGACCTTGAGCACATGTGCTCCTGCCTTTTTATACTACACCCCACAGTGCACCGAGACAGCAGTCTGTGCCAATCCCTGGGGCTGTATCAAAGCCCGTGTACTCATTGGCCAGGTTTCCTCCACTATCCAATGTGCCTCCCCATTGGATCAGTGGGGACACTCCCTCAGACCAGATGAATCACACACTGAGCACATTGAGCAGACCTAACTCACAGATCCTGCTCCATGTTAAGCAGAGAGAATATGGAATTGACCTGCTGCTCCTCTGATAGGCAGACAGAGCCAAAACTATACTCACTCTCTAGCACCTATCTAGGAGGGTGCTACACTCACCCCCCACCAAACGAGCCATGTCCTCACTGGGACATGAGCTGTACTTGATGCCCTAATTACTGAGGAGGAGGAGGTTGTTTTGGCTGATATTGGCTCCTTTCCCAGCTGTTAGTCTCCTGAACCTGATGGGCTCCCGGCAGTGTGGTATAAGCATTATGTTGAGGACTTATCCCGTCAGTTAGTGCACCTGTATGAGAAATGCTTATGCACAAATTCTCTACCAGAGTCATTTATTGAAGCGCATGTGGTCCTGTTGGCTAAGCCTGCCAAAGACACCTTACAGTGCACATTTTATAGACCCATTTCCCTCCTTAACATGGATCTCAAAATCCTAACAAAAATACTAGCCACCAGGCTCACTAAAGTGCTCTATCTCCTAGTGTCCCCTAACCAGACAGGCTTCATGCCCAGTAAAGCCACAAATATTAATTTGAGGAGAGTCTTTACCCATACTGAGTTTCACTCGGATAACCCTCATAGTCGTGCACTGATTTTTTTTTTAATAAAACATTTGACTCCATAGATTGGGTCTATGTGAAGGAGGTATTGACTCGAATAGGGTTTTATGAGGTATTCCTTCAGTGGATACAGCTGCTTTATGATCAACCGGTGGCTGCTATTAAAACTGGTGGCAGGCTGTCAGAATTTTTCCCAGTTGGTTGTGGTATTAGGCAGGGCTGGACTTTTTGCCTTAATGATAGAGTCTATTGCGCTTGCCTTGCTAACCTCTTCTTTAGTACGTGGTATCAGGGTAGGTAGCTTGGAAGAAAAGACGGCCCTATATGCAGACAACATAGTAAAGCTTTTGGATGACCCAGATGCTTCCTTACCACCTGCAGTAACTATATTAGATGACGTGGTGTCCTTTTTGGGTCTATGTGTAAATTGGCAAAAATCCAAAAGGTCTTTCCCCTCAATAGATCTGTTGGGTTACCTTCCTCTCCTGTTTCACCTTTGCAATGGGTAAAACAAGTGAAGTATTTAGGGATTACCATAACTCATTTGGTGTCTGATTTCATATGGTTAATTGTCTCCCTCCTTATTGCTCACTTTAGACAAAAGATAAATGCCTGAAGAAACCTCCCTCTCTCGCTGATTGGTCAAAATTAAATTTCCTCCACTAGTGCTATATACGGTATTATGCGAACTTCCCCTACGTGGATTCCCAAAGCCAATTTCATTCCCATCATACACTAATTTCTGATCTTTTTTGTGGAAGGGGGGTGGTACTCCCAGAATTCGCCTTGTAGTTTTGCAACAACCTTGGAGGGGGGGGGGGCTTAGCAGTGCCTAACTTCTGTAAATATTTAATATAAACTCTATGAGATTTGTAATGCGGGCCTGGAGGGTGAGGCATTTGACCGAACCTGGAGGCTCCTTTCCCCCTTCCCCTCATACTCTGCTGTGGAGGAATCCAAACCTTCCTCACTTTTAAACGTATGCAGACCCCATAGTGTGTACAGGTTATGGAGACAACAAATTGGATGATATTACTAAAAATGGTATATTGAGACCCTTTGATGAATTCAAATTCTTAAATAATCTCCCAAATACCTAGTTCTTTCATTATATACAGTTGTGATATGCCTACCAGGCAACAACAAAGCAGGTACTGAGTTACAACAATTAGTACTAAAAAGGAAAAAACGCAAAATGGCTTTGCTGGAAAAGAGGATTGCTGAATTACAGTTAATCCTTGAACCAGACAAAGATCTAGCTCAGGTTATTAAGTTCAATACGGATGTAAAGAAAAATCCGCCAGTACACTCCATTGTACGGCCCATAGAGTCTGTTCCTAATACGCCGCTCCCATCCACTTCTAGTGGTATGGGTGCTAGTTATTATGCCAATTCGGCATCACAGATGCAAAATAAAAAGGGAAAGAACAAGGGAAAGACTAAATCCAATAGTAACAATTATCCATCTAACCATGACCAGTGGCAACACGTTCCTTTTAGGAATGGTGGGCATGATGGATCAATTTATAGAGGTGGTCTCAACTCCCCTAAACCCCTCCCAACCTTTAACAGGTATGACTTATTGGGTGATGCGAATGCACCATCCACGCCTGTGCCCCCACCCCGTCCTTTTTTATGGAGGGGCGGTCGGGGCAGGGGAGGGAGACGGGGGGGCAGACCCTGGAGGGGAAGACCCATGGAATGGGGCCCCCCGATTTATCCACCGAGGGATGGCCCATCCTCCCAATATCCTCTCCGAGCGGAGCACGCATGCGAGGATGCCGAGCAGGGAGGAGGTACCAACAACAAAAAAAGAAGGCTGGTGGATTAACGGGTGTGTATAATTTGGCTGGCATATCTCTTACGCAAAAAGAGACTAACATTTTAAATGCTGGTTTAAAGTGTGCCAAGCATAGACCCCTCAATAAATTTGATGTGTACATAGATGTGCATAAGTATGTTAGGAAGATTAATCTGAAGAGACATTTTCTTAATCCTAATCGAGTCATCAATAACAGCCAGTCTTATAGTATGGCCACCACTGTAGGAGTAGACAGTGGTCTTAAAAACCACTCCTTGTTTAATCCTCCACAATCCTCCAACCAGTGTGTGGATGTGTTTAAAAATCTGGTGCTGCAGGATGTAGAAGCTCTGCAGCCTAGAAAAGGGGTGAACCCTAGACACATCCAGCAAGGTTTGGAGGCTTTGGAGGAGAGGAAAAATGTCATAATCAGACCAGCTGATAAAGGGGGAGGGGTAGTGATCCTAAAGAAAGATTTCTATTTAAATCAACTCAGCAATATGCTTTCTGATACGGAAACGTATGAGGAGCTGAGAGGGGATCCAACCCTTGAATATAGGAGGATTTTGAAAGATCTTATACAGTTTGGCTACTATCATCGGGTTCTTTCTGATAAAGAGCAAAGATACCTCATGCCGAGTTTTAATAGAGTACCAACGATATACACTCTTCCTAAAATACATAAGGATGCACAAAACCCCCCAGCGAGACCCATAGTGAATGGGATTAATTCAGTGACCGCTAGACTGGGTGAGTACCTGGATTTCTTTCTACAGGCCAGTGTGGTAAATCTGAGGTCGTACCTTAAGGACACCAAAGATTTCCTCCGGTCCTTGAAGGACGTCCAGATATCCCCAGATAAAGAAGTATTTCTAGTAACAGCGGATGTGTCCTCGTTGTATACTATAATCCAGCACGAGGACGCATTATTAGCTCTGAATTGGGCCTTTTGTAGTCGCACCGACCTCCCGGACCCCCAAAAGAGATTTTTAAAATGCGCACTTGAGTTTTGCTTAGCGCATAACTATTTCTGGTTCAATGGAACATTCTATAACCAGAAACGTGGCGTGGCGATGGGAGCCAAATTCGCTCCCAGCCTCGCCAATCTCTTTATGGGGGAATGGGAGGATCGGTTTATCTATGCGCTCGCTAAGAGTGAGCTTAAGATCTACAGAAGGTACATTGACGACCTATTCTTTATATGGGAAGGTTCGGAAAGTACGTTGCGAGATTTTGCTGACTCGCTTAACTCCAATAACAATGGTGTTAAACTAGAGTTTAGTTGGAGTCACGAGTCCATCCATTTTTTGGATGTAGAGGTGATGTTAAAAAATAAAGAACTGGATACTCGTGTGTACTTTAAACCTACCGACAGGAATGGGTATTTACCCATTTACAGTGGTCATCATTCCCGTTGGTTGCAGAACATCCCTAAGGGGCACTTCCTACGTGTGAGGAGGAACTGCTCCTCAGATACGGATTTTCTGACACAGGCTCAGGTTCTTCGACATCGTTTCCTTGAGAAGGGTTATGATGGACGGAAGCTTGACAGTACCATTACTGAAGTCTTGGGCATTTCCCAGCAGGAATGCTTTGCAGACACTGTGAGACCAACAGACAGTAAACAGGAGTGGAGTTTTCTAACGCAATACAACTCCCAATATAGAGAGGTGGAGGACATTATTAGGAAACATTGGGGTGTATTGAGCGTAGATAGGATCTTGGGGAGCATTATTCCATCTACAACCACCTTTGTATACAAAAAAGCACGCACCTTTGGTGATCAACTGGTGTGTAAGGTCCTTGACCCCCCTACCAAGCCCTCCATGTTTTGGGATGACAGGACGGGCTTTTATGCCTGTCGTCGTTGTAAGACATGTAGACAGGTGCGGACTCATTTACGGGGGTTCGCTTCTTTTAGCTCTTCCGCGAATGGTGAGACCTTTGATATCAAAGAACTCATCACCTGCCATACCACTCATGTGGTATATGGCTTGGAATGCCCTTGTGGCTTGATTTACATCGGAAGAACTAAGAGAACCATTGCAATACACATTTCAGAGCATATTGCGAATATTCAAAATGGTTATAAGGACCATAATGTCTCTCTACACTTCAAAAAGTATCACAATCAAGATCCGAGTGAGCTTAAATTTTGGGGTATTGAACATGTCAAACCTGTCTGGAGGGGCTCAAATAGAGTAAGAGAGCTGTCCAAGCGTGAAACGCATTGGATATTTCTGACCCACTCTTTGCACCCCAAAGGGCTAAACGTTGGTTTAGACATCAACTGTTTTATCAGTGATTATTGACATCAAGTTCTCCCCTTCGTATGTGATTTTCTGGCTTTGGATTCAGTCGTTTACCCTTGTCTTTTCTGTTTTTATTTTGGTTAATTTTAAATTATGTTTTTTTATGTATTGTCTTAAGGTAATTTTACCTATTTTAAACAATGTATTATCGTTATGTTTATTGAATGGTAATCATAGTTTTATCTACTCATTCCATCTGTAATAAGTCGCTATTATATAAGTTCATTGTGTACATATGGGCTACATGATCTGCTTATGATCCGATGAGCGCTCGCTCCATTTATCTCTAGGGGCGCTGGAGAGGTTGGACAGCTTCGGTCGGAGAGGACAGTGACGCTCTGTGTGGGCGGAAGCCCGTGTTGTACGATATGACTTCCGGTGAGGGCGGAAGTGACGACTAGCGGGAAGGTCCCGCGTCATCCGGCTGATTGGTGCCGCCGCCCCTTCGGTACAGTCAAATAGCGGTGACCGTACACGCGTGACCACGCCCTCTGTTGAAGTTACTTGCTAACGAAACGCGTCAGGGCGTGGTCACGCGGTCACGAGGCAAGACCAGCGTCTGATGCTGAACCCGAGGCTCGCTACAGCTTGGTACCAGCGGCGAACTGCCATCACGGGGACCGGCCTCTGCACACAGGTTTACACCTCATTTCTTTATGACAAGCTTGCTTTGTTTTATACTTTGTAAGTGCATCAGCTACTGGGGATATATCTTTGGGTAATAAAGCAGTGTTTTAGCCATGCAATATTGCCCTATGTGAGTTATTATTGTCACATGTACCGCCCCTGGTTTGATTGGAATCTCCTGTGGGTCTGCCACAAGTACTGATCTGATCGAGACTGATCAAGTGCCATCTGTCCTGGTTTAATCCTGTGGAGATCGTTTCTGAGCCTGAGATAGGCTGATGTTACAGGCTCCTATTGACCAGATCTCTGGTGAGTGTCTCTTACTAGGGGGAGCACTTTGGTGCGGTGGAGGGTTCGGTGTATATATCATCACAATTACCCACTCACGGCTTCTGATTGTCAGGAGTGAATATTTCGGGCACGTTGCATGAATATATGAACACATGGACTTTATCTCAGTGGACTGCACTATATTTTAGCGCTGCTAGTGTGTTGTAGTATATCCTCTGATTGTTACTATATATGCACCTTTATTTTATATGCCTACCAGTCGCAATTTGGATGTGCTCCTATTTCGTCCAGTCCCTCTGGTTTAGAAACTATGGTAAAAGATGAGGATTTAATCAAACCTCTGTTGGCTGTTTATAAATACCTTTTTCCTCAGACTACTAAATTGCTCAGCATTTGGAAGGCCTAATGGCTGTCGGTTGTCCCAGACCTGGATATGGAAGATTGGGAGGACATTTGGGAGGCACCCTTTACCAAGTTCATCTCTGCCAGGGATCAAATTATACATTTAAAATTTTTACATCTCATTTATCTAAGTCGTGCTTAGCTGACTAGATTTTTTTGCAAAAGTTCATCCTCCTGTTGGCGATGCTCTGTCCCTGGGCAGATTCATGCACATTTTTCTGGACTGCTCAGCCATCCAGATATACTGGATTCAAGTCCTTGAATGTATCCAATCTGTCACCACTATTCCTCTTAGCCCTTCTGTAAGAACCTGTTGCCCCAACTTTAGTATTGTGGAAGGCTTTAGTCAACAGGGCCCTTCCCCCATATAAATCAACCTACACAAACACCTACCTCATAAGTTTGAAAATATGTGGGGGGATGGGTTAAATCACCCCTCAAAGTCTCTGATTAAATATACTTGTGAATTATTTGATGTTTGACTGCTGGTAAACGTTTTTTCGCCCTATGTACTATGCTGTTTTTTATTTTTGTTTGATTCCCTGACTGGCGTTTAGGCTTTGATTCTATTTTAGGAGGACTAAGTGCCGGTTCACATTTCTGCGATCACAGAGATTGCATGTAATTCGCAGTGCACTGCTCCTAAAATTACATGCGATGTCTGTGTGGTGCAAATTCAGCCATACAGTTTGTATGCACTACTTTAAGGTAGGAACTTCTCCAGGTAGTCATATTGCATTGAATTTTCAGAAAATTACAAAGCTGCAGATTGAGAGCCGGTTCACACGGGGGCGACTTGTCAGGCGACCTGGTCGCCTGACAAGTCGCCGTGGGTCGCCTGCCATAGATTAGCACAGGACCCGTTCTAATAGGAGCGACACAAGTCGCTCCGACTTAGGAAAAGGGTCCTTTACTACTTTGGGGCGACCTGGAGCGACCTGCATTGACTTCAATAATATGAAGTCCGTGCATGCCGCTCCGAGGTCGCCCCGGCAAGTCGGGTCGCGCCTATGTGAACCAGCTCTGAAAAGGAAAGTTTTTTTAATAACATTCAATTACAAAACGACTTGTGTCGCAATTGTATACGCTAGATTATTTTTTCTTTATTTACTATTTTTTTCCCCACAAAAGTGGAGTTACCCTTAAAAGAAAATAACAGAAAAAAAAACTGATAAAGATATTTTTGGAGCAGAGCTGTTTTTAGTAAACTGGCATTAAACTAAATATTTATATACAGTGCTCTGATTTCTTATGGTAGAAATATTCTTGACATCTTTCTCATGTTTGAAACCTTGCTACTGAGATTTCTAGTACAAACAACACAGATGTGGTTTTCTGTAGTTGACAAGGATGTATTCTAATATCTTGTAAACAACACTATTCTGAAAAAAAGACACCCTAATCCATTTTTTTTTATTATAAAAGCAAATATGAGATATAAAATCTCAAGTCTAGACAGTTAATTGTTGGAAATATAGAGTGGTGTAAGTGGTGACCCTTACAAAATACAAAATGCATACATTTATCCTTGAAGTGTAGCGTGTAAGATTTTAGAGAGTACAGTATCTATTTGTCTAAATACATGACATTAAAAGGCAAGAACTAATATGCAAGTATAGTATACTCATGTGATGGTAAAAGCCATTCTCCCAATAAGGAAAAGGTCAGTCACAAAACAGTAATGTAGCAAACACTATTATAAATCACACCATGGAGATTGTTGCTAAGAAATGAGTGACCCCTGTTTTAAAAGACAACTCTAAATCTGAAGCTGGAAGGACTTCGGGAAGCACTAGTACATGTCATTTTTGCTGGTACATATCATTGTTTAATGTGCTGGCCAATCTTATTTATTTTATTTATTTATTAAGTTATTACAAGTACTTATAAAGCGCCATCAATTTACGCAGCACTTTACATATTCTGTGTATTGTACATTCACATCAGTTCGTGTCCTCAAGGAGCTTACAATCTAAGGTCCCTAACTCACATTCATACACACACTTACTAGGGCCAATTTAGACAGGAGCCAATTAACCTACCAGCATGTCTTTGCAGTGTGGGAGGAAACTGGAGAACCTGGGGGAAACCCATGCATGCACAAGGGAGAACCTGAAAACTCTAGGCAGGTATTGAATCCCAACAACCCTAAGTCTTGCAATTTTGATATCACAGATCTAGACACATGAAAATAGTGCAGTTATTTTCTTGCTTAAAGTGGAACTTTAGTCAGAAAAATAAGTTCCGCTAGATCACTTCAGGCTGGCACCTTCTGCAGGTATAGCTATGTAAAACATTAAAAATAAGTTAAAGTGCCTATACTGCTTAACATCCAGTAATATATTGTCTCACCCTGCTCTGCACTGCTTAGACACTGACAAATATGTGTAGAGGCTGATCTGCTGACAGCCTTAAAGCAGAATTAAACCCTCCTATCCTTTACAGCCAAGGAAGCTGCTTCTGTTTAATCTGCAACTGCCATGGTGCTGCACATGTTATCAGTTATGGCACCAGCCATTTGATGGTTTGACAGTTTGGCTGAGGTGTGCTGCTGTATATAATCAAAAATAAATAAATTAAATAAACAAATACATATAAACAATCCTCTAAGATTAATATGTGCTATAAAGTGCCCAGTGCAAACTGTGCAAATATATGTTTATGTTACGAAATAATATCAATGTCCTTATACACTTATTAATGTCCTTCAGAAATAACTCCAATATAAAAAATCCAATATATGTGCAATGGAATCAAAATAGCCTGTATGTCTGTGTGGGTTAGTCAGGGATCTGTGTCCTCTCCCAGGCAGGATGTAATCCAATTGCTGTGTCTCCAATCTCCTTTTTAAGGTAGACATATACTGCTGTAGACCGTAATACTGGCCGGAATCTTCCTCAATAGTATACAAAAATAATATCAGCCATGGTGAAGTATGTAAAACGAATTTTATTTAAACAAAAATATCCACTCACATTAAAATAAACTGTGAAAAGCAAGCCGTGGCTCGGGGGTACCTACTTCCTGTAGCGTGCGCTCCACCGGCCGGATATGACGTCAGACGCTCTGTGTGTTCTAGACGCGTTTCACCCTCCCCTTGGGCGTCATCTGTAGCTCCAGGAATGTGACGTTTTTTAAACTGTTAAATCTATGGGTTTAGTTTCACTTTATGATTTACTTTGCTCCGAGGCTCTGGGCTTCAGAAAAATGGCAGCCTCCAGCAAGAAGAAACAGGAGCAATGCTGGAGGCAATTTGCATCACACACTCATTTTGGTAGCATAAATATTAATGTGGAATGTATGTTTCCTGCTAAAGAACATTATTTTTATCAAGTTGTTATGAAGTTGTTATAAAGTTCCACTTAAAGAAATAATTAAGAGTCAAACTGTCATTAAATAAGCATTTCGAAGATCTACAAATTTACAGACAGCCCAAATATTCTAACACAAAAAAGGTTCAGGCGCTATTCCTGGGCACAATGTTCCTGTGATGTCCTGGCCCAAAGGTTACAGGGCTGATATAACAGTATATTGACTGCACCGCTGATCGCCTAATCCTTAACACGGGATGGTGTATGGAAAAGTTCAACAGAAAAAAAGAGCCAGAGAGCCATCCTTTTTTTCTGCTGCAATGACCGTACATGCAATATTCTACTGCAATGACCGTACATGCACAGTACTCTGGCTAGAAGAAAATAAAATTGCAGCAAGAGTACAGGCAATAAATAAACATCTGGTATGAGGTCTGCATTCATGCATTGTAGAGAATTCCTCTCCCTTTCTGTTTGGACAGTAAGTGAATGGAAATCTCTCTGTTGGGGACACAGACAAAGACTTATATTTAGTAGAGTGAGGAATGATTCTGTCTCATTGACAACCACACCCCCCAATTTCTTATTTGAACATCACGGGCACATAAAGACTCATAAAGAAGAATGTACATCAATACATAGGATGAAAATATAGCACCCTCCTGATAGGTTGCTATTTACTGTAGGTTAGGTAAATTTAGTTCTGGTAGCTCTCATGTAATCATTTGAGAAATATGTGATTGCTTTGAGCTGTTCTGGGCTCTGCGGGCGTAATTGCTCTTCTGTATCTTCTGGTGGATTCCGGAACATAGTGGGTGCGTAAATAGTCTGGGTCCTGAGGCCAACTTATTCTTGTCCAGGAGGAAAAGTTCCCAGCCTGAAGCATTATTGCCCTTCTGGGCAGCCCAGCTGAAAATTCTACTTGTGCCCATCAAGGACCCATCTGTGGCAGAGATGGAGTGGCCTGTTCTGTTAGAATCTCTGAAGCTAAGCGAGGGATTTTATTGGGGATCCAGTTTAGGAGACTCATGGAAGAATTGTCTGTCTGATACTGGAGGGAGGCATCCATGTATCCAGAGACATTGTGAGGACAGGCCTAAAAGGAAGATCCTAGTGACTGTTGCAGCTGATATCCCTAGCATATACTTACTAGTGCTTGCTTGGTCTAGGACATTGCTGAAGGTGCCCTGGCTCTGATTAATTTTCAGGGATTTTGTTGGAGAGTCTGTTATTAGAAATAATATTACAGCAGAGAGTGTCCTCAATCCATTGCTAAGTTTTCATGGAGTATCTTATAGCTCCCTAAGCCCTATCTAAAAAAAAAAATAAAAAATAAAAAATAATCTCTCTCTCTGATTTCTTGATGTTCTATGTGTTACAAATATACAATTGCCTATGTACAATGTCAAAGATATGTTATACTTTGTTTTTTGATATATATGTGTTTTTCTCTTTTCTTTTTTTAGTAACTGTATTGATGCTTATATAACCCCTCAACTGCCCCTGAGGAAGCGGCTATTGCCGCGAAACATGTCGGGCTACAGTTTTGGGCATCATCGTTCTTCACGTCTACTCTAACCAGAATACTTCAATTCTGGTTGGTTGAGGGTCTGTAGTAATTTCTATCAGCCCCTGTGTAAGACACGATATCTACTGATCGATACATGGTTTGCTGTGATTTGGTTTGTACTTACATGTTTTTAATTGATCACTGTAATACTGTCTTCTATTGTTCGGAAATACAGTATACATTTTATACATATGTTGTTTCAATAAAATATTATTTTATATATATTTTTTGATTATTATATTAGTCCAATTACGGTACCCCTCTAGAAAGTCCCTCTCCCTGTGCGCCCCCCTCCTCTCTTCTATTTCCATTTAAGCCCTATCTAAGTTATTCAGCAATACAATTTAAAAAAGGCAACCCCTACACTGTTTATTGAGTCAGAAGAGTGACTGTTGCTGTGTGCCTGGCTGCTATTGCACTAATCTGGGAAAGGAACCTGGGACAAATAAGCGAACCTTTCAGGGGTGACCAACTGCACAAACTTGGATCAACTCTAAAAACATTGATGTCCAGATGTTAAAAATGATTCACTGTGTAGGCGTAGAAGAAAAGTAGCTTAACAATTTTTTTTTTTAATGTTCCAAATTCAATTTCATCAAAATACCCAAAAGGCACCATTGTAGGATACAAACATTAGGAATATCAAAATTCTGCAAAACAAATTTGTACCCAGAAGAGCCTGACCTTCTCACATGACCATATTGTATTCAACAGATCCCCTTCTACTTTTTGGCAAGTATAGGTATTTCTTTAGAAAATATATTAGTTGAATGTCAAGTTTATCAAGTTTATCCATATCCTAGTTAAAGCGGAGTTCCAGCCTCAAATACCTTTTTTAACTAAAAATACCCCTATAATACTAATCCATCGCCCTTTACAGAACCGCTATTTTCATACTTACAAGGTGTACAGTATTGGATTTTAGTCAAAATCTTACTTTTAAAAATGCTGTCTGGGCACGGCCATCTTAGATGTGGGCATCTGAAGCCACAGTGTAATCTGCTGTGTCCTTCTTCCTGATTCCACGGAGTGTTCTGGGAGTTCTTCCTGATTCCAGCCTCCTGGGAGTGATGACAAACAGCTCCCAGGATGCAATGCAAAGGGGGAAGTGATGTCAGTGGCCATGGCCACAGAGGGGGGAGAACGAGGAAGTAGAATCAAAAATGCCCTGAAAATAAGGTAAGGGACCCCCGAAAAAATTTGAAAATGCCCAATTGTTGATCAGCATAGCGAGCACTCCAGGAATCACTAAAGTTGCAAAATAGGCCGGAACTCCGCTTTAACCACTTTACCACCAGAGGATTTTGCTGTCTTTTTGTGATTCGGCACTGTGTGAAATTACCTGACAATTGCGCGGCCATGCAATGCCATACCCAAATGAAATTTACGTCCTTTTTTTTCCCACAAACAGAGCTTTCTTTTGGTGGTATTTGATCACCTGTGCGATTTTTACTTTTTGCGCTATAAACAAAAAAAGCGTGAAAATTTTGAAAAAGTAACAATATTTTTCACATTTTTTTATATGAAATCCCCCCCCCCCCCCAAAATGTAAAAATCAAAAATTTTTATCATTTTTGGCCAATTTGTTTTCTGCTACATATTTTTGGTAAAAAAAATTGCAATAAGCGTATTTTGATTGGTTTGCGCAAAAGTTATTGCGTTTACTAACTAAGGGAAAGATTTCTGTCATTTTTGGTGTTTTTTTTTTTTTTAACGAGTAATGGCGGCGATCTGCGATTTTTTTGTGGGACTGCGACATTGCGGCAGACAGATCGGACCCTTGACTGACATTTTTGACACTTTTGGGGGTACCAGTGACATTACTACAGTAATCAGTGCTATAGATATGCACTGTTACTATAAAAATGACACTGGCAGGGAAGGGGTTAATTTTATTGGAGAGGGAGGGGTTAATGTATGCCTGGTGCTTACTGACATGTGTGGGGGGAGGTGACTGAGTGACACAGGGACAGATCGCAGGTTCAGCTATGCTGAACCCTGCAATCTGACCCTGCCTGTCACTTAGGAGATCCGCCCGCTTTGTTTACACAAGCGGGCGGATCTCCAGACTCGATTCCCCGACGATCGGGGAAGAGCGGCGGTAATCACCACCGCTCCTCCCCTGGCCCGACTCCCACTGTGACTTAAAACAGCGGGAGCGAGCCTCCGGCGGTGCGTCTACGTCGCTGGACGGGAACGAGCCACATTGCCGCAGTAGCAGCAATGTGAGCGGGGGTAAAGCGGTTAACAGCATCAAAATAGGAGCTAATAAATTACTGCCAATCTTGGTCAGAAATATTAGGGATATCCTTATTTCACTGTAGGTCTGGAGAGTATGTGTGTATCCCTTATAGGTCAGAGATTAGTCAAATATGAAATGGCTGATGTAATGGACGCTCTACTTTTTAACAAACTTTGTTGCAGATTCCTACTTTTTGATATTCTGAAAAATTGGCTGTTTGTTTTTCTGTGTCCATGTGCAAAATGAACGTGCATGGGAATGATTTCATGATTTTTAATCAGCTGCTGCATTTGCAAGGCTCTAATGAGGAAAGTATCAATGTCTGCATCCCTTAAGAGGTCATTTTGGTGTGTTGCAGGAAATGCCAAAAATCTGAATTGTATTTTATTGCAGACTTCTGGGAAAATCAGTAAGCCAATCACACAAGCAGGAATTTACATTTCTGGGCGGTGTTTTGTACATCATCTGTGTCATCAGAATGCCTCCAGGTTGCCATATTGCATTGCATTTAACAGAAAATTACAGTCCTGCAGTTTGAAAAGGAAATGTAATTTTTAATAACATTAAAATGGCTAGTGTCCAAAGTGTATGTTATAATTTTTTTTATATTCTTTTTTTTCCATGTAAGTGGAGTTACCATTTAGGATGCCAGGTATTGGGTACACCTAGTTCCTTTTTCAATGGGGTAAAAGATTCAAAGAAGCCTGCAGTTTTTATCTGATATACATACTTCAATCCCACCTATACCCCCTGAAACCCATCAGGGATAGATTGGAAGTGCATTATTATGCCAGATGGGCTGGTTGTATTGGTTGGAATCTAGGATCAAAGTTAGGCATTGTTTGTTGACCTGGGTGTTTGGGTGACCTGATTTTTACAGGTTATTAAATTAATTGTGAATGGTAAGGGGTTGCTGTGTATGCAAATGTAAAACAAAAAGACTCATCGATTAAATACTTTTAATTTACAATATTTCTACTGTAGCAAGGTGACCCCGTGCTACTCTGTAAATTGGTGGTTTACGCCAGATTTTGGGAGAAGCATGCACACTGATAGCCCAGGTGTGTGCTGGCTTCATAATAGATCCAGAGTTAGAGCTCAGGGCCCCACCCTCCTGAGAGGGGTCAGTGTGTTTGAGGGGAGCCCTGTGGAATGCTGCCGTGCATTGGTCCTAAGCCTGACAGGAGGTCCATGTTGGACGGAAGCAGCCAGGAGGCTGTACAGGGAGTGTAGGATGGACAAGTGCAGCTAGGGAGTTGCAAGGAAAGGCGCAGAGCTAAGGTTCAACGTCTGCACATACCCCTGGGATGTGTTTGATGGTCAGGAAGACCAAAAATTGTTTGATGGTCAGGAAGACCCTGCAGAGGTACTCTCAGCAAATAGCTTAGGGTGTCTACTTTTCAAAAAGGGGTCATTGGGAGGGGGGGTTGTGCTATCTTGGCATTTCATGGCCTTCCAAAACTGTGATAGATAGTGAGGAGTGAAATCAACAATTTACGCCTTTAGAAAGGCTAAAGACGGTGATTGGTTTTCTTGGGGTCCTGTACGCAGCTAGACTGCCAAAAAAGTCTCATACAGGTGATATCCCATACTCAGGAGAAGCAGCAGAATGTATTTTGGGGTGTCGTTTCACATATAGCTATGGCATGTTTGAGCAATATATCATTTAACTGACAACTTTGTGTAAACAAAGAAAAAAAATATTTCTGTCATTTTCCGGAAACTTGTGGCAAAATATAAAATATTCCATGAACTCAAAATGCCTCTCAGCAAATAGCTTGGATTGTCTACTTTCCAAAATAGGGTTATTTTTTTTTGGGGGGGGGGGGTTGGGCTACCTTGACATTTCGGGGCCTTCGAAACTGTGATAGGTAGTGAGGAAGTAAAGAAGGCAATTTACGCCCTTAGAAAACCTGATGGTGGTGATTGGTTTTTGGGGTCCAGTACACAGCTAGGCTTCACAAAAGTCTCACACATGTGGTATCCCTATACTCAGGAGAAACAGCAGAATGTATTTTGGGGTGTCATTCCACATATACCCTTGGCATTCCTGAGCAAAATATTTAGTGACAACTTTGTGTAAAAAAAAAAACATTTTCCTGAAACTTGTGGCAAATTATAAAATATTCCATGGACTCAACATGCCTCTCAGCAAATAGCTTGGGGTGTCTACTTTCCAAAAAGGGGTCATTTGGGGGGGTTTTGAACTGTCCTGGCATTTTATGCCCAATATTAGAAGCTTATGCCACACATCACCCACTCCTCTATCCACTTGAAGACCAAGGGCTCTTTCACACGGCCGCTCCGCTTGTCCGCAAATCATCCTATTTTTTTGCGGATAATTTGCGGACATAATGTAAGTCAATGGCACTGCGGATGTCAGCGGAATACCATCCGCTGACATCCGATTTTCTTCCTTTCAGTTCTGTTCCGTTTTTTGGAACGGAACAGAACCCTATTTTTCCTCCATGTAAAAAACGGAAAGGAAGGAAAATCGGATGTCAGCGGTGTCATCCGCTGACATCCGCAATGCCCATAGACTTACATTATGTCCGCATATCATCCGCAAACGGATGGGATGATATCCGGACACACGGAGCGGATGACACAAGTGTCATCCGCTCCGTGAAAAAAAAAAAGAGTCCTGCAGCGGATAAGAACAGCGGAGCGGCCGTGTGAAAGAGCCCCAAGCCTTTTCTGACACTTTTTGTTTACATGAAAAAAATATTTTTTTTCCCTAGAAAATGACTTTGAATCCACAAACATTATATATTATATTTTCTTAAGGCAGAGGCCCTACAGAACAAAATGGTGGGTGCTGCAATTTTTTTGTCACACGGTATTTGCGCAGAGATTTTCCAAACGCAATTTGTTGGGGGAAAAAAACACTTTTTTTTTTTTATTTAATGCACAGATACACTATATATTTCCCAATTGTTTGGTAAAATATAAAACATGATCTTATGCTGAGTACATAGATACCAAACATGACATGATTTAAAATTGTGCATGCCCGTGCAGTGGCAACAAGCTACATACATTTTTAAAATCCTTTAAAAGTCTTTACATGTTAATACTTTAGATTTACAGAGGAGGTCTACTGCAAGAATTACTGCCCTTGATCTGACGTCAACTGTGATACCTCAGATGTATGGTGAAAATGCTGTGTACATATAACACCAGACCAATGCTTGCGTTCACCTTTGTGTGCAAACACAGGGGGTCAGGGGTGTTTGAATTTTTTTTTTTTTAATCGCTATTTATTTTGCTTTTTTTCTTTTATTTTGACACCTTCCCTTTCATTTTTTTTCTTTTTGTCATTTTTATTGTTATCACAGGGAATTTAAATATCCCTATGGTAGCAATAAGTAGTGACAGGTACTCTTTTTAAAAAAAAATTGGGGTCCATTAGACTCAAGCTCTCTCCTCTGCTCTTAAAGCATCTGACCACACCAAGATTGCTGTGATAAGATGGTTTCCCAATTTCCCAATGGCACTGTTTTATCTGGCGAAACCGAAGTCATGAAATGCTCATAGCTTCCGGTATCTTAGGCCATAGAGATGATTGGAGCCATTCTGGTCTTCAATCAGCTCTATGGTCAGCTGACGAAACCACCGGCTACAGTCTCGGGTTACCCGGTGGGACAGGAGAGCCCGAGAAAACCGTGGAAGGCGGCGGGAGGGGGGGGTGTTCCCTCCCACTGCTTGTAAAAGCAGTCTAGTGATTAATTATCTGCTAGGATTGCTTTCACATGAAAGCCAACCACTGGCTGTAAAAAAACGATACCTGAAAGTGTGTGTTATGCCCACCATTAGACCTCCCAGCATCCACCCACTTCTAATGATGGGCATACATGCAATGTTCTTTTTTCCTTCAGCCCATGGGTACATCAGAATTATAATATTTATTAGTGAAAGAAACCTACTTACAAACATCAGTTTAAAAGAATGACAGTACACGGCGCGGTGGTTAGCTGCTCTCGCAGCGTGCTCTCCACCGGCCGGAAATTACGTCGTTCATGACGTAAGACGCTTCAGCCAATCGTTGTACTTCACCATGGAAGCCATCCATGTACTTCACCATGGATGGCTTTTTATTCCTATGAGGGCACTCTGGATCCATGGGCAAGTACCATTAAGGATTTCTCCCGACATTTATCATCTATAAGGCTGCTCATCTAAGGATCTTTGGACATACACCAAGAGAGTATCTACAATTCAATGCTTGATTTCGATCTGCCTGTGGTAAGCAGGGAACCGCAAGAGGGAGCACCAGCACTTTACTCAAGCAAGTGGAGCACTGCAGCACTTTTTGTATGCACTTAAGGACAATTTATTTATTTGATTATTGAATATATGTATTCACTATTGCACAAAGGACTTGATTTGCATTATTTATTAATTGTGGTTGATTATTGGAGTTACATTGCTAATTATGCACATATTTTATGTGCACAGTTGTGAATACATGAATTTATTGTAGAAATTATCACAAAGGTAGCAGCGCTGAGTAATTTAATTTTGTTTGTTTATCACTGAAGTGCATGAACCACAAGATTTGCTTGTATCTAGTCCTGGCCATCGCAGCAGAGAACACAGCCATATGATGAATTGGGTCAATGAACCAATATGACCGCAACTCACTCTTTTTCGTAATACTCATGAGGAGGGCTAGGCCCAGAAAGGTTTTAAATTCAGAAACAGTGATACGTTTCCATGCAAATTCTCTGGCAAGGGTCAAATTTGGATTTGCGGTGATTAATTGATCGGCTTATAAATTGCTTTGGTTCACAATAGATCTGTAAATATCTTCCATGAAAAACAGCTCATAAAAAAAACCAAGGGGAGTAAAATTGGCTGTTTCCACCAGAATTCTGGATTGGCCAGTGAGTGGGGGAAGTACGGGCACTGCAGAAGTGGTGGGCGCCAAATCAGGAATGGCAAATGCATCAGGAAGGACACTATGGGATCTACGGGCCTATCTTCGAATTATTGGTGGCTGCGGGACACAACTTGTGCTAGCCACCGCACCAGCATGAACTGCACTTAAGGACTTGCCAAGTCACCAAGTGTTACTGCAGTGCTGGTTTGACTATGACCAGAATGTACTAGGCTACTGGTGCTTGCCAGTTCACCAGAAGGTTGAGCGGCACTAGTACCGACACTCTGCTGCAAACGACAACCCTGCGATTCTAGCACCTAAGCAACAGTAGAATGGGGTCGGGTACACCTGACCTTAGCAGGGACCATTACTCCATCGTCAGAGCTATCTGTCAGGGTGCCGCTGCTCTCTACAGATTTGAATACTTAACCTGATTCTGACAGTGAGGCTTCCCCATCGCTCTCATCTGTCATGCTCAGCATCATGTAGGCCTCTTCACTAGTGTACCTCTGTTTGGACATTTTGGCCAATAAATATATCGGTACCTAGCGTGTAAAAAAAGCACCTGGTTGTCAAATACTGTTTGAACTGCTACCAAAAAATGTAACTGCTAGTGCTAGCAGAGATCAGGCCTGACTCTGTTAATGCTGCGGTTTAGTGTGCTATGTACTGGAAGTGACAGTAATCTGCTGATTCTGCGCTTCTTGGGGGGGGGGGGGGGGGCGGAGGGGTTAAACACAGGCGCTGGCAGGTGTCGGGCCTAATGCTGCTAATGCTGCATTTTGGGAACACCACCTAACTATTGGGGACACTAGTATAGTTCTGATCAGATCAAAGATATTGATCTGCTCAGACACTATACTAGTAATGGAGACGTTTAGGGTGTGTGTGTGTGTGTGTGTCACTTGCAATCAAAGGGTTACAATGTATTACTAAATATGCGGCAGGCAATCTGATGCTATCCTGTATTGATGCTAACTAACGGTAACGCTAACTGATGTCATCCGTGACACTAATACAGTGATCAGTAAAAGGATTTGTACACTATAATAGTGATACTGTAACAGGGCAATGAAGGGGTTAACTGGGGGTGATCAGGGGGTTAAATCTTTACTAGGGGATATATGGCGGGTACCCTAAACCTATCTCGGAATACCTCTAAGTACCACTAACTGTCTCTCACACTAACTGAAGTCACAAGTGACACTAATACAGTGATCAGTAAATTATATGTATGCTGTATATAGTGTACACTGAGACAGGAAGTGAAAGGGTTAACTGGAAGGGGTGATCAGGGGGTTAAATGTGTGCCTATGTGTACTGGTGTCAGTGTAGTGCTTGTGTACTCACAGTTGATGTTCTCTCTTCTCACACTGGAACCAAAAAGGGTTCCAGGAGAGAAGATTGCTTTATTTCCTGTGCCTGTGTTTACATTACACAGGCACACGACGTTCTGCAATTGGTCAGAACCGATCACCAGGTCCAGGCCAAAAATCTTTGGCCTGGATCTAAAAGACTGATCAATTCTGAATCGAATCAGAACATCGCGGGGACGGCAGGGGCCCCGCGCGCGACCGACGAAAACCTGCAGTGGGCAGTTCGGCAACTGGTTAAGCCGAACAGCCAGCAGTCCCATAGTCAGCCTGTGCCATTGCAAGCTAACATGCTAACTAGTAACTAGTAGATGACAAGCTGCTCATAATCCCCCCCCCCGTCCCCACCCCCACCCCCCAATACTGATTGACAGAAGATCTTGTCCGGAGACACGCAAGGCAAACCTATTTACATTATGAAGTAGAGCGAAAACTGGCGATTGTCACAAGCAATCTCTGACCCAGTTATTGCCATCATGTGAATACCATACTGAATAGTGGTCATATGACAAGTCTCCCACATCAGACTGCCACAGATCCATGGCCTTACAGGGGTAGGCCTCCAAAAAGATATTCAGTAGCGATGCGTGACAATTAGAAATAACTCCCTTCTGTATTTCACTGTGCTGCAATAGCCCACAAATCAGTGTTGGGGATAGAGAAAAGTCAGAGGGAAGATTTTGTGCCTGCACTGCGTGGGACAGCTGCAAATAGTAAAAATTCATGGATTGTGGTAGACTATAAAAAAGTCTGCAAGGAGGGAAAGGATAGCAATTTACCAGCTCTAAAAATATGCTTCATGTGTGTAATACCATAAGCACCCCACTTGCAAAAGCAAGTTTCTCAAGTTCCAGGTACGTGGTATTATTCCAAATACAGTAAAATGTTGTAAAACCAGGTACCCCTTGCCGCTGTTTGACTTTACTCTAGATTTTGTTCATTAACCTATATGTGGGGAAGACATGGTTGGATTTAGCAAACAATTCCAATTCTGAACCTTTTGGGAGTAAGTTTGATCTAGTGTGGTGAATTCCAGGTTTCAACAGGCTGCCCTGGTTTAGGCATACCCTCCCGCATGTGCTGTAGTTGAGCAGCCAATAGTACACACATGGGTTTGGGAATGCTATGGGAATGCTATGCCCCCTTTTTCCTTTGATTTTTGTAATTGTTCTAGGCAGATCCTAGGTGAACCTTGCCGCCAATGTAGTTGTCTAAAAATTTAATTAATAGTCTGAAAAAGCTTGAGAGGTAGCCTTGAATATTAAAAGTGAATTAAATAGCGTTTTCAGTTTGTGGTACTCATATACAGTCAAGTTCCACTTTAGAGATTCACACACACTTACTAATATATTCTGTAACAAAATGTTTGTCTTGATATTGGCCACTAATTATTCCCTGTAAAGCAGGGGTCAGAAACCTTTTTTCACTTAAGGGCCAGAATTAATGTATGTGAATGCATGGAGGGCCACATTCACCTGCCCCTAACATAGTAATATTAACAGTACAGGTTTACCTCACATTAAGGTGCTTCACTAATACAAAGCCAGTTCACTCTGAGGGAGCATGCAGGTTCACTCCCTCGAGGCTCCTGCAGCGATTAGTTTGCTCAAATTATACTCACCCTCTCCATTGTTCTCATACAGCTCCAGCATGTCTCCTCTGGACCCCTTTACATTACACAGCCCCTGTAACTCTGGACCCCTTTACATTATACAGCCCCCCTGCATATTACACAGCCCCCCCTGCACATAACATAGCTCTCCCCCTACCCAGCCCCCCTGCATATTACACAGCCCCCCCCCCCTGCACATCACATAGCTCTCCCCCTACCCAGCCACCCCTGAATATTACACAGCCCCCCTACACACCTCCTGCATATTACACAGCCCCCTCCCCTCCCCCTCCCCCACAGCTCTGCCCTTTCATATCTTACCCCATGCAGAGAGGGAGACAGAGCAGAGTGGAGCAGGTAGCAGGTAGCTGAATGAGAACACAGGAGAGACACACAGCAGCACTGATAAGACAGCAGGAGCTTCCGGAGTTCATTTTTCATAGTAACAAGCTGGTGATTAGTTGCTAGGACCACCTAGCAACCAATCAACTGGAAAGTTAACTCCAGAATCTCCCACTGTCTTATCAGTGCTGCTGTGTTTCTCTCCTGTTTTCTCATTCAGCTTCCTCATCCCTGCTCTGCTCTGCTTTTACTTAAAAATGTCCACGGGCCAGGTGCACGTGAATTCATCATGTGCACTAACGGGCCAGGCATTTAGCGGCAGCGAGCCGAGTGCAGCTCGTGGGCCATAGGTTGCCAACCCCTGCTGTACAGCATCATTCAGACTGGAAGGAGGGGTAGCACTAGGAGGCAATCAAGTTTTACAACAGGCACTTGTATGGACAAGGAACATTCTAAAGCCCCGTACACACGTACTGATCGTCGGCCGAACGATCGGCCGTCTTTTGTCCAGGGCTGTCGTGTCTGTTGAAAACTGCAAAAGACTGCACACGAATTTTGTCGGCCAACAACAGCCAACTTCAGAAGTGATGTCATGTGATGGTTAACTTTCCTTGTCTTTTTTCTTTTCTGAGCATGCCCAGTCTTGCTAATCTGCTGTCTGTCGGACGAAATGTGTACTGACTGGCGAACAATCGGCCGTTCTGGTGTTGGCCAACAAAAATTTTAATGCCTGCATGACAGATTCTGTTCGGCCGAAAATGCGCTGTCGGCTGTCGGAAGCATCATACTAACAGGCCTACAATCGGCCGATCGGTCGCTGGCCAAATATTTACGGCCGACAATCGATACGTGTGTACGGGGCTTAACAGAAGGAGTTAAAAATGAGATGATTCATCAATATGCTGATGCATCTTTACTGGCCAGTCACAGGCTGTGGGGGCAGGGAGGTGACCAAGCTGTATTCTTAAACCACTTGCCGTCTGAGTACGGTAGTACTACTGCGGCAAAGTGGTTCGTTATCGCCTGACGACGTAGTATTAACGTCGTCAGACACTCCCCCTTCTGGGCGGCGCTTGCGCGCCGCCGGAGGCTCGCTCCCGCTGTTTTCATTCACAGCGGGAGTCGGGCCAGGGGAGGAGCAGCGGCGATCGCCGCTGCTCTGTCCCGATCGCCGGGGATCTAGTGTGTAAACACAAGCGGGCGGATCTCCATGGTGACAGGGAGTGACAGATCGGACTGTTCAGCATAGCTGGACATCCGATCTGTCCATGACTCACACAGTCACCTCCCCCCCTACACGTCAGTAAGCACCAGGCATACATTAACCCCTCCCTCTCCAATAAAATTAACCCCTTCCCTGCCAGTGTCATTTTTACAGTAACAGTGCATATATATAGCACTGATTACTGCAGTAATGTCACTGGTACCCCCAAAAGTGTCAAAAATGTCAGTCAAGGGTCCGATCTGTCCGCCGCAATGTCGCAGTCCCACAAAAAAAATCGCAGATCGCCGCCATTACGCGTTAAAAAAAAAAACACCAAAAATGACAGAAATCTTTCCCTTTGTTAGTAAACGCAATAACTTTTGCGCAAACCAATCAAAATACGCTTATTGCGATTTTTTTTACCAAACATAGGTAGCAGAAAACAAATTGGCCAAAATTTTTTTAAAAAATTGGTTTTTACATCTTTTTTGGGGGGAATTTCATATAAAAAAATGTTAAAAATATTGTTATTTTTTCAAAATAAACGCTCTTTTTTTGTTTATAGCGCAAAAAGTAAAAATCGCACAGGTGATCAAATACCACCAAAAGAAAGCTCTGTTTGTGGGAAAAAAAGGACGTAAATTTCGTTTGGGTACGGTGTCGCACGACCGCGCAATTGTCAGTTGAAGTCGCACAGCGCCGAATCGCAAAAAGTGGCCTGGACGGAAGACAGCAAAATCCTCCGGTGGTAAAGTGGTTAACTGCTGTGAAGAGCAATAAGGGCACCAAACCTAGCCTTACTGTCTGAATGGGATGTGCAAATTTCAGTACTGGTTGGAAAAATTTTAAAATCTGTTGACAGATAAAAATCTCCCCTATAAGTATTTAAGTATGTATTAAAGCAGTAGTAAACTCCACTTTATGATTTGTACCCACATGTAAGCCTATAAGGCGTATACCAGGAAAGAAGATCGGGTGAAGCTGAAAGTGCCAACAGCAGTGACAGAGTGCCACTGGAGGGCTTTGTTTTAAGGTGAGTTGGTTATAATGTGCGAATATGCAGTACATACTGGCACATTGTGCCTTAAACCAACTGGGAGCCCAAAGTTTTTTTGCTATTATAGGACTTTTCTACTGCTTTACTGTTTACCTGGATTTCAGCTTTAATGTAAACAGATGGTGGGAGTCTGCACTGGTGTCAGACATTTTATTATATATCAGCGGTCACTAAATGGCGGCCCGCAGTCCATTAGTGGCCCGCACGATGCTTCCGCCCGGACCGCTTGCGGCTCCCGGCTCACTCGCAGCCGGTGTCCTGTCGGGCCGTGAGCCGCGAGTAGGGGAGTGACGTCCCGCGCGCGCCCCGCCCCCTGCAACTGACTGATGGACATCGCAGTGTCCTGTCGGGTCGCGAGTAGGGGCGTGACGTCACTCGCGCACCCCGCCCCCTGCTCCTGACTGCGGCTCCCTCTCAGCCAGGCAGCGAGCTAGGGCGTGACACTATGTGCACGCCCCGCCCCCCTGTTTGCGGCTTTTGGCTCAGCTCCTGGCTCCAGGTATGCGGAGCACATTTTTAGGGGAGAATAGCTCAATTTAAAAAAAAAACCTCTCAAGCTTTACCAAGTGTGCAGACTGGCATGTTTTGTTGTGCTCATTAGAGTGCCCATTAAAAGAAACAAAATGTGCCCATCAGATTGCTCCCTTGACATAAAATGTGCCCATCAGTGTGCCCCTTATTTTATGCTAAGGGACACGCTGATGGGCATATTTTATGTTAAGGGACACGCTGACGGGCATATTTTATGTTAAAGGGCACTCTGATGGGCATATTTTATGTTAAGGGGCACGCTGATGGGCATATTTTATGTTAAGGGGCACGCTAATGGGCATATTTTATGTTGAGTGCAACGCTGATTTACACGTTTTGTTTTGCCCATCAGCGTGCCCCCTAACATAAAATGTGCCCATCAGAGTGTCCCCTAACATAAAATGTGTAAAATGTGCCCATCAGAGTGCCCCTTAACATAAAATGTGCCCATCAGAGTGCCCCCTAACATAAAATGTGCCCATCAGAGTGCCCCTTATTTTATATTAAGGGTCACGCTGATGGACACATTTTACGTTAAGGGGCACTCTAATGGGCATATTTTATGTTAAGAGCAACGCTGATGGACACGTTTTTGTTTTGCCCATCTTTCTGAGTCATAGCACAGATTTCAGATTCGGACCTCGGCCCAAAGAAAATTTTGGCGACCGGACCTCCTCGAATTTGAATTCATTACCCCTGTTATATATGATATATTTATGATATACACCAAGTTTTCATTCGTACTTTCCATAACTAGTAGATGGTAAGAAAACAATTACCCACTTCTTTTCTGACCTCACACTAATGAAATTTTACTATCACTGCTAACATAATTAATATTTACAGTTATACTGCCATTCCACCACATAGTTTTAACCTCAATGAACCTCAGGGTTAATGACAATGGCTCCGTTTTGAAATATAAATAGCATTCTCGTTGATTCCATCAATAAAATATTATTTTTAAGCTTCCTAATGTTCACAGTGAAGACACTTACCTGTAGAGGATGATGGTTCCAGATAATGAATGGCTTTTTAAATATCATCTTTATTTAAGCCATAACAACATTACAAGTTTAACAATGCTGAATTTTTCAGTAACAAGTTCTTTAAAAATCATGGTAATTGACATAAAAAGTAAATGAGGCAAAAAGCAACTAGTGGATTTTTTTTCTGGTAACAACCTCAGCTAAATACTTCCTGTAAGCAGTTGTGCTTGTGTGCCCAGTGCTTAGGAGGTATTTGCCTAATTTCTGTTTTAAAAAGTATCTCTTTGCTCCGGTATATTTAGGTATATTTAGCCTGTTTTAGCTTATGCTGCAGTATTTATAAGGAGTTTAGATATGGACTTGACTTATCTAAAATAAGGATTTTTCCTGTTTAAGTCATTTTAATTCTTCACTCATCTTATAGGGGTTGTAGATTGTGAATGTGGGGCCAATTGACTAATTTAAGAATCTTCACACAATAAAAAGCAAATTCCTGTTTACTTATCTCACCTGCAAATAATTGGATAATGAAGGGAATAGTGACACAATATAATGCGTGAAGATTCTCAACTTATTTAGTAAATCAGATTAAGGCCCCTTTCACACATACTGTCCGTTTGTCCGTTTTTCATCCATCCGTTGATGGATGAAAAACAGACATCAATACATCTCTATGTAAAAACGGATGACAACGGATGATCATCCGTTAAGATCCGTTTTCATCCGCTTCTGTCAATGTCCATTTTTTGGAACGAATGAATGCCCTTTTGGATGAAAAACGGATGTAAAAAAAACGGATGAAAAATGGATGAAAAACGGATGAAAACGGACGAAAAAACAGATGAAAAATGGAGGAAAAACTGATACATTTTGACGTGACTGAACTGATGAACTGAACGGACCGTATGTGTGAAAGGGGCCTCATGGCATGCCCTAGCTATTCTAGATTTTTTGATCAAAGACTCTCTGGTATTCTGCAATATTTTATTTTTATTTTATTTTATTTATATGCTTTGAAATAAGGTCTGGTGTTGGTATAAGTATAAGTTGGTATAAGTATTTTTACCAAAAATGTTTTTCTCTCCTTAGTATGGCCTTCCCTGGTTCCTCTACATGCTAATGACTTTTTGAAATAAAATCTTTCTATTTTAATTACATAACTTAATTTACACCCAATGACATCATCAATGGGTCTCCTCTTTGCTTCTCTGTGCAATGCAGGCGATCATAGCTGGTGGAAAGAGCTATCAGAGTGATGGAAAGTGAGGTCTTCAGAAGTTTTGTAGCCCCCTTTCCACTTCGACAACCCTTTGTTTAGGTGCTTCATCAGCTGTTTTAGGTGTTCCATCACTTCAGTTGTAATTTATTTTGTATTTATTCTGATGTGCGAAAAGACACCAATTCGGTTACCTTGTTTTTAACAGAAAAGTTTTGGTAAAATGCAAAATGAGATGATCTAAACTGAAATTTTACAGGGCCGTAGAAAAGGAATTAGCTTTGCAGCCAGGATGACATACAATCTTAAGGGGCAACTGAATTCCAAGTTGTATCAAGATATTCTACAGCAAAATTGTTAAACAAACTGTAGCCCAATTGGCACATTAATGATTTTTCCCATAACCTAACTGGGACTGTCAATGTTATAATAATAATAAATGTGCATGTATTTGATGAATCAAGGTAGTACACTAATAACCTCAATGATTCATACTACAATGGAAGACAAAAACTCTATCCACCTAACAAAAATTGCTATACATGCCTTCTGCTCCTCATTGTTAATGGTGTCAAATTTATAAATTAAATGTTCCTAATAGAGGAGGTTGATTTTAATGAAGGAACTGAGCTGGAGGGAAATCATCAGTGCTTAATTGTGTAAACACCTGTTGTCTTTTATGAAACCTTTGCACATTGCAGAAGGCATTTGAGTAATTTTGACAGTGGCAATATCGCCTGTCATATCTGCTTTCATATTGTACAGTGATGTTTCTGGCCACAGAAATACCATCTACTGGTAAGATGTTTCATTTTTCCTTCAGACATAATAGTTAAATGTTTTCCTCCCTGCCAAATTTGCAAACTCGCAGGAAGGCACACACTATTAATAGCTGGTTTGCTGTCTAGAGAACAATTCAATTTACCAGGATGCACATAATGCACTGTGCACACAAGAACGTTTTTGACCTTCTTGTGCAAATTACCATTGCCTTGAGGAATTTATCTGCTGCAATTCTCTGTGTATGTTAAAATTGCACTTTCTGTTCTCTCTGAAGACAATAGACCTAAAATGGTTTCTTCAACCACAAACTGATATTCTGATTTTTAATGATTATAAGTTAAATCATCCAGCAGCTTGGTTCAACACTCGGGGATCCAAGTGTTGAGTTTTTCCCACTATTGTTATAAATTGTGTTCACTCGTCTGTGCTTGAAGTCTCATTTAAGATCACACTGTTAGAGGAAGAGCTGTTTCAATTTTTCTGTTACATTTTCCTTCATATAAGTTCTTCATATAAGGGCGGCACAGTGGTGTAGTGGTTAGCGCATTCACCTAGCAGCAAGAGGGTTGCTGCTTCGTATCCCAACAATGACACTACCTGTCTGGAGTTTGCATGTTCTCCCTGTGCCTGCGTGGGTTTCCTCTGGACACTCCGGTTTCCTCCCACACTCCAAAGACATACTGGTAGGTTAATTGGATCCTGTATAAAAAAATTGGCCCTACTGTGTATGTATGTGAGTTAGGGACCTTAGATTGTAAGCTCCTTGAGGGCAGGGACTGATGTGAATGTGCAATGTATATGTAAAGTGCTGCGTAAATTAACAGCGCTATATAAGTACCTGAAATAAATAAATTTAACAGCAGAGAATCAACAGCTTGAACTTAAAGCAGAACTCCAGGAAAATTAGACAGTTTCACCAAAGATTCGAAAATCTATTTAGTAGGACTTGCACATCCCTGCCATAGTGCTGGAAGCAAAAACAGACTTCCCGTGTCTCATCTCTGCATTCAACTATTTTATTGGAAATCTATTGAACATTTTACACTGCATTAATTAAACAGCATTAATTAATGTCTTCATACAACTGTGTGCTTTACCTTTATGCTATAAGGCCTGGTTCACACCTAAGCGTTTTTTTAGTGCATTTTCTGTTTTACAGAAATACTGTAGTCCCTTTAACATGGTTTCCTATGAGTCACGTTCATATCTGTGCATTTTATGGAAAGGGCCAGAGATTTTTTTTCTGGTTTTTGGTTCCATAAACTTCAATGGATCAAAAACGTGTAATAAAAATGCAAAATGCACCTGGAATATGCATCAACTGTAACCTGCATAGATGTGAACCAGGCCTTAAAACATCTAACAGCACTGGCAATCACCTCAAGCAATGGACTACCACTTTAAACTAAACCATACTCCCAAACATAGAGACAGTGATATGCTCCAGATGGTGTACAACCATTTATTGCCAGTTACCCAAAGTTACAAATAAAGTTCCACATCACATTGACAACATTGCTCCACCCTTCATATTTACAGTCAGAATTCTGGAAGATTATTACAAATGGAGACAATGAATATGTGCTTTTAGGTATATTACTGAGGGAATGTAAAATTATCCCTCCATATAAATTACCTTAAGTGATGGATAGGGTTGTTTAAATGGTAGCAAATATCCTTTAAAACAAAATTAAAAAGTAAGTGACCCCATACCTACGCATTTACACTAAAATAACTGAGAACCTGGATGACAAAGGTGTGTATCATGGACAGTCATTTGTTTATATTATTTCAGCCTCATTTTCATTTAAATTAATTTTATGAACAGATTACATTTGTGCATCACGTTGAGTTTTCCAGTAACTGGGTACTACTGACCACAGGCATTGTGTGCTGGTTGAATCATCTAGTGATGAATCAGAAGGAGCATGAAGAGTGCATACACATATCATAGTGTGACTACATGTAACTCATATAGATTAAAATTAATGAGTACTACATGACTTATGAGTGGGAGGATAAACTCTTCAGATGTAAGGGAAGCAACAGCTCAACTCACCATATTTCTGGCCTATATGTTACCATGACACCAAATTATATGTCAGTAAATATATATATGATTAATGAATTACTATTTATCATAACTCAGCATTGTAACACACTTAAAAAGATCAGAGAGGTAACCTACATTTTTTAGATGATATAAAGTGACTTCAAATCAAAAAGAACCCCATGCAAAGACAACAAATAATACATATTTGTCCTTTTACCTATGCTGCCAAACTCCACTGTGTTATAGAAAGAGAAGCTTTCTGAAAAATATTTAGCATCTGCCACCTTTCCAATTCAGTCAGATACCTGGACCTCCACTGCATTCTGTAGTTCTTTCTGCCAGCCCCTACATTATTACTGTGTCCTGAAGTGGAGTAGAGGCAGGGGATGCTGAAATTTAGCACTCTTCGAAAAAGAAGTTTGGTTCCTCAGGCCAAAAAGGAGAAAGTGGGATTTTATAGGCAAGTTTAAATATTATTCATTTTATTAAGAAAGGATTACATATAAAAGTAAAAAACAACAAAAGAATAACATTGGTTGCATAGGTAATGGGTATTACACAGTAGATAATTTATGAACCATTTTACTTATTAAATGGTGATTCCTGGTTGTGAAACCCTAGTTCTACAACCAGGAATCACCATTTAATAAGTAAAATGGTTCATAAATTATCTACTGTGTAATACCCATTACCTATGCAACCAATGTTATTCTTTTGTTGTTTTTTACTTTTATATGTAATCCTTTCTTAATAAAATGAATAATATTTAAACTTGCCTATAAAATCCCACTTTCTCCTTTTTGGCCTGAGGAACCAAACTTCTTTTTCGAATTATCACAGGGATGATGGCAACAAATCTATCTCAGTTTTTATATCTCTAAAAAACCACCCCCAAAATTTAGCACTCTTGGAAGTATTGAATGCTAAATATTTTATGGCAAGCTTTTCTCTTCAAGAGTGTGGGGTTTGGTGCTGTTGGTAGTTAGACAAGCAAGCATTTATTGATGTCTTTGCAGAGAGGTCTTCTTTTAGGTTGTTTTTTTTTTTTTTATGTTTTATTTTTAATAGCGAAAGTGTTACTTAAAATGTCATAAATAATTACAAGGCAGACACATCAAAATAATTGATATTCCCACTTAGAAGAGATCTAATAACCAAATGACTAGACATTCCCATAACCAGCCACCGCAAGATTCCAGAGCAGGTGTTTCTCCAAGTACTAGGGATGAGATTTGGACATTGGGTCTACTTTTAGGATGCATTTAGCACAATAAACACCTATTGATTCATACTGAACAGAAAAAATGGATATAAACAAACAATACACAATACACATAGCAAATGGGAACTGTATGTTTTTGATTACATTTTATTTTTAATACACAGATTTTTGACTGTAACACTTGCTCTTGCATGCATACCAAAAACCCTAGATACAATAAATGCAAAATTATTAAAAATATTCCACTGAAATTAATAAACTGTTCAGCTATAAGCATTGGCAATTGATAAAGAACTGACAAGCAAACTTATTTAGAAGGGAAAAAGCAATGTATGAAATGGAGTAATGAAAGAAATCGATCAGCAACCACTTTTATTGATTCTGATTACAGTCAACTAAAATTTGAGAGGTTGCTATTAGTCCTGCCTAAGAGGAGACAATACAAGATACCTACTATAAATGCCTGTGCCCCTTTATGATTTAAATTTACTTTGTTACTGGGGTCGGATCTTCCCTGACTGGATGCTAAATTGACAATTACCATTAAGGCCCCTTTCACACATACGGTCCGTTCAGTTCATCAGTTCAGTCACGTCAAAATGTATACATTTTTCATCCATTTTTCATCTGTTTTTCATCCGTTTTTCATCAGTTGTCATCCGTTTTTCATCAGTTGTTATCTGTTTTTCATCCGTTTTTAGTCAGTTGTTATCTGTTTTTCATCCGTTTTTCGTCAGTTATCTGTTTTTCATCCGTTGTCATCCGTTTTTCATCCGTTGTCATCCGTTTTACGTCCGATCCGTTTTTTTGACGGATGAAAAATAGGGCATTCCTACATTCAAAAAAACGAACATTGACGGAAGCGGATGAAAACGGATGTTAACTGATAATCATCCATTGTCATCCGTTTTTACATAGAGATACATTGATGTCCGTTTTTCATCCGTCAATGGATGGATGAAAAACGGACAAACGGACAGCATGTGTGAAAGGGGCCTAAGCCTGCCTCAGGTCTCAGGGCCCATTCACACTTGGGCGTGTAGCAATGCACACTAATACACCCGTGTTAACATAATGTATGGCAATGCACCTGCTTGAGTGCGGCGATCATCATGAATAGCACCCAATGCATTGCTCAGTTGAACCCATTGCACCTCATCACACTAGAACACATATATCTTGTGTTGGAGTTGCTCTGAGTTGCTAAAAAAGGGTAATGTATTTTTTTTTATCAGTTGTTGTGCATTAGAAGTCTATTCCTATTGAAAAGGCTGCCTTAACACAAGTAACATTAAATGCATGTGCTTTAGCAAATCTTAACAATACGCATTCAATGGAAAGCGAGAATGTGTCCTCAGTGGACACCAAGGACACTCTCATTGGATAGGTAGGTGGTAGTTGGTGGAGTTTAGCCAAGAAATTAGTGCTATTAAACCCAAAACCAAACATTTATGAAATTGCGGCTCACCAATCCTAGATGTAGTGGTTGCATTAGTTTTTTTTTTTAGGCTATGTTCCTTTATTTTTACCTGGGGATATGGACAGTAAGTCTGTTGTTTATCAACTTCCTTTAACCACTTACCCACTGGGCACTTAAACCCCCTTCCTAACCAGACCAATTTTCAGCTTTCAGTACTTTTTTTTTTTCAGTACATTTTGAATGACAATTACTCAGTTATGCAACACTGCACCCTTATGAAATTTTCGTCCTTTTTTCACACAAATAGATCTTTCTTTTGGTGGTATTTAATCATCATTGGGTTTTTTATTTTTTGCACTATAAATGAAAAAAGACAAAAAATTTTGGGGGGAAAAATTATATTTTTCTTCTTTTGTGATTTAAATTTGTTTCAAATTTAGTCATTTTTCTTCATAAAATTTGGCCAAATGTTATACTGCTACATATCTTTGGTAAAAATAACCCAAATAAGTATATGTAGCACCCTCCTAGGTAGGTGCTAGTGAGAAAGTATAGTTTTGAGCATTATCTGCTTACCAGAGGGGCTGCAGATAAATCTATTGTTCTCTGACTACCAGAGAGCAGGATCTGTTAGTGAGGTCTGCTCATTGTGCTCAGTATGCAATTCATTATGTCTGGAGGAGTGTTTCACACTGGTCCTATAGGGAGGCATGTTGGATAGTGGGAGGAAACCTGACAAATGGATGCAGAGGCTTGGATACAGTCCTGGTGATTGGCAGGGGGCAGGTTGCTTCGGTGCATTCTGGGATACTGTATAAAAGCTAGGAGCACATGTACTGCAAGGTCTTTGGCTGGAGAGCAGAGTCCCGGAGGGAGGGGGATGGCTGCCTCCTCCTCTGTAGCAGTGGCATGTGGTTGCAGGCGGTCGTCCTGAGGGCCAGAGGAACAGATAAGAGGAGCTGAACCCAGAGGTACAGGAGAGCTGACTGAAGGGGAGACACTGGAGACCACAGTATCATGAGTACAGGGACTCGTGTCAAGGGGCCTGACCTGGGGGGGGGGGGCACCCCACATGTAGGACAGTCAGTGGACGGGTGTCGGCAGTGAAAAGAGAGAGAATGCTAGTGAGAGTGTCCTGAAGATAACTGCTAATTCACCAAGACATCTTATCAAAAGGAAAGAGACTTAATCCAAATTCACCCATAGTGGCAGGGTGATTCAACAGATAGGAGTCCTCAACCACTTGTGAAAAGTTAATTTGGAGTATCCCACTATTCCTTTCTCCTATCCCTAATTTATAATAAACACAAAAACAACCAAATACCCCTGGACTGATTATTGGAGCGAGCCAAGGAAGGAGAAAGTAAAGACTTGAAACTGTGATTTTTGTATGCTGCTAACTCAGGGGGACCCGAAAGTGTTAAATCTGGCAGTCCTAAGGGGGGCAGTGCTACATATATATTATTTGGTCTTTGTGAATGTTATAGAGTCTACAAGCTATGGTGCCAATCATTGAAAATTGATCACACCTGATGTACTGATGGCCTATCTTATTTCTTGAGACCCTAACAAGCCAGGACAGTACAAATACCCCCCCCCCCTCCCCCCAATTGACCCCTTTTTGGAAAGGAGACATTCCAAGGTATTTAGGAGGCATGGTCAGTTTTTTTTAAGTTGTAATTTTTTTCCACAATTCTTTGCAAAATTAAGATTTTTTTTTCCTTTTTTCACAGAATGGTCATATTACCAGGTTATTTCTCACACACTGTATAGGCATACTTGCAATTACACCCCAAAATACATTCTGCTACTCCTCCTGAGTATGGCGATATCACATGTGTGAGACTTTTACACAGCCTGGCCACATACAGAGACCCAACATCCACGTAGCACCTTCAGGTGTTCTAGGAGCAAAAATTACACATATAATTTACTGACAACCTATCACACTTTTGAAGGCCCTGGAGCACCAGGACAATGGAAACACCCACATTATGACCCCATTTTGGAAAGCAAACACCCCAACACATAATCTAGGAGGCATAATGCATCTTTTGAACATGTCATTTTTTTCCACAAGTTTTTGAAAAATGTGGAAAGAAAACGAAAATGCATTTTTTTTACACAAAGTTGTCCATTTATAAGATATTTCTAACACATAGCACGTACATAGCAAAAATGACACCCCAAAATACATTCTGCTACTCTTCCGGAGTATGGCGATACCACATGTGTGAGACTTTTACACAGCCTGGCCACATACTAGAGTCCCAACATGCAGGGAGCACCATCATTTCCTGACTTCCCATTACAATTTTGTGAGGCAGTGTAGGGCACTGATAAGCACTGTTGTGGCACTGATGTGGCATGGATGTGGCACAGATGAGCAATGATGTGGCATGGATGTGGCACGAATGAGCACTGATGTGGCATGGATGAGCACTGATGTGGCATGGATTTGGCACTGATGAGCAATGATGTGGCATAGATGTGGCACGAATGAGCACTGATGTGGCATGGATGTGGCACTGATGTGGCACAGATGAGCACTGATATTGCATGGATGTGGCACAGATGAGCACTGATATTGCATTGATGTGGCATGAATGAGCACTGACGTGGCATGGATGAGGCATGGATGAGCACTGACGTGGCTTCGATGAGGCATGGATGAGCACTGACGTGGCATGGAAGTGGCACAGATGAGCACTGATGTGGCACAGATGTGGCACGGATGAGCACTGATATGGCATGGATGTGGCATGAGTGAGAGTACTGATGTTGCACGTTTGAGCACTGACGTGACATGGATGTGGCACGGATGAGCACTGACAGGGCATGGATGAGACACAGATGACCACTGACGTAGCATGGATATGGCACGGATTAGCACTGATGTGGTATGGATATGGCAGGGATGAGGACTGATTTGGCATGGATATGGCACGGATGAACATTGATGTGGCATAGATGTGGCACGGATGAGCACTGACGTGGCATGGGTGTGGCACGGATGAACACTGATGTGGCATTGATGAGCACTGATGTGGCATGGATGAGCCACGGAGGAGCACTGAGGGGGCATGGGTTGGCACAGATGAGGCATGGATGTGGCATAGATGGGCATGAATGAGGCACAGATGGGCATGGATGAGGCATGGGTGGGCATGAATGAGGCATGGATGGGGCACGGATGGGCATAACTGAGGAATGGAGGAGGCAGGGGATGAGTGCAGCTGCAGTCTCTCTCCTCTCCTCGCATCGCTGTGTACAGCGTGCGAGGAAAGAACTGAACCGGCACTGGTTTGTTGACAGCTGATCGCTCCATCATTGGACGGAGCGATCACGTGGTAGGGCCACTGTCATTGGGCCTTTATCACGATCCGTGATGCGCTGAGTACCTTGGACTCGGCGAGCACGGACACTTACTTGTGGGTGCCCAAGGGGGCGCGCAGGAAGTGTGATTCTGGGAGAATGTCATTCTACAAAGTAGCAGTTAGAAAGCTGAGACAAACCATTTATCACTGACAGGGGTGCTTACAATGGTTAGCTTTTATTTATTGTTGTAAAAGCTTTATCTCAAAAGGAAGAAAAAAAACATTGCTGTAACTGATTATAATATGTTAGCTGCTAGTCTAAAGCCTAGTGCACACTACTAGTTTTTTTTTTTCTTTTGCTCAACCCAGGTAGCTGAATGAAAAAAAGCTGACAGCTCAGGTCGGAGTGGCTGTATTAACTATGCAATGTTAGCACAGAGACCTTAACCTCTCTTCTATTGTGTTCTGACAGGGGGACGCCACTCCCACCAGAACGTGTCGGTTAACACTCTCAACCTGGCTGTGAGCGCTGATGGGGAGCCGATCAGCAGACCTCTTTTTTGGTCATGCCCCTTCGACAGAAGCCGGCAGAACGGACCGCCTGCAGTGCACACGGGCCAAATGTCTGATGGTTTCTATTGAACTGGCCAATGCCGCCCAACATTCGGCTTTACACTCTCCTCTCCTTAGACTGACAAAGGTGTCTGCTTTACTACTTCATCCAGATTGGAGGCACCCTAAGACAAGAAGTGTGTTACTGGCTTGATCACCAGATAAAAAAAAAAAAGGCTTGAAGCCACCTCATCTAATAATTGGTAGGCTGCAATATATTACATTTTTGTTTTTGGTTTAATATTGCTTTAAGAAAAATCAAGTCCATGTAATAAAGTGAAACTAGATAAGGTAGGTTTAGAATAGTCTTTTGTTTAACCGGTTGCCGACCGCCGCACGACTATTTACTGCGGCGGTCAGCCCCGGCCAGGCAGAGTGACGTAGATCTAGGTCACTTGCCTGTCACTTCCTTCTGAGCCTATAGCGGGCGAGCGCACGCCCGCCGCGGCTCATTCACAGGGAAGTCAGTGCGTGTGACCGGCGGACCCGATGTCCGCCGGTCACTCGCCGATCGTCGGTAGAGAGGGAGAAAGTCAGGCGGCTGATGTAAACAAGCCGCCTGTCATTCTCCCCTGTGTAGAAACAGTGATCAAACAGTTCTACTATGTAGGACCGTTGATCACTGTTCCTACACTAGTAGCCACAGCCAATCACAGTAAAAAGCACGCCCCTAGGGACACACTTAACCCCTCCCTCCCCAATAAAGTTAACCCCTTCCCTGCCAGTGTCATTTTGCAGTAACAGTGCATATGTATAGCACTGATTACTGCAGTAATGTCACTGGTAACCCCAAAAGTGTCGAAAATGTCAGTCAAGGGTCCGATCTGTCCGCCGCAATGTCGCAGTACCGCAAAAAAAATTGCAGATCGCCGCCATTACGCGTTTAAAAAAAAACACCAAAAATGACAGAAATCTTTCCCTTAGTTAGTAAACGCAATAACTTTTGCGCAAATCAGTCAAAATACGCTTTTTGCAATTTTTTTTACCAAACATAGGTAGCAGAAAACAAATTGGCCAAAAATGTTAAAAAAATTTTGATTTTTACATTTTTTTGGGGGGGAATTTCATATAAAAAAAATGTGAAAAATATTGTTATTTTTGCAAAATTTACGCTCTTTTTTTGTTTATAGAGCAAAAAGTAAAAATCGCACAGGTGATCAAATACCACCAAAAGAAAGCTCTGTTTGTGGGAAAAAAAGGACGTCAAATTCGTTTAGCACGGCAGCGCAATTGTCCGTTAAAGTCACGCAGTAAAAAATCGCAAAAAAAACCCTGGTCAGGAAGGGGGTAAAATCCCCTGGGGCTTAAGTGGTTAATAGTGAAGGCAGGATATTGCATTTTTATTTTATGAGTTGAGGTTCACTTTAGAGATAAACTGCACTGGGATCCATTTGGAGCAAAAACCACATGTTGTAAGCTGAGCTACCTTACCTTCTGTGGAAAGAAAATAACTATTATTTGTAAGGTCAACATGACTCTCATTCATGTGAATGATTTAGTAAAATTAGGAGCTGAACCTTTCACACCAGCGGACCACCCGTTGTTCTCTATGGGGCGGCGGATGTCAGCAGACATGTGTCCGTTGTCAACTGCCGGCATCCGATCTGACCCCCTAAAAACAGCCTGATGGCGATTCATTCCTCATTTGTTTGGCAGATCTGATCGGATGACAATCAGATGAAAACAGATAGCCAGCTTGTTTCCATCCGACCACCCCATAGAGAACAGCGGGCTGTGTCCATGTCCACACTGCATAGTGGAGCAGACACAGACTTGTCATAGACCTGCTCAGCGAGGATCAGCAGAGAGATCCCCCGCTGAGCAGGTGGATCTGCTTGGACAGATTCTGCTCTGTTTGAAAGGGGCCTTATGCATTTAATAGCTGTTTATGAAGGTTAGCATATACAGCGTCAGTTTTTCAGTTATCCCAATACAGGAAAGATAGAGGCAGCAGATTATTTAGGGGGTCTGGTTTAGAACATTCATTAATGGAATTTAATTAGCCACTCTAAAGACTAAATTGGTAAAGGCACACTGAAGTCTTTTAAACGTTGTCCATTATGTGAAAATGATTAATTAATAATGAATAATGTAAATAAATATTTGCTTGTGTTAATATGTTAAAAACCTTGTTTCTTTGAATAGTTTATAATTATACACGCACAAAAGTATGGTCATGTTTTTATTGCCTACACTGGCTCTGCTTTCTGCTTGTTGATTCTGTTATCTCACTGCAAGCCTACCAGACAGCCGCTGTCTAATTGAAAACAATAGACCATCTGCAGTCTCTAATGATGCAAAACAGCCACAATGTTAGCCAAAGGCCATGTGATTTGGGATGCCAAAGCCTTACGTCACATGAGGGCACAGGTTTTTTAATCGTGGTATGAATTACAGCTATTTTTTCAACATAAAATGGGATTTGGTACTGTTGACATGTGCTGTATTGATTCATGTGAAATGTGAATTTTAATGATAAATTCGCTTTAACGACAAAACGACATATTCCAGAATGGCAAGAAATTGTTTGAAAAAAAGAGCCAAGCTATGCGGGTGATTTTCCATCACGCCACTCTGGGACAGAAAATCTCCAGCAGATAGAAAAATGTAAAATCCAGTAATCCAAAATACTGGTTTATTTGCTAGGACATGAAATAATGTGTATTATTTTGAACATTTGTGATTGATCCAGAACAGTGAACAGTGTGGGTCTTGATGACAAAAAATGTCATCATTTCATTGTAGATGAGCAAAACTGAGAGTTTTATTTATTTATTTATTTTTTTAATGTTGCAATTTTGTCAACATGCATTAGAGTCAAAGGGGAAGGCAAAATGAACCAGTTGTGGACATTGAGAGTGCTACTCCCATCCAAACAAAACGTAATCAAAGTACACAGGTGTGTAGTACATCCTATCCTTCTGCCCCTCTGCAGCTACTTCTCCCCCTCACACTTTCTGGCAATTCCCAAATGTCAAAATAACAGTCGGAAGTTACTGTGTAAATACAGCAGCTACAATAGCTGCTGGTTCAAAAAAATGGCTTTCTGACACTAGAGTTTATTTACTAAAGCTCAAGAGTGCAAAATCAGACTCACTTCTGCATAGAAACCACTCAGCTTCCGGGTTTTACTGCCAAAGCTTAACCACTTAAGCCCCGGAGGATTTGGCTGCTCAAAGACCAGGGCCTATTTTGCGATTCAGCACTGCGTGACTTTAACGGACAATTGCGCGGTCGTGCGACGCTGTACCCAAATGAAATTGACGTCCTTTTTTTCCCACAAACAGGGCTTTCTTTTGGTGGTATTTGATCACCTGTGCGAGTTTTATTTTTTGTGCTATAAACAATATAAACAATTTTTCACATTTTATTTATATGAAATTCCCCCCCAAAAAATGTAAAAATCTAAATTTTTTAACATTTTAGGCCAATTTGTTTTCTGCTACATATTTTTGTTAAAAAAATAGCAATAAGCGTATCTTGATTGCTTTGCACAAAAGTTATTGCGTTTACTAACTAAGGAAAAGATTTATGTCATTTTTATTGTTTTTTTTTTAACTAGTAATGGTGGCGATCTGCGATTTTTTTTGCGGGACTGCGACATTGCGGCGGACAGATCGGACCCCTGACTAACATTTTTGACACTTTTGGGGGTACCAGTGACCTTACTACAGTAATCAGTGCTATACATATGCACTGTTACTGTAAAAATGACACTGGCAGGTAAGGGGTTAACTTTATTAGAGATCCAGGGGTTAAGTGTGTCCCTAGGGGCATGCTTCTAACTGTCAAGGGGCGTGGCTTTTGATGTAACCACAGAGACATATGATCCTACATAGCAGGATCGTATAGTCTCTGCTGTTACACTAGGGAGAATGACAGGCGGCTTTGTTTACATTAGCCGCCTGCCTTTCTCCCTCTCCAGCGGGAGATCGCGAGTGAGCAGCAGACATCTGAGCCGCCTGTCACTCGCGCGGGGATGGCCGTGAACGAGCGGGGGTGCGCCTCCGGCGGTGCACGCTCGCCCCCTACAGGCTCCTGGGCGAGCGAGGTAGTACTACGCCGCTTTGCCCAGGAGGGGCTGACTGCCACAGTAAATGTACTTGCGCGGTCGGCAAGCGGTTAATTGAACGAGCTGAGGTTAGAAGCCCATTGGTTTCTATGCAGAAGTGAGCCTTATTTCACACTCTCCAGCTTTAGTAAATAAACCCCACTGTGTTTATAAACACTGTTCATAAGCGAGATAGAGTGATACTATGTATCATTTATCTGCAGATCAAATGGATGAGCTGTGATCTGCATATAATGTTAGTTAAAGCCCAACTCCAGGCAACTACAAAATGATCCCTTGCAGTGGGATACACTTCCTACAATATATTCTATTCTCGTGAGCTTAGACCCTAGGAGAATGGATGCTGCAGAATTCTCTTATCCTGGGAGGCCCTTAAAAGATGCGACTTGCTGAGAGCTGAGTAATTGGCTTTGAGGAATTACGTGGTTGTCCCCATTGGATGGAATAGATGAGCAACTGGCTGACAAAGTAGTTTACACAAGAACCTTTGTTCGCTTCTCGGCCTTTTGGCTAAGATGAAGTGTAGTATCTGTTCTTATCAGTTGGTATGGACCTTGATGGTTAGTATCGGCAGGGGCTAAAATGAACCAGGATGCCCCAGGAGAATCTGGGGGACTGGGAAGTAGGCACTGTCAGAAAAAGCCGGATGGGTCCATTGCCTTCTGATTTGAATGGGATTCGCCCCTATCAGTTTGAAGGGAGCGGGAAAGCCGGTGTTGGCACTCACATCAGTTAGTACTGCTCCTGGGTTGAACCTCTCCTTTAAGGGAGGGCCTTTTTCCCCAGTTGAAGGCAGGCTCTCCCTAAGCTGTCTACATTCCTAGCCTCCTGGTAGGTAAGGGCTACACCGGGTCTGGCTGGGGGCCGAGACCAAAAAAAGCCGTGGTGTACGTGCCCCTGGGGTAGCAGCCCAGGGGTGCCTTAATTCTCACTGGTGAGGGGCAGCTCGCCTTGAGTTTTTCGGCACCTTGGTCACTGCACCATACACACTTTTTTCACACCTGTCTCTTGGGCCAGGCCTTTTGGCTTAGACCAGAGGAATTTTTATTCCGGCCGAAAGGCCTGCCTTTGTACTTCACATTGGCACTTAAGCACTTCTCCACTTCCCTTCCCCCACCTTTTTGTTTGTGTGTGGTTTTCTTTGTTGTGTGTCACTTCACTTTCACCTTTTTCTTCCTGCACGACGAGTACGGTGTGGGTCTTCGGGCCTGCCTTGAACGTCTTGGGAGGGGGCGGATATGGCCTTCTGGCTTAGTTTACCCTCTATCATGGGGTCTCCCTTCGGGGGAGCCCCACCTAGTACGTGGGGAGGGCTGTTTTGGCAGTCCCCCTAGAGAATGGGGTTTGCCTGGTTTCGGCCAGGCAGACCATTGGAAGTACCTCAGTCCCTGTCAGGAGTCTTGCGCCCCGGGGGGATCAAGGTCAGGGTCCAACCTCTTCGGAGGGAACGACCATTTCGCACACCCTGTGCAGTTTTTGTGTTCTTCACATATGCGTGTGTGCACTTTTTATGCACCGGGTGTAAGTCTTTTGAGTGTGTTCACACACCACGGGCTTTAAAAAAAAAAAAAAAAGAACCTTCTCAGCTGCCTGCCTTAAAAATCAAATAGAAATATCAATAGACTCTCTAAGAATTCAAAGTCTACAAGCTAAATGGTTCCCACAGTCTGTAAGAAAAGACTGAGAGTTAGAGGGATAAAGTCCTTTGAAGAGGATTCAAACTAAAGCCCCGTACACACGTACTGATTGTCGGCCGTAAATATTCGGCCGACGACCGATTGGCCGATTGTAGGCTTGTTAGTATGATGCTTCCGACAGCCGACAGGCCGCATTTTAGGCCGAACAGAATCTGTCGTGCAGGCATTAAAATTTTTGTTGGCCAACACCAGGACGGCCGATTGTTCGCCAGTCAGTACAGATTTCGGCCGACAGACAGCAGATTAGCAAGACTGGGCATGCTCAGAAAAGAAAAAAGACAAGGAAAGTTAACCATCACATGACATCACTTCTGCAGTCGGCTGTTGTTGGCCGACAAAATTCGTGTGCAGTGTTTTGCAGTTTTCAACAGACACGACAGCCCTGGACAAAAGACGGCCGATCGTTCGGCCGACGATCAGTACGTGTGTACGGGGCTTTAGTCTGGTGATTAAAGATGGAAACCAACTGTGTTTTGGGGTATTCTGATTCATTACTCACCTTCCCATATTTTTGCTTTTTAGTTAAGTTTATTTAACCAAAGTGAACGTTGCCCATTTTTATTAGACAACCTGTTCCTCAAGGACATTAACCTGATAAAGTGAAGCCTGAGTATGCCTTGAGGCAGGACACACAGTGTAAACTACATATAGGGTATGAATCTGACATGTGTTCCTAAAAACAGTGTTTTGTTGGGAAGGGGCTATGTGTAAAATATTTATAGAAGAATATCTTTGGGGCTACGGATTGATGTTGGTTCATGCAGTTGTCTCTGAAGTGTTCTCTGCTTACCACTGGAAGTATAAACAATGGATTGTCCATGCAGGTCCTCACACTAGATAGTTGTCTAAGGACTGGTTCAACCAGAATCACACAGGAATGTTGTGGGCATTTTTGTGTGATTCCTGCGTGTTCCCCTGCAGTGCAGTTTTCAATCCATTTATTTGAAAGGGCTGAAATCACACTGGATCGCACCAAAGTGCATGGTACCATGCGATCTGGTGCCTGCAAATGCCCTGTATTTGAGATCAGTGTTTGGGGTGCCATTAACAATGTATTGGCACCTGCAGCAGATCGAAAAAGCAGTGCGTTTTGAACATAGTGCTGGAATGTGCACTGAATGTGAGATCTGGTGCAAACCGCCCCCAAGGCCTTAAGGACACAGGGCGTTTTGCAAATTCTCCTAGAAGCCTTTCCTCCTAGCAACAGCATTTTGAAAGAAAAAAGGCCTGACACTTGTAAAATTGTCTAAAGCTTTTCCAAACTTTTAGGGGCACGCACAGGCATCAAGAGCTTGGGCATTAATTAATTTTGTTGGCCAGAATAATAATTTATTCTGGCCATTGAAATGATTTAACTCCCAAGCACTAAACGGGCCTAGTGTTTAGACGCTTTTTGTCTGACAAAACTCTGCTACTCCTGGATGCACTTGCAGTGTTTTGTAGTTGTTGATTTTGCATTCATTGCTAAAGATTGGCCAAAGCATGCGCCTGACCTGTATGCTTTGGCCAATCACAGCACAACGTCCTATCAGAGCCATGATTGGCCAAAAGGGAGGGTGCCTTTGGCCAATCATAGCTCAGGGGCTGAGTCCACGCCCCACACTATATAAGGCTGCTGCTAACATGGCAGCCGTGTATAGTGTGTGATAATAGAGATTAGGCAGGTAGTTAGTGGATAGTGTGTTGAGTTAGTTTAGTGCAGTAAATGTAGTGTACAGGCATACCCCACTTTTAAAATGTATAGATATGTTGAGGTCCTGGGTCCCCTCTCGGTGCTTCCCAAGATTTGTGTCCCTGTCACTTATAGTTCGGGAGCAGTGTCATGCCAAGCCAACCAAGATTTCCCATAGACGCCAATGTTAAAGACAGGGAGCAGTGTCATGTCAAGCTCACCAAGATTTCCGATAGATGTCAATGAGCACTAAAAGCTGAAAAATGGTCAGGGTAGAAAGGGGGTGAAAGTACCCTATATTTAAGTGGTTAAGGGGAACCCTATGAAAGAATTTTAATAAAAAATGGCGTGGGGGTCCCCCCCAAAATCTATACCAGGCCCTTTGGGTCTGGTATAGATTTTAATTGGAACTCCACGCCAAAATTAAAAAAAAAAAAAAAACTATGTGGGCACCCCCCCCCCCTCAAAATCTATACCAGACCCTTGTCCGAGCATGCAGCCTGGCAAGGGGTCCCTAAGTGAAGGGGTATCAGGTACATCGTACCCCTACCGATTCACCAAAAATGTGTAAAAAAGTAAACACCACAGAACACAGTTTTTGGAAAGTCCTTTATTAAAAAGAAAAAAAATAGTGTCCCTCGATGTAAATCCATTGTCAATCACGAAGACAGCCGGATCCGCAAAATAGAAAAAATTCAAAAATGCTTTGCCTCTTTAAAAGCTACCCGCCACCTGCCTACTCTTCAGCTTTGAAGAGTTCTTTTATAGGCAAGGGGTGGGGCCACCCAGTTACAGAACCCCCCCTTATGATGTCACATGATTTCATGGGACGTCAGAAGGGGGCGTGTCTAAATCCAATAACTTTGTTTTATGTCGTCCTAATTAATGCAATGGATGGTATCCTATTATGTATGTTTTGTTGGTACAATTGCTGGTAATTAAACCTATAGTATACAATGTGAACAGTACATCAATACAGTTATCGCTTCCTGGAAATGTACCAATGAAATATACCAGAAATTATCAATTACATCAGTAAGCAACAGTAAACATCTAACCCAGCTGCTAAAATGCATGTACAGTATATTCCTTCTTAAAGTAGAACTTTAGGCAAAACTTTTTTTTTTTTTCCCCATTTTGGATTTCCCTTTAATTCGTGTCCCATAGCCGAACAGGACGTGAGAGTAGATCCCTGCAAATTAGGGTAATTCCTTGGGGACTCCCCCGGTCACCAGAACTAGTGTCCCCATTGGAAGATTTACCATCTATTACTTTTCTGGAGACAACCCAAAATTTCGATTTTCTTTTACGTTCACTTTCACTGATAATGGGAAAACAGAGCAGGTGAATCTCCCGAATACGGACATAAACAGCAATAAAAACTGAAAGGGGTTTTAAATCCTCTCCACTCTATCCAAAACTAGAAAAAAAAAAAAAAAGCTTTGCCTTTAGGTATACTTTAATATTTTTTATGACTTACACTTTACAACAGTCAGTTTCAACATTGTTCATACTGAAGGGAAAATATTGATCTATAGATGCTCTAAGAAAAAGAAAACGTAGGAGGATGTAATAGGATATAGTAAGACAGAACACCCATTTATAAAAAATGGACACGCAGATATGACAAGAAAACAAATCAGACAAATAAAATAGCACAGAATGTCTGGATAAAAGGTTATTCTTACACACATCAATAAACAAAAGGGAGTAAGGTTTACATGATTTGAAAATAAGTTTAGCTTTATTCTACAAAAATATGATATAAAAGTAGAACTAAAGGCAAATTTTGTTTTTTCTTTTTTTTTTTTCATTTTGGATCGAGCATGGGAAAGTTATAATCCCTGTCAGTTTTTCGCTATCTGTGACACCCTGGAGAAAATTCCCCTTCACTTCCGGTCCCATAGCCAAAATGAAAAGTGAAGGAATCCTGGGATGTCACCAGGCTCACCAGAACAAGTGTCCCCATTGGACGATTCCCCTTCTATTATTGTTCTGGTGTCAACTGAAAATGTGGCAATTTCTTTTACTTTTCATGATAACAGTAAACAGGACAAATAGAGGGCAGACAGGGGCACAGACAGCAATAAAAAACCTCAGCAGCATCCCTTGGCTCTGAGGAAGGGGGTTTGCGCTCGAAACGCGTCAACCCAGCCACAGTGGTTTATTATGTGGTACACAGCAGGCCATCCAGCATTGCGTAGTACCCTGGCCACCTTGGAGACCCTATGTTGAACATGTTGTTATGTGCGATATTCACATCTGGTTTGTGAGTATAATGCTTATTTTATACTATTTTAATACATTTTTAAAATTTTTAGTGGTGATGCACTAGGTCGGTGTGCCCTTTCTTTTTTATGTTGTCTTTCAGTTGTTTTCGGACACCCTTGGTCCTGAGGGGGCGGCAAGACCAATAATCATATCCATCTAAGCCCGTTGGAAGTGTTCCTCTTTTTTTCCCCACCATTGTTTTTTCACTAGAGCGCAGGAAGTTTATTTTGCAGCAATAAAAAATGGACAGGTGTTCTAATCCATCTCTACTCTATCCAAAAAAAAAAAAAAAGAATTATACAATAAATACTTTCTATGAAAAAAATACAGCTAATGCTATCTATACATAGATAATGCTCTGCATAAGTAATCTGAGATGTTTTGATTTTCACAAGCTTAAGCTGGATACACACTATACAACTTTTGTTGTTAGACTTTCTTTAGATTTACCTTTACTATGTAGTGCAAGGGCCTGCCTGATTACATACTAATTGAAAATGTTTAGGTTTGACCTCATATTATATGGTTTTGGTAAAAAAAAATCTAAAGACAATTGTATAGTAGTGTGTATGGCCCATAAGACTTTAAAGAAATGACTGAATTTTATAGACACAACTCAACTATAGGCAACTCACTAACTGCCTAGCAAAATAGGTTAATGCAAAAAGAAAAAAAAAATAGAGAGAGGAACTACAGCGCCACCTGGTGGAATTAAAAAGAAACATCTCAGCTAAAAATATTTACTAATTAACTGCAGAAGCAATGCACATGTCTCATTCCATTAAATTCCATGTGAATACCTTCTGTTTTAAGAAAGGCTTTTACATTGCTTTAATCCCTTCTTACCATGACCAGTGGTTATACTATCAATTTATTCACAGTAAGTACTGCAGTAAGCTGAATAAAAATACAAACACATACTGTATATATACACTGTATATTTTATATATAATATTTAGCCTCCTGGCTGTTTGGTCTGTTTAGACCCTCAGCCTACTTCAGCAAATAATACATTTTCCCTTCGGCATCCAAATGGTCAGAGAGTTTCAAGACCTGTCTACACACGCACTGCTCTTGCAACATTTTGTCTCCTTGCTTTAAGATTACTCCCTTTTGTAGACAACACCCACCTGACAATCAACTTAACATCTGCTCTGACACTGTGCAAGCTGAAACAGGCACCGTCTGCACCTTTACACAATGAAAGACCATCCCTCTGTCAAGCGATATATATATATATATATATATATATATATATATTAAGCTGCACAATATGAACCCTGGTGTAAAGGGGAACTCTGATGTAAGGGGGTTTCTGCCCACCAAACCTCCCACTTACATCAGTGTTCCCAGCATTCCCCCTTAAATTAGGGTTCCCAAAGCCCCCTTACATCAGAGTCAACCTTACCCTAATGTACTCAATCATAGGCATTGGATGGTGGACTAACTTACCTAAGGATGGAGGCTCAGGCACAGGGGAGGGCTGGCAGCCTTAGGTCTGGGGGGCAAGTCCAGTCAAGTGGCCCATTGAACCACCGAATTGGCTCACCATCCATCTGCACCACATTTCCTGCACAGAGAGATAGAGAGAGACTGCTCCACATTGCCCACAGAGAGAGAGAGAGACACACTGCTCCACATTGCCCACACAGAGAGAGGCAACCCCACATTGCCCCAGAGAGAGACAGAGAAAGACCACTCCACATTGCCTGCACAAAGAGTGGGAGAGACTGCTAGACACTGCCTGCACAGAGAGAGAGAATGCTTCAGACTGCCTGCAGAGAGAGGGGAGACCACTTCACATTGCCTGCACAGAGAGAGAGACTGCTCAACATTGCCTGCACAGCAAGAGAAAAACCGCTCCACATTGCCTTCACAGAGAGATACCACTCCACAACATTGCCTGCACAAAGAGAGAGACCTCTCCACAGCACTGCCTGCACAGAGAGGGAGACCGCTCCACATTGCCTGCACAGAAAAAGACCACGCCACATTGCCTGCACAAAGAGAGAGACCACGCCACAATGCCTGCACAAAGAGAGAGACCGCGCCACATTGGCTGCACAAAGAGAGAGACAGCTCCACATTGCCTGCACAGAGGGACCGCTCCACATTGCCTGCACAGAGAGAGAGAGAGCCAGAGAGACTGCTCCACATTGCCTGCACAGAGAGAGAGACTGCTCCACATTGCCTGCACAGAGAGAGAGAGAGAGAGAGAGAGAGACTGCACCGCATTGCCTGCACAGAGAGAGAAAAACTGCTCCACATTGTGTGCACAGAGAGAGAGAGACTGATCCACATTGCCTTCACAGAGAGAAAGAGACTGCTCCACATTGCCTGCACAGAGATATACTGCGCCACATTGCCTGCACAGAGAGAGACTTCTCCACCTTGCCTGCACAGAGAGCTACTGCTCCACATTGCCTGCACCAGTGGCGGATCCAGGGGGGGCATCGGGTCAATTGCCCCCCCCCCCCCGAAAATAATATTTCCCCCTTACTCCAGTCTGCACCAGCCCAGAGTCCCAGACACAGTCCCGCAGCCGAGTTCCGAACTACCTTTCTCCCCAGCAGGCCAGCGGCGCGGCGGAGCTGAAAGCTTCTCTTGTAGTCCCTTTACCGCGCCGCTGACCTATACAGCAGCCGCGGCCGCAGTGAGTGCCCTGGTTGCTATGCTATCACCGATTGGCGTCTAGCAACCAGTGACGTCACCGGTCCTGAGGAGGGGAGGAGGAGAACGAGGCCCCTGCATCCCTGCATCCACAGGGGGAGCCTCCTTCCTCGCGCGCTTAGAGTGCTGGCTCCACCCACCTCCCGCTGGCTCCAGCAGCTTCTACAAGCCAGGCACCGACCGAGGAAAAGAATCTGATTCTGAGCAGTGACAGTGACCGACACAGTGACAGAGAGTAAAGACTAGTACAAAAGTGAGTACAATTTAATGTATGTATTAAAGGAAAAAAAAAAAAGTGCCCTGCCCTTTGCCATTAATGTTAAAGCAGAGTTCCAACTTCCACCCATTTATAATAAGATGCACTGACTGAATCCCATTTAAAATGCTTTTACCAATGCAAACTATTTTTTTTTTTTTTTGTAAGGAAATACCGTTTTTCTTCTTTATTCATCCGCACTTCCGGGTCCTGCTGCCTATAGGTGATTACGTTATTCGCAAGGGCTCCTGGGATAGCGGCATCATGTATCCCAGCAGCCCTTGCGAATCCTAGTGACGAAATCTTGCGTTATTTCCAGACTGGCACCAGCTGTTCTCAGGGATGTATTGCATTCAGTCTGCGCTCTGCCCCGCCTCCTCTCAGTGAGCTCTACAGGATGCGAGGCGGAGCGCGGACTGAATGCAATATATCCCTGGGAATAGCATCGTGACAATTTTTGGGGAAAAAATACACTTATGTGAATAAAAAAAAAAAAAAAAGAAAACTGTAAAGTTAGCCCATTTTTTTTCTCTAATGTGAAAGATAATATAACGCGGAGTAAATAGATACCCAGCATGTCATGCTTCAAAACTGCACACGCTCACGGAATGGCAACAAACTTTTTTACTTTTTTTACTAATCCCCATAGGCGTTGTTTTAAAAATTTCTACAGGTTACAAGTTTAGAGTTACAGAGGGGGTCTAGGGCTTCAATTATTGCTCTCGCTCTAACGATTGCGGCGATACCTCACATGTGTGGTTACATATGTGGACGCGACTTGCGTATGTGTTCGCTTCTACACGCGAGCTCAGAGGGACGGGATGCTTAAATTTTTTTTTCTTATTTATTTTATTTTTTTTTCTTTACACTGTCCCTTTTAAAAAAAATTTTGATCACTTGTAAACATCCCTTGTAATAGAAATAAGCAGGACAGGTCCTCCTCGATGTGAGATCTGGGGTCAAATCGACCTCACATCTCACATTAAGTGCCGGTTCACATTTCTGCGATCACAGAGATCACATGTAATTCAGAGTGCACTGTTATTATTACCCTTGTAATAATAAAGTTATATGTGGTTAAACGTATCCTGTCTGTTTGTAATGTAATATTCTAATGTGGAATGATAAATGTGTCACTGTTTTAAACAAGGTTAGGACCGTATAATACGTTAAAAACAGTTCTGTAAGCAACACCTTTTTTTCTGGCAGTGCCCCTCCCGAGACTAGACTCTGGATCCGCCCCTGGCCTGCACAGAGAGATACTGCTTCACATTGCCTGCACAGAGAGAGACTTCTCCACCTTGCCTGCACAGAGAGATACTGCTCCACATTGCCTGCACAGAGAGAGACTGCTCCACCTTGCCTGCACAGAGAGATAGAGACTGCTCCACCTTGCCTGCACAGAGAGATAGAGACTGTTCCACATTGCCTGCACAGTGAGAGAGAGAGACTGCTCCACATTGCCGGCACAGGGAGAGGGACCACTCCACATTGCAGTTTCTCTGTGGAGACAATGTGGAGCAGTCTGTCTCTGTGCAGGCAGTGTGGAGCAGTCTCTCTCTCTCTCTGTGCGGGAAGAGTGCAGCGGTCACTCTCTGCGCGGGCAGAGTGCAGCGGTCACTCTCTGTGGGGGCTTCTCTCAGCAGGGGCGATCTCTCAGAGACTGCTCCGCATGAATGCCACCTGAGGCAGAGAGCCTGCGCCTTCCCCACTCCTATTACACAGATCAAAGAGACTGCAGGAAGATGAAGGCAAAAGACTGTGCTGTCACTGCCGCCACACTAAGCGCTACTTGTGGAGTCTGGGCCTTCTCTGGTGAGTGAGCACCACACCACTGGGTAAGTCAAGCGAGCAGTTACAGTAAGTGCAGCAGGCTAAACACGCTAGTCCTGCTGTCTCCCTGGGCATGACCGCCAATACTAGGCATCAATACTAGGGGTTATTACTGTGTACACTGGCACCATTACTATGGGTTATTACTGCGTAAACTGACACCATTACTAGGGGCTATTACTGCATAAACTACCACCAATACTTGGGGCTATTACTGCATAAACTGGCACCAATACTAGGGTTTTTTACTGTGTAAACTGGCACCAATACTAAGCTATTACTGCGTAAATTGGCACCAATACTAGGGGCTATTACTGCATAAACTGGCACCATTACTAGGTGTTTAATACTGTGTAAACTGGCACCAATACTAGGGGCTATTACTGCGTAAACTGGCACCAATACTAGGGGCTATTACTGTGTAAACTGGCACCAATACTAGGGGCTATTACTGCATAAACTGGCACCATTACTAGGTGCTATTACTGTATAAACTGGCATCAATACATAACTGTGTAAACTGGCACCAATACTAGGGGCTATTACTGGCTAAACTGGCACCATTACTAGGGGCTATTACTGCGTAAACTGACACTATTACTAGGGGCTATTACTGCATAAACTACCACCAATACTAGGGGCTATTAGTGCATAAACTGGCACCAATACTAGGGGCTTTTACTGTGTAAACTGGCACCAATACTAAGTGCTATTACTGCGTAAACTGGCACCAATACTATGGGCTAATACTGCATAAACTGGCACCATTACTAGGTGTTATTACTGCGTAAACTGGCACCAATACTAGGTGCTATTACTGCATAAACTGTCACCAATACTAGGGGTTATTACTGTGTACACTGGCACAAATACTAGGAGTTATTACTGCACAAACTGGCACCAATACTAGGGGTTATTACTGCATAAACTGGCACCAATACATAAGTGCCTAAATTGGCACCAAAACTAGGGGCTATTACTGCATAAACTGGCACCAATACTAGGAGAGCTATTACTGCGTAAACTGGCACCAATACTAGGGGTTAATAATGTGTAAACTGACACCAATACTAGGGGCTGTTACTACGTAAACTGGCACCAATATTATGGTCTATTACTGCTTAATCTGGCACAAATACTAGGGGCTATTACTGCTCAAAACTGTTTGCTGAAGTTGCTTTAAACTATAAAGAATTTTTTTTTTAGAGTTTACCGCTTTCTCAGGCCTGAAGCAATACCCGAGGAAGAAAGTAAAACTCTTGAAAGCTTGTCTTTTAAGTGTTAGGTTAGTACAATAAAGAAGTGTCATTGCAAACCGCATTACTCTTGTATTTTGTAGCCTTATTTATATACTTACTTTGTTTTTTTAAGTGGTATGATATAATGGTGAAAATTATGAGTGCCCCCCCCCCCCACAGTTTTCACTGTGGTATCTTCTGTGCCCCCCCTATATATTGTTCCTAGAGTCGCCACTGTTTCTGACCCCTGTACTTTGCTGTGCTGACCCCTTGTGCTCTGCTTTGCTGACCCCAAGTGCTCTGACCTAATGACCCCAAGTGCCATATTGACCCCCTGTTCTCTGCCCTGCTAAACCCCTGTTCTCTGCCCTGCTGACCCCATGTGCTCTGACCTAATGACCCTAAGCGCTATGCCCTGCTGACCTCCTGTGCTATGCGATGCTAAACCCCTGTTCTCTGCCCTGCTGACCCCCTGTACAGTACCTTTCTCAAGTTTGACCTCGAATTGCACTTCTGTGCCGAAATTAAATAGGTAAGTTTTAATACTTATTCTGCTCTGAGCTGAGTGGTGACTATCAGTCACTGCTCTCTGCTCTGAACCTCCAGCACTCAGTGGAGGGCTGGTGAGGGGGCAGGAGCTGCTGGCTCAGGCTCTCAGCGGGCAGCTGTAAGGCTGAGTCAGCTGCTGATCAGGCATCTTTTGGGATCATTCCAGAAACTGGAATGGCTCTGCGATATCAGCTGACAGCAGGCTTTAGCACTGTCAGCTGATTCTGGGTCACAGTGCTCAGAGTAGATGATCAGTGTATTCTGACGGTAGGGAATTATTCCCCACTGTCAGAATACAATAAATCAGTGGGAGGATTCCCACATCCACCTCGAATGTGTGGATGGTGGAATCAGATTAGTTTCTTTTGTTCAACCCCCTGGTTGAACAAAAAAAAAAATGGACTCATGTATGGGCTGCATAAGGGTAGTCAGATAAAGGCAGCGGTACTCTGCTGAGTAAAAGTGGTCAGAATCAGGTGCTGCTGGGGGTAAGTGTGGCCAAAGAGCCACCACAGCTGGGGTAAAAGGAGGCCAGATCAGAGTGGTATTGTGGGCCAGATAAAGTTGCTGGGTAAGTGTAGTCATAGAGATATAACTCTGCAGATGGTTTTGTGGGTTAAAATGGTCAAATAATGGTGGAGTTATGGCAAGCGTGGACAGAGCATAAGGATAACAGTGATACAGATATGGGTGGTCCGAGAAAGGCGTTGTGTGCCTAAATAGACAATGAGGTAGGTGCTGCTCATAAAGGTGGCGAGATGAGCCATAGATGGCTAAATACAGATTATGTTGTCGGAAAGGTTGACAACAAGTGTTGGGGTAATGATGACCAGAAGAAGGTGGTACAGTGGATATGGGTGGCAATAGGATGGTCAGAAACAGGTGGTACTTTAGCCACCCATATCCACAATATTTTACCCTCATTCATATCCATTTGTCTGATTTGATGTGGTGGGGAGCATGACATAATAGCCTATTCACTGTGTCCAATTGGAGAATGCTTCACATTCATTCAATTATTCTCTGAATGACGGCCGACTTCTTGTGTTCAAAATGCAGCATACAGCCGCTCAGTGCAGGACCCAGAAAAGGCGTTAACTGTAATAGTGGTGTTTGCTTCAGTGATTTCTAGCTTCCAGGGGCATCAGCCAGGTATGGTAACTTATCCAAACTGGACCAGTGTAACTGTGTATAAAATATCTGTACCTTGAATTAATGTTAAACTTTTTTGCGCTGACCACTTCCCGGCCCTTTAAGAGTTCTAAAAGGTGGGCATTTGGGTCATGTGACTGCTGTGATTAGCTGTAAAAGCGGTCACATGATCAGAAAGCTCCTGATCGCAAGTACACTTCAAGAGCTTTCTGGTACCAGCTGGTTACAGGGCTGGGAGTGCGTTGGGGGTGTCTGTCTCTATGTGAGAATCTCAAACCAAGTGTGAATGAAAACCTAGTTGATTTAGAGTGTGATGAGGCTGAAGCATTATGGGTGGAACTGTACATGGGTGTGCATACTACAAATGTAATCATTGGAGTTTGTTATAGACCTCCCAGTGTTAAAGAGGAGTTGGAGACTCAGCTTCTTGCACAGACAAAAAAGGGCTGCAAGGGCTGGGAGTAATAATAATGGGGGATTTTAACTACCGATAAATTGACTGGAGTAATGGCACTGCTGGGACTGTTAAAGGGCATAATCATGCAGAGCGGATTACCAATGTTCATATAAAAGAACATCTAGGTAGCAGTGACCATAATATGATTTAATTTAATGTTAGCTGTAAGCAACAAGCTCATACTGGAAATATATACACTTAACTTTAGGAGAGCAAATTTTCCAACGATGAGGGCTGCTCTCCAAGACTTAGACAGGGAGGGAGTATTGGCATCGATAAACACAGAACAGAAATGGGAATTCTTCAAAAAGACTATATGCAAACTCACTGCAAAGTATATTTCCATGGGCAATACGTTTAAAAGGCTAAAAATAAAACCTATATGGCTCACCTCCAAAGTTAAAAAAAAAGCTATAAATAATAGGAAAAGAATCAAGGAACACTATCATAATTTAAATGGTAAAATTAATATAACCGAATATGTAAAAAAGAAATCAATGATGCAAAAATTCAAAATGAATGACAGATTGCAAAAGATAGTAGGACAAACCCCAAAAAATTCTTAAAATATATTAATAGCAAAAATGTCAGGTCTAAGCATGTAGGCCCTTTACAAAATAATCTAGAGTGGGTGACTGGGGACAAAAAGAAGGCAGATTTATGAAATACTTTCTTCAGCTTGGTGTATACAAAGGAGCATGGGGAGCTCATGTCCATAATTGGGGTAAAATTGGCACAGTTCCAAATGATCCACAATGGCTCAGAAGTGATATGGTCCAGAAATATTTTGACATAATAAAGGTGGATGAAGCACCTGAACCAGATGGCATCCACCCATGGATCCTAAAAGAATTGAGCTCTGTCATTTCAAAGCCATTGTTTCTAATTTTTAGGGACTCATGACTGTAATTGTACTACTAGATTGGCGTAGGGCCAATGTGGTGCTCATATTTAAAAAAGGATCAAAGTCTTTACTAAGTAACTATAGACCTGTTAGTTTAACTTCTATAGTCTGGAAGATACTGGAGAGTTTAATAAAAGACCACAATGATGAGTTTTTGCTAGAAAAAAATATTTTAGGCAACAGACAGCATGGATTTATGAAAGACAGAAGTTGTCAAGCAAATCTGATTTCTTTTTATGAGGAGGTATGTAAAACCTTGGACAGACGGGTGGCTGAAAAGTGTCCCCACACACAGCTGTTGTGTAAGGTAAAGTCTACAGGCGTGGAAAGATCAGTTTGTAAATGGATAGAAAACTGTCTAAAAGACAGAATTCAGCGAGTAGCGGTTAATGATTCTTACTCTGAATGGTCTAAGGTTATCAGTGGTGAACTTAATACTCAGTGTTGGGACCCTTACTTTTGGGATTAAAAGTAAAATTTCAGTCTATGCAGGTGACCCCAAGCTATACAGTGGAATAACTTCCTTACAGGATGTCTCCAATTTACAAGCCAACCTCAATGCACTGTTTATTGGGCAACTATGTAACAAATTAGGTTTAATGATAATAAATGTGAAGTTATGCACTTGGGGGCTAAAAATATGCATGCATCATACATACTAGGGGGACCACAACTGGGGGAATTAACTGTGCAGAAGAATCTGGGTGTTTTGGTGGATCATAAGCTTAATAATGGAATGCAATGCTAAGCTGCTGTTTCTAAAGTGAGAAAAATCCTTTTTTTGTATTGAGAGGTATGGACAGCAGAGAGAAATATATCATTTTGCCCTTGTGCAAATCATTAGTAAGACCCCATCTGGAATATGCGGTTCAGATTTGGGAACCAGTTCTCAAAAAGGATATCGGGGAACTGGAGAAAGTACAGAAAAGGCAACCAAACTGATGAGGTATGCAGGAGTTCAGCTATAAGAAAAAAGATTTCATCTCCAAACACAGAAAGGTTTCTTCACAGTAAGAGCTGTGAAAATGTGAGATAGAATCCCTCAATATTTTTTTTCCCTGCTGTAGAAAATTGAATCATGCTTTGCTGGGGTTTTTGCCTTCCTCTGGATCAACTGTGGGTAAAGGATTGTGTATATGGGATTGTATGATTTTTTTTCTCTCTTTTATTGGTTGAACTAGATGGACTTGTGTCTTTTTTCAATCTGACTAATTGTGTAACTGTTCTTTGCAGCGTGCTACATGTGCCGCACCATATGACTTTGTTTTAGTGCTTAGGTGTTTCTCTGGTCTTTCACAAACCTAGCAATACCCCTGGTTATCAGTAAGGTTGCATCACAGCTTTGGTAGGTGAGGGTGTTGAGGACTTTGTCATTTGTGGGTGGTGTTTTTGGTAAAGATTGCCAGATGCAGGTGGTTTTGTGGGTAAGGGTAGCCAGAGAGGCTCATCAGGATGAGGGAGTTGTTGTTGTTAAGGTTGGCTACAGAGCCTTGGCAGATGTGCGTGGTGTGTTATAGGTACGGGTGATAACACAGCCTTGGTAGACCTCCAAGGGAGTGCCAGGTATGATTGTTGGTGAAGGTGGCCACAGAGGCTTGCCTGATGAGAGTGACATTGCTGACAAAGGTGGCCATAGAGCCATGGCAGATGAGAGTGTTGAAGAGTTTGCCAAAGGTTGGCAATAGGTGTGGGTGGTGATGATGAGGCTAAGGCTAGCCTCTGAGCTTTGACAAATGAAGGTGCAGAGGAGGATGTTGGGGGCCTTGTCAGGTGTGGAAGATGTTTTGGGTAAGAACGTTCTTGCCTGTTGTAGGTCTGCCATGCCTGTCCATATAGCTTGTGTAGCCATCCAGAAGATAGCTGAGTGGCAGCAAGACAAAATGTAAATTGATGTTGTAGCTGAGGGTCTTGTCATGTTCAGGAATGGATATGCTTCTGTTTTAACAGTCTGGGAAATTCATCAATTTAGGGTGGCACCTGAGGTTTAAAAGAGGTTTGTTTTTTACAGCTACATAGTCAGTCAGGTTAAAAAATGTTCATTGAGTTCCAGCAGAAAAATTCAAGCATGATTTTACCTAGAACAACTTGAAAAGAAATAATGTTCTTTAGCAAGGAACATACACCCCACATTACTTAAAGCGGTAGTAAACTCAGACAATGTAACTACAAATCGCAATATATAACCTAATTTGGGTGTTTTCGATCAAAGCACTGCATATAGTATGGCAAAAAAAAAAAACCTTCTTACTTTTTATAATACGTTTTTGTGAACGCTTCTTCTTGTATCTCGCCACTGCCATTACTACTCCTGTCTTCCACGTCTGTACAGTAATATATTTCCGCACTCAGTATGTATCTGTGGCCATAATCCTACACGTGTGCATTATTCCCTGAAGCTAAGCCTTATCTCCTCTCCACAACCCCTGTGACATAGCGAGTCACGTGGGGTCCAGGTTCAGCTTCTAAATGAGGAAGGAGTATAGCGGGATCTCGGGGCTGACGCCGACATTAGTGACATTAATGATGCAGCCCTGGCATATAGACAGCATTTTTCCTGCAGCATAAGCTTGCTGGAAAATAAAGGCTAACAGCGCATGTGCTGGTGACGTCATTTAAAATAAACATAAGGATTCCACCGAAAGCAAGAAGGTAAAAAGCAATAAAAACATAGCAAAGAGTACTATTGGCTGTACTTTCTAAATTTAAAGAAACTGGTTGGAAAGGGTTTACAACCACTTTATTTATGCTACCAAAATTAGTGTGTGCTGTAAATTGCCTCCAGTGTTGTTCCTGTTTCTTCCTGGAGACGGCGATTTTGCTGAAGCCCAGAGCCCCTGAACAGCAGTAAAGTATAACACAGAACTAAACCCATCGATTTAACAGTTTAAAAAAACTGTTACATTCCTGGAATGCCGGGGTTGCTAACTGTCACATTTGCTTGTGTCCTCAACTAAACGGCCAAACCGTAAAAAATGGCTGGTATCATAACTAATCACGTGTAGCACCATGGCAGTTGCAAATCAAACAGAAGCAGCTTGCTTGGTTGTAAAGGATACTAGAGCTTAATTCCGCTTTAACCACTTGCCGACCGCCGCAAGTACATATACTGTGGCAGTCAGCCCCTCCTGGGCAAAGTGACGTATCGGTGCGTCACTCGCCCACGAGCCAATAGGGGGCAAGCGCACGCCCACAGAGGCGCGCTCCTGCCCCCGCTCGTTCACTGCCATCACCACGCGAGTGACTGGGGGCTCCGATGTCCGCTGGTCACTCGCGATCTCCCGCTGGATACGGAGAAAGGCAGGTGGCTAATGTAAACAAAGCCGCCTGTCATTCTCCCTGGTATAACTGCAGAGATCATACGATCCTGCTATGTAGGATCGTATGTCTCTGTGGTTACATCAAAAGCCACGCCCCTTGACAGTTAGAAGCACGCCCCTAGGGACACACTTAACCCCTGGATCTCTAATAAAGTTGTCCCCTTCCCTGCCAGTGTCATTTTTACAGTAACAGTGCATATGTATAGCACTGTCTACTGTAGTAATGTCACTGGTACCCCCAAAAGTATCAAAAATGTCAGTCAAGGGTCCGATCTGTCCGCCGCAAAGTCCCAGTCCCGCAAAAAAAAAAAAAAATCGCAGATCGCTGCCATTACTAGTTTTAAAAAAAAAAAACAATAAAAATGACAAATCTTTCCCGTAGTCAGTAAACACAATAACTTTTGCGCAAACCAATCAAAATACGCTTATTGCGATTTTTTTCACCAAAAATATGTAGCAGAAAACAAATTGGCCAAAATGTTAAAAAAATTTAATTTTTACTTTTTTTGGGGGGGAATTTCGTATAAAAAAATGTGAAAAATATTGTTATTTTTTCAAAATTGTCGCTCTTTTTTTGTTTATAGCGCAAAAAGTAAAAAACGCACAGGTGATCAAATACCACAAAAAGAAAGCTCAGTTTATGGGAAAAAAAGGACGTCAATTTCATTTGGATACAGCTTCACATGACCGCGCAATTGTCGGTTTAAATCACGCAGTGCCGAATCAAAAAATAGGCCCTGGTCTTTGAGCAGCCAAATCCTCCGGGGCTTAAGTGGTTAAGGCTGTCAGCAGATCGGCCTCTACAAACTTGGCAGTGCCTAAAAATGGAAAGCAACTGAGCATGTGCAAAGCAGGGTAGAGACAGTGTATTACTGGATTATTATCAGTACTGTATAGATACTTTTTTATGTCTTACATAGCTATACCTGCAAACGGGGCCAATCTGAGGTGATCGTACAGGACCTAATTTTCTGACTTAAGTTCCACTTTAAAAATAAATGTATTGCTCACGTCTGGAGGGCTACTGAAAATACACAGGTCTCCCTCGCTGGTTCAGAGACTGCTAGGTCTAGGTAGCGGTTTCAAATAGGACTGGCAAATACAGGCTCAGACTAGGGCAGTCTTTTTCAACCTGGGTGCTTCGGGGTTTCTTCAGGGGTGCCTTGGCAAAATACCTAAAAATGTAATACAAGCCAGCAGGTGGATGAAGACAGCATTTAAGTTACACAAAGCCACAGGTTTTCATTATGCACCATTATGACTTTCTAGACACTGGCACACTAACAACCAATGATGTCATCAGTTAATAAGGAGCATATCTGTTGCATCAACAGCATGTTTGTTTGACCCTCCTGCGCCCGTCTCCCTCAGCACTCGGGGTGACATTAGCTGACTAATGAAGAGTAATTGAGATAGAAGAGAAACATTGGAATACTAGTCAGTACACATGTGCAAAAGTGTATTTGCTTTGGAAGAACAAATCATCTCTATTGTTGGGTGTCCTAGTTGTAGCACCCTCCTAGGTAGGTGCTAGAGAGAGAGTATAGTTTAGGATCCTTTCTGCTTATTAGAAGGATTGCCAGGTAAATCTATATTGTTCTCTGCCTACTAGAGAGCAGGATTTGCTAGTGAGGTCTGCTCATTGTGCTCAGGTGCAGCTCAGTTTGTCTGCAGTGTTTCACGCTCTTCCAATAGGGAGGCATATTGGACAGTGGGAGGAACCCTGAAAAATGAGTGCAGAGGCATTAAGTACAGCCCTGGTGATTGGCAGAGGAAAGTGCCTAGGTGCATGCTGGGATACTGTATAAATGCCAAGAGCACATGTGTTTGGGGTCTTTCAGCTGGAGAGCGGAGTCCTGGAGATGGGGCACTATTCCTCCCACTGACACCAAGGATGTGGCACTATTCCTCCCATTGACAGCAACGATGTGGCACTATTCCTCCCACTGACACTAATGATGGGGCACTATTCCTCCCACTGACACCAATATTGTGGCACTATTTCTCCCACTGACACCAATAATGGGGCACTATTCCTCCCACTGACACCAATAATGGGGCACTATTCCTCCCACTGACACCAATAATGTGGCACTGTTCCTCCCATTGACAGCAATAATGCGGCACTATTCCTCCCACTGACACCAATAATGCGGCACTATTCCTCTCACTGACACCAATAATGCGGCACTATTCCTCCCACTGACACCAATAATGGGGCACTATTCCTCCCACTGACACCAGTAATTCCTCCCACTGACACCAATAATGGGGCACTATTCCTCCCACTGACACCAATAATGGGGCATTGTTCCTCCCATTCACACCAATAATGCGGCACTATTCCTCCCACTGACACCAATAATGCGGCACTATTCCTCTCTGTTACGCTGAGCGCTCCGGGCCCCCCGCTGGCCTCGGAGCGCTCACAGCGTATGCCCCCAGGCTGCACTCCAGCGTCTCGGCGTGTGCGTCCCCGCTCTCTAGGGCGCGCGCGCGCGCCGGGACTCTTAGATTCAAAGGGCCAGTGCACCAGTGATTGGTGCCTGGCCTAAAGTGGTTATTAAGGGTTAAGGTTTGTGAGAGGTAGTGCTGACTTAATTAGGCTTCACCTGTGCACTACCCATAAATACCTTCTCCTCCCACAGCTTCCTGCTGGATCTTTGTGCCTTGTGCCTCTGAGAAAGCGTTCCCTGCTGTGTTTGTTTGCTTTGCCTGTTGCCGAACCCGTTGCTACCGACTACTCGCCTTTGAACCTTTGCCGCCTGCACTGACCTCTGCTACGTCCGATACGCTCTTGCCTACTCCCTGTGTTCCACGCCATATCAGCTGCCAGAGAGGTCGAGTTGTTAGTAGGGGACACGACCTGGTAGTTACCGCCGCAGCAAATACATCCCGCCTTGCGGCGGGCTCTGGTGAAGACCAGTAACTGCTTAGAACCGGTCCTCTAGTACAACCAGTGCCATCGCCTCTCTGGTCCAGAGGATCCACTACCAGTCCTGCCGGTTCGTGACAGTAAGATCCGGCCATGGATCCCGCTGATGTTCCCCTGCCAAGCCTAGCGGACCTCACCACCATTGTGGCCCAGCAGGGTCAACAGCTGGCCCAGTTGACCGCTATGTTGCAGCAGCTCCTGCCTTCTCAGCAACAGCCAGCACCTCCGCCTGCAGTTGCCACCGGTTCCAGAATCCGTTTGTCCCTACCAGACAAATATGACGGAGATCCAAAGCAGTGCTGTGGGTTCCTGTCGCAGTGCTCTCTCCACCTCGAGCTACTGTCCGACCAGTTTCCTTCTGAGCGAGCCAAGGTAGCCTTTATTCTCAGTTTACTGTCCGGGAAGGCCCTGGCCTGGGCTACACCACTATGGGACTGCGCAGATCCTGCCACCGCTTCCGTCCAGAGCTTCTGCCTAGAGTTCCGGAATGTTTTTGAGGAGCCTGCCCGGGTTACCTCCGCAGAGACTGCCTTACTAAACTTGACCCAAGGAGGTTCTTCCGTGGGTGACTATGCCATTCAGTTCCGCACCCTGGCCTCTGAGCTGAACTGGAACAATGAAGCCCTTTGCGCCACCTTCAAGAAGGGACTTAACAGCGAGATAAAGGACGTCCTGGCTGCACGTGAGCTTCCTTCCACTCTTAGTGACCTCATCTTGCTGGCCACTAGGATAGACAAGCATTTCGCCGAAAGACAAGAGGAACTCCTCCTTGAAAAGGAAAAAGCTCGTCCTAGACGCTACCCTCGTCTGGCTCCCGTTTTTCTGCGTCCACCTCAACCCGCTACTGGGCCTCCCGCCATGGAGGCCATGCAGGTGGATCAGTCACGCCTGACTCCGCAAGAACGAAGCCGCCGCAGAGACGAGAACCTGTGTCTGTACTGTGCCAGTACCGAGCACTTCCTTAGAGATTGTCCTCTCCGTCTACCGCGTTCGGGAAACGCTCGCACCTAGTAAACGTGGGAGAGGCGTTGCTAGGTGTGGATTCTTCCTCTCCACGTCTCATCATACCCATGCAGTTGATCATCTCTTCCAAGTCCTCTTTCTCCGCAACCGCCTTCTTGGATTCCGGTTCAGCTGGCAACTTCATTCACGCCTCCTTGGTTGACAAGTACCGTATTCCAGTAATCCGTCTACCCAAGCCGTTTTTCATCTCTATTGTTAACGGTGAGAGACTCTCTGCCACCGTGCAGTTCCGTACCCAGCCTCTGCAGATGGACATTGGAATATTTCATACCGAGACTTTAGAGTTCTTTGTCCTTCCCTTCTGTTCCTCCAAACTCCTCCTGGGTCTGCCGTGGCTTCAACGTCATAGTCCTGTCCTGAATTGGTCCACCGATGAGATCCTGCGTTGGGGTTCCTCCTGTTCTGACCGCTGTCTCAAGCCTGCTCTGGTCAAACAGGACCCGCAAGTTTCTCCGCCTCCTGGGCTGCCCAAGCCATACCATTCCTTTGCGGATGTCTTCTGCAAGAAACAAGCTGAGGTTCTTCCTCCTCACCGACCCTACGATTGCCCGATCGACCTGATACCCGGTTCTACTCCACCTCGGGGCAGAATTTATCCTCTCTCACCTCCTGAGACTCTTGCCATGTCCGACTATATATGTGAGAACATACAGAGAGGATTCATAAGAAAATCTTCTCCTGCTGGGGCCGGTTTTTTCTTCATGACAAAAAAAGACGGCTCCCTCCGCCCCTGCATTGACTACAGAGGTCTTAATAAAATTACCATCAAGAACCGTTACCCTCTGCCTTTAATCTCCGAGGGGCAAAGATCTTCCCTAAATTGGACCTTTGAGGGGCCTATAATCTGATCCGTATCCGTGAGGGAGACGAATGGAAGACCGCCTTTAACAAAAGGGACGGCCATTTTGAGTATTTGGTGATGCCCTTCGGCCTCTGCAACGCACCTGCTGTCTTCCAGGAATTCGTCAATGATATTTTCAGGGACTTACTTTACACCTGCGTGGTCGTATACCTGGATGATATCCTCATCTTCTCCAATTTGGACCAACACCGGGCCCATGTGCGACAAGTTCTTACTCGTCTTAGGAGGAATCGCCTGTACGCTAAACTTGAAAAATGTCTTTTTGAACGGACCTCCCTGCCTTTCCTGGGATACATTATCTCAGCCCAAGGACTTCAAATGGACCCAGCCAAGCTCTCAGTGGTTCTGGATTGGCCACGCCCCTCTGGTCTCCGAGCCATACAAAGATTTCTGGGCTTTGCGAACTACTACAGGCAATTCATCCCTCACTATTCCACTCTGGTAGCTCCTATCGTGGCTCTCACAAGAAAAGGAGCTAACCCCAAATCCTGGCCTTCCCAAGCCGAGGAAGCCTTCCAGTCCCTGAAATCCGCCTTTGCCTCTGCACATGTTCTCTCTAGACCAGATTCCACCAAGCCTTTCTCTCTTGAAGTGGATGCCTCCTCGGTGGGAGCCGGAGCTGTCCTCACCCAGAAGTCCTCCAGGGGCAAGACTTCAACTTGTGGCTTCTTTTCGAAAACATTCTCTCCCGCAGAGAGAAATTACTCCATTGGGGACAGAGAACTGCTGGCTATTAAATTGGCACTGGAGGAATGGAGACATTTACTCGAGGGCGCCACACATCCTGTGTACATCTTCACGGACCACAAGAACCTGGCTTATCTCCAGTCTGCTCAGAGATTAAATCCCCATCAGGCCCGTTGGTCTCTGTTCTTCGCCCGCTTTAATTTTGAGATCCATTTCCGTCCGGCTTGTAAGAACATTAGGGCAGATGCTCTGTCTCGCTCCTCTGATGTGGTGGGCGACGAGTTAACACCTCAATATATTATCCCTCCAGAACGCCTTATTACAGTCGCTCCCGTGGACCTGCGCCTTCTTCCTCCTGGCAAATCCTACGTACCTCCACGTCAGCGGTTGTGAATTCTCAAGTGGGGCCACGCCTCCCCTTTTGCCGGTCATCCAGGGGTGCTAAAATCTCTCCAACTAATCTCCCAAAGGTACTGGTGGCCTTCTCTGGAGAAAGATGTCTCGGACTTCGTCCAGGCCTGTATGATTTGCGCCCGGGATAAATCGCCTCGCCAGAAACCAACGGGCCTCCTCTTGCCTCTACCTGTTCCTGAAGTTCCCTGGTCTCACATCGCTATGGACTTTATTACAGATCTTCCCTCCTCCCATGGCAAGTCCGTTATTTGGGTCGTGGTGGATCGCTTCTCCAAGATGGCTCACTTTGTACCCCTGCCCGGTCTACCCTCTGCACCCATGTTGGCCAAACAATTTTTCCAACACATCTTCCGTCTCCATGGCCTTCCCAAACATATTGTCTCGGATCGTGGGGTACAATTCGTCTCCAAATTCTGGAGGGCTCTATGTGCTCAGCTCGGGATCAAATTGGACTTCTCTTCTTCGTACCATCCTCAGTCTAACGGCCAAGTAGAACGGGTGAACCAAATTTTGGGTGACTATCTGCATCACTTTGTGTCCTCACGCCATGACGACTGGGCTGATCAACTTCCCTGGGCGGAGTTCTCCTACAACTACAAACAATCCTCTGCTTCTAACAAGTCCCCTTTCTTTGTAGTTTTTGGCCGTCATCCTCTTCCACCTCTGCCACAGTCTCCCACTCCTTCTTCTGTACCTGCCGTTGACAGTCTTGTACAGGACTTTTCCTCCATCTGGCGAGAAACCCACGCTGCTCTCCTCAAGGCTTCTGCCCGTATGAAGGTTCAAGCTGACAAGAGACGCAGATCTCCTCCGGAATTTCGCCTGGGTGACAAGGTGTGGCTCTCCTCTAGGTACATCCAATTTAGGGTCCCAAGTTACAAGTTGGGCCCTCGTTTCTTGGGACCCTATAAAATCAAGAGTCGTATCAATCAAGTTTCTTATCAGCTCCATCTTCCTCCCTCCCTCCGAATCCATAACTCCTTCCATGTCTCCCTTCTTAAACCTACTGTCTTTAACCGTTTTTCTCCCAAGCTTGTTTCTCCCACGCCTGTCGCCGGTACCTCCGATATATTCTCTGTCAAGGAGATCTTGGTGACCAAAATCTCCCGGGGGAAAAGATTTTTTTTGGTCGACTGGGAGGGCTGCGGTCCTGAGGAGAGGTCATGGGAGCCGGAGGAGAACATCCTGGACCACAGCCTCATCCTCAATTCCTCGGTACCAAAAAGAGAGGGAGACCAAAGGGGGGGGGGGTACTGTTACGCTGAGTGCTCCGGGCCCCCCGCTGGCCTCGGAGCGCTCACAGCATATGCCCCCAGGCAGCACTCCAGCGTCTCGGCGTGTGCGTCCCCGCTCTCTAGGGCGCGCGCGCGCCGGGACTCTTAGATTCAAAGGGCCAGTGCACCAGTGATTGGTGCCTGGCCTAAAGTGGTTATTAAGGGTTAAGGTTTGTGAGAGGTAGTGCTGACTTAATTAGGCTTCACCTGTGCACTACCCATAAATACCTTCTCCTCCCACAGCTTCCTGCCGGATCTTTGTGCCCTGTGCCTCTGAGAAAGCATTCCCTGCTGTGTTTGTTTGCTTTGCCTGTTGCCGAACCCGTTGCTACCGACTACTCGCCTTTGAACCTTTGCCGCCTGCCCTGACCTCTGCTACGTCCAAATACGCTCTTGCCTACTCCCTGTGTTCCACGCCATATCAGCTGCCAGAGAGGTCGAGTTGTTACTAGGGGACACGACCTGGTAGTTACCGCCGCAGCAAATCCATCCCGCCTTGCGGCGGGCTCTGGTGAAGACCAGTAACTGCTTAGAACCGGTCCTCTAGTACAACCCGCGCCATCGCCTCTCTGGTCCAGAGGATCCACTACCAGTCCTGCCGGTTCGTGACACTCTCACTGACACCAATAATGCGGCACTATTCCTCCCACTGACACCAATAATGGGGCACTATTCCTCCCACTGACACCAATAATGTGGCACTGTTGCTCCCATTGACACCAATAATGCGGCACTATTCCTCCCACTGACACCAATAATGCGGCACTATTCCTCTCACTGACACCAATAATGGGGCACTATTCCTCCCACTGACACCAGTAATTCCTCCCACTGACACCAATAATGCGGCACTATTCCTCCCACTGACACCAATAATGGGGCACTATTGATCTTTTATTGAAAAGAATCAAGCAACAAATTTTATACAAAAGTAAAAAACAGAACTATAGTACAATATTCCAACAGAAAACAAAGGAATACACATCCATGTGCAGAATATATATACAATATATACATAATCCACTTCCAACATTCATAGAAAACTATTTACATAAAGCAGCAGAGAGGGCCTAAGAGGCACAACCCATCACCTATGTATGCAGCCATTTATCAAAAACTAAGCATTAAGAAAAAATCTGGGGTGATAAGAGACAAAAAGCCACACCCGGGAAAGAGACTCTTGGCAGTCAGGGAGGCTTGAAACCCCTCCACGCCTTCAACCAAGCCCTCTGACCCCACTTGTCTCTCTCAAGCGCCCGAATCTTCCCCACCTCATGCAGAATGTCACACACCACCACCTGAACAGGAAGGATTTTACGCCGAAGGGTGACCTGACACCGTGCATTCCAGGTGTAATAACGGACTACTAAGCTAACTAAAAAAAGTGTATCCAAACAAAAGCCCCCACCAGTATTGAATGCTCCATACACCCACTCAGCATAACCCAGCCTGGAGAGGAAAGGAACACCGAGGGCCCCCCCCACCTGTTTGTATACCTCTATGTTAAAAGGGCAACGAAGCAGAAAATGGTCCATAGTCTCCTCCTCACCTGTACATTCCTCCAGAGGACAACCACGATCCATCCCACTGCGGAATTTCAAATTGCCCCGAACATAGAGCCTCCCGTGGAAGCACAACCAGGCCAGATCCCTGAATTTAAGGGGGACTCTAGCCAAATTAATCAATCTTAACCCTTCCCTCAAAATTGGGCCTGAGCAATCCCTTAAGGCCAGTGGGTCATGAAAGACTTCGCTCAAGACTCATAAGGACTTTCCTCGGAGCGGATCTGAGATCTTCAGCCGACAGTCGCCACTGCCGCAGCAACTTCAGACACGGAGCGACATAGGCTGGGAGCTGACCACGATGACCCCTGAGATTCTTCACTTGGCCACCTTCTTCCCAAAGTCGCAGAAAAGGCCTAAACCAAGATCTAAACATGCCTGCCCATCCAGGAGGTTCCACTGCAAGCATACTACCAATATTAAACTTGAGAAATAGCAGTGAAAAGAAAAGAACAGGGTTGACCATACCTAAGCCACCCTCCCTCCTGGATAGATAGGTGACATTCCTCTTGATGGGGTTCGGTCTGTTCCCCCACAGCATCTGGAAGAACACACTATAGATCCTAGCATAGAGAGACACTGGCAAGATGCAGACAGGGCTGACATACAAGAAGATCGGTATCAGGTAAGTCTTAATCAGATCAACCCTTTCCCTCAGAGATAACTTCCATCTCTTCCAGCTGACCACCTTAGTATTGGCAACTTCCAGCCTGCCTTCCCAGTTTTTGAGGCCATAATCGCCAGGTCCAAATTCAATGCCTAATATCTTAATTTTTTCCTGGGGCACTGGAAAGGTGTCCGGGAGATCAAACCCCTCACCTTCCTTTCCCATCCAAAAAACTTCACTCTTTTCCTGATTGATTTTGGAGCCTGATGCTTCAGAGTACCGTGATGTCAGAGAGACCACCTCCTCCGCTTCATCTGTCCCAGTGACAATCACTGACACATCATCCGCATAGGCAACAACCCTCAAAGGCGGCTCACCCGGGATTCCCACTGGTACCCCACACAACATGCTGCTCTCTAGCCTCCTGATGAAGGGGTCGATTGCAAACACATAGAGCAGGGGACTCAGGGGACAACCCTGGCGCACCCCAGAGCCAACCTCAAAGGACTGTCCAACCCAACCATTAACAAGAGGGAAGCTTTCTGCCCCCTTATACAAGACTTTTAACCAATCGACAAAACCACCCGGCAGACCGTACTTACTAAAGAGCAACCACAGGTACTCATGGTTGACACGATCGAAAGCCTTTGCCTGATCCAATGCCAGTAGATACTTTCCCCAGCCTGCAGCCCTGCACTGCTCCAAGGCCTCCCGGACAGCTAAAACCGCTGTGAAGGTGCTCCTACCCTGGATCGAACAGTGCTGATGGCGAGAAAGCAAAGACTCTGCTACTGCCGATAGGCGCCAGAAAATTATCTTCGCCAGCACCTTTCTATCGACATTGAGAAGGCTGATGGGGCGCCAATTCTCAATCATCGAAGGATCTTTACCTTTTGAAAGAAGAATCACAGCTGAGTGTCTCATGGAAGGGGGAAGCACCCCCTCAGCAAGACAACTGTTAAAAACCTCTACCAAATGTGGGGCCAGAATAGACTTAAAGACTTTGTAAAACTCAGCCGTCAGACCATCCGGTCCAGGTGACTTTTTGATGGCAAGCTGTTCAATTGCCCTCGTCACCTCTTCAACTGTGATCTCTTCTGTCAAATTCATCAAAGGGACATCTCCACCATTTAGACCTGGAGTAGAGTCCAAAAAGCTTTCCATCTTGTCTCGGTCAAGCTCTTTCCTCCCAAGAAGTTCAGCATAAAAAGACCTCACGACCTCCAGGATCCCTGACCTGGACTTTGTCAAGGAACCTGTACTATCCTTAAGGCCAACAACCATCTTAACAGCTACACCCTGTTTACAGTTCTGGTAAGGGTCAGGCAAGTGGTATTTCCCATAGTCCCGCTCCAGAACCAAAGAGGTATGCCGGTCATATTGACACTTCCTGAGGAGGATTTTCACTTCAGAGATTGCCCCAGGATCTCCACCTCTCGAGACAAGAATATCCAGCTTCCTCCGCAAACGTTGGTAGGTCATGTATCTATTAAACTGTTTTTTATTGGCTAGGCCCCTGAAGAACCCAGCAATCCTCTTTTTGGTCAGCTCCCACCACTCAGCCTTGCTGCTACAAAAGTCCAGGATGGTCACCTGTGCCTGAAAGAATTCCTTAAAGGATTGTCTAACATGTTCTTCCTCAAGGAGAGTCGAATTTAATCTCCAGATGCCTTTGCCCCTCTGAGGGAAGTCTGAAGCATTCAAGACCACAGATAGCATACAGTGATCAGAGAACTCCACTGCCTGCACCACTGGGGGTGAGAAAGCAGAGGCCTCCTTCAAAAAAAACCTATCTATCCTACTCTGACTATTACCTCGATGAAAGGTGAACCCTGTGTCATCCGGAAGGTGCTTAATGTGCACATCCATAAGACCAGCATCCCTAACCATACTATTTAAAAAAACGCTATCATATCCCAGCCTGTCTTTGAAGTCCTTCCTGTCCTTGGGCCTAGTCACAGTATTAAAGTCACCTCCAAAAACCACTTGCTGGGATGTAAAAAGAAATGGCTTGATCCTTGTAAAAAGGCATTTCCTGTCCCACTTTGTGTGCGGCCCATAAATATTAATAAGGCGCAGGTCCTGCCCTCCCACAAGGACGTCTAAGACCATACATCTCCCAATCTCCACCTCAATAACCCGCCGGACAGTTACCATGCCGGTTTTAAACAACACCGCCACCCCGCCGTAAGGCTCGGCCGCAAGAGACCAGTAAGATGGACCATACCTCCACTCTCTCTTGGCCATATGAATATCTGCCAAGGAGGTGAGCCTAGTCTCCTGCAAAAATAAAATTTCAGCATCTAATTGGCTGAACAAAAAGAAGGCCATAGAATGAGCTCTTACTGACTTAATACTGGCGACATTTATTGTCACCACTTTTAACGGAGGGGGAACCGCCATTTGGGTTATTGAGTGGATTGCTTCTTAGCTCCCCTCTGCTGCTCATCACCAGAAGCCTCTCTCTTTCTTGAAGCCTCCTCCAACTCCATTTCAATTTCTGAATTCTGCTCAGAAGAATCCCCAGATGAGGAGATATCCCAAGCAGAAGCCCTAGAACGGTTGGGGACAGACACTGGGGCATCCTGTCCCTGTTCTGTCCTCACCGTCTGTCTCTTCCACCTCACAACCTTCCTTCTCTCCTCCAGGTACTGCAGGTCAGATTCAGAGATGCTTTCATCTCTTGTTTTCTTCTTCTTCTTTGAAGCATTCACAGAAGACTTCTTTACAGAGGAAGCCGCAGCAGCACCCTTTTTGGTACCCTCTACCACTGGTGGGTGGGGGGCTTCTTTAAGGTCACACTTAGGAAGGGAAGATTTATCGGGAATAACTGACTTGGGGGGCACAGACTTGGAAGGTTCTGACACAAGAGGAGCAGGTACAGTAGGCTGGGGGGACACAGGGACAGACACAGAAGGAATACTTACAGATACAGGAGGGGTGGGCACAGGGACTGGGGAGGGATCCTGAACAAGACCAGGGGGGTCAGTCACCGCAGAGGAGGGTGGTACACCAGGGGCCTCATCCTCCATCCTGTCCAGCCTTAAGAGGTCATCTATCACCTCTCTATCCATATTATGCCAGGCTTCAGGACATCGGCTGTAGGGGTGGCCAAGGCGCAGGCACAGGTTGCACCTTATCACCTGAGTGCAGTCCCTGGCCACATGACCCTGTCCCCGACACACTGAACAGATCAGTGCTGAACAAGAGGAGCTAAAATGCCCCTTTTCTCCACAGCGGTGACACAGTTTTGGCTGACCGGGATAAAAAATAGTCATCCTATCCCTCCCTAAAAAGGCAGAGGAGGGCAGGTGACGGACAACATTCCCATCCCTAGCCAACCTGACCGTTACCGACCAACCCCCGGTCCAGATGCCACGCTTATCATAAATTTTATTTGGCCTGGTCAAAACATCCCCATAATTTCTCAACCAGACCTCTAAGTCCCGAGCAGGAACACTCTCATTTGTGAGGATAATAGTGATTTTCTTTACTGTTGACCTTTGGGAAACTGCCACTGGCACCAGACCTTCCCATTCGGGTCTTGACCTGCACCGAGCCATATATCGTTCCCAGAACAGGTCAAGACCCTCTGGTCTGGTGAAACTAACCGTGTACTCCCAACTTCCAGCCACATGTATCAAGGCATATAGGTCATTAGCCCCAAAACCCATATCCAAGATCAGGTCCACCACCATACGCCGTGCTACAGGGACTGCACCACCTTCCCATTTAAAGAGGACTACATTCCGCCTTGGACCCCCAGCAGGAGCCATAGACCCAAGACCAGATCCAATGGTGTTCATAGTGGCAGCCTGCAAGGGAAAACCCCGATTGGAAGCGGAGCTCCTCCTTGATTGTATTCCTGGCTTGATGATATTGCCAGGAGCACAGCTTACCACCTGTGCAAATGTAGGCTTATTAGGGCCAAGACCCCACACTGATGTCACATTATCAGGTACATTACTATTATTATTTTCAGCTTTGTCTAAACCAGCAGCATTATCAGTTAAACATACAATGGTGGGTCCCACCACACCTGCAATGTTATTAGGTGTAGTTACTGTTTTTAATGCAGTACCAAGTGCTTCCTGCTGCTGCGCTGTAGAGTCCTGGTTAGTTATTACTGAAACAGTTTTGAGCTCAGCAGAAGCAGGGTTAATCGGCTCTTCTGGGTTTTGTAGTTCCTGAGCAGAAATTTCATTTTTTAAAGTAACATTTTCTCAGCAGGCAAAGCATTGCTGAGCACAGGGGTATCATCCTGGGTGTCACTGGGAAAAACCTCATTATTAGGCAAGGTGCTAAAAGGCACAAAAACAGTTTTGTCTATTACCTGAGACTTGATAGCCTTTATCTCATCAGGTACATGATTCGGCAAGTCCTCCACACCACCAAACACCAGCTTATCTCCCTGTACTGGAGACTCCATTACCTGGATTACCTTTAGCATGCCTCCTGAGCCCTGAGATGGCAATGGGCTGCTTACCTCACCTTGAGGGGGAAGGGGGTCAGAACATGAGGTCTCCTCCTCCACCTCCATCTTTGCAAACCTTCGGTCGTTGCTAAACTTCTCCCTGAAGGGACCATCCCTGCCTTCCATCATGGCCACGATGGTTTCCTGATGTTCCACACGGACCTTAGCTAATTGGACCTCTGAATCCATGGATCCACGGTTCTTGCTGAACAAGCCTTCACGCTGCTTTCTCAGGTGCTTTAAATCCGCTCTAAGCTTGTAGAGCTTGTCTCTTTCCTTATTGAGGACTTTGATCCCGGCCACCACTCGCTCCCGAATGGATCCAGCATCTTCATCCTCACCAGGTGCAGAGAGATCACCAACCACGGCTTGTCCAGGAGCAGGGGTGCCATCCATCCGACCAGGGGATGGCTGAGAGCCTCCAGCAGGAGAGGCCCCGCTGGCCTGCATGGCCTCCCCAGGAAGGAGCCAGCAGGGCTGGGAGGGATTTCACCTCACTCCCCTCTCAAACAGATCACTTGGAGCAGCTCCAGACACACAGCCAGAGAACCTTGCAGCAGCCACACCCGAAGCTGAATGATGGGACACTACTCACCTCTAACCAGACCTCTAAGTCCCGAGCAGGAACACTCTCATTTGTAAGGATAATAGTAATTTTCTTTACTGTTGACCTTTGGGAAACTGCCACTGGCACCAGACCTTCCCATTCGGGTCTTGACCTGCACCGAGCCATATATCGTTCCCAGAACAAGTCAAGACCCTCTGGTCTGGTGAAACTAACTGTGTATTCCCGGCTTCCAGCCACATGTATCAGGGCATATAGGTCATCAGCTCCAAAACCCATATCTAAAATCAGGTCCACCACCATACGCCTTGCTAGAGGGACTGCACCACCTTCCCATTTAAGGAGGACTACGTTCCGCCTTGGACCCCCAGCAGAAGCCATAGATCCAAGACCAGATCCAATGGTGCTCATAGTGGCAGCCTGCGAGGGAAAACCCTGATTAGACCCCATACTGATGTCACATTAGCTGGTACACTACTATTATTATTTTGACCAGCTTGGCCTAAACCAGCAGCATTATCAGTTCCACACACAATGGTGGGTTCCACCATGCCTGCAATGTTATTAGGGATAACTGTTTCTGATGCAGTACCAGGTGCTTCCTGCTGCTGCGCTGTAGAGTCCTGTTCAACAGTGACTGAAATAGTTTTAAGCTCAGCAGAAGGGGGGTTAATCGGCTCTTCTGGGTTTTGTGGTTCTTCAGCAGAAATGTCATTTTTTAAACAAAACTTTTCCTGTTTAGAGACATCAGCAGCAGGCACAACATTGCTGAGCCTAGGGGAATCACCCTGAGTGTCATTAGGAAACCCATCATTAGGCAAGGTGCTAAAAGGCACAAAAACAGTTTTATCTGTAACCTGGGGCTTTATATCCTTTACTTTAGCAGGCACACTGTCAGGTAAGTCCTCCACACCACCAAACACCAGCTGATCTTCTTGCATTGGAGACTCCATTACCTGTATAACTTTCAACATGTCTCCTGAGCCCTGAGATGGCAATGGGCTGCTTACCTCACCTTGAGGGGGAAGGGGGTCAGAACTGGGGGTCTCCTTCGTTCATTGCAATACTTCTCCCTGAAGGGACCATCCCTGCCTTCCATCATGGCCACGATAGTTTCTTGATGTTCCACACGGACTTTCGCTAATTGGACCTCTGAATCCATGGATCCACGGTTCTTGCTGAACAAGCCTTCACGCTGCTTTCTCAGGCGTTTCAAATCCGCTCTAAGCTTGTAGAGCTTGTCTCTCTCCTTATTGAGGACTTTGATCCCGGCCACCACTCGCTCCCGAATGGATTCAGCATCTTCATCCTCACCAGGTGCAGAGAGATCACCAACCACGGGCTGCACAGGAGCATGCATGCCATCCATCCGCCCAGGGGATGGCTGAGAGCCTCCAGCAGGAGAGGCCCTGCTGGCCTCCATGGCTTCCCCAGAAGGGAGCCAGGAGAGCTGGGAGGGATTTCACCTCACTCCCCTCTCAAACAGATCACCTGGAGCAGCTCCAGACACACAGCCAGAGAACCTTCCAGCAGCCACACCCGAAGCTGAATGATGGGAAACTACTCCTCCCACTGACAGCAATAATGCAGCACTATTCCTCCCACTGACACCAATAATGGGGCACTGTTCCTCCCATTGACACCAATAATGCGGCACTATTCCTCCCACTGACACCAATAATGCGGCACTATTCCTCTCACTGACACCAATAATGCGGCACTATTCCTCCCACTGACACCAATAATGGGGCACTATTCCTCCCACTGACACCAATAATGCGGCACTGTTCCTCTCATTGACACCAATAATGCGGCACTATTCCTCCCACTGACACCAATAATGCGGCACTATTCCTCTCATTGACACCAATAATGCGGCACTATTCCTCCCACTGACACCAATAATGGGGCACTATTCCTCCCACTGACACCAGTAATTCCTCCCACTGACACCAATAATGCGGCACTATTCCTCCCACTGACACCAATAATGGGGCACTATTCCTCCCACTGACACCAGTAATTCCTCCCACTGACACCAATAATGGGGCACTATTCCTCCCACTGACACCAATAATGGGGCGCTATTCCTCCCACTGACACCAATAATAGGGCACTATTCCTCCCACTGACACCAATGATTGGGCACTATTCCCCCCACTGACACCAATGATTGGGCACTTTTCCTCCCACTGATACCAAAGAGGAGACACTGTTTACTCCCACTGACAGCAGGACATTTTCTATTCCTGCTGACCATTGTTTTCTTTTCCGTCCCCCCCTAAAGTTTGAAGGACAGTAAATGGGTCCTTTGCTAAGAAAGTTTGGAGACCCCTGGTGGAATAGACCATCCAAAATGCAGGTTATCCATAATTCACACCATTACAGTGCTGTGCAGAGGAAGAAAGTCCAGCAACCTGCATTTTTCCGAACAACAATTTTGCAAAAAACACATGGTAATGCACGCAGATGAACTGCAACAATGCAGTGCCACTGCGTAGGGGTGCCATTCAGTTGTAAGGTGGCCATTTGCATAGTTGCCAACATTCTCAAATTTTTAGGGATACTTTTTTGTCTGTAGGCAAAGTATCATTTTATTACGGGCAAGGCAATTGAAAAAACGCTGTCTGCGGAGTGGAAAATTGCTGTTTGCGGAGTGAAAAAACGCTGTCTGTGGAGAAGAAAAACACTGTCTGCGGAGTGAAAAAACGCTGTCTTTGGAGAGGAAAAACGCTGTCTTTGGAGAGGAAAAACGCTGTCTGTGGAGAGGAAAAAACGCTGTCTGCGGAGAGGAAAAACGATGTCTGCGGAGAGGAAAAACGCTGTCTGCGGAGTGGAAAAACGCTGTCTGCGGAGTGGAAAAACGCTGTCTGCGGAGAGGAAAAACGCTGTCTGCAGAGAGGAAAAATGCTGTCTCCGGAGTGGAAAAATGCTGTCTGCGGAGTGAAAAAACGCTGTCTGCGGAGTGGAAAAACGCTGTCTGCGGAGTGAAAAAACGCTGTCTGCGGAGTGGAAAAACGCTGTCTGCGGAGTGAAAAAAACGCTGTCTGTGGAGTGAAAAAACGCTGTCTGCGGAGTGGAAAAACGCTGTCTCCGGAGTGGAAAAATGCTGTCTGCGGAGTGAAAAAACGCTGTCTGCGGAGTGGAAAAATGCTGTCTGTGGAGTGAAAAAACGCTGTCTGCGGAGTGGAAAAACGCTGTCTGCGGAGGGGAAAAACGCTGTCTGCGGAGTGGAAAAACGCTGTCTGCGGAGAGGAAAAACGCTGTCTGCGGAGTGGAAAAAACGCTGTCTGCGGAGAGGAAAAACGCTGTCTGCGGAGAGGAAAAGCGCTGTCTGCGGAGTGAAAAAATGCTGTTGGTCTTTACGGGGAATCAGCGCGGCCCAGGAGGGAATTATCCCCCTGTCGTCAGGGACAAAACATATTTCAGTTCAGAAGAAATCTGCATTTTCTGAAAAAATTTATTAACTTTTTAGCTCATTAACAGGAACAGCAGCACACTCCATTCCCTGACATCCCTTTCCTCGTCCCCTCAGTTACACAGAGCCCCGACTCTGGACAAGTCTCTGACGGACGGTGGGCGGGGCAGAGAGCAGTGCGCAGGCGCAGTGTGTCCTGTTCTGTGCTGACTAGCTCCTTCGGTCCCGGTAGCAGAGCGGAGATATCCGGAAATGATTAAGAAATTCGATAAGAAAGATGAGGAGGCTGGTAAGAACGGTTCCTTGTGTCACTAGCTGGAGCGGGGTAGTTGGCTGAGCTGTGCGGGCCCGGAGCCTCGGACTTTCCTGAAGCCGGAAGCCGTGTAGGCTCGCCTGCTGTACATGTGATGGACACGTAGCCTGTACACCATCCTACCTACCCACCCCCTCACCCCCCAGTGTATGTGTGTGTGACCAGGAGCAACGAGTCCTTCCTCATGTCCGAGGAGTTTGTGTGTTCCCTCCATTCAGTGGCAGTCTATGAATGAATACAGCTGCCTCTACACAGGAACTCCATCCACATTCAGTATAATGGAATGCTGCTGTGTGTTCACACATTACATGGGACGACCCATTCATGTGTTACATGGGACGACCCGTTCACGCGTTATATGAGACGACCTGTTCACTCGTTACATGGGACGACCCATTCACGCGTTACATGGGACGACCTATTCACGCGTTACATGGGACGACCTATTCACGTGTTACATGGGACGACCCGTTCACGCGTGACATGAGACGACCTATTCACGCGTTACATGGGACGACCTATTCACGCGTTACATGGGACGACCCGTTCACGCGTTACATGGGACGACCCGTTCACGCGTTACATGGGACGACCGTTCATGCGTTACATGAGACGACCCGTTCACGCGTTACATGAGACGACCTGTTCACGCGTTACATGGGACGACCTATTCACGCGTTACATGGGACGACCTGTTCACGCGTTACATGGGACGACCTGTTCACGCGTTACATGAGACGACCTATTCACGCCTTACATGGGACGACCTATTCACGCATTACATCGGACCTATTCACACATTACCTTTTTTGCACATATGTTTAAAAAATCATTTTAGTTTTGAAGATTACATAAAACCCTCAAAACTGTATATACTGTATTTTCTGAAAGCAGACACCCTAGAGAAAAAAAATACAATTTTGTCACACAATATTACCACAGAGGTCTAGGAAATGCAAACATTTCATTAAAAAAAGACACTAAAGTTAATTTTAGTGTACACAAAGACAATAAATTGCCGAAAATATAAAAGACAAGGTGGCACTTACCCAGTATGTCAAACCTTAAATATGCGTGCGCCCGTAAAATAATGACAATATTCAGTAACCTAAATTTTTAGCAATTTAAAAAAAACATTTTTTTTTTACTAAACTTTTTTTTTTTTTTTTTTTCATCACATAGGGGACAAATGTCCCTTATGAGATGATTTTTTGGTGGTGACAGGTTCTCTTTAATAGGAAATCCAGGGTCTAATACCGGTTCTGGGACTGCAGATGGAAGTGGAGCCTTGGATACATGGCGGGGGCGCACGTTAGCAGGAGGTGTGAAAGGTATTGGGCGTCAATGCACCCGCCATATATTCCATCTGACAGGCAGGAATTTTCTTGTCACATATACACTATGCCCAGAAGATGCTCTCAATCCATCGAAGAGCTCACTGAGAGGAGGTGGGGTCAGAGCGCTGACTGAAAGCAAGGCATCCCTGTGCATCATATACTGTTATACCACTGACTGAAAGCAATACATCCCTGTGCATATACTGTTATACCAATGGAGAGCTGTTCTGATTAAATAAAATAATATATATGCACACACATATACATATTTTTTTTTTTTATAAAAGCTGGGGGACGGGGGTGTGGAAGTGGAATGACGTGCCCGCACCGGATTTTTTTAACCAGGAGAACAATCCTCCATTGGTATAACAGTATATGCACAGGGATGTATTGCTTTCAGTCAGTGGTGTAACTGTATATGATGCACAGGGATGTATTGCTTTCAGTCAGTGGTATAACAGTATATAATGCACAGGGATGTATTGCTTTTAGTCAGCGCTCCGCCCCGCCTCCTCTCAGTGAGCTCTCCGATGGGTCGAGAGCATCTTCTGAGCATGCGCAATGACACGGCACCAGCTGTGCTCGGGATGTATTGCTTTCAGTCAGCGCTCCGCCCCGCCTCCTCTCAGTGAGCTCTACAATGGATCGAGAGCATCTTCTGGGCATGCGGCCACACCGGAAGTGACGAGGGTATAGCAATCTGTCAGAACACTGGCAACTCCGTCCCGCCTCAGCCCCTCCTCCTCTTAGTCAGCTGCATGCTCTGTATTAAAATTTTCCTCGACCCTGGAGAATGTCTTCTGCCCATGCGCACTGGTGACTCGCACCAGCTGTTTCATGATGCGACCGCATTGGAAGGGACGAGGTCTAGGATTTTCATGGGTCCAGGAAAATTTTACAACACCGGCTTTACAGGCTCTTCTAGTAACTTCTACGGCAGATAAAGTGACGGCGGGGCTCTGGGGAGGGGACACACCGGGACCGGCACAGACATGGCCAAGTGGGGAGAGGAAGACCCACACTGGATTGTGAAGCAGAGGGCAGACGCCACCAACATCAACAACTGGCACTGGTGAGAGGCACTGGACACAGATAGTGATACATTGTATTCCTTCTACCATTCATGATGTCACTACTCATTGTATTGCTATTATTACTGAATATATCAACACCAATACATTGTATCATCTTCTCATATATTCTATATCCGCCTCAAGACCCGCCCAGTTCTGACATTTCTCTTAAATATGTAAAATTCTGCATATTTTCTTTTGCTAGAAAATTCCATAGAACCCCCAAAAATTACATAAATATTCTCTTTTTTTTTTTTTTTCAGCAGAGACCCTGGTGAATAAAATAAATTGACCAGGCCTGGTTCACATGTATGCGGGTTGGTGACCCACATTTGCACAGGCATAGCAGCCAATTGATTCAAATGGGCTGCTATGACTGCATTTTCGGCTGAAAAAAGGTGCATGCAGAATTTAAAAAAATGCAGTGGCCATGAAATCCATCCTGCTTTTGCACAATGTGACTTACCTGCAGTTCCTGCATAGGCAAACTGTTGTTTTTAAATGCTGGGCCCACGTATATAAAATTGCAGAAAGCTTGCCAGTGCAGGAACTGAAGGTAAGTCGCATGGTTGCAAGAGCAGGATGGATTTCAAGGCCACTGCATTTTTTTAATACCGTATACCGTGGCAAAACCTTAATTAATCGCAGCATGGAAATCTGATACCGTCACATGCCTAATATACGCACAATCCTGGTCGCTGCAGCCACTAGGAGTGCGTGTTAAACCCCCCACACTCAGGTCCGTACAACATACGGCAAATGGAAGAGCACAAAAATCCGCACAACCGGTTGAAGATGCAAAAAGTTAAAATCCAAATTTATTTTGCAGGCAAAAAGATAAAATCATCCAAGATGAAACCAAAACAGTCGGAGACATGGGGGGGGAAAGGGGAGCACAGCGGTTGACGCGTTTCACGGAGTCTTCCGCTTAGTCGTAACCGTTGGTTAACTTTTTGCATCTTCAACCGGTTGTGCGGCTTTTTGTGCTCTTCCATTTGCTGCTATCAGGACTGCGGATCCGTGCCTGCACCTGGGTCGGATGTGTTTGGAACTATCCCCTCACTTGAGCGGTTCTTTTCCCTCTTGACCGTTTGTTGCCGTACAACATACGGGCCTGGTAGCAAAAGTGTTAAAGTGGAACGAAAGAAAGTCAGGCTTTTTTTTTACAGAAGGGACATATACTATCCATTCTTCAATAAAATGCCCCTACCTGCCTTCTTGCTGTCTTACCTGGTGCCGTCAACTGAACTACTGGTGCACAGCTCAGCTTACATTGCTCAAGTCTCTGAGTGCTGGGATGATGGCCTCATGCACAGGAGTGACGTAACCCTCCCCCCCCCCCCCACTGGCTCGTGAAGAGGCCCTAAGACTGGCACTCAGAAGAAAATGCTGGCGAGGGGGGTCATTGGACAGGTACATTTTCCCCCTTTAGTTCCACTTTAAAAGGTCCTGGGCCAGATTCAGAAATCCCTACCACCTGTGTCAGTAGCTTGACGACACGTGTGGCAGATTCAGGTAGTTCCTAATGGCGCCATTTTTCCAAAGTGGAGCTATTACTGCACTATTGCCTCCAGTTTGTAAATTATGAACTTGTGAGTTAGTGTACAGAGACAGGCAGAGTTTCTGTCTCTGTAAAACCGCTATCTCCTCACCTGTCACTGCCTGATAAAGTGGAACTTACATCAAAGAGTGAAGTCCCGATTGTTTGCTCCCTCCCTCCATCTTGCAACCGAGTTAGGACTTCTTCACATGTGAGGTCAGAGTTCAGTAAAACCAGGCAGACCCTCTTCATCAGAGGGGTTTGCTGTGAAGAAGAGAGTCTGTCCCTTGAAACGCGTTAGCTAGTGATTCTCAGTGAACCCAATGTTGGGGTGATATTTATCCCTAGTGTTGGCTACCCCTGCCACCTGTGTCTGGAGTATATTCTATACTCTGTTTAGCCTTTGCCTGTTGTAAGTATGCCCCCATTCCTTTTCCTTTTTTCAAACAATGTTAACTGCTAATGCAATTTGCCTTTGCGCCCTTCTGTTTTTGTGTATGTCTTAATACATTTTCTGCATTATGGCAAAATAAACCCCCACTGCCTAATCTACCCACCCCCATTTCTATACACCTACTGACTGAGTGAGCGATCCAGCACTGTCCTGGCTGCAGCACAGCTCTCCTCTCTTCCTGCATTCACAGGAGACACTGAGAGCAGTAGGAGCCATTGGCTTCTGCTGCTGTCAGTCAAACTCCTCTGAGAAGAGAGCAGGGGTGTGGCTTATCGGCGCTGTATGTGTCTATGGACACACACAGCTCAACTATCTGCACAGGTGCCCCCTTAACATATGACTTGCTACATCCTCATTGGAGGATGTGCACCCACAGCTAGTACACCGGTGCACTGGTTTTTGGTAAAAAAAAAAAAAAAAATGCAGCTGAGTCACCTTTTTACGGCCCCCCAACAGCTCTCTCTTATGCTGCAAAGGCAATACAACCTCTCTCCCTTATGCTAAAGAGGCAATACAATGTCACCTCATCACTTGTCCAGTGCTGTCTAAGAAATCCAAACACAGATCACTCTTCAGGGAGCAATGCTAGTGTAAACTAGCTCTAAAACCCCTGGCCCTTTCCACAGCGGCCAATACAAGTGAATGGATGTACATGCATTCTTCTGCATTGCCGTTTACCTGTGCGTATGTTGGATTTCCCCAAATGCACCACTTTAAGAGGGGGTTTTGCCCACATTGGAAGAATATCCTCTCTCTTCTTGTTGAGTTTCCAGGATGTGAAGGCAGAAAAAAGGGAAGAAATTTGACAGTGGTGTTAACCCTCTCCTGATTTACCAAAAACAAATCTATAAAAAAAAAAACTGGCTTTAGGTAAAGGCAAAATTGTTTTTTGAGATAGATTAGAACCCCTGCCAGGTTTTATTGCTGTCTGTGCCCCCGGGAGATTCACCCTTACTTTTTGTTCTGTTTACCGTTGTCATTGAAAGTGAAAGAAAATCCCACATTTTGGGTTCTCCCCAGAAAAGTAATAAAGAGGAAATCTAATGAGGACACCAGTTCTGGTGGCCAGGGGGCCCCCAATGAATCCCCTTAAAATGATTGTTACTCCCCCCCCCCAAAAAAAATAAAAAATCATGCTCCTGTCCCTTTAAGGCAAGTGCTATAGCATAGTGCTTTTGCCTAGTCAATTGCCCTTTTGTATCTCCTACAGTACCTGGTTGATTCTGCCTGGTCCTGACCTCCCCTCTGTGAGCAGACCACGTTTATCATGGCTACTGAGCCATGGAATCGTGGTCAGGATACGTGCCTCCGTCATCTAGCTTCTGTCCAGTCTGTCTGCGTGTCTCTGCAGCTCCCCCCTCCTCCCACTCCTTTCTTCTTGTCAGCTCCGTAGTGTTCAGTGGAAATAGGATCTCATGGCCCCTCCCCTCTCCTCTCCTACAGCTTTCATTCACTGACAGAAGGGAATCTGAGCCCCTCCCACTTGGTTCTCTTAGATCAGGATACAGAGCAGAGAGAGAGAGGAGGTCACTACAAACGAACAAAAAGAAAAAAGGTATTTAGAGTTGAAAAAAAAAACAAGCTGCTTAATGAACAAACACATGGAGGCTAGATCAATTTTAGCCATTGACAGATAAAAAAATAGACATCAATGGAAAAATGGATGATCATCCATTTACATCTGTTTTCATCCGCTTCCATCAAAATCCGTTTTTTTTTTAACGGAGGAAACCCCCTTTTTTTTTATCCATTAAAAAACGGATCAGATAAAAAAACGGATGGCAAAAAAACGTGACTGAACTAATGAAATGAACAGTCCGTATGTGAAAGGGGCCTTAACGATACTCAAAAACCTGGGAACATACCGGTCAATGATATCTGGAACATGATATTTTGGAGGCATTGTAAATATTTATATCACTGGTTCATATAGTGCCAACATATTCTTCAGCTCAGTGCAGGGAATGTTGAATAATTATATCAGGCCCAAAGGTGTTTATAATCGAATGTTTTCCAGTCATGCCTTCGCACACATGTGACCCAGAACACATCAGTGGAAAAATCAGCAACTTTTTTAAATGTAGGAGAGAACTGATGCACCTGATGGTGATCCACAAAAAACATGGGAAGCACATAACATCTTCACGAAGGGAGTGTTGATAACTGGAAGCAGGATCCAAGGTGAAAACACTGGTAAAACCACCAGCCACCCCCCCCCCCCCCCAGAGGTAACAGAAGGGGTCATTTACACCACAGTGCATTAAATCATATGCAAATCCCTCTTTTATACTCCTGATATGTGCCTGCTGTTCTATTTGTATTGCTTCCTTTGTATGAAATGCCTGGTGATCCTGCTAGTCTCTTTGCTTTCCTACTTTAAAAAAACTATCCACACTAGGCATGAGAGCACCACATGGTCAGTTCTCTAGCTATGCTGGGAAATCGACCTGCTTTCCTCCAATGATTAGACATGTCCTAAAATCTCCCCACCCTTGCACAGCCATTCACTGGGAAGATCAGTGTACTGCTGTTTCTCCTTCCCCCTGCTCTTATGCAGCTGCAAACAGAGGGTATGTGAGTACTTTTATAAATACCCTATTTTTTTATTTTTTATCTATGCACAATGGTATTGCCTCTCATTTCTACTTTAAACTGAATGGCTTGTTTTTCAAGGTGATTGTTTACAGTCACTTTAAAACCCATGTTGTAACTTGTGGTGGCAACGTTTAGGAATATGTTGCTACCAGTACATTAAAAAAGGTAAATTGTGATTATTTTAAATTACAAAAAAACTTGTTTGGTAATTTTATATGCCCTATAAATTAAAAAAAAGTCCTATTTTATTTTTTACTAAAATGCCTAACTATATGCAGTACCTTAAAAAAAAATATCCCCCCTGAAATTTTCCACAAAATGTTTCTGTGAATGTATTTTATTTAGATTTTATGTGATAGACCATCACAAAGTGGCACATACTTGTGACATAGAAGGAAAATGATAAATGGTTTTCAAAATTTTTTACAAATATCTGAAAAGTGTGGTAAATCAATACTTTGTAGTACCATCTTTCGCTGCAATTACCACTGCAAGTCTTTTCGGGGATGTCTCTATCAGTTTTGCACATCTAGAGAGTGAATTGTTTTCCCATTCTTCTTTGCAAAATAGCTCAAGCTCTATCAGATTGGATGAATAGCGTCTGTGAACAGCATTTTTCAAGTCTTGCCACAGATTCTCAATCAGATTTAGGTCTGGACTTTCACTGGGCCATTCTAACACATGAATATACTTTGATCGAAACCATTCCATTATAGCTCTGGCTGTATGTTTAGGCTCGTTGTCCTGCTGGAAGGCGAACCTCTGCCCCAGTCTCAGGTCTTTTGCAGACTCTTAACATGTTTTCCTCTAAGGATGACCTGTATTTGGCTCCATCCATCTTCCCATCAACTCTGACCAGCTTCCCTGTCCCTGCTGAAGAAAAGCATCCCCACAACATGATTTGGCCACCATGTTTTACGGTGGGAATGTTGTGTTCAGGGTGATGTGCAGAATTAGTTTTCCGCCATGCATAATGTTTTGCTTTTAGGACAAAAATTTAAATTTTGGTCTCATCTGACCACAGCACCTTCTTCCACATGTTTGATGTGTCCCTCACATGGCTTATCACAAACTGCAAACGGGACTTCTTATTAGAGGTGCACCGAAATTTCGGCCACCGATAATTTCGGCCGAAAATGTGAGTATCCAATTTCGGCCGATAGGGGGTTAAGGATGCCGAAAATGTATGCTGATATCAGTTAAAAGTGAGTCCTTCACTTCCCTGTCATTTGCGGGTATGTGTGCTGCTGACTGCTGCGATCCTATGCTGGTTACACTGGGGCTTCATTGTGAGCTACAGTGGTCGCTAGACGGCTCGGGGGAGAGGGACTTAGAATGCAAAGGATCTTATCCTCCTCCGCGCCTAATGCTGAATCGTTGTACCCACCTCCTCCCTTCCATGTGCCGTTCGCTGTAGAAGAAGGTAATGTGGATGTCTGCTGCTGTAGCGTCTAGTTAGAACGGATTATAAATCACAGCCTAGAGTAAGTCTCTCTCTCTCTCTCTCTGAAATGGAATGTTACAAAGTGTTTCTGCAGTCAAAACGTAACATTCTCTCTCTCTCAGAAACACTTTGTAACAGTCTCTCTCTCTTGTTAAGATTTGACTGCAGATACACATTGTATACACTTTGTAACATACATCAAATCTGTGAAAAAGGCACTGTATGTTAAAGCCTTACTCCAACAAAACCTTATTACTTGTACAAAAAGGAGTAAGTAATTAAAAAACTGCCCACTCACCCAGCGCTAGCTTAAAGCTGACAAATAAGATAGCAGCTGCTATAAATAGAATAAATTTAAAACAAGGTGTGAATATAGCTCTGAGGGGCATCCTAATCACACTAACAGCGCTCCAATGAATTCTTAAGGAGAATCGTATACGACCACTACAATACATATATAAAATACTGAATGTATTTTATATATGTATTGTAGTGGTTGTATACGATTCTCCTTAAGAATTCATTGGAGCGCTGCTAGTGTGATTAGGATGCCCCTCAGAGCTATATTCACACCTTGTTTTAAAACCTTATTACTGTTGGGGAAATTTCCCTGACTTTCTGTCCTGGTGACATACACAGAGCCGTAGTAGTGACATCACCGGGAGGCGGCATTTTTGAAAGGAAGGGGACGGGAGGAGCAGAGAGGTGCTGACAAGTAAGGACATTGCATCATTGAGGTGGGGGGGCTGAGGTGAGGTTACCAATGGTATTTGTATTATGAAGCATGAGGGGGCTAATGTATTGTCACTGTTGGTCACTGATGCATTAGTGACCGACCAGTGGCACTTAATTAACCCCTTTGTGCTGCATTAGTGCAACCAGTATCAGTGCAACCAGTGTTAATTAACACTGATACTGGTTGTACTAATGCAGCACAAAGGGGTTAATTAACTGCCACTGGTCGGTCACTAATGCATCAGTGACCAGCAGTGGCAATACATTAACCCCCTCATGCTGCATAATACAAATATCATTGGTAATTAAATTAACCACTTGCCAACCCATCACAGTACATATACTGCATACTAGCTACAGGTGTACATCGCTGCCTGTTTCTGTCGTATGCCCCTGTTCTATCTATTTTAAAATAATTTGGGGGGAAAAAGTCATTTTCGGTTTCGGTTTCGGTTTTTGGCCAAGGGCTTCCTGCATTTTCGGTTTCGGTTTCGGTCCAGAATTTTCATTTTGGTGCATCCCTACTTCTTATGGCTTTCTTTCAACAGTGGCTATAACAAACCTTGGGCTTCGAAGGACAGCTGTATTTATACTGAGATCAAATTACGCATAGGTGGACTCTATTTACTAGGGATGCACCGAATATTCGGCAGCCGAACATTATTCGGCCGAAAATAGAAAAAATAGCACTTTCGGCGTTCGGCCGAATAAGTCAAAAGGCCGAATAATTTTGAGCCGAACAATGTCAGCTTCCGCCCTGACCGCTCACCTTCCTCATTGCGGCTCGCGGCTCCCTTCTCACACGCCGCCGGTGTCCTGTCCGGCCGGGTAGGGGGTGTGACGTCACGCACGCGTCCCGCCCCCTGCTCCTGACTGCGGCTCCTTCACACTAGGTCCACGCCCCGCCCCCCTGTTCGCGGCTTTTGGCTCTGGCTGCAGTTCAGGTATGTGATGTGGAGCTGAGCACATTTGGGGGAGAATACGGTAGCTGGCAGCTGCACAAGCATTAGTGTGCAGACTGCCATATGTTGTTGCCACTTGCCGTGCTCATTACATTAGAGTGCCCTATAAAGTGCCCCTTAAAAAAAAAAAAAAAAAGAAAAAAAAAAATGTGCCCAACAGAGTGCTCCCTTGACATAAAATGTGGCCATCAGCGTGCCCCTTATTTTATGCTAAGGGACATGCTGATGAGCATATTTTATGTTAAGGGGCACTCTGATGAGCATATTTTATGTTAAGGGGCACTCTGATGGGCATATTTTATTTTAAGGGGCACGCTAATGGGCATATTTTATGTTAAGAGCAACGCTGATTTAAATGTTTTGCCCATCAGAGTGCCCCCTAACATAAAATGTGCCCATCAGCGTGCCCCCTAAAAATTGGCAAAATAAATGGAAAAAATGCGAAACACCGCGTTCGGTATTCGGCCTTCGGCCAAGCATTTCATTATTATTCGGCTTCGGCCAAGAATTTCATTTCGGTGCATCCCTACTATTTACTAATTAGGTGACTTTTGAAGACAATTGGTTCCACTAAATTTTAGTTAGGCCCCTTTCACACATGCAGACCGTTCATTTTACATCAAAATGGATGAAGTATTCATCAGTTTTTCATCAGTTTATTTTACATTCACTACCAATGCAAAAATGGATGAAAAACTGACCATTTGTCAGTTTACATCCGTTTTTTTTCCGGTCCGTTTTTCTAACGGAAGAAAAATAGAGCTTTAATCAGTTTAATATAACGGATGGCGGATGTTACTTAATGTAAATGAATGATCATCCTTTTACATCCGTTTTTCCATAGAGATGCATTGATGTCTGTTTTTCATCCATCAATGGATGGATGACAAATGGACAGCATGTGTGAAAGGGCCTTAGGGGTATCAGAGTAAAGGGGGCTGAATACAAATGCACGTCACACTTTTCAGATATTTATTTGTAAAAAATGTTGAAAACCATTCATCATTTTCTTTTCACTTCACAATTATGTTCTACTTTGTGTTGGTCTATCCCATAAAATCCCAATAAAATACATTTACCTTTTAGGTTGTAACATGACAAAATGTGGAAAATTTCAAGGGGTATAAATAATTTTTGAGTACTTGTATGTATGTATGTATGTATAATTACAATACATATTGCACATAAATAAAAATTGTGTTAATTTTCAGGAAGTGGATCCAATCCATTTCAGCATTTGGAAAAGAGTGCTGTTCTTCAAGAGGTAAGACCTATATTAACCACTTCAATACTGGGCACTATTACCCCCTTCCTGCCCAGGCTAGTTTTTAGCGCTGTCACACTTTGAAAGACAATTGCGTGATATTGCACCACTGTACCCAAACTAAATTTTTATCCTTTCTGTTTTCACACAAATAGAGCTTTCTTTTAGTGGTACTTAACCACTTCAGCCCTGGAAGATTTGGCTGCTCAAAGTCCAGGCCCTATTTTGTGATTCGGCACTGCATGATTTTAATGGATAATTGCGCGGTCGTGCGACGCTGTACCCAAATGAAATTGATGTCCTTTTTTTCCCACAAACAGAGCTTTCTTTTGGTGGTATTTGATCACCTGTTGATTTTTATTTTTTGCGCTATAAACAAAAAAAGAGCAACAATTTTGAAAAAATAATAATTTTTCACATTTTTTTATATGAAATTCTCAAAAAAATGTAAAAATCAATATTTTTAACATTTTAGGCCAATTTGTTTTCTGCTACATATTTTTGGTAAAAAAAATAGCAATAAGCGTATTTTGATTGGTTTGCGCAAAAGTTATTGCGTTTACTAACTACAGGAAAGATTTATGTCATTTTTATTTTTAACTAGTAATGGCGGCGATCTGCAATTTTTTTTTTTTTTTTGCGGGACTGCGACATTGCAGTGGACAGATCAGACCCCTGACTGACATTTTTGACACTTTTGGGGGTACCAGTGACATTACTACAGTATTCAGTGCTATAAATATGCACTGTTACTGTAAAAATGACACTGACAGGGAAGGGGTTAACTTTATTGGTGGTCCCCTTGTTAAGTGTGTCCCTAGGGGCGTGATTCTAACTGTTAGGTGGCGTGGCTAGTGAAGTAACCACAGAGACATGCTATCCTATATAGCAGGATCGCATAGCCTCTGTGCCTACTTCAGTGAGAATGACAGACAGTTGTGTTTACATCAGCTGTTTGTCTTTCTCCCTCTCCTGCGGGAGATTGCGAGTGGCTGGTGGCCATCGGAGCCGCCGGTCACACACGCTGGATAGGCAGGGGCACGCGCGCGCCCCCTCTTTGGCAAGCGACTTTGCCTGTAAGCAGCTGCATGCCGCAGTGAATATACAGGAGGCGGTCGGCAAGTGGTTAATCACCACTGGGTTTTTTTTTTTTTTTTTTTTTTTTTGTTTTTTGCAAAAAAAAAAAAATGGAAAATGTCGAAAAAAAATGCATTTTTCTTTTTGTTATAGTTTCTGTTATAACATTTTGCAAATTAATCTTTCTTCATAAATTTAGGTGGAAGTATATTTTGCTACATTTCTTTGGCAAAAAGAACCCAAATCAGTGTATATTATTGTAATAAAAAAAAGGTTTGGAGATCTGTAATTAGTTGGCTTCTCCATTGGGTTATGTGCTATCTCATTGAAGAGGACTGAAACCCCTACTTCAAAATAGCATAGCTGGTTGCCAGGTGATGGTCAGTATTAGAGTATGTATATGAGATGAGGAGGATCAAGGAAAGGGCTCTTTCACAGGGGCGTTCCCTTTTTTTTTGCCCGATCAGGTCCTTTTTTTTTTTTTTGTAACGGACACGGATGACACTTGTGTCATCCGGTCCGTATGTCCGTTTTTCATCCCATCCGTTTGCGGATGAAAAACTGACATAATGCATGTCTATGTAAATACGGATGTCTGCGGATGACACCACTGACATCCGTTTTTGCTTCAGTTCCGTTTTTTGAAAGGAAGAAAAAAATAGGGTTCTCCTCCGTTCAAAAAAACTGAACTGAACTGAACTGACAAAAAACGGATGTCAGAGGATGATCATCCGATGACATCCGTATTTACATAGAGATACATTATGTCTGTTTTTCATCCGCAAACGGATGGGATGAAAAACGGACATACGGAACGCCCGTGTGAAAGAGCCCAAAGGCAGTCCCCAACCTTTTTTATGTATAGTTATTTAAATTAAACACTGCATATACCATTTTATTTCTAAATTGTTGTTTACAGGCTCGATTATTCAATGAAACTCCAATAAATCCAAGAAGATGCCTTCATATTTTAACCAAGATTTTGTATCTTTTGAACCAGGTAAGGAGAACAATCTCAGGTTATGATCACTAAATTTCAATTTTATTTTAATTTGTCTTACTTAAAGTGGTTGGTAAACCCTTACATATACCCATTAAAGTGACTGGCCTCAGGTGATACATAGAGATGAAACAAACCCTACATACGCTGTACCTGTTTATCTGCAGGATTTCTTTACATCCATTCAAAGTCCAGAATATACAGTAAAACTTTGGAGTAACTTGGTTTGAGAGCGTTTTGAAAGACAAACAAATTTTTTTTAAATACGTTTTGACTTGATAAACAAGCAATGTCTTGATATACAAGTAGCATCATGTCACAGCTGAGTATAAAAGAGAAGAGAGGTGCCTCTAAGTGTAGCAATATTGTTACATTTAATGAAGGTACAACATTTAGTAACTCGCATGGTTGATGATTAAAACAGGCACATCTAAGTATGCAGGCATCTGAGATAAAGCTGTCCACATAGACCATCCTCCGCACCTCCATGGACGTCATCCCTTCCACACTGCGCTCCACAAGCACTTCAAGCTTCACTTTAAGATCTCTCTACTCCAGGGTAGTCTTCCCGGTCAGGACCGCAGACTGACGGCGCTGAGAGCCGGTGGCGAGGAGTGTGGTCTATGTGGACAGCTTTACCCCGGATGCCTGCATTCTTAGACTTGCCTCTTTTAATAATCAACCATGTGAGTTGCTAAATGTTGAACCTTTATTAAATGTAACCATGTTGCTACACTTAGAGGTGTCTCCTTCCCCTTTATACTCTGTAGCTCCTGCAAGATTTTGCTTCTAATCTTCTTGTGAAGGCTGCCATTTGTGAATGGACATTTTATGGTTACACAACATATCACATTGCTACAATCTTTTTATATGGCCTATAAACTGAAGGACTTATGAAAAAAAGGTTGTGGAATGAATCATCTGAGATTTCATTATTTCTTATGCGGGAATTAGCTTTGATATAAGAGTGCTTTGGATTACAGGCATGTTTCCGGAATGAATTATGCTCGCAATCCAATGTTTTACTGTATAAGCTTGTCTGCACTGTCAGAAAAAAGGGGGTGGAAAGCTGAAAATACACATTGCAGAGTTCAGTGAGGAGAGCTCTAAGGCTACGTTTCCACTAATGCGGCTACAAAGTCGCGCTACTTCTAGCGTGACTTTGTAGTGTGACTTGTTTGCGGCAAAAACTATTTTTCAAGTCGCTGCGACTCAAGTCGCAGCAGTTAGAACGGGCCAAATTGAAATTAATGGCTTTTGACTTGCTGTGCGACTTGACATGTGTCAAGGCGCACAACAAGTCGCAATAGTGGAAACGGAGCCTAAGAGCTTTTTGGAGGGAAGGGACACATCCCCTTTACATAGCACACAGGAACAGAGCTAAGGCTGTCAATCAGCTTGGAGGTCCCTCCCCTGTCACCTTTTTTCTCTTGGTGTCAGAAAAAATGTCAGAAGCGTTTCATGCCGATAGCAGAGTAAGGAATCAGCAGACAGAAGTGACACTTAGGGGTTGCTTTACCAAAACTGGAGGGTGAAAACTTGGTGCAATTCTGTTTAGAAACCAATCAGCTTCCAGGTTTTACTGTCAAAGTTTATTTGAACAAGCTGAAGTTAGAAGCTGATTGGCTACCATACAAAGTTGCACCACATTTTCTACTCTCCAGTTTTAGTAAATCTTCCCCCTAGTGTTCTTAATTGAGACAAGTACACACTATTGAGAGATATGCTTTGTTCATATGGTTTACAACCACTTTAATATGCAATTAGAGTCAGTAAAAAAGCCAGCAAGTACAGAAGATCTGTATGCATTGATTCTCTTTCTTTCATGTTTATAGCTTACATTCTGAATCCTGTTAAGAAGTTATGGAAAAAAGAAACCTATAACAGAAAATTTATATCTGCAATAAGGGGCCGACCGATATTGTTTTTTCAGGGCCGGTACCGATTTTCCCGGCCACCCTTCAGGCAGATAGCCGATATCAGGTGCCGATATTCTGCACATTTAAAGTTTTTTTATTTTTACACTTTCCTTTTAAAAAAAATGTCTCCAGTCGTCTTCCACGGCAGCATCTGAGAGATAGGCTCCTCCCTCCTGAAACAGGAAACACAATAGTCCACCATTATAAAAATGTCAGTCTTAACTTCTGCCTCAGTTTGTTTGTTTCCTCCGGACCCATAGGGGCTGCATCTTTTTGTTATTTTCAATCTCTGTGCTAAATTGCAGGCAGCTCCCTGACCAGCCTCCCATGCAGCTCAGTGAGCCTTGGGCAGTGCAGGTCAGGGGCAGCACATTGCGGCAAGCTGTCCCCCACCTGAGATTTCACCCCTACTGAGGGGTTTGCAACCATCCCCCCAGCTGTCAGGATGCCAGTGATATCTCCCCTCCCTAAACCTTGCCCCCTGCATACAGAACCCCTGGTTCTTCCATCCTTTGGGCACCTGTCCAATCAGACCGCGTTGGCATTCCTTGCAGCATCCTCGCTGTTGGAGGGAACATAAATGGCTCAATTCCACAAGGAGAAGCTGACCTGAGGATACCAGGAAGTTGCAGTGCAGGTATGTCCACCAACCTGCATGGGGGGGGGGGGCAGCTGGAGCAGGGCAGGAAGCAGTTAAAGGTCCCTATGCTGCAGTTCCTTTTCTAAGACTGAACATGTCAGGATGACTCTCCACCCTGCCCTGTAGATCCTGCGTGCCAGGACCGCTCCAAGGTAAGCCAGAGCATGCTGAGGCCACATCTGTACTTACCAAACCACTATGCACATAATGCTAATTAGTGGTAGCAGCGATTTTGCCTAAAGACCAGCAGCGCACATTCCCACCCTAAGCATGTGCTTCCTATGAGGGCAAATGGCAGCCACCTGGGCCAAAAATCTTTGCCTAAAGTGCATAAGCAAACCTGTGGCAAAAAGAGTCCCTGGGAGTCCTAAAAGGATTAGTCTCCTCTGTAAAAGAAGCAGGCACCTTCCTCTCCCTTCAGTCTTCAGGTCTCTGTGCTTGATTTTGGTGTGGATCCTGCAACATATAATTGACTGGATCTTGGATAGTCCTCTATGCAAGGGCTGCATACACAAACCTGTGCCTAATGACTGCCCTTTATCACAGGCAGGTGGTGCACTTCTGACTGCTCTGGCCACATTTTTAGATTTAGGATGTCAGCAGCTTTAATTTACTACCAGTCCTGACCTGAAGGCTGGCCATACATGTTCACTCATCTTGTGCAATTTTTACTTTGGATTTACCAAAGACAGTGTGATATGAGGTCAAAACTAAACACTCTCAATTGTATCCAACTAGGATTGTATAATGTAGTGCCAGCCTAAGACCTCCGGAATGAGAGACTTTGGGTGCTTCTCACCTGAGTGAGATATTCAGGTTACTTCAAGTTGCAACTTTTCTGGCTCTGAGGAAGGGGGCTCGCCCCTGAAACGTGTCAGCCCATCCACAGCAGCCCCATACGGCACACTGCATGCCATTCAGCTTCGTGTGGGACCTTGGCTACCTTGGAGATTTTATGTACATTATGTTGATGTGTGTACATTCACACCTGCTTTGTGAGTATATTACATACTTTTTACAATTTTAATAAATGGTTTTAGTGGTAATGCACTAGGTTGGTGAGCCCCTTTTCTTTTTTCTTTTGTCTTTTTCTCACTTGGTTCTAGATACCCTTGATCCTAAAGGGGGTAGCAAGACCATAGGCTTTGTCCACCTGAGTCTGAAGTATCTCTCTTCCCTCCGTCATATTTCACTCGAGCGCAGGAGATTTGCTTTACTACATGTATATGGATTGCCCAGGAGACCGAGCTCCTGAGGCTTCATCCAACAGACAATTATAACCCACACATTTAGGCATTACCAGACATTCCCTGGGCCTGACACTGGTAGCTTATAGGACATGATTCCGGTCCTCTAGCTTCATTGAATATGGTATATCCCTTATCTCCTCAAAAGCAATTGTGTTAATGCAGACATCCCTACAGTAGAGATGATCCTCAGGTTATGGCACTATATAAGAGGGTATGCCTATGCTAAGGATGTGGGGCCACTACATTATATCATAGTGTAAAAGAGAAAACAAGAAGAGCACCTCTAAGTGCAGTAGTTTTAATGGATAAAAAAAGTGAACAATAGCACACTCGCATTCATAAATGTAAGGCTCATTGGATGGGGCAGAGCCCGATGGTGGACATAGCGCAGTGTGGCCAGGAAATGAGGTCAAGATGATAGTGGGAGACGAGGAGGGTGTCGGCACTCGGTGTCTTCCGGGTAGGATTGGAACCAGGTTGAGCCGCAGCGTCAAAGGCGCGTGACGTCACCGAAGGGCGGAAGGAGGACACAACGCGTTTCAGAGCATGCGCGATGGCCCAGACCTCAAGATTACACAGGCTTTGCTTCAGTCCAGTCAAAATCGCGCGACTTTTAGGTCGCACAAGGGTGGAAGGGACCTAAAGCGGAACAAATCCCATCGATTTAGGTCTCTAAAAGGTTACATTCCTGGAATGCCTGGATTGCTAGCTGTCACATGTGCTTTTTTCATCGGCTGGGCTGTTGGGCCATCGACTGGCTGGCGTTGTGACTCGCATCGTGGGTGCAGTCACCAGGACTGTTGCAGATCAGACAGAAGCAGCTTGCTTGGGAACATCGGAGTGGATGCGTGCAGCCAAAGCGGGGTCCCCCATCTATGTTATGCATTCCCTCCTATTGCCCTAATGCCAAGGTTGGTACTAGGTCAAGGAAGAAAAGGCTACAGTGATACTTATTGCACCCCAATGGCCTCAGAGACCATATTTCAGTCACTTAAAAAACAAAACAAAAAAAACCTCATCATTCAGCCTCATCTAACACTTCCAGACATGCCAAACCTCCTGTCACAAGGTCATGAAGCTCTCAACCTGGTTCCTGAAAGGGCGAGGTTACAGAGCAAGGTCTGTCTAACAGAGTGATTGATACCATCTTAGCCAGCAGAAAACCTGTGACTAGAACCATCTACGAAAAAGTGAGGGAAAAGTTTGTCTTCTGGTACGAGAACAAAGAAGACCCTGTTAAGGGAACTATTCCAACAATCTTAGATTTTTTTACAGGAAGAAGCGGACAAGGGCATTTCCAATAACACTTTGAAGGTTCAAGTGGCAGCCCTATCTTCCCACCTAGATATTAGGCTGGCAGAGGACACACTCATAAGAAGATTCCTTCTCTAATTGGAAAAAGCCACACCTATAAAGTTCAGCAGAACTCCGACATGGGACCTCTCCGCAGTACTCAAAGTATTCCTCTCTGCACCCTTTGAACCACTGGAAGAATGTTCGGATAAATACCTTACACTACTCCTCGTGGCACTTGTGTCAACAAGAAGAGTCAGCGAAATACAGTATCTATCGATGATAGAACCTTACTGTTTAATTCTGAGAGAAAATTATTCTCACACCAGACCCAGCCGTCCTACCGAAAGTCTCTTCAACTTTCCACAGAACTCAGGAGGTGGTTATTTCTTACTGTCCAAATTTAATGGATAGCAGGGAAAGAGTCACTTAAAACAAGCTAGATGTAAGAAAGGTCCTGATAGCTTACCTCGAGAGAACTAAAGAGTGGCGAAGAACCACCACACTGTTCATCCTCCATGCAGGAGTCAACAAAGGAAAACCAGCCTAGAAAAGTATGATAGCAGATGGATAAAGCTTGCTATTCAGCTTTATACCAAGCACCAAATCTTGCCCCGTGGAGTCATGGCCCACTCATCAGAGCTTGGGCATTATCAAGCACAGAAAAGCCGGGGCAAAACCAGAGCAGATCTGTAGGGCAGCGAAGTGGACCAGCTGTCCAGTCAGGACCAGGCATTTGGCCGCAAGGTGCTCCAAGGACCAGGCATTTGGCCATAAGGTGCTCCACATTTTTTTTTTTTTTTTTCCTTCCCTAGTAAGTATTGCTTGGTACATCCTCTCAGATGCTGCCATAGAAGACGACTAGAGAAAACAGAGTTAGGTACCTGGTTAAGTTTTTTTCTAGTCTTCCAGGGCAGCACTTGTTGCCACCCTAAACAACGATAAATAAGGGATTTTGCGGATTCATAAACTTATTGAGGGTTCCTTCTGTGCTTTGATATTACTGAGGCAGAAGGTATGACTGACATTTTTATAATGGTGGACTATTGTGTTTCCTGTTTCAGGAGGGAGGAGCCTATCTCTCAGATGCTGCCCAAACCCCTCCTCTGCACTTAAAAGCATTCAAAACACTAAGTTTGGCTGTTTTGAATGCTGTAATTTTTTTATGTGGTGCCTTTAAGGCTCCAGTACCCGGAAGTGATGTCATGACATTGCTTTCGGGTTTTTACATCGGAGACCTATTCAGAGTCTAATCGGCCAGCTGGCGGACGTGCCGGCTGGTCGCTCACATTATTCTCCATGGTTTCCATTTCCACTCCACTCCAAATCGCTTAAAGCTCAAAAAAGTCCTGGAGCTTTATTTGTAGCTCGAATAGAGCAGATGTGAGCATTTTGGTGTGTTTTTTTTTTTTATTCTCATAGAAATAAATGGAAACGCACTTTTTTAGCGATTTTCTGCTCAAGTGATAGAATGGCATAATTAAATGGCACTAATATTTGAAGACATAAATGTAAAATACACAAATAACTAAAAATCATCATAAATAAATTATGTAATAATACATAAATAATAATTAACCCCTAACCTTCAAATTAAATTAATAATCAATGATGATGATGATTATGTATTATTATTATCATTAACAACAATCATCAACAACACCCAAACTCGAAAAAAAAAAATACTAATAATAATTATAACTTATTTTGTGTTAGGGTATTTAGTTATTTTTTATTATTTTTTTTTTTTTTTAAGGGTTATGGGTTAATTATTTATTTAAAGTGATTGTAAAGTCTTGTTTTTTTTCCTATAAAAATACCAAACATGTTAAACTTACCTGCACTGTTGCAGTGGATTTGCACAGAGCAGCTCAGATCCTCCAATTATCCGGTCCCTCTTCTGTGATCCTGGCCCCTCCCTCTTGTTGAGTTCCCCTACATCAAGCTGCTTGCTATGGGGGCACCCGAGCCAAGTCACAGCTCCCTGTGTCCGTTCAGACCTTTTATTATCATTATTAGTAGTAGTATTAATAACACCCTAATGCTAACAAAAACAAAAAAAGGAAAAAAATAACCCTAATCCTAACCTTAACTTTAATCCCTTACCCTAACCTAATGGAAAAAAAATAATAGTAAAAGAAATAAAAGCTAATGTAAAAGCTTAAAAAGATGAAATACCTAGCAGTAAATGGTGAAACAGATGATAGTTTTCTCTATTGGCCAATAAAAAAAAAAATGCCAAAACTCAAAAATGCTGTATAAAAATGCACCAAAATTGTGCATAAATCCGTGCAAAAAAAAAAAAAAAACCCTCCAAGACGCTATGTTTGTAAATATAAATGACTCTGATGTTGCTCTTTTACAGGGTGAACACTTTGGAACGATGGAGGCCACTGAAGCATTCTTTGCTATGACCAGATTGTTCCAGTCAAATGATGTAAGGGACTTTCAGCATCTCTAAAAAATAATGTTGATCATAAAGAGCTTGATCCTGCTTCTTTTTTGACAGTCCAGTGTTATGCCTAGGCAATGTCTAGGCTGCTTAAAGCGGAGCTCCGCCCAAAGGGGTACGTTCCGCTTTAAGGCCTCCTCCACCCCCCCCTCTTTTTCAAATGGCACTTTATTTGGGGGGGGGGGGGGAGCGTGTACCTGGTTTTGACAGATACTCTCTTTTACTTCCACTCGGAGCGCCTAGTCGATCTGAGTGGAAGTTCTCCTCTCCCTGCAGCCTTCTGGGCATGTCACATGTCCCAGAAGACTGCGGGACCATTCACAAGGCACAGCGCAGCTCGCAGATGCAAAATGGGCTACCGGATGTGAAGTCATAAGCTGTCGCAGCCGGATGCCCACAGTTGAGATGCCGGCACCATGGAGAGAAGGCAGAGGAAAGGGATGGATGGCTCAGGTGAGAACATCGCTGGACCCTGGGTCAGGTGAGTGTCTGTTAATTAAAAGTCAGCAGCTACAGTTTTGGTAGCTGCTGACTTTTAATAAACATAACAATGACTGGAGCTCCTCTTTAAGCTAAATCTATATGGACATATTTAATTATTTGGCAGCAACAAATTTAATACCAGTGTTGTGGTGTGAAGAAGGCACATAGAGAACAGTTCTTTTATTTATACTCTTGTAGAAACAGGTGCAGAACAACTAATGTCTCTACACATGGTAAGAACGGGGGCCCAAAAGGAGATGGAACAGGGAAGTTTCCTCAAGCTGTCATTTCTGATGTGCAGGCTTGAAAGCAATGATTACAATTGGAAAACATGGATTCTGATTAGAGGTGCACGGAATGGAAATGTTGGTGCAGAAACCTAAAATGCAAGATGCACTTGACCGTAAACAAAAACTAAAATATTTTTTTATATATAATTGTATTATATTCAACATTTTTATTAATGTAATTAATTTAAATGAATATGAATTTATTGTTGGCCTTTATTGGAATCTTTAACGCAAGAAAAACTCAAGAAAAATGTATCCCTTTAAATTCTGTGTATGTCTGCACACTGGTCCGTTGCACTTCCGTTGTGATTTTAAAAATCCTGCTTGCTGCATTTTTGGTCTGTTAAAAAAAACGCACCAAAAATGTACCTCCCCGTTGAAATGTATTGAAAACGCAGCAAGAATGCATTAATAGTGCACCTGTGTTAAAAGCACAATAAAGATGCGGAAAACTTGTGGCAAAATCCCATGAGATTTCGGTACCATTATCTGCACCTTTTTCTCTTACGAGGAAAATGCCGATAACCCCATTTTCGGCAGATATGTTTTGGCCACTGAAATTTTGGTACATCTGATGGGATGTACTGGACAAGAAGTTTTCTTGTTAGCATGCTTTTATACTTAAGCCTCTAATTAGTTTGTTGCACAGATTTCCAAACCTGACTCTACTTCCATTGCTGCTTACCTTGTGCCTTGGCAAATTACCAGGGCTTGACAAATTTGCTTGAAATCTAGGAGCCAGCTAAAAAAAGTTCGAAGCCAGTTTTTTTTTTTGCGCATGCCGAATGGCCGACTTCTGTCGAACCGGCTGCCACACACACGAGCCGAATGGCGGACAGTTTTTAATGAACCGGCTGATGTTGTCCGGCATTCAACCTGTTTGTACACTTGGTTTATTTCTTCTGAGAGATATTAAAGGAACACTTTAACCACAATGACCACTTCAGTCATTTGAAGTGGTCATGGTGGTAGGAGTCACATGCTGGGATATTTACAATTATGTGCTTGGGGCTAGTTGCACCCCTAGCACATGTGACTTACTGCTGGCGGTTACTGCTGGCTGGTATTGCTGTGGGTCCTGCTGGCTGGTGCTGCTGTGGGGTAACGCTGGCTGGTGCTGCTGGCAGGAAAAGCTGGCGGAGAGTGTGAGGAGCGACGCTGGAGGAAGCATTCAGAACCGATGCTTCCTTTATCTCTACTCACAGGCGGAGTGCATTTGATACCACTCAGCCTTTGACAGGACGGAGTTGGAACTATACAGGAAGCATCGGCTCCATTCTGACAGCTGACACAGACAGCTGGGATATCGCGTGGCACTTGCGGGTGTCAGGGAGCCACGGCCCACATGCGGGAGACTTGGGATGTCTGGGACAAGACACCTGCCGCAGTGTAGCCCAGGTCGCTAATTCTATTCGCCAGTGCGACCTGGCGCTTGGGGTTTGTTGAGCCCTGCCTTAAATATCACCTGATTACTGCAATGAATAAATACCTTTTTCATCACTAGATAAGGTATAAAAATGTTTAATTTGTTTTTAGATGTATAGCCTGTAAAGGAGAGATAAGTGTATTCCTGCCTTAAGCACATTGCAGTTGCTAAAGAATATCCTTAGCTAGCAGGAGCTCATAGTTCACTGTGTATTGTGTTTCATTTATTTATTTTGTAAAAATGTCTGTGTGTGCTTTCAGCAAACCCTGCGGAGGATGTGTTACCTAACTATCAAGGAGATGGCCAATATCTCTGAAGATGTCATTATTGTTACAAGCAGGTAATGTGGAATCCTTATCAGATTCATATACAAAATTGTACAAAGTTTCTGCAGAGTAAATCCTAAGATCATTTTACTTCTGATCTGTTACGATCTGCAAGTGTACACTGCTCAAGAAAATTAAAGCATTTGGCTAGGGTCAGTGTCACTACTGGTAGCATGAGGCAATACCTGGACCCTATAAAGCAGGGGACTTCAAACTATGGCCTTCCAGTTGTTCAGGAACTACAGCTCCCATCATGCCTAGTCATTCCTGGGAATGTCAGTGTTTTACAATGCCTCATGGGATGTGTAGTTCCTCAACAGCTGGAGGGCCGTAGTTTGAGGATCCCTGCTATAGAGGTTGCACAGGCAGTCCAACTCCTCCAAAATGGCACATCAATAAATGCCATTGCCAGAAGGTTTGCTGTGTCTCCCAGCACAGTCTCAAGAGCATGGAGGAGATTCCAGGAGACAGGCAGTTACTCTGGGAGAGCTAGACAGGGCTGTAGAAGGTCCTTAACCCATCAGCAGGACCAGTATCTTCTATTTTGTGCAAGGAGGAACAGGAAGAGCACTGCCAGAGCCCTACAAAATGACCTCCAGCAGGCCACTGGTTTGAATGTCTCTGACCAAACAATCAGAAACACACATGAGGGTGGCCTGAGAGCTTGACGTCCTCTAGTGGGCCCTGTGCTCACTGCCTGGCACTGTGGAGCTCGACTGGCATTTGCCATTGAACACCAGAATTGGCAGGTCTGACACTGGCGCCCTGTACTTTTCACAGATGAGAGCAGGTTCACCCTGAGCACATGTCACAGACGTGGAAAGGTCTGAAGAAGCCATCGAGAACATTATGCTGCATGCAATATCGTTCAGCATGACCAGTTTGGTGATGGGTCAGTGTTGGTCTGGGGAGGCATATCCATGGAGGGACGCACAGACCTCTACAGGCTAGACAATGGCAACCTGACTGCCATTAGGTATCCGAATGAACTCTTTGGACCCATTGTCAGACCCTACACTGCAAGAGTATGCAGCCAGTTCCTGGAGGATGAAGGAATTGATACCAATGAATGGCCCCCATGCTCATCTGACCTAAATCCAAAAAAACACCTCTGGGGCATTATGTTTCGAACCATCTGACACTGCCAGGTTGCACCTCAGTCTATTCAGGAGCTCAGTGATGCCCTGGTCCAGATCTGATAGGAAATTACCAAGGACACCATCTGTCATCTCATTAGGAGCATGCCCCGACGTTGTCAGGCATACATACAAGAATGTGGGGTCCATACAAACTACTGAGTACCATTTTGAGTTGCTGCAATGAAATTTCATCAAAAAGGACTAGCCTGCTGCATCATTTTTTCACTTTGAGTTTCGGGGTGTCTTTAAATTCATCCCTCTGTAGAGTGGTCATTTTCATTTCCATCAAAAGATGTGGCATCCTTTCATTCCTAACACAATAATCAGTCCATATCAGTATAGATATCCAGCATGATATTTTCCCCATTGAGATCTGAAATGTTTTCAAAGTGTTTTTTATACTTTTTATACATCTCTCATTTGTGTTACTGCATATTACATGCCCTAGAACTTTGTGATGTCATTTATTTTTACCAGCACCCCAGCATACTAGGGCAACCTACCTCCCACGCACATGCAATGCAGCACTGCATAATTTACCATAGTATACCATGTCCGTTTATCTTAATCATGCAGTACAGGAACACAGGGCTTTTATTCATAGACCATGGGTGACATGTAGGTTACCTTCAGCTGTTTGGACACTGGAACGGAGCTTGGTTATATAACTCTGGGACTTGTGTTTTTTTTTTTTTTTCTTGTTTTGTTTTTTGGGGGTTGGTGCTAGTGTCCTTAGGTGATGGACCTCTTCCCCTCTGGAAAATATTTTTTCCTTTTTTAACCATTCTTTTTTTTTCTTCCGGCCCCTTCTGTCAAGATCTGACTGCTTATTGCTCTGGGTTATATAGCAGTTTCTGAATCACTAACTCCACCCTGTGCACTGTACCCAGTCCGTACTTTGTGGGGCTGGCCTGTCCTGTTTGCTTTGGGCCCTGGATTCTGCATTAGACACTTGCCTTGGTGTGTTTTTGCAAAGAGTGTAGTTAGCCACAGGGTGCCAAGCAGGTGCTGGGCTGTTTTATATCCCTGTGGTTCCAAGAACTTGAAGACCCCTTTAGGGTTATGTGCACTGTGACAGGCGAAGCCTAGACCCCGAACATAGACATTGGTACGGTTAGACCAGGTTTCCCTGTACTTGGACTTGTGTTTGGTTATACACACCACCGCAGTGCTTAGCACACAAGAAGATACATAAGAATGGGGAGTTACTTTATTGTTATGATACAGATTTGGTGGTCTTTTTCCATCCAGGCTTAGTCTGTGGATGGGGATGTAGTTGCAACATGCCTTCCAACTGACGCTTCCATCTGCCATTTCTGCCAAATATGTGCACACCATAACAGTGTTTGCTGCACTTCCTGTCACCTTTCTACTACATACACACAGATGAGCAGGTACTGTATTTCGGACACACAAAATCCATTCCTTCTGCATCCATTTAGTGAGCACCCCACAGGGCATCCCTTCAGTTAAGCAATGGCGGATCCACAGGTGCATGAGAGCTGGGATGAAAAGGCCGAAAAACACACTGCCACTTGCCTGCAGCCGCTGATCAACAAACATTTTCCAACATTCCTGTTTGACAAATGTTGATCTAAAGAACTTCTTTTGATTAGGGACAACCACGCATGGATTGAAATTCAGTTGCTTTCTGCTGAGCCATTTAATGTTTGATCCATCTTTGCCTAGCCTAAGACTTTTGAATAGAGCATTTCCCATGTGTTTCCCCCTTCCATTCCCCTGTGACTCCTTATGATCTAAATCTGGATCTCTCTCTCTCTGCTTTCTCTTGAGAAGATGGTCTTTCTTATAGCCATCACCTCTGTAAAGCAAGTGTTTGTACTAGCAGTCTTTTCCTGCAAGGAACTTTTTCTGGCTGTGCAAAGATTCTAGGTGGTGTTGAGACTCAGGACTTTCTTCTACCTAAGGTAGTTTTTGTCCTTCATCTTAACCAGGACATTGTTCTTCCATCCCTCCTGTCAAGTTTATCAAAAGGAAATGTCCTTCCATTGTCTGGATGTCGTTTTGGCTGCATGAGCCTAAAGCTGGCCGTAGATGGTTTGCAGGAACCAGCCGAGATTCAAACCATGTATGGGCAGGCTGAATGTACAACTAGCCTGCCGGATTTTATATAGCCGCTAGAAGTACAAAGTGTGTATATCCAGTGTCACCACAAGATGGCAATGTGGACACCATTGTGTGACCGTGCCACGTCCTATCATATGGGAAAACCACAAAAATGCTATTGCATGAAAAATGGACTTTACTGGCACAACATATAGGACACTAGGTCGTAAAAATACATAATTTTATTTCAAAACAGCTTAAAAATTATTTTTCACAGAATACAAATGAGCATTTTTTTTAAAAAAAATGGTATGCAACAAACAATTCGTTCAATTGATCACAGGTGAACCCCACCAAACCACATGGTACCAGTATGTTGGACCCACTAGAAGCCCTTTAACCTAAACTAGAGTCATACGATAGTATAGGCTTTTGATGGTGTAGTTCCAGTGGTGGCGGTGTATTCACTAGAGAAAGACAGGATTCTCTACATGTTTCACGCTATAGCGATTCTTCTGGAGAGTGTCGTTCGGTATAACACTTTATCATAAGATCTATAGGAAAAGACAAGGAAGAATATATATATATTTTTTTTTTTTTTGGTGTGAGAAGATTATTCTGTCAGCCATGTGTCCCTCCTATACAATCCTAATTGATTAATTGGCAATGCCTCCACCCAACTCAGTATAAATGTAAGCCCTTTCTAGGGGAAGCACAGGCAGGGGTTTGCACAGGCTGGGATTGCATTGGCAACTATCATCTTGGATAAAGTATTAATATTGGATTAAGTATTACACTTCTGCTCAGCACTTCAGCGAATGCACAAAGCATACAACTGCAAGCCAACAGACAGATTACAGGTGACCTGAGACTCTATACAACTTTTCCATCTCACATTCAGTCTACTTCTCAATCTCACCACCCTGTATTATGCAATCCCTAATTCTCCTTCTCACGTTTGCATCCTCTCTCCTAAAACTTTCTCTCCTTCACCCCTCTTCTCCGCCCCACAGCTTGTATATATCACCCTCATTCCTATCCTCACCTTTATACTGCACTCATCAACTCCTGCTGATTCTGAACCCACACACCAATAAAACCTACAGGACACTGAGATGTGTCCCCCCCTCATAAATCATACTCCCATATCACCTCCCTCACCCTTCTGCTTCTCCTAACCTCTGGAGATATTTCCCCAAATCCTGGACCCCCATCATTTACCTTTGGTAGACATACCCGTCACCCCCTATCCTCTGACACCAGCCGAAATCCACACAATCTGGTTTCTATTCCTCTCCTGCCTAGAGCCAACCTCCCCTTCTCCTGCGCCCTCTGGAATGCCCGCTCTGTTTGCAACAAACTCACCTCTGTCCATGACCTATTTATCACAAACTCCTTCAACCTGCTTGCAATTACTGAGACCCGGCTTCAAGACTCTATCCTTCTCCTGCTGCCCTCTCCCATGGTGGCCTCCTGTGGACTCACTCTCCCAGGCCTAGTGGACGGAAAGGAGGTGGGGTTGGAATTCTGCTTTCCCCTCAAAGCATTTTTCAGGTTCTTCATCCACCCCCTTCTCTGTCTCTCTCCTCATTTGAAGCTCACTGTATTCGTCTATTTTCTCCAGTTTCGTTGAGAATTGCTGTGATCTATCGGCCTCCTTGACCGGTATCAGGCTTCCTTGATGACTTCTCTGCCTGGCTACCCTACTTTCTCTCTTCTGAAATTCCCACAATCATTCTTGGAGACTTCAACATCCCTGTTAATCTTAACACTCCTGCTACTTCTAAACTTTTGAGCTTAACCTCCTCTTTTGACCTAAAACAATGGACACATGCTTCTACACACTCTAATGGCAACAGCCTTGACCTCATGTTCTCCTACCTATGCACCCCTCGCAACCTCTCCAACATTCCATTCCCTCTCTCTGATCACCACCTCCATTAGTTTCAGTCTCTCCTTGTCCTCCTCCTTACCTTCCAACTACCGAACAATTACCCGTAGAAACCTTCGCCATCTTAACCCTTCACTTCTTTTTTCTGCTACAGATGGTCTCTTCAACACAATCTCATCCCTCTCCTGCCCCAACATGGCCACTTCTGTCTACAACAGTTCACTGTCATCTACCCTGGATGCTTTGGCCCCCCTCACTACACACAGAATCAGGCCCCGACCGCTTCAACCCTGGCAGACAGACAATACCAGAAGCCTCAAAAAACGTAGTCGCGCTCTTGAGCGTCTGTGGCGTAAGACTAAGTCACAGCAAGATTTCAGCCAGTATAAATCTGCCCTCCAAAAATACAGTTCCTGCCTCCACACTGCCAAACAGACCTACTTTATCACTTTCATTAACACCCTCTCACACAGTCCCCGTCAACTCTTTTCGACCTTCAACGCTCTACTTCGTCCTCCATTGCTTCCACCCACTAACTTACTCACTGCCCAAGAGATTGCCAATCACTTCAAAAATAAGATTGATACAATTTGTAAAGAGATCTTTACACTACAGATATCTCCCTCACCTTACATACCTTGTCCTCCTGCACAATCAATACTTCCCTTGTTTAACCCAACTACTGTAGAGGAAGTCACTAATTTTTTTTCTAATGCCCACCTAACTTCCTGCCCCCTGGACCCTGTTCCTTCTCAAATACTACGGTCACCCTCTGACTCTATCCTACACTCTTTAACTCATATCTTCAACCTCTCCCTCTCCACTGGCATCTTCCCCAACTCTCTAAAACATGCGCTAGTAACTCCCATACCAAAGAAAGCCTCACTAGACCCCTCCAATCTTAATAACTTAAGACCCATCTCCTTACTCCCTTTTGCTTCCAAACTCCTTGAACATTTAGTCTACAACCGCCTGAGCAAGCACCTCACTGAGAATAACCTCCTTGATCCCCTTCAGTCTGGATTTCGCCGGCAACACTCCACAGAAACTTCTCTCCTAAAACTTACAAATGACTTACTAACAGCAAAAACCAATGGTCACTACTCAATACTCTTACTCTTGGACCTCTCTGCTGCCTTTGATACTGTTGACCACCCCCTCCTCCCCAAAAAACTCAGTTTGCTCGGTCTCCGTGACTGTGCTCTCCACTGGTTCGAATCTTACCTATCTCACCGCACCTTCAGTGTCACTTACAATTCCACTTACTCCTCTGCAACTCCTCTCGGCCTTTTGGCTAAGATCAAGTGTAGTATCTGTTCTTATCAGTGTTGGAATGGAACCTGAAGGTTAGTATCGGTGGTGGCCGAGGGTTAACCGGGGCGCTCTGGGTGTAACTGGAGGACCGGAGTAGGCCAAACCAGAGAAAGCCGGAGGGTTCCAATGCCTTCCTGATTTGAATGGGTCCGCCCCTGCCAGTTTGAAGGGAGCGAGAAAACTGGATCTGCGGCCAGTTAGTACTGCTCCTGGATGTGATTGGTAAGGAACGGCGGTGGCGGTGGGGGAGCCTTTCCTCCTGGGTTGAATCTGGCCTTGCAAAAGGCTTGTCCCCAGTTGAAGGCAGGTTCTCCCTAAGCTGTCCAAAGTTCTGATGCCTCCTGGTAGGATAGGGCTACACTCGGTCTGGCCTTTGGGCCGGGGAAGAGAAAGCCCGTAGTGCATGTGCCCCTGGGGTGGCAGCCCAGGGGTGCCTTAATTCTCACTGGTGAGGGGCAGCTCGCCTTGAGTTTTTCGGCACCATGGTCACTGCACCTACGCACACTTTTTTAAGCACCTGCCTCTTGGGCAAGGCCTTTTGGCTTCGACCAGAGGAATTTTTATTCCGGCCGGAAGGCCTGCCTTTGTTTTTCACTTAGGCACTAATTCACCTCTCCACTTCCCCTCCCCCACCTTTTTGTTTGTGTGTGCCTTTTCTTTGTAGTTTGTCACTTTTCTATCACCTTTTTTCACTTGGCACGACTTGTAGGGTGTGGGTCCTCGGGCCCTACCTTGAGTCTTGGGAGGGGGTGGATATGGCCTTTTGGCTTGGTCCGCCCTCTCTCATGGGGTCTCCCTTCGGGGGAGCCCCACTTAGTACTCGGTGGGGGCTGTTTCGGCAGTCCCCCTGAAGAACGGGGTCAGTCTGGTTTTGGCCAGACAGACCATGAGTACCTTAAATCCCTGTCAGGAGTCTTGCGCCCCGGGGGATCGAGGTTCGGGTCCTACCTCTTCGGAGGGAAGACCATTTGTTTGCACACCCTGTGCACTTTTTGTGTTCCTCACGTTTGTGTGTGTGCACTTTTTTATGCACCGGGTGAAGTCTTTTGAGTGTGTTTCACACGCTATGGGCTTAAAAAAAAAAAAAATACTGTTGGGGTCCCCCAAGGTTCTGTCCTTGGACCGCTACTATTCTTAATCTATACCTCCTCCCTGGGTCAGCTAATAGCCTCCCATGGCTTCCACTACCATTTCTATGCTGATGACACCCAAATCTACCTCTCTACCCCTCAGCTCACCCCATCAGTCTCCTCCCGCATCACTGATCTACTAACAGACATATCAGCCTGGATGTCTCACCACTTCCTCAAACTGAATCTATCTAAAACCGAGCTCATTACATTTCCTCCTCTACGTGCCCCTTCCCGAGAATTCTGTCAAGATCAATGGAACAACTATTAGTCCTTCCACACATGCCAAGGTGCTAGGGGTAACCCTGGACTCTGCACTGTCCTTTCAGGCTCATATCCAATCCCTGTCCAAATCATGCCGCCTTAACCTCCGCAACATCGCTAGAATACGGCCCTTTTTAACCAATGACACCACCAAGCTTTTAATTCACGCCCTGGTTATCTCTCGCCTCGACTATTGCAACTCCCTCATTGGATTACCCTTACATAGATTATCCCCCCTTCAATCCATAATGAATGCTGCTGCAAGACTTATCCACCTTACCAACTGTTCAGTGTCCTCCAACCCTCTCTGCCAATCCCTTCATTGGCTTCCACTCACCCAACGAATAAAATTCAAAGTGCTAACAATAGTTTACAAAGCCATCCACAACTCTGCCCCCAGCTACATCACTAACCTGATCTCAAAATATCAACCAAGCCGCTCTCTTCGGTCCTCCCAAGACCTCCTGCTCTCTAGCTCCCTTGTCACCTCTTCCCATGCCCGCCTCCAGGATTTCTCCAGAGCTTCTCCCATTCTTTGGAACTCTCTACCCCAATCTGTCCTACTGTCTCCTAATCTATTCATCTTTTAGACGATCCCTGAAAACCCTTCTCTTTAAAGAAGCCTACCCGACTACTAACTAATAACACTGTTTCACTTGCTCCATCAGCTCATCCCCCACAGCTATTGCCTTTTGTATCAATTGACCCTCCCTTTTAGAATGTAAGCTCTAACAAGCAGGGCCCTCTGATTCCTTTTGTTCCAAATTGTAGTGTAACTGTAATGTCTGCCCTCATTTTGTTAAGTGCTGCGCAAACTGTTGGCGCTATATAAATCCTGTATAATAATAATATGCATGAAAGTTCATACAATATACAACCTCAAAACCGTGCTCTAAGAATATGCACACTATTTACGATGACCGTCTATAATTATGCATACATATATATAGGTTAGTTAAAGTTCTTACCAATAAACGATGTGTTGCAAAGTATATAACATAGTCCAAAACGAACCACATCAAGATAAATAGCTACAGAGGTGGATAACTTGGTGTCAATGCCCAGAGCATAGGCGTGCGCACGGGGTGTGCCGGGTGTGCCTGGGCACACCCTAATCACCCTGTGTCTGTTAGTGTTGGGCCGGCTTCTCCATCTCTGCCACTGAGGGTAGTGAGATACTTGGTGGAGAGGCGGCTGTGCTGTTGGCTCCAGCAGATAGTGAGGCTTGTCAGAGCCGCTCAGTGTGTGTGTGACACTGTTAGGTAATGTTAATGCTTGCAGGGAGAAAGACGAGCTGTCAAAACTCAGGGGTGATGTCGGGGGTGGGCGGGACCGAACAGCTATCAAACACCAGCCAATAGGATGGGGTCTGGGCGGCCGCTTCGTTTATGTGGCTCCGCCCCTTTCTTAAGCAGCCCAATCATTGGCTGGTGTTTGACAGCTGCTTGATCCCGCCCACCCCCGACATCACCGCTTTTTTTTACAGCTGGGCTTTCTCCCTGAAAGCAGCTACATTACATGACAGTGTCATACACACAGTGGGGTACCAATGTGGGGTGTCAGCCGGCGTTCTCTGAGATCCCACATCGCAGGGTGAAGGCAGCTGCAGTGGCAGCTCCTTCAGTCCGTGCTGCTAGCGGGGGGCGGAGCCGGGATGGGAAGAAGGGGGCGGAGCCTCGCGGTGAGGGGCGGAGCCTCGGCGGGAAGAAGGGGGCGGAGCCTCGGCGGGAAGAAGGTGAGTGCGTTCCCATTGCTCAAGTGTGTGTGCTGGATAGGAGGGGGGTGGGGAAGCTGCATATAGAGGGATTCATCTTTCCCTATTCTTTCTGCAGCTGCTGAATAACTGATTCTCCTCCTCTCCCTCCTGCAGGAAGAATAGGGAAAGATCAATTCATCTATATGCAGCTGCCCCATCCCCTCCTATACAACTTCTTTTGCTAGCCCCCCGGTGCTCGTAATCCCCCCCTCTGCTCTTAGCCCCCCCCAAAGGCACTAGACCCCCCTGTTCTTTAGCACCCCCCATGCTCTTCAGCCCCCCACAGTGCTTTTCATCTCCCTCCCCCCAAGTGCTCCCTGTCCCCCCCAGTGCTCTCCACCCCCTGGTTTTCCTTGCCCGCCCCCTAAGTGCTCCCTGTCCCCCACCCAGTGCTCTCCACCCCCCTGGTTTTCCCTGCCGCCCCCCAAGTGCTCTCCACCCCCCTGGTTTTCCCTGCCCGCCCCCCAAGTGCTCGCTGTCCCTCCCAGTGCTCTCCACCCTCCTGGTTTTCCGTGCTCGCCCCCCCCCCAGTGCTCCCCCCCCCGCGCCTTCCAACCCCCCTACAATGCTTTCCAAATCCCCTCTTTATTCTCTCCAGCCCCCCCCCCCCCCCCACCGTGCCCTTCAGCTCCTCCAGTGCTCTCTGCTTGCCCTGTGCTCTCCGGCCCCCCTAGTGCTCTTCTATCTTCTATCATGTCCTCAGTCTCCGAGCATCTCCTGTATCATGTCCTCAGTCTCTGACCATCTCCTGTATCATGTCTGCAGTCTCTGACCATCTCCTGTATCACGTCTGCAGTCTCTGACCATCTCCTGTATCATGTCTACAGTCTCTGACCATCTCATGTATCATGTTTGCAGTCTCTGACCATCTCCTGTATCACGTCTGCAGTCTCTGACCATCTCCTTTATCATGTCTGTAGTCTCTGACCATCTCCTGTATCACGTCTGCAGTCTCTGACCATCTACTGTATCATGTCTGCAGTCTCTGACCATCTACTGTATCCTGTCTGCAGTCTCTGACCATCTCCTTTATCATGTCTGTAGTCTCTGACCATCTCCTGTATCACGTTTGCAGTCTCTGACCATCTCCTTTATCATGTCTGTAGTCTCTGACCATCTCCTGTAAACACATTGCTAATAATATTAGCTATCTATTTATGCTGAAGGTAGGACTGTGCAGGGGAGGCAGAGAGTGCAAAAGGGGGAACTGTGATTAGAGAGACAGGGGGCAGACTGCAAGGGGCACTGTGATTGGGGGGGGGGGGGGGGGGGCTGTGAATTTTGTGCAATAAATATTCCTGAAAACATTACAAATTTTTGTGGGTGCTTACATTTTAAAGTTGGGGGGGGGGGGGGGTGCCAGATATAGAATCCGCCCCGGGTGCCAAATTCTCTAGGTACGCCACTGCACACACACTGAGCAGCTCTTGCAAGTCTCACTATCTGCTGAATGTGAAACTCCCCCTCTCCCCTGTTAGTGTCCATAAGTGGTGTCCAGTAGTGCCACCTATCAGTGCCCAGTAGTGCCACCTATCAGTGCCCACCAGTGCCACCTATCAGTGCCCACCAGTGCCACTTCATCAGTGCCCATCAGTGTCACCTAATAGTGCCTATCAGTGCCCAGCAGTGCCGCCTCATCAGTGCCACCTATCAGTGCCCACCAGTGCCGCCTCATCAGTGCCCATCAGACACATCTAACAGTGCCTATCAGTGCTTCCTATCAGTGCCACCAATCAGTGCCCACCAATGCCGCCTATCAGTGATGCCTATTAGTGCCCATCAGTGCTGCCAATAAGTGCTGCCTATCAGTGCCACCTATCAGTACCCATCAGTGCAGCCTCATCAGTGCCAGTCAGTGCTGAGAACAAGCGCCTATTAGTGCTGCCTATCAGTCCATATCAGTGCCTCACATGTAATTTCACCTGTAATACACATCAAAAGGAAAATAAGGCATACATCTTTTTCAAAACTTAGCAGTGATGGTGGAACCCCTCTACAGATATTTGCCATACAATTTAACTTAAGTGCAAAAACCTTTTAGTGTCCCAATACTTTTGACAAGTGTTTATGTGTGTGTGTGTATATATATATATATATATATATATATATATATATACACACGCATGTGTGTTTGAGCTTTGGGGTGCACACCCTAATGCAATAGGCTGCGCACGCCTATGGCCCAGAGACAGATGGAGGCGGGGAGATGATCTAGGATAAATTAACTCTTCATGCCTATATGTGTGGAATATATCAATATATATGAATTAATCGGTCATATCCATGAGTAGAATGTATCGGGATACAGAAGGATCTTAAGATGAATTCTCTGGCAGGGAGTATAAGAAAATGTATTTATCCTTACCCCAATTGAGAGCACTGCACATATCATATGTACCATATGCCAGAATAAAGATGTAATACAGCTGAACTCAGTCAAATCCCTCCATTTTCCAAAGTGGATTTTGTCTGTATAAATTGGATAAAGGCCTTGCTCTAGATAGAAAACATTAGCTCCATATAAGTATAGACTAGTATGTTAGTGCTATAAATACTACTGTAAAGTAGTTGCTAAAGGGGTGCTCAAAAAAGACGCTTATCCCCTACATACCTGTCAAATGGGCACTACTTGGTTCCTGGATACCAGGAATGTCAATGTACAGAGCTTGATCCAATAGAGGATTTGTACAAATTGTGTATGTGGACAAGGCCCTGTCCCACCGGGTCAGAGGGGGCTTAGTATTTCCCCAATATATTTGTGGACCACCACCTGTTCTAGAATAAAGATAAGGAATGATAGGAAGCGGGGGGTGCCCAGTGAAATTAATGAAATAATGCATACTAATGCCTGTTGCCACATATATTAGGCAAGGTACCAAAATAAACGGCTGTATCATACCTGGTCAGGTGTATCTTCCTTCCTCCAGAGTCCAGAATCGTAGTCCTCATACTGGGGCGAATCACCCTGCCTGCTGCAGCCAGACCGACAACTCTAAGTCTGGCTTTAAATCTCCCCCGACTGAGTGACGTTCTGCGCCGGTAGGCGTCTGACGTCACTCAGTCCGGCAAGGTGACGCCCCTCCCCGCCGTCCGCAGCTGCGCATGCGATAGCCTGTGCAGTGCAGAGATGGAAGAAGAGACGTATCTGAGGGGTGGGGATCTCTCCCGACTGCCTGCCCAGATCGTGCCGCACACTAGACCCCAGGGTACACTCATGCGGTGTGGGAGGAGAACCTTCCACAGCACCGCTCAGGTGTCCACCCCCCGTGCAGCAGCCTGTCAGCTCAGCCCCAGGCGTAGGAGACACATAGAGCCTGCAGCCATCCAGCCAAGGGGGGCATCCAGGGTACAGTGGAGGTGCCACCAGCCGCACCTCTGTTTAGAGGGCCCAGACCATCAAGCATCCACCGCTGTTGGTACCAATAAAGGAGAGGATGATATCATAAATCACATTTACCTATTTATAGAATGATATAATTTTTGATGTAGGAAAGAGAGGAAAGGGATAGAGGAAGGGGAGAAGGAGGAAAAAAATGGAGGGGAAAAAGAAGGGAGGATCAAAATAGATGAAAAGAGAAAGACAAAAGGAGGGGGGGAAAGGGGGGGGGGGACAAGAGAACAACAGAAAAGGAAGAAACCCAAAGAGATATGAGAAGGACGCAGACAATAATAAACCAAAATAGGCCAGATATTATAAAAACATCAAGAAATCCCACCTATAGAGAAATATAGGTATAATCCCTAAATCATAGAAACGGTTATTAAAAAAAGACAAAGAGCTCACTCAGCGTATGAAACATCTAAAGATGCAGGAATTCAGGGCATTAAGGGACCTTATCCTACTCCTAGAGGAAAATGAAGCCACCCCAAACAGTGGGGTTGCAGAACATCAAGACCCTCCTACTCCATTAATAGATGAGCAAGAACAACATCATAGATTCAAAAATAAATCCCTAAAGTTCCTGGACCTCACATGAAATCCAAATTTATGGGCCTCTCTAGTGCCTACAGTAAGCGAGATTAAGAATACACAGTTTGATCAGGTAATACCCAACCTCACACGAGCGCAACATCTACCCCTTTCCTCCCTTAAAAAAAAAAAGGGGATTGTAATTAAACCAGCAGTCAAGGGGGGCAATGTAGTAGTGATGAACCAGGCAGACTACGAGAATATGTGCTTTGAGATACTTAAAAATAAGCAGTGGTACTCTCAAATTTCCCCCAGTCGGACTGTGTGTTACAGAGCTGAATTCAAGGAAATGATCAGTGGGGCTTTTTTTCAAGGCCTCATTGATCAGAGTACTTATGACTATATAAACATCCAATTCCCTCGGGATGCTACATTTTACGCCTTACCTAAAATCCATAAAAACCCCTCTAGACCACCAGGGAGACCGATTGTGTCAGGAATAGGATCCATAACAGAGAATGCGAGTAGGTATGTGGATTTCTTTATGAACCCACATGTGACAAGACTCCCTTCCATTGTCCAGGACACCCTTGACTTGCCTAAACAAGTGGAAGGACTCTACATACCAGAGGGAGCCCTTCTGGTAACCCTGGATGTAGAGTCTCTATACTCCAGTATCCCACATGACAAGGGCCTGGATATGGTACAGATGTTTTTGAGGGAGGAGGGTGACGCAAAGCGGAAATTTAATTACTTCCTCATTCAGCTTTTACGATATATACTTACCCATAACTGGTTCACCTTTGCTGGCTCCCACTACCTCCAGGTACAGGGTGTCGCTATGGGAACATGTTGTGCCCCTTCCTACGCAAACCTGTACCTAGGGGGGTGGGAGCGCAGCTTGTGGACAGAAGACACATACACACAATTTACAGACTCCATTCTCTGTTGCATGGATTTATCGATGATATATTCCTTATTTGGAAGGGCTCTGATAAGGATCTACTTGCCTTTGTCTGCTGCTTAAATGTAAATGACTTCAATTTAAAGTTCACTTTGACATTTGATAAGCGATCAGTGACATTTTTGGATCTGCAAATATTTGTTGACAGGGACCAGTGTATTGCCACCTATCTCTACAGGAAGGAGTCGGCGGGCAATACCCTGCTCCATGCTGACAGCGCACATCCCCCAGCATTAGTGAGGAGTATTCCATATGCGCAGTACATCCGCTTGCGCAGGAATTGCACACACGTGGAAGACTTTAAAAAACAGGCAAACCTACTCCGTGGCAGACTCTTGCGAAGAGGCTATAGTAAAACATTACTACGCAAAGCCTACAATAGGGCACTACAACAGGATAGGACCTCATTCTCTTTAAACCAAAAGGCCAAAATACCAACTATAAAACTGTTAAAGTTATCACTAAGTTTTCATCCCAACATAACCAACTAAGAGGGATTTTGTCTAAGCATTGGCATATCCTGTTGCAGGACACCACTGTGGCCAGACATGTAAATAGCCACCCGGAGATTATTTTCCCGGAAAGCTCCCTCCATTCGGGACAAAATGGTCTCCTCCCACTATGACCCATGTAAAATAACAAAACAACCAATTCAAAGAAATTACATATTTAAATGCAACAGCTGCGACTGTTGCCAATGGGTTGAGCAGGGCCAACGTTTCCTGTTACCTAACCAAGAAACATTTGTACCCAATTTTTCCGCAAATTGCACAACAGCAGGCGTGGTTTACCTCATGTCTTGCCGATGTGGGGCATTCTACGTCGGCAAGACAAAAAGAATGCTGAAACAAAGGATCAAGGATCATAAATATATTACTCTGGGGGTGGGAAGATGGTCACACCATACGCGTCACCTCGATCTTTATCACAGATTTGAAACATCATGTATCTCCTTTATTGTTTTAGCAGTGGTCCCACCTGACCCCAGAGGGGGCAATTGGGATAAGAGAATTTAGCAAAAAGAGGTTTTTAGGATAGAGAGACTGAATGCCACTTTTCCACCAGGTTTAATCGAAATAATTTCTTACAAACCGTTTCTATGATTTAGGGATTATACCTATATTTCTCTATGGGTGGGATTTCTTGATGTTCTTATATCTGGCCTATTTTGGTTTCATTATTATTGTCTGTGTCCTTCTCATATCTCTTTGGGTTTCTTCCTTTTCTGTTTTTCTCTTGTTTCCCCCTCCCCCCCTTTTTCCATCCCCTCCTTTTGTCTTTTTCTTTTCATCTATTTTGATCCCCCCTTCTTTTTCCCCCCTTTTTTTTCTCCTTCTTCTCCCCTTCCTTTCCTCTTCCTCTATCCCTTCCCTCTCTTTCATACATCAAAAATTATATCATTCTATAAATAGGTAAATGTGATTTATGATATAATCCTCTCCTTTATTGGTACCAACAGAGGTGGATGCTTGATGGTTTGGGCCCTCTAAACATGGAGGTGCGGCTGGTGACCCCCCTTGGCTGGATGGCTGCAGGCTCTATGTGTCTCCTACGCCTGGGGCCAAGCTGCCTGGCTGCTGCATGTGGGCGGAAACCTGGGCGGTTCTCCTCCCACACCGCACGAGTGTACTCTGGGGTCTAGTGTGCGGCGCGATCTGGGCGGTCGGGAGAGATCCCCGCCCCTCAGATAGGTCTCTTCTTCCATCTCCGCACTGCACAGGCTAGCGCAGTTGCGGACGGCGGGGAGGGGGCGTCACCTTGCCGGACTCAGTGACGTCAGACGCCTACCGACGCAGAACGTCGTGGGAGATTTAAAGCCAGACTGACAGAGTTGTCTGTCTGGCTACAGCAAGGAGGGTGATTCGCCCCAGTGTGAGGACTACTATTCTGGACTCTGTAGGAAGGAACATACACCTGGCCAGGTATGATGCAGCCGTTTATTTTGGTACCTTGCCTAATATGTGGCAACAGGCATTAGTATGCATTATTTAATTAATTCTGCTGGGCACTGTCCTCTCTCCCCGCCTCTTCTATCATTCCTTCTCTTTATTCTAGAACAAGGTGGTGGTCCACAAATATATTGGGGGAAATGCTAAGCCCCCCTCTGACCCGGTGGGACAGGGCCTTGTCCACGTACACATTTTGTACAAATCCTCTATTGGATCAAGCTCTGTAAATTTACATCCCTGGTATCCAGGAACCAAGTAGTGCCCATTTGACATTTATGTAGGGGATAAGCGTCTTTTTTGAGCACCCCTTTAGCAACCACTTTACCGTAGTATTTATAGCACTAACATACTAGTCAATACTTATATGGAGCTAATGTTTTCTATCTAGAGCAAGGCCTTTATCCAATTTATACCGAAAAATCCACTTTGGAAAACGGAGGGATTTGACTGAGTTCAGCTGTATTACATCTTTATTCTGGCATATGGTACATATGATATGTGCAGTGCTCTCAATTGGGGTAAGGATAAATACATGTTCTTATACTCCCTGCCAGAGAATTCATCTTAAGATCCTTCTCTATCGTGATACATTCTACTCATGGATATGAGCGATTAATTCATATATATTGATATATTCCACACATATAGGCATGAAGAGTTACTTTATCCTAGATCCTCCCCCCGCCTCCATCTGTCTCTGGGTGTTGACACCAAGTTATCCACCTCTATAGCTATTTATCTTGATGTGGTTAATTTTGGACTATGGTGTATATACTTTGCAACACATTGTTTATTGGTAAGAACTTTAACTAACCTATATATGTATGCATAATTATAGACGGTCATCGTATATAGTGTGCATATTCTTAGAGCACGGTTTTGAGGTTGTATATTGTATGAACTTTCATGCATATATTCCTCCTTGTCTTTTCCTATAGATCTTATGATAAAGTGTTATACCTAACAACACTCTCCAGAAGAAGCGCTATAGCGTGAAACATGTAGAGAATCCTGTCTTTCTCTAGTGAATACACCGCCACCACTGGAACTACACCATCAAAAGCCTATACTATCGTATGACTCTAGTTTAGGTCAAAGGGCTTCTAGTGGGTCCAACATACTGGTACCATGTGGTTTGGTGGGGTTCACCTATGAACAATTGAACGAATTGTTTGTTGCATACCATTTTTTAAAAACAATTCTCATTTGTATTCTGTGAAAAATAATTTGAAATAAAATTATGTATTTTTACGACCTAGTGTCCTAGATGTTGTGCCAGTAAAGTCCATTTTTCATGCAATAGCATTTTTTTGGTTTAGCCACTAGAAGTAATCACTGTGTTCTCCCAGCAGGGACAGCTTCCAGAACACAATGGCTCAGTGGAAGGGATTCCTCCATCAAAACTGTCTGTTGTTGCAGGAAAGAAATTCACTGTCTGTCGCCGGCCTAACAATCAACCATTGCTTCTTTCAATTTTTTTGTCATCCCAGATGGACCCTGTGTGGGTGTCTTGGCCTCTCATTCCATCTCTGGGTGGCATAGGCACACCATCATCCAAGCTTTTGGTCTCAAGATGTTGTTCCACCCTTTCTTGTGCACTCTTTTTTAATCCATGAGTGTGTCTTCTCTTTTCAGCGTCAAGCAACATGTTTTACAAGGTGGACATTTCTGCCTGGTCTGAGGCCAGCTTTGGGCGTAAGTTCCATTAGGTGGCTCTTGAGCTTCAAACAGTCTCCAGTTTTTGTTTTTTTTTTTTTTTTTCTGTTGTTTTTTTTTTCCATGGGGCTGTTGGGGATTGGTTCTGTGCTTCCAACCCACCAGTTGAACTGCTTTTGGACCACCTGAAGAATAAAGGTTTCCTGTGTCCCTCAGTGGATGAGAAAAAAAATAGCATCTTTGTATTTGTAAAAAAAAAACATTTTTTGGAGTCCATTGTAGAATGTGGTTTCAATCTGTGTTTATCATCATACTTCTGGTATTGTTTTTAATGTCCAGTCCTCCTGTAAGGGCAGTATAACACAAAGGTTAAAGATTTCCTGTGACCCTCAGTGGACTCTAAGAAAATCAGTGACTAAAAATCAATTTTTTTTTGTATTTGTTTTTTTTTTTCTAATTCAAGCACATGCAATTTTTATTCGAACTGGGTCGGAATAGCTAAATCCTCCAGATTTTGTTAGCTGGAGGTTAAAAAAAACTGACTGTGGGTATTGGGGATATGTGGGTGTGATCTCGCCTTTGCCTTAATGCGTAGGCTGGAGAAAATCTGTTTTTTCTTTTTTTATAAAAATATCCTCTTTATCCACAATTGCTGGCTTGATATAGTTAGGTAGTTTGGTCTTTGACATTTCAGTAGATCATTTATCTAATATTTCATTTTCCAGCCATGTTAATAAATAGAAGTCTTTGATGCTTGTATCCTATGTCTCAGAACAAAGAAATGCCATAATGTTGCTTTCCAATCAGATGTCTACTGATTGTTATTGAATTAACCTTTTGGATAATTTCATTCTGGCAGTCTGACCAAGGACATGACCGGCAAAGAAGATGTTTACCGTGGGCCAGCTATCCGTGCACTTTGCCGAATTACTGACGTAAGTAACCATCCAAGTCAAAGGTGGTGCCCTGGGGTTCTAATTTTTTTTTTTTTTAAATAAGTGTCTAGAAATGTTTATCAGTCACTGGCTTTTATAAAATATATGCAGTGAATGGAAAGTTGTGCTTTAATATAATGATTTTGATGGGTAATAAACTGATATTATGCTAGCATGTCCTATTTTTAATTTTAGGCTGATCTTTCCTCCAAATATAATAAACACAAAGTAAAAATTATATTGCTTTTTGTAACAGGCCACTATGCTCCAGGCTATTGAGAGGTACATGAAGCAGGCTATTGTGGATAAAGTTCCTAGTGTCTCCAGTTCTGCACTGATATCATCTCTGGTATGTATCTGGAAATATCCAAGAAATCAAGTGCATCTATACCCAAACTGTTTTTTTGTTTTTTTTTTGTTTTGAATAGTATTGGGAAAAGTTACAATCCCTGTCAGGTTTTACTGCTATCTGGGCCTCCAGTAAAGAGATTTCTCGTAATTTTATGTTCTGGGGACAGCATTTTACCAGATGAGAAGTGAGGGAAATTCTGCAATAGGAAAAAAGACGACTGTGGTTCTAGCATTCCCATATTTATCATTAATGACTTGTCGACCACACACTGTAGTTTTACTGCTGCAGTGTGGGCTGGCTGCGCAGAATCACAAATTTATATGTGATTTTGCATTTCCGGGTAAGGGGCATGTGTCTGCCCACCCAGCTGTGCTGTCACTGGCTCCAGCACATGCCGATCACCGATTCCCGGCAAATTATTTATCTCAGGACCAACCGATCAGTGGAGTAAGTGACAAGAGAGAGCTTTGAGTATGTAAACAACACAAAGCTCTCTTCTGACAGCGGCGATGTCGGTTTTTGTTTCCCTGCTAAGCAGGGAATAAAAACCGGCACATCCCTTTAATAAAAGCACCACACAGTAACTGCCTTACACATAGTTAGGCACACATTTAACCCTTTGATTGTCCCAGATGTTAACCCCTTCCCAGCCAGGGTCATTAGTACAGTGACAGTGTATATTATTAGCACTGATCACTGTTTTAGTGTCACTGGAGATGTCAGTGGCAGTTAGTCAGTTCCCACAAAGTGTTAGTGTCAGGATGCCTTCTGTACTATCACAGTCTTGCTATAATTCGCTGAACACCGTCATTACTAGTATAATAAAAAATTCCAGTATCCTTGTTGGAAAAAAAAAAATTCCAGTATCTATCCCATAGTTTGTAGATGCGATAACTTGCACACAAACCAATCAATTATTATTAATACTTATTGGCATTTTTTTTTTTTTTTTTTACCAAAGACATGTAGCAGAATACACTTTGGCCTAAATTTTTGAAGCAATTTGATTTTTTCATTTTTTTTATTGGATATGTTTTATAACCGTAAACAAGAAAAAATATATATATATATATATATTCAACATTTATACTCCTTTATGTTTTAGAGCATGAAAAAAACCCAGTGGTGATCAGATACCACCACCAAAAGAAAGCTCTATTTGTGGGAAATAAATGTAATTTGCGTACAGCGTTGCATACCTGCTCAATTACCAGTTGAAGTAGCGCAGTGCCAAATAGCAAAAATGGCCTGGTCATGAAGGAGGTAAAATATAATTTTTTTTCTACTCTGTCTTCCTGTTAGGGCCCTTTCACATTGGCATTCATATCAGGATTGCCTGTCAGTTTTTCAGGCGAACCTGATCAACAGCTCTATGGACAGGTCATTGTAAACAGACTTGAGTCCGTTTACTCTCACCTCTGAGTCTGTCCAGGTCCAGTAAAGAGAGTGGAACAGGACTGTATCCTTTTCTGTGTATAGCCGAGAAATACTTGAACCGCAGTTCTTGGACTTTATGGGCACAACCACATCAAATAATATAAAATTTAACACTTTATTGATGCAAAATAAAAACTTAAAAATCATTCAAGGTAAAAACATAGTAGCATTCTGCACCATATATAACCAAGGATGGTGGCCCAAACTAAGTGAATGTAAATAGAACACTTTTAAACTAGAGATTAAAAGTCCCAATTGGTAGAGGGCTCCGCATCCCCTTCACAGCAAGCTCAACATGTTTTGCGTGTTCCGCTTCTTCAGGAGTGAGAGATGCTTAACATAGGATTGCTACAATGGACATCAGCCGGAGACAATATCTATAGTACATCATGTCACAAAAACATAAACACAACACCAGGGTCCATATACTGTGATATAAGTGATACAGCGATATAAGAGGTGAACCTCCATAATGGCATTGATTAATTACAACTATTACAAAGCATTTGACAGCCTGTCCCACATCGCTGCCTTTAAGCCACAAATCGTTATAACGCAAATGAAGAAGGAAGGAAAAGGGGTGACAAATCCACCCTCATGCAGGCTTTTTTTCACACCAGCATTTTGTTAAAGAAGAGGGGTTGCTTATATTCTAGAGTTGAGTTTTAGCCTTAAGTGCCTGTTCCCGCATCGCAAACGCACATCTGGCAGTTCACACTGCCATATGTGATACGCTGGGGGTGTCAATGAAATGTTACCGACACCCCCAGTTTGATCGCATATCGCAGTGCGATCTGACAGTTCGCACAGGATCGGATCGCACAAGTGTGAACCACTGTGCGATCCGATCCTGATGCGGCTGAAAAAATGCCTCGTGCGACTTTTGTGCGGGTGCAGTGCAAATTTAGCCATACAAAGTGTATGGCTGAATTCGCACTGCACATCCGATCGCAGGTAATGAAGGAGCAGTGCGCTCCGATATTACATGCGATCGCCGCACATGCGGAAGTGTGAACCGGCACTAAAGCTGAACTCCATTTGTGCAGGTAAAAATATAGTGGTAATAAAATATTTGTGAACTTTTTTTTTTTTTTTTTAACCAGCTGTTGAATTAGAAATTCTGTGTAGTCAGGTTTGAGACTTAGGCACCCCTGCCAGACAGCACAGCTAGATCCTCAACCTCCATAGCAGCACACCTTTGCTTTCTAACTGGACAAAGAGACAGCAGCGCTCCTAATGATTTCATTGCTCTGCTCACTCACTGCTCCTCTCTTCAAGTTCAATATCAGAATGTATTCATGCAGCAGGGCCTGATTGGCTCTGATACTGTCCCACTATTGTCCCAGTTTGAGTGCTGCTTTATAGGTGATTACAAGAGGTTTATTTTAGGACAAATACAAGTGATCACTTTACTTTTATTTAAAGCAGAACTATCAATTATTTTACAATCTTTACTATATGACAAAAAATATATAGCCTAATACAATACCTTTAAAAACCGCAACCTTGGTGAATTGTGCCTTCAGTCTGCTGCAGACAAAAGAAAAGCAGTCCTCAGCAGCAGTAGGGGGCTGAGCTATGTAAAGTTTTGCTGCATTTGTGTCCCAAAGCGTAGTGGCTGTGGCATGTGTAAAGCCACATCTGGCTGTACTGGTAGAATTTAGGTGGGTGGTTTGGGACTGTAATATAACAGCTCAACCGCCTGTTTTTACTCACCTCTGGCCGCCCGTGTGAAAGACTCCAAAGGGATGCAAACCCTGCAGTTTTCCGAACACAGTACACTAGACTATTATAATGAGCCAGTCATTCCTATTCAGAATCTGTATGAAATCAGTTTGGTGAAACCGCAACAAAAGGTAGAAATCTGTGACAAAGTTTGTTAAAATCCCTGCAAAGTATATTGATCACTCAATGCGGATTGCATTTTTTCTCAACAAAAGTAGAGTTACTCCTTAAGGCTTTGCCAGGAAGTTTACTGTGATCTCCGGAAAATACCTGCGTTCACACACTGCTTATATAGTTACATAGTTAGTGAGGTTGAAAAAAGACATCAGTCCATCCAGTTCAACCTATGATGTGTGTGTGTGTCCGCTTTTAACCGTACATTGTATACCCCTGTATGTTGTGGTCTTTAAGGTGTCCATCTAATAGTTTTTTGAAACTATCAATGCTCCCTGCTGATACGACTGCTTGTGGAAGAGAATTCCACATCCTTACCGCTCTTACAGTGAAGAACCCCTTACGCACTTTAAGGTTAAACCGCCTTTCCTCTAGTTTTAGTGAGTGGCCACGTGTCTTATTGTATCTCCTTTCTTTGAATAGTTTGTTCCTTATGCTAGGGTCACCAGTACAGTATTTGTACATTGATATCATATCCCCCCTCAATCGTCTCTTCTCCAGAGAGAACAAGTTCAGTGCTTGTAGTCTTTCCTCATAGCTGATGTCCTCCATTCCCCTAACCATTTTTGTTGCCCTTCTCTGGACTTTCTCCAGTTCCAGCACATCCTTCCTGAGGACCGGTGCCCAGAACTGGACAGCATACTCCAGATGTGGCCGGACCAGAGTCTTGTAGAGTGGGAGAATAATCTATTTTTGGAGTGAATCCCCTTTTTTATACATCCCAGTATTCTGTTGGCTTTGCTTGCAGCGGCTTGGCATTGCATGCCACTGCCAAGCTTTTTGTCTACCAGTACCCCCAGGTCCTTTTCCATCCTAGACTCACCCAGAGGTTTCCCCCCCTAGTGAGTAGCTTGCTTTCTGGTTTCTGGCCCCCAAGTGCATTACTTTACATTTTTCAACATTAAATCTCATCTGCCATGTAGTTCCCCACCCCGTTTTTTTGTTCAGGTCCGCTTGCAAGGTTTCCACATCTTGCATAGAAGATATTGGCATGCTTAGTTTAGTATCATCTGCAAATACTGAGATTGTACTAGATATCCCCTCCTCTAGATCATTTATGAATAAATTAAACAGGATTGGTCCCAGGACAGAACCCTGGGGGACCCCACTTTCCACACCCACCCAATCCGAGTACTCCCCATTAATCACCACCCTCTGGACTCTCCCCTGGAGCCAGTTCTCTATCCAGGTACTCACCTTATGGTCCATACCTACCTTCCTTAGTTTGTACAGTAAGCGTTTTTGGGGGAACGGTGTCAAAGGCCTTTGCAAAGTCCAGATACACCACATCCACAGGCTTTCCTTTATCTAGGTGGCAGCTCACTTCATCGTAGAAGGTTAATAGATTGGTTTGGCACGAACGATTTTTCATGAATCCATGCTGATTACTACTAATAATACAGTTTTCATTACTAAAGTCTTGTATGTGGTCCCTTAACATCCCCTCCAAAATTTTGCAGACTACTGAAGTTAGGCTGACCGGCCTATAGTTCCCCGGGATACATCTCGGCCCCTTTTTAAATATTGGTACCACGTTGGCTTTTTTCCAATCAGCTGGCACCATACCCGTCTGTAAACTATCCTTAAAGATCAAGAATAATGGTCTGGCAATCACCTGGCTGAGCTCATTAAGAACCCTCGGGTGCAAGCCATCCGGTCCCGGGGATTTATTTATGTTAAGTTTCTCTAGTTTAGCTCTAAGTCTATCTTCTGTTAGCCATGGCGGCACTTCCTGAGGTGTATTATTTAGTTTGGCCTTACAAACTGGGTTAGTGTAGCCCCCCGATTCTTTTGTGAAGACTGAAGAGAAGAAATTATTTAACACTTCCGCCTTTTCTCTGTCCTCAGTGGCCATATTTCCTTTATCATCTTTTATGGGGCCAATGTGTTCTGGCCTCGCTTTCCTACTGTTTATATACTTAAAGAACTTCTTGGGGTTCTTTTTACTCTCCTCCGCTAAATGTCTCTCGTGTTCTATTTTAGCCGCCCTGATTTCGTTTTTACATTTCTTATTGCTGAATAATAATAATAATAATAATAATGAATAAATGTAACATGTAAAGTATTCTAGGTCTGCTTTAAAAAATCATTTGTAACTTTTTAATTATAATTGTGTTTGTTATTTTTTAACATTTACCAGGGGTTCAGCTTTAGGCTGGGTTCACACATATGCCGCTGCCGTTTCAGTGCGGGAGTCTGGTGCGGTTCTGTTCACGGGTTCAGGTTCCATTCAGGTGCAGATTTTTACCTGAAATCGCACCTGAACTGGACCCAAAATCACACAGGACCCTTTTTAAAACCGTGACTGCCCCGCACATGTTTGAAGCGGCTCCATTGAAAGCCTGTCCGATTCATGTTATGCATATTGGATGCAGTTAAAAGCACATTCAGATCGCATATCTGTGAACCTACCCTTAATCACTGATTAACAAAGATTTATCCTTTGGTGTGAGCGCAATCATGTTTTTACCACCAAATAAGGTATAACTATTTTAAAACACAATCATTGCATACTCCAATGTTTCTTATACAATAATTGTCCTGGTATCCTGCAAATGCATTGGTTTGTTTCTCTTTGAAAAACTAATTATTTTGATGTTGTTGTGCATTATAACTGCATTACAAAATATCATGAATTATTAGTTATATTTATAGACAATTAGTGTTTACTTTTTGCTGGTGTCCAGAAGTTTCTGGATAAGAGACAATAATTCAGAATGAAATGTATAATGTTGTAACTAATGTTCTGCCAGGTTTTTAAACCTATTGCTATGTAATAGTCAAACCTGCTGAAGCTGCATTATGTCGGTTGCACAACATACCAACTCATAGGCCAATGTGGTGTGGCTTGCCAGATCTGCTTTACAGGGTCCACTTCCATTACCTTAAGAACATTGTTGCCAGATCTGCAGTAAAAGGCTTCTTTTACAGACAGAGAGGTTATTAGCCTATTTCACAGATCAGTAATCCCAGGAATATCTCAGAAACAGAGAGTGGTTCCAAGGAAGCAATGATCTGTGAAAAGCACAGGAAAGCACGCTGATAACATACAAAGCTAGTTTACAACAGATCCAGCTATAAATGTTACAAAGAATAAGACATTTATAAGTGGTGATTGGTTCATTGTAAAAAGAAAAAAATGCATTCAGTGATATGGTTTTAAACCAAAATTGCTTTATTATAGCTGTTGTATTGTATGTATACATTACTGATAAATAGGAACCTAAAATAATAAAGTCGTCTTTTTTTTTTTTTTTTTACTGCTGGAGTGTAGTAAAGATGTCCTTTCTTTACAGTTCTGCTGGTTTCCCTAGCACTATTCTTGCTTTCCCTTTTCAGGGTGGCTCCTATCCCTTGCAGAGTCCTGTGAAGCCAACCATTTGTGCTGTCTCCCACGGTCAGACTACAGGTCTAGATGATGACCCTGTCTGCACCAATGTACACTGGCAGCCCAAGAGGACAACGCACAGAAGACGCTCCTTCAAGGAAAGTGATTAACAGCTGCTTCTGAGGCCTGCTTCTGGAGCCTCTGTAAATCACTTTCCTTGGGGGATGAGCAGAGACATGTCATGTGTTTTTAGTCCCGGGTGCCTGTGCATGTTGATGCAGTCAGTGTCACCTTGTCAGGAAATTTTATTAATGCAGGCACAAAAGCTGATGTAACATGTAGTCTACAGATTTGTAACGAGAGATGGTATGCACACCACCCCATCCGGATGTTCAGGGAGTGGAGGATGCACTGTAAAAGTAAGTGTTTTTAAACTTTGTGGCGAGGCAAGAGTTATTATTCTGTGTTAAATTGATCTATCCTAAAATGTTGCTGTCAAAAAAATAGGCTTAAAGTGGTTCTAAAGGCTTAATATTTTTTTTACCTGATCCTGCGATGTGCACAAGAGCCTTGGCTCTCCGGGGGATCTCCCTCACCATTGGCTCCCGTTGCTGTCAATCACAGCCAGTGTGGGGGGAGAGGGGCGGGGCCAAGCAATGGCTGTGTGTGAATGAACACGCAGAGCTGCAGCTCGTGAGCGAGCCTGCTTGGGTGCCCTTCATGCAAAAGCTTGCTACGGCGGCACTGGGCAGGAGGCAGGGGCCAGGAGCGCTGTCGAGGGACCCGAGAAGAGGAGGATTGGGGCTGCTCTGTGCCAAACCACTGCACAGAGCAGGTGAGTATGACATGTGTGATATTTAAAAAAAAAAAAAGCCTTTAATATCACTTTAAGCGGTAGTAAACTTAATCCAAGTAAGGCACTTAAAGCTAAATACCACAATTAAAAGCACTTTCCAACACACAATCTAGAGTGGCATGTAATTGTTCTTACAATTTATACAGCTTAATTTAATTGTAGCCGTTCCGCCTGAAGCCACCGCCATATTTGTGGAATCCTCGTGCTCTCTTCTCCACCCAAACTTCCACTCTACTTGTACACCCGTGTAGAAATCTCGCACATGCTCAACAAGATTAAATCAAGCCTTGGTTTTATTTAGCAGTTCCCATGGAGCTTTAATCCCCCCTTAGCAATTTGTGATGCTGTATGTCAGTTTGTGAACCTCTTTGATGTACCTAGTCACATGGATTTTTTCAGGAACTGATGATTGGTCAGTACACTTGCAGGATTACAGTGTCGTGGAATAATGCTGAGAGATACACGGCACATAACTGTATAGACTGATGGCCCACTTAGAAAATTCTCGAAGGGACAAACTCCAAAATTGTTCTCGTACAGAAAAAAACAAACTATTTTCGTTTAATGTGTACCATTTTCATACGATTTTTTTACAAGAAAAATCAGAAAAAGAATGCACATGATCAGAAACAATAAACAACCAAAAAAAAAGCCTTCGTCGTACGAATTTTCGTTCATCGGTTTCGATTTGCAATGAAACAATGAAGAAAATGGGACGATCGTTTGCACAATTTTCTTATAATGTGTACCCCACTTTAGTAATGCTCACTTTACCATTAAGAATTGAAGTCACAATACAAAGGTTGGGTAGCAGAGATGTTGGACCAATGTGTTGGCCACATCTACTTTCTAAAACCCTGCAGCCTGCCCTTTTCTTCATTGTCCCACAGTGATCAGAGTTGTGCACCCCTAAAATAAACCTTAGTAGACAGTTGGATATTTTCTAAAGGTAATTTTAGATCAGTATTGCAGTATTGTATATCGTGTGATGTAAATGATTTGTTCATAAGTCACCCCTCTGTACTTTATCATTTTAGCATATGATGAAAATAAGCTATGATGTGGTGAAAAGATGGATCAACGAGGCACAGGAAGCTGCTTCTAGTGACAACATCATGGTCCAGGTACATTTATGCATTTAGCATAAACCATATTTCCAGTGTATACAGTCATTCGTTTTTTAAAAATATACTTTAATTCTAAATTTGACTAAAGTTTACTGTAATCATGAAGCCTCCAGATCTGGTTGCTGAGCTATGGGACTTACCAGCATGCAGCAGGCAGCTATAACTCCCATTGATTAGCGTGTGCAGAATTAATTGCGCTCCCGTGCATCCTGTCATTAATGCAGTGGCTGCCTTGTGCAGTTCTCCTTGGCTAGAAATGGATCAATTCACTTGTTCTTCAGAAGTTTACAGATGATGCTTACTACACATAGGATGATGCCTACTACACATGGAATAGGATAGGTGCACGTAACACCCTTCAGCTCTCTTGCAGACCTTGAAAGTCCTCCAGGAGGCACATGTATGATAGGGGAGGGTGAAGGAGTGTACAGCTGTTGCCCCTGCAATGGGAGGCGTTCTCCCAGCGATTGGCCAGGGGAGGAGATTTTAATCACGCGGTGCTCGCAATCACACAAATTCCCACCACCTGGACTGACTGCTTTGATAGACAGCACACTGATCCAATTCGGGGACGTGTGATGTCAATCATGGGAGCCGGTCCACGAGGCTGGACTTTGTGTGACGGCGAGCGACGTGCATTTCAAATCAAAGCTGTCACAGTGGGCGATCCCCGCTCTGTGTGATGATCCGGCCGGCTCTCCTCTTCCTCTTCTCTCTCTGATCCCCTGTACTGGTCAGGCTGCGCTGATGGGCACTGGTGAGGCTGCATTGATGGGCACTGATCAGGCTGCCTTGATGCGCACTTTTAAGGCGCGTTGATGGGCACTGATCAAGCTGCATGGATGGGCACTGGTGAGGCTGCATTGATGGTCACTATCCTTCATATAAGATAGGGCCAGGGACTATTCATAGGATTCAGATTCAGATATATTGGGCAGACTAGATGGGCCAAATGGTTCTTATCTGCCGACACATTCTATGTTTCTATGTTTCTATGTTTCTATGTCACTGAAGCAGGGTGAAGCATTTATTTAAGCATTTATGTTTTTCTGCCATGTCATGAGAAAGTGTATGTGTGTGTGTGTGTGTATATATATATATATGTATGTATGTATGTATGTATGTGTGTGTGTGTGTGTGTGTGTGTAATGTATGTGTATATGTATTATTTTATTTTTTTATTTTAATGGTGACCAACAACTTTGTTGCCTTTATAACAGTATCATGCATTGGGACTTCTCTACTATCTGAGGAAGAATGATCGTCTGGCCGTGGCCAAAATGATAAATAAGTTTACTAAATCTGGACTGAAATCTCCATTTGCATACTGTATGCTGATTCGAATTGCTAGCCGGTTACTAGAGGAGTCTGATGAAGGGTAAGCTGAATTGTCTTCATATTGAGCATTTTAAAATGGAACTCCAGTCAAATAGTTTACTGTGCAGTTGTAATGGATATATGTGAATACTTTTACAAAAGTCTTTTGATCCAGACACCTCTGGCAAACAGTGCATCCAGACCCTGGATCTTTCTGCAGACTACACAGCAGTTGAGTAGAGCCTTGATGGACTGACGCAAAATGGCAAAGTCCCCAATGAGAGCTTCTCATTGCCCAGTGATAAATGGCAGTGGAATGAACATTTAGCATGTGCAGTTTTTAGCAAAGTCAGAAGTTAAGTCCTTAGTAACAAATAAAACACATAGAAGATGGTTTTCTGGTGTTTAAAGCGGTATTAAACCCAAACGCAAACATTTATTATAATGCTTCTTACCAATTCTTAGATGTGATGTTGTTTAGTTTTCTTTTTCTAGGTTTCTTTTCCTTTATTTTCACCTGGTGATCTAGTCCCTAAGTCTTTTTTGTTTTTCATCAGAGCAAGCTTTCTTGCAGATATAGCAGTTAACAGGACGAGCCAACCATTTTCCACTGACAGGGGTGCTTACAATATTATTTTTAATAAACTTTTTTTAATTGATGTAATACCATCTTCCCAAAAGGAACAAAACTGCTGTAACTGCTTATAAAGTATGTGCTTGAAATTGGCTTCAATTTGTTAGTATATTTAAATCTGCTAGTACATCTAACACCTCCCCTAAGATGGGCAGTGCTGCTGTCAAAAGCTGCCCCCTGTGCTCCTTCATCCAGAGTGGTGGCACTTTATTACTGGAGTTGTGTTACTCGCCAGATCACCAGATGAAAAAGCTTTTATAAAAAGAAAATAAATGTAGCTGCCACATCTAATGATTGGTAAAAAGTAATATCAAGCACCTTGTGGTGCCATGCCTGCTCTTTATGGAACTCTGTTTTGAGAAAATAATGAATGCTTTCAGGGCCAAACTGTTTGTTTTAAGAATTCTAGGCCTCTTGCTGTGAGTGTCTGACTAAAGAACAAGTATAGAGATAAGGTCTTTTGACACTTTTCTGACCCTCATTTACAGCATGCTTGTTCTACTTTTGTGGTTAAAACGTACCTAAGTCATACTTAAATGAGAAGTATGGCCACTTCGTTCTGCACTTCTGTGACCCAATTTTAGCCGATAGCGGGCTACAGTCTGTTATCGGCTGACGTCACTTAGTCGGTCCAGGTTCTAAAGAGATCCCGACTTTGTCAGGATCTACCAAGATGCCTGGACTGGCAGCTGGCTCGGCTTCCCAGAGCTCTGTACAGAGGGAGAAATCTGTCAGTAGTAAAAATCAGCACACTTGTTACACATTACACATAGTTAGGCACATATTTAACCCCTTGATCACCCTAGATGTTAAACCCTTCCCAGCCAGTGTCATTAGTACAATGACAGCGTATAGCATTATCACTGATCACTGTATTAATGTCAGTGGCGGTTAGTCAGCTATCTCCAGCGTTAGTGTCAGATTGCACACCGCTTTATCGCTGTCCCATTATAGGTCTCTGATTGCCCCCAGTAGTATTATCAAAATAAATAAAAATTCCAATATATATATTATATAGTTTGTATGCATTATAACTTTCACACAAACCAATTAGTATACACTTATTAAGTATTTTGTATTTTTTTTAAAACATTTAGTCGAATGCATTTTGGTCAAATATATATTTTTTTTTTATTGGATATGTTTTATAGCAGAAAGTAAAAAATGTGTGTTTTTCCAAATTTTTTAGTCTTTTTTTTTTTTTTTTATTTATATTGCAAAAAAAAAAAAACCCCAGCGGTGATCAAATGCCACCAAAAGAAAGCTTTATTTGTGTAAAAAAATGTATATAAATTTTGTTTGGGTACAGCGTTGCATGACTGCGAAATTACCAGTTAGCCAATGGCGCCTGCTGCTGTCATGCACATCGCGGGATTGAGGTGGGGCTCAGGTAGGTATTGGGGGGTTGCTGCACAAAGAAGGTTTTTAACCTCCATGCATAGAATGCATGAAGGTAAAAAACCTCCAGCCTTTACAACCACTTTAAAGATTGTGGGTTTTTTTTTCTATTATTTTGCAACGTTTTGAGTTTTTGTGATCTTGATTTCTTAGTTATCCTATCCCCACACCAACTTGCCCCATTTTTATTTTTTAGTAGCCTTTTCTTTTGTAGTTCATTATTCATGTATTATTTTTGTGTGTATATAGGCACAACAGTCCCTTGTTTGACTTTATTGAAAGTTGCCTTCGGAACAAACATGAAATGGTGATCTATGAGGCAGCCTCAGCCATCATTCACTTGCCCAACTGCAGTGCAAGAGAACTAGCCCCAGCTGTTTCAGGTAAGAGACCATCGATTTGCTTCAAACAGGCTTATGCCAAGTACATACTATTCATTTTTTTTTTTCGTTCAGCCCTGCGGGTTGAATGAAAAAATGGCCGGCTCCGGTTAGAGTCGCTGTACTTACCATGCAAGGTTAGTTCAGCGATCTCCCCTGCTGAACTGTTGTGTTCTGACAGGAGGATGGCCACCTCCCCCACCAGAACACTCTGATCAGTGCTCTCTGCCATTGGCTGAGAGCACTGATCAGGAGTCGGTTGGATGCTGGTTCTCCAGCATGCACGAACAGACTGATTATACACAATGGCAGAATGTTTTTTTTTTTTTTTTTTTTAACCACCCATTGTCTCCCGGCATTTGGCCTGTGTATACCTGGCTTTAGTGCTTGCATAAACAGCCGTTGTTTTGCTGTGTGATGTGTATATGAAACTTTATTAGTACAGTTTGGATGTCCATTCTGAGGCTGCATTAAACCTACTTTTCTTTGTGTTCCTTTGGATGCAAAAGGACTTATTCAAATGTGATTGCATTGCAGGCAACCCAAGTCAAACACAGCCTATTACTGCTTGAGCAGCTGTACATTATGACTCAAAAGGCAGTAAAAACGATGTACTTGGGAAAAGCCATCTGTATGTAATCCGAGAAGAAAACAAAATTGGTACCAAATTAGAATCATAGTGTTTTTCTTTTAATCTTACTATTAATCTTACTCCTCGGTGAGCAGAGGAGGATCTGTCTGGAGCGGTGCCCACCTGGTTCATGGTATGGTGGGTAGCTGTCCCCCTTCTGCCCCTGGAGGGTTTTGGGTTGAACGGTGGGCCCCTCCTTAGGACTGTAGAACCTCTGGGTTCCCCTCCTCCCGTGGTAGCAGTTTAATTTTAATCAGGATGATCTTGACAATAAATGTCAAGGGAAGATTAGCCCAGGCCTTCAGTTTGGTTTTAAACAATTGTAGGATGGGAGATACATTTATATCACAAAAATCTCGGATCTTGGGGAGATATAGATACACAAGTATCTCATCCTGTTCACCCAACACAGGGGTAAGGACTGGTCCGCTGTATGTAAGGTTTCGTCATCTATCGGAAGTATTAGGATCTTATCCCAATTTAACCCTGAGCCCAGACATTTCGGTAAATTTCCGAAAGAAGGCCCAAAGCGGCCCAGAGGGAGGGCCCGGGATCCTGGAGAAAAAGGATGATAATTGTCAGCATAGAGAGCTATCTTTTCCTCCAGGGAACTGACCCGCACCCCCCTGACCGCTCCTGAGCATCTGATGGCCGAAGCCAGGGGCTCCACCACAAGGGAAAACAGGGCTGGTGATAGTGGGCAACCCTGTTTGATCTGGGCCTGAAGCCTCTGGTACAAAATGGCTATCCATTTGCGAAAGATGGGGCCAAAACCAAAAATCCTGAGTGCCTCTTCCATGTAAGGCCAGGCGACTGAGTCAAATGCCTTCTCTAGATTTAGCGCTTCGATGTCAGCTGAAGATGGGTATAAACTCTGGGGATATTGATGTCTGTGGATTTACCCAGCATGAAACCAGTCTGGTCTATATTGATTAAGAACCGGAGGACCTCCATCATCCTGGTGGCTAGAATTTTAGTTTAGATTTTAAGGTCATAATTTAGGAGCGAGATTGGTCTGTATGCAGAGCACAAGGTGGCATCCTTCCCAGGTTTATGTATTAATACGATATGGGCTTGAGGCATGGAGTCCGGCAAGGTACCCAACTCTAGACAGTCTAGGGGCCAATTCGGAGAGATACATCTTATACCAGTCCCCCAGAGGGCCATCTGGTCCCGGGGGTTTTCTGTGAGGGGGAGAGGGCGAATAGCCGCCTCGATCTCCTCAACTGAGAAATCAGCATCGAGAAAAGCCACGTCCTCCCCTGCTGCAACTCGCCTAACGCGGCATACATCCCAGTGGAAGGAGGAGACAATGGCAACTGGTAAAGTTTCTCGTAATAGTTATTGTGCATCTGTCTTACATTTGGCAACAATCCACTCCATAAAACATACGGATAGGTAAGACATTGCAAACGGTAAGTGAATATCTTTCAAGAAACCCAAAAAGAAAACGCATAACAGAACATCACTTTTACATAGTACTATTCCCGTTCACCCTGCCGGGCCAGAAGCGTGGGATTCAGGTAAGTGCAGTGTTCATGGCGGCTCCTAGAATGAGATTGGGGGCATAGGACGTGTACAATCTGGAGGATGAACGGGAATGCATATCAGGTCTAATGAGTGTGGGTCCTGGGGTGGACTCTTGTCCTGGGTAGTATTAGTTCCTAAATTCTAACAAAATCTCATCAGGGTCAGTGGTTACCCCTCCCCTGCAAGTCTGAATGAGAGGGACAGACGTTTGATACTTGGGATCAGCCACCAGGTTTGCCAAAAGCCTCCCATTCCTATCACCGGATTCAAATAGCAGAGGTCTAAAAGATTGTGCTTCCGCTGTGGTGGCGGTAGTAAGGTGAAGAGACAAGGCCCTGAGCCAGGGAAGAGTAGGCCCCTGGAGTGGACTCAGGGGCAAACACCGACTCAGCCTCACTGACCTTGTCCTCTAGTATCACCAACTCCACAGCACACTCCACCCTGGCCGATTTGATTACTGAAATATATTCTCCTCGAATAGTGGCCTTAAAAATCTCCCAACCCACCAGAAGGGGGAAAGGAATTCTTGTTGATTTCCCAGTATTGTGCAATCTTTCCCTTCGTAGACTTGACTACACTAGGGTCCTGTAGCCAGCGACTATTTAGCCTCCAACCACCCCTCCCACCGACAAGGCGCAGGATGACCTCAAATGGGGAATGGTCCGAAAGCCCTGCTGGCAAGTATGTTGTCGAAACGTCAAAAGGCATTGGTAGATGGACAAAAAGTGAGGTCAATCCTAGACCCCGAGCGATGGGTCGCAGAAAGGTGGGAGAAGCGCCTGAGATGGGGGTTATTCCACCTCCACAATTCGGCTAGCTGCAGGGTCGAAGCCCAATGCAAAAGGTCTGGGTTCGGTAGTCTACATTGGAGGTATCCATATTCCCATCGAGGATGTTATTGAAGTCGCCAGCCACAATGACCCTATGAGTGGAGAAGGGTGCCAATTGATCATTAATATGATCTAGAATAGAGCTAGAAAAGGGTGGGGGTACATATAAGTTTACAAAAGCATACAGTTGGGCTCCAATATCCAAGAGAAGTATAATGTATTGGCCCTTGGGGTCCGTAATGACCTTCTCAACAGTACAGTGCAAGGATTGTTCAATGAAATAGACACCCCCCTAGCATAATTTGAGTAGGTGGGGTGGAAGGATTGCCTCACCTAGGGTTTGCGAAGGGCCAACGTTTTGCTGCCCAACAAATGTATTTCTTGGAGAAAATGAATGTGTGGTTTGTGTTTGTAAGTACTTGAACATAAGGGCGCGCTTGACTTTGTCATTGAGACCCCGCACATTCCATGAAATCAATTTAAACTGTGTATCCATAATATAAATGAAGGGGATATGCGAGGATGGGGAGAGGATAGGGGGGGGGGGGGGCGACCACGCTACCTACCACAATGATCACATAATATATAGAGAACTAGAACGTTATACATATTTGCATCATAAAAATGAAGTGGAGCAGCACAAAAGACCCTGTAGGAGCAGAAGTTAGTAACAGCAAGCAAAAAATACTGACCCTCACCGGTCAGCTTCATCCCTGTAACTCGATTCAAAGCAGTCTAAAACTTCAAGGTGTAGAACATGTGATGGAAAAAAAAAAGAAAAAACACCAATAAAAAATGTCCAAAAACCAAATAAGAAGAAACAAATCAATAATAACAGTTTGTTCTATTGGAGTTCTGATTCTGAAGCTAGACTTTGAGGGCTGTATCCGTGGGGACAGTCACAACCAACCAACGTTTGAACATGAAAAGGACATATACGAAAATGTTAGTTATCAACAAAAAACAGGATAAGAACGTCCAGCAAGGGAGAACTCCTCTTCAGCAAGGATGCAGGAAGGCGAAGTTGTAAGTATAGGTATGGCATGCTGAGGGACCACCAAACCTGATGGCGTAGGTGATGAGGGTGTCATAATGGGGTCACACTCCAAATGTATAGTATTTCATAGTTACATAGTTACATAGTTACATAGTAGGTGAGGTTGAATAAAGACAATAGTCCATCCAGTTCAACCTGTGTAGGCATGTGTGGCTGTAATCATCTCCCATACCCCTGAATGTTCTGATCCTTGAGATGTAAGTCTAAGAGTCTTTTGAAAGCCACCATACTACCCGCAGAAACCACCTCTTGTGGTAGAGAATTCCACAATCTTGTTGCCCTAACAGTAAAGAACCCCCCGCGTTGCCTGAGGTTAAAACGCTTCTCCTCTAATCGCATTGTATGCCCTCGAGTCCTCATGCAATCCCTTCGAATGAACAGCTTTTTTTCTAAGCTGGGATCCCCATTAAGATATTTATAAATTGCTATCATGTCCCCCCTCAGACGTCTCTTCTCCAGGGAGAATAAATCGAGCGATTGTAGACGCTCTTCATAGTCAAGGTCCTCCAATCCCCTAATTAGTTTAGTTGATTGGAGGACCTTGACTATGAAGAGCGTCTACAAGCGTCTACAATTTCATGCAGAAACAGATGGCAAAGGACAAAAAACAGAGACAAAAAGATGGTGGAGAGTAAACCTGATGTGTTTTTAGCCGCATTAACAAATTGATGCTAACCATGAATCTGCATCTTCCGGGATGTTGAAAAAAACATACTGTGCCATCATGAGTAACTCTGAGCCAGCTGGGGTACAACATGCCATATTGCACCCCTTTCTCTCGTAGCTTCCGTCGGATTTCTGTGAAGGATTTGCGCTTCTTTTGCAGCTCTGCCGAGAAGTCTGCATATATCTGGATAGAGGTGTTTTCAAATCTAAGCTCAGGGTTCTTCCGTGCCTCGCTGAGGATTCCGTCCCTATCCCTGTAGTTTAAGAAGCGGACCACAAATGGTCTGGGGGTGCCCTCGGGATCCTCTTCCAGGTGGGCACCCTATGGGCCCTCTCAACCACCTAAGTAGGGGATACATCTTGCATGCCCAGGATGGTTTTAAAAAATACCTCAACAAATAAAAAAAATTGATGGACTTTAGTGGCACAACATAACCTTACAACAGTATTGATTATTAAAAATATTTCTTTATTGATTGTACATAAAGCCTCACATCTACATTAATAAATCAATTTATAAAAAAAATACTTTCTCCGTAGATACTTAGCCCAGCACTAAAATCGACCCTCAAACCTGGATATGTAATAACCACTCAAAAGACAGTATACTATAATGGTCTAACACCAAACCATAGAGCAAAAAATGGTGGCCTATAGCCAGATGGTAGGTCCCAATAATAGAAGATTGGAGAAGCTCAATTAAATTTCGCACTCAATAGTGCTTCCTCAGGAGAATCTTATCATAAAGCTGAGCATTATTTCTCTACAAAAAAAGAGAAAACTCACATTTTGAAATGTATACACCACAGTTTGTATTTAAGAACTAGAACTTTACATTCAAAAGTCTATGAGTCTATAAAGTAGTGTGTTACTTACAAAACCATATAGTAAGACAAGTAAAGCAATCACAGGAGGCATTAAGGATCCTGGACATGTGCAAAGGAATCCTATCCCATCTACGGAGAAAGTATTGTTTTTATAAATAAACTTATTACTGTAGACGTGAGGTTTTTTTGTACAATCAATAAAGAAATATTTTTAATAATAAATACTGTTGTAAGGGTATGTTGTGCCACTAAAGTCCATCAATGTTTTTAATTTGTTCATGTAATTCAGGATGAGGCACAGTTTACATTATTAGTGTCCACAGGGCCACTCTGTGGTGACAAATTTTTTGTATAATATTAAAAAATACCTCAGCGAAGTCAGCCGGCACATCTCCCTCCGGTCCCTCTGGTAGGCCCAGTACATGAACGTTGTTCCACCACATACGATTCTCGGCATCGTCGGATTTAGCCACCAGCAATTGTACCATGCGTTGGAGAGAGTTAATAAGGCCAGTGTGTTGGGCATTGGTATCTTCTGTAGTGGAGATCTGGCTGTTTCAGCAAGGCGGCCCTGGATTTTGGGGATCAAATTGCATTCTTCTGCTAATTGGTCTATATACGAACCAGTAATGAAGTCTTGCTGTGTTCGATGGCTTGCAAATTGACCTCTGTGTCCATGTCCAGGGTACGATCCGAGGTGCCAGGAGAGGGCTCAGAGAGGCGCGCCGCTTCCATCTACGTCAGGAGCGCATGGAGCCTCTCTGCCAAAATGGCGTCTGAACACGCTGGCGCCGGGGGCCTAGGCCCGTTTTTGCAGCTGTTGCACAGCAAAGCGTCTTTTTGACAACATCTAGCCAGACACAGTAGTCCCGGTTAGCTTACCATGCCCGAGGAAGTTAAAGTGGTAGCCTATTTCAGGAGAAAGGTCGGATTTAATCAGGATGTGAGGAGCTCTCAGAGCGAATGTCCACCACGCTCTACATCCAAGCCACGCCCCCTCCCACCCCTCATGTTTGACACTGCTTTGGGACGTCCCAATGGTCAAGAATGACAGGAGCTATGTCCGTCAATGAACGAAAGAGAAAATGTGATTTTTGACTTACCATAAAATCCATTTCTCTGATGTTCATTGACGGACACAGCACCCACCCCTCTGTGGAGTTATAATTCTCCTGACACTGTAACAAAACTGAGTGACTATAGCAGGGAGAGGTAGTATACCCCCCGGGACTGCCCATGGGTGTATCCAGAAGTTTTTTCTGCCTAGTACTCATGTAAGGGGCATTATAACCAAATGATCAAGAATGACAGGAGCTGTGTCCGTCAATGAACATCAGAGAAGAGGATTTTGCTGTAAATCAAAAATCCCATTTCTCTTACGTCCTCCGACAGTCGCCGCCTCTCCATATTCGTCACAATGGGGTAATTGACCTTTTCTCCGTAGGAGTAGCTAGGCAACAGAATATGTCAATATTAAAGCTTTTAGCATATCCCACCCCCAGGGGGTGGTCCCCTCAGTCAATACCCTCCTGCTTCCTGTATCCATACCTCAGTTTCATTGTCTAGCTTTCATTAGTTAGCAGGCTGTTTCTGTGCTGGGGCTTCTTGTCTCAGCCTTTATCTTCTTTTTGATTTTATTTGAGTGTTTTTTCTCTATCTTTACTTAGCTGTTTGTTTCTTCAGCTTTAGTTAGTTCTTCTGATGAAGAGGATCGTGCGGGCTGGGTCTCGGGCTGGCCCCCCTGGTCGCAGGTTGTGGGTCAGTGGCTTCCCAGCCTGCCATCGAGCGTTCAGTCAGGTTTTTTCCTGGCATGTGTGAACGACCCATCCCTGTTCGCTGCAGGGATGCTGCGGTGAGGTGGCTACCTCACTGGACGCCATACGGTTTCGCACCGCAGTTTTGCTGCGTCCTGGCTGCGACTCTCCCTGTCTTCTGTGCAGCGGCTTGATCGCTTGGGCGGGATCCCCACGCCATTTAGAAGGTAAGTGTATCTGTGTGGGGGACCTGTCTGTTTAGGGGGTGTCAGTCTGGGACTGTGTAACCCTGTTTCTGTACACACTATTGGACTCCCTATCTGTTTTGGCTGCATTCTGTGGACTGCAAGGAGGGGGGCCATACTGCACTGTTTCTGTGTTCAGACTGTGTGCTTTTATTACTGTGTGACAGGCTGTATGCTGCGGGGCATGATTTGATCGTGTTTGTGCATACATGCGGCGGCCGCTGCTGCGGTCCGCCATTTTTTATTATACTGCAGGCGTGTGATGGTGTTTTACTGTGTGCGGGGAGCGGCGTTTTTGGCGCCAAGCGCCGCCATTTTGGCGGCGATCGCTCCGGCCTCATGTTAGCACTGCAGGATCTCTGCCTTTACTTCCTCCCCCGGCGGCCATTTTTTTGTAGCCTTCCATAGGCTTTATAGGAGCGGCCTTGATTGCATCACTTCCTTTTCCCTGGGCACACAATGATCGATACAGCAGCAGCAGTGATCTCTCCAGGTTTTTACCCTCTTTATTCCTGTATTCCTTGCCTGAATTTGTACTTTTCTCTGTGGGGGTCGGCTTGTGCTGGTGTGTGTGTGCGATGGGCTGCACTCGCCGCGCTTTTAAAGGGGCAGTTACCCTTTTTTATCCTGCAAACTTTTGGGGGCATGGATTCTCAGGAAAGCAAATTTCCTCCCACTTTACTGGGAGGCCAAGGGGCTGCTGCTGTTTCCCCTGAGGGGGGCGATTTGGCCACCATTGTGGCTAACCTGGCTGCTCAGGTACAGATTCTTGTGCCTGCTCAATCCACAAAACGGCCCAGAGTTTCAATCTCCTCTGATTCAGAAGGCGATGGTGATGGGGCTGCTATGGCTGGGGTCCCCTTATCGGGGTCCCGTTCGTCCCTGGACTTTGCAGGGTCGGAAGGGGAGGCAGAGGTTGAAGGGGTTGATGATTCCCCCCCTGGCTTGTCTGAAGAGCTTGCAATCATGGATGAATTGGTTGCTTCTATCAAACGCTGCATTTACAGGAGGAACCGTGTCCGCCTGCCGTTCTGGCTTCTTATGGGACACAGCGGAGACGCAAAACATCGCAGGTTTTTCCTTGCACTGAGGATTTTCAGCGCGCTGTTAGTGAACAATGGCGCAATCTAAAAAAGCCTTTTGCTGTGCCAAGTAGGTTCAAGCTGCGTTATCCTTTCACGCCCGCCACTGATGAACACTGGTGTGTACCACCTCCGGTGGATCACGCGGTGGCGGTTTTGAATAATTCCACTGCGATTCCGGCAGAGGATACCCCGGTGTTCCGGGACCCTACGGACAGGAGACTGGAGTCTCTTGCCCGCCATACTTACTCGGTTACCGGTTCCATGCTAAAAGCTATTTTTGCTTCCCTTATGGCAGCTCAGGCTGTCGCGGATTGGACGCAGGTACTCAGGCACGTCCTGGTGGCTGATTCTGCCCCGCCGACAACATTGGCTATGGTGGATCAGATTCATCAGGGTGTCATGTATTTGTGTGATGCGGAATTAGATGTAATTCCTTTGGCTGCACGTGTACACAGCGTGGCGGTGTTGACACGCCGTTTGATTTGGCTGAAATGTTGGTCTGTGGACCAATCTTCTCCCAAGACTTTGGCTAATTTGCCCTATACGGGATCTCGCCTTTTTGGCGACTCACTGGATACGCTGATTAAGGGGATCTCTGGGGGTAAGAGCACGCTCTTGCCCCAATCTCACAAGGCTAAGGGTGCTCAAGGTAAGAAGCATGCTTCGTTTAGGCCCTCTCAGGGGTCCTTTCGTGCCTTTCGGTCGCACTATAAGGGCAAGCCCTTCAAGGGTCAAGGCTCCCAAAAGAAACCGTGGGCAGGTAAGCAGAAGTCCGGCCAGTCCGGGTCCGCTGCCCATAACAACGCGGCCTGAAGGGACGCCCTCACCCAGTTCTGGGGTGGGGGGACGTTTGCTCGGTTTTCTTCAACCCTGGCTGGCCCGCGTTCGGGACAGGTGGGTTCAGGAGATCGTTCGGTCCGGGTACAAGATCGAGTTCCTGTCTCGGCCGGCGAACAGGTTTTTTCCCTCAAATCTTCAACTGTCTCCGGAGCGTTTGCGGGATCTGCACCTGGCGGTGCGGGACCTGCGGGCTCAGGGAGTGGTGGTTCCGGTGCCTCATCGGGACAGATTTCGGGGGTTTTATTCCAATCTGTTCACTGTGCCCAGAAAGGAGGGCAAGGTACGTCCGATTCTGGACTTGAAAGCTCTGAACCGCTTTGTGCGGATTCGCAAGTTCCGCATGGAATCCCTGCGCTCGATGGTGGCTGCTCTAGTTCCGGGAGAATTCATGGCATCCATCGACTTGAAGGATGCGTATCTTCACATCCCCATTTTCGAGGGTCACCAGAGGTACCTTCGATTCGCCATTGCGGAGGATCATTACCAATTCGTGGTGTTACCCTTCGGTCTCGCTTCGGCTCCGCGGGTGTTCACCAAGGTGCTTGCACCGGTTCTGGCCTTATTGAGAGCCCAGGGTATCTCAATCCTGGGGTATCTGGACGACATTCTGGTTCGGTCTGCGACCAGTCAGGGTCTGGTGAAGGACCTGTCCGTCACGATGCAGACTCTGCAGGAGTTTGGTTGGACGATAAACTTCCCAAAATCGACGCTGTGCCCGTCGGTTCGTCTTCCCTATCTGGGAATGATCCTGGACTCTGTTCAGGCGAAGGTCTTCCTACCGGAGGACAAGCTCAGGACACTTCAGGACGAAGTCAGGTCCCTTCGGGACGTTCCGTGCTCATCCCTCCGGACGGGCATGCGGTGTCTAGGTTTGATGGTCTCGGCTTTCGAGGCGATTCCCTTTGCCCAGTTTCACACGAGGGGTCTCCAGGTGGAGATCCTGTCCAGGTGGGACGGGTGACCACAATCTCTGGATCTTCAGATCTTGTTGAGTCCTCGCACCAGAAGGGATCTTCTGTGGTGGCTCCAGTCCCCGGCAGTGTCGGGGGGCAAGTCTTTTCGTCCGCTTTCATGGACGGTGATCACCACGGATGCCAGCCTGTCGGGCTGGGGTGGTGTTCTGGGCGTTCTGTCCGCCCAGGGTACTTGGTCGGAGGGGGAATCCTCCCTTCCGATCAACATTCTGGAATTGCGGGCGATAAATCTCTGCCTTCAACGTTGGACGGACAGGCTTCTGGGACGTCCGTTTCGGGTGCAGACGGACAATGCCACAGCGGTGGCCTACATCAACCACCAAGGGGGCACCAGGAGTGCCCGAGCGGCTCGGGAAGAGGCCGATATTCTGTCCTGGGCCGAGACGCACGTCCCGGCGATCACGGCGGTTCACATTCCGGGGGTGGAGAACTGGCAAGCGGATTATCTGAGTCGCCAGTCTCTGGACCAGGGGGAATGGTCGCTCCACCCGGATGTCTTCCAGATGTTGTGCGCGAAGTGGGGTCTCCCAGATGTGGACCTGTTCGCGTCTCATCTGAACAACAAGGTGGAAAGGTTTGTGGCAAGGACGCGCGATCCTCGGGCAGACGCGTCAGACGCGTTAGTGGCTCCGTGGCATCAGTATCGACTGATGTATGCATTCCCACCGATTCAGTTGCTATCCTGGGTTCTTCGCAGTTTGTCCTCGGAACCGCTCACGGTGATTCTGGTGGCGCCAGACTGGCCCCGCCGGTCTTGGTACGCAGACCTCGTGAATCTGGCGGTCGACGCTCCATGGCGTCTGCCTCTTCGAGAAGATCTTCTGTCTCAAGGACCGATATTCCATCCTGCTTTACAGTCGCTGGCTTTGACGGCCTGGCTGTTGAAACCGAGGTCCTGAAGGATAGGGGTCTCTCCCCGGAGGTCATTCATACTTTGATCAATGCTAGAAAGGCCTCTTCTGGGAAGATTTACTACCGTACTTGGAAGGCCTATTTTGCCTGGTGTGAGTCCAGGGGGTTTTCCCCCCGCTCATACTCGGTGTCTCGGGTGTTGTCTTTCCTTCAAACGGGTGTGGACCAGCGTTTGGCGTTGGCCACGATTAAGGGTCAGATTTCTGCACTGGCCGTTCTCTTTCAACGCCCTGTGGCGTCTAATTCTCTGGTTGGCACTTTTGTCCAAGGGGTGCGACACCTGGTCCCTCCTCGGAAGGAGCCTTTGCCTCCATGGGACTTGAACCTTGTTCTGTCCGTGTTACAACATGCTCCCTTTGAGAAGATCAGGGAGATCTCATTGCCTCTGTTGTCTAAGAAGGTCGCCTTTTTGGTGGCGATCACTTCGGCTCGCAGAGTGTCAGAGCTGGCAGCTTTGTCCTGCAGGTCTCCGTATCTGGTGCTTCACTTGGATAAGGTGGTCTTGCGACCTAATCCTTCTTTTCTTCCAAAAAGGATCTCGGAATTTCACCTCAATGAGGACATTGTCTTGCCTTCACTTTGTGCGAAGCCTGAGCATCCGAAGGAGGTGGCCTTACATTCCTTGGATGTTGTTCGGGCGATCAGGGTTTACCTGTCATCGACAAAATCCTTTCGCAAGACGGATTCTCTCTTTGTCCTTCCTGAGGGACCTCGGAAGGGCATGGCGGCGTCGGCTTCTACCATCGCCAAATGGATCAGACAGACCATTGAGCAGGCCTATGCTTTGAAGGGAAAAGTTCCCCCTATGCCTGTGAAGGCGCACTCTACCAGATCTCTGAGTACGTCTTGGGCCTGTCATCATAGGGCTTCTGTGGCCCAGGTGTGTAAGGCGGCGACTTGGTCGTCCGTTCACACCTTCTCAAAGTTCTACAAAGTGAATGTTCAGGCATCGGCAGATGCTTCCTTTGGCTGCAAGGTTCTTAGTGCGGCAGTACCTTAGGATCCCTTGTTTTTGGGCCCTTGGCTGTTTGGGATGTTTTTTATCCCTGGGTTATTTGTTCTTCCTGGGTTGTTGCTCCTGTTGAGCAAAGTTTTTTTTTCATGCTGCCCAGCTGGTTTCCTTCCTTTGGTAAGGTTACTTTCTCTGATATGGGTCCGGCGTTGCCTTAGGCGCGGCTGCGTTTCCCACCCCTCATGCATGCACTGCTTTGGGACGTCCCCATTGTGACGAATATGGAGAGGCGGCGACTGTCGGAGGACGTAAGAGAAAACTGAATTTCTTACCTGTAAAATTCCTTTCTCTGAGTCCTCCGACATTTGCCGCCCCCGCCCCTCTTTTGGGGTTTGTTTATGTACTCTACTGCTATTCTACTGAAACTGAGGTATGGATACAGGAAGCAGGAGGGTATTGACTGAGGGGACCACCCCCTGGGGGTGGGATTTGCTAAAAGCTTTAATATTGACATATTCTGTTGCCTAGCTACTCTTACGGAGCAAAGGTCAATTACCCCATTGTGACGAATATGGAGAGGCGGCGACTGTCGGAGGACTCAGAGAAAGGAATTTTACAGGTAAGATTTTACAAAAATTCAGTTTTTTTACATATATGGGAGAAGTGTCAGAATTGGCCCGGTAAGCAAATTGTAAAGGCAGAAGGTTTATCTTAATGCATTCTATAAAAAAAAAAAAAAAAAAAAGCCTTCTGTGTATACCAGCCTCCCTAGCCCCCCTTATACTTACCTGAGCACATTTCTGTCCACGATGTCCACGAGTCCCTTGGCTGTCCAGGACTCTCCCTCCTGATTGGCTCCCGCGGCTGTCAAATCAAAGTCAGTTAGCCAATCGGGAGAGAGGGGACAGGGCCTAACCGCAGCTCCGTGTCTGAATGGACACGTGTAACTGCAGCTCGGCTCGGGTGCCTTTAGAGAAAGCTGCTTGCTGTGGGAGCACTCGACAGGAGGGAGGGCCAGGACCAGTGAAGGGGAACCCAAGGAGGTTCTGGGCTGTCCTGTGCAAAACCAACTGGACAGAGGACGCAAGTATAACCTGTTTTTTATTTAAAAAAAATAAATAAATAAAACTTTAAAATCACTTCAATATTGAAAACACAACTATCAATTTGATTCTTTCAAAAAATAATATAACAACATTAGCACTATTTTATCACTAGGCAGACCTCCTCCCCCGATTAATAAGTAACCCCTCATGTATAAGAAAATGGTAATATTTTGTCCTAAATGATACATGCTTGTTTGCACCTTTGTCAATCCCTTTAGGCGCTATATATGCAGTGTTTTTAAAGCCTCATAACTGCCCTTTAATGCCTGCCATAAATAATACAATAGGCACCTCACAGTGCAGTGCACACAGGATTGGTAGCATTGTGTTCTGTTACAAAATGAAGCAGCATGTCGCTTTCATGAGGCACTGATGCTTATCAGTCACCTCCATTATTTCAGTAGTATTGTGCTGTAACTGGCTCTATATCATTTATGGTTTGCTAGTGAAGCATTTATAAAGTGTTTGCGGGGCGCTGAGGGAGAGGCAGTGGAGACTCCTATATCCTAGAATGCACTGGGAAATAATAGCAAACTGGGACAGAGCAGCTCCAGCCAATTCCTCTTTGTACAGAGCAGCCGTGTGGTAACACCATTTGCTTCTAGGCCAAAGCTTCAACCAGCCAGTCAGCAATACTGCCAGTGCCAGGCAGGAGCAGAGGCATTGGGTATTATTGCCAGTGGCCACGATTTCTGTATCAGCAAGAGACCTCGCCAGCAAGTGTCAGTACACGGAAGGGACAGTGCCAGCTAGTGTTATGATGGCTGATGTTAAATTTACTAGTACTCATAGAAGAGATGGAACAGCACCCAGGATAATACAATCCAAGCATACAAAGACAGATCTGTCAGCAAGCAGGTATTATCTTTAGATTGGGAGTTGGACCAAGCCAAGAGTCAGAGATCAAAATATACAAATCTATTTTGCACAGAATTCACAAAAAATGTCTGCTTTTACCACAACCAAATCACACGTCAAAGCAGATCATTTCCTCTACGTCACTTCCCCTTTTAAGCAATTCCCATTAGGAGAACAACACTTTATTGAGCATTTAACAAGCTGAGGGATTTCCTTGTCGAAATATTACAACTCCCCAAGCTTTGCATCCGGTTTATTCATTTTATCACAATGTATGCGTAGCAGTGTTCCCTTCACAGTGGCTAGGGTAAGACTTTACTAGCCAGCATACCCTGAACAGGCAACGCTTTTATCTTATTTCACCCCAAAAAAAAGCATGTCCCCTGCCACACAGGGCGCAAAGGTTCCAATCTGCAGCTCGTGGCAAGGACTGAGACACTGCTTGCCTTAAAGAGAAAACAAACTATAAAGCATTTAACACATATTGTTTTGATGCATCTGGAATTAATTTAAACTAAATGTTCCCTTTCTTTTTGGATCATTTTTTAGTCCTTTTTTAAGTGACGCTGAAGTTTAGTTGTCAGAATTGCTAATTAGAGGCTGTACTCTAGATCTACAGTAGGGAAACATTCAAGAGGAATGGTTTATTTTCCAGAAGTTTTGACTTTTTCAGCAAATCTTTTGATCCAGGCACTCCTGACAAACCACAGTCCAGTACTGGAACTTTCTCCTGATCTCAGTACAGTTAAAGCCCCATTGAATCAACAGTGCTCACGCTCCCTGAGCAGTATTTTTGATTGGAGCACAGTGCATGAGCAGTATCTGACAGCTAAAGACCTCGCCCAGTGCATTGGCTTTAGTTTGACTTGAGCCAGTCCATCCTGGTCCAGAGCTTAGCCTGTGATTGGACAGTCCAGAAGTTTCAGCACATTGATGTTATGTCTGTGTTTTCTCCTCCTTGTGATCATGTTCACAATGTTGCCGATAATGCTGTATATATCAGTAGAGCCTGTTTGGCTTTGCCTGCCTTTCCCAGTCTGTGTACTGTTGTGCATTAGATTATAGGAGTATTATATGGTACATATAATTGTTTTATTGAAAATCTGTTTAATGTCATTTATTTATTCTTATGAATGCACAACTGAATGAAATGGTACCTATTTGTCTACCTGTAGTTCATCTCTATAGTAGCCAAATCGTTTTTTTTAGCTTTTTAATGTAGTAGGGCAGAGGTAAAACCATTGTCCTTTTGACAACTGAAACATTTTTGGATTCCCCATCACCTTCTGTCTCCGTGCCATTGGTTACCAGGACAAATGGAGAGAGTGAATCTCCCCACAAACTGCAATAAACATTAAATGTATTTGAGTAGTTTATCCTCATGCAAGAGCTAAAAAAATGTGGTTATACATTCACTTAAAGTTGTTATAAACATTAGACATTAGACATTAAATATGAACAAAGTATATCCCTCTGTAGTGTGCACTTGTCTCAATCCAGAGCACTAATGCCCCATACACACGTGCAGATTATCTGCAGACTTTTGTCTGCAGACTTACCTTTTCTATGTAGTGCAAGGGCCTGCCGGATTGCATACAAATTGAAAGTGTTTAGGTTTGACCTCATATTATATGGTTTTGGTAAGTCTGCAGACAAAAGTCTGCAGATAATCTGCACGTGTGTATGGGGCATAAGTGTCATTTCTGCCTGCTGCCTCCTTCCTCTGCTATCAGCGTCAATCACTTCTGTCAGGTGTTCCTGACACCAAGAAGTAAAAAGGTGACAGGGGAGCAACCTCCAGCACACAGCCTGTGATTGCTAGCCTCAGTTCTTTTCTTGTGTGCTACGTAAAGGGGGATGTGTCCTTTCGCTTCAGTCAGCTCTGAGCTCCCCTCACTGAACTCTGCAGAGTGTAACCTCCCCACCCCCGCTTTTTGGAGGCTTAGACAAGCTGATTAAATTTTGCACTTTGAACGGATGTAGAGGAGAAAGGGCTGTAGCCTGGATTCACACATGATAGGTGGCGGAAACCGAATGTGATTCAATCAGGAATCACACTGCATTCCCTTTTCAAATCGCATGTGATTCTTTGCAGCGCGATTTGAGCCTATTCATTTTGTATGGGCTCAAGTCACACTGCACCACATGAAAAAGGTGCAGGCTGTTTTGAGGTGTCACTAATTCAAAATTGACACCCGCAGCAGATCGCATTAACGCGGTGTGATACGGTGCAGGTGCACTGCATGTTTGTAAACCAAGGCTTAGATAAACAACTTACAACTACAACAACTTGCAACTTTATGTAGGAGGATTTGTTTTATCTGTTTTTTACAGCTATTTCACCAGGTATATGTAAGAGTTTACAACCACTTTAAGGCTTACAGTTATTTTGATTGTGTACCTTGATCAGTCATCATGATTTCATGCATATTTTCTATGTGATTTACTTTATTTAATTTTTTTCACTTTTAGTTCTGCAACTTTTCTGTAGCTCTCCCAAGCCTGCTTTGAGATATGCTGCAGTCCGAACCCTTAACAAGGTAGGCTTGCTATTCTCATGCATATGTTTTCCCCACTATAAACAATATGTTAGCCACTTCCATCTCAGGCCTATTCTGGCACTGAAAATTACTCAGAACGCCCAAACATTATATATATTTTTAGCAGAGACCCTAGGGAATAAAATGGCGGTCGTTGCAACTTTTTATGCCACACGGTATTTGTGCAGCAATTTTTCAAACTTTTCATGAATTAGAAAAAAAAGAAACACTAACGTTAGCCCATTTTTTTTGTATAATTTGAAAGATGATGTTAGGCCGAGTAATTAGATACCTAACATGTTACGTTTTAAAATTGAGCACACTTGTGGAATGGCGCCAAACTTTGGTACTAAAAAATCTCCATAGGCTATGCTTTAAAAATGTTTACAGGTTACCTGTTTAGAGTTAGATAGGTCCTGCGCTAGAATAATTTTGCTCACTCTAACATTCGCGGTGATACCTCACGTGTGATTTGAACATTGTTTACATATGTGGGTGCGACCTACGTATGCGTTCTCTTCTGCGTACGGGGACAGGGGTTCTTTAACTTTTTTTTTTTTTTTTTTTTTACACTTTCCCTTTAAAATATGTTTTCTCGTTACAAGGAACATCCCTTGTAGTAGGAATAGGACATGACAGGTCCTCTTTATGGAGATATCTGGGGTCTATAAGTCCCCACATCTCTCTATGCTGGAAAGCCTGAGATTAAAAAAAACAAAAACATCTCAGGCTTTCCAGCTAAAAAATAGCAGTGTTTACATCTGCTGATGCTGCGGCCTCCGAGGGTCATAGAGATGGTCGGGGACCATCTGGTCCACGGTTAGCTTTATTGTAAATGGTGGCCAATCGCACAGGGGAGCCGGGATGAGCATCAGAAGGCTCCCCTCCCCACCAGGGGACATCCCCTCTCCCCACCTGTAAAAGCAATCAAGCGGCTTAACAGCCGTTTTGATTGCTTTTATGTTGCAGGGAATTGCCATCAGAAATGCTTTCCCCAGACATACAGAGCTCTAACTAGAGCAATTGTAAATGTGCCATAGAAAACTAAGCTTCAAAAAGACTTTGTGCCACATTCATAAGTAAGGCACAGGTGTGCACTGATCTACACCGTGTAATCCAATCCTTGATTTTTATTGATGTACCTTGTTGTTTGTCTGAATGCCTATTTTATCCAGATAAAACCAAATAAATACATTTCAGGATTATGTGTACTTCTCCGCAAAATAGTATTGCCATAATTTGAAGCATACTGCACCACTAAAATCTGTCATATTTATTTTATTTTGAGCTGTTTGCTGTGTTTACTTTTTTATTGAGGTGGCGATGAAGCATCCATCTGCAGTTACTGCATGTAACCTGGATCTGGAAAACCTCATTACCGATTCCAACCGCAGTATCGCTACCCTGGCCATCACCACGTTGCTGAAAACTGGTAGTGAGAGCAGCGTTGACAGACTAATGAAACAGATTTCTACCTTTGTCTCGGAGATCTCTGATGAGTTCAAAGTAAGAAAATGAGCCAGAGGGCAAATTTTAAATGAATCTAGGAGACACACAAGTGATAATATAATTTTGGTTAAAAAAAGATAGTGATACTTGTACAGTATTAAGCTGGTTATACAGAGAGCAATGCTGATCTATCATGTATTTGTTTAAATTTTATACATATTGTGTTTTTCAGGTTGTGGTTGTACAAGCAATCAGTGCCTTATGTCAGAAATATCCCCGCAAACACACTGTAATGATGACTTTTCTCTCCAACATGCTTAGAGATGATGTAAGTCGTCACCTAGGGTCTCTCATATATTATACCCTTTATAGGTAAAAGTATTGTTACAGTTGATGGTTTTTGAACAGCTTTGTTTTTAGACATTCGTTTCTGAGCTATGGCTAAGAGATATCTCATAGTAAACAATAAATGCTGCTATATTCCATATATAAAGACATCCTTCCTATCCCTTTTACTGGCATTTCCTATCTCTTTTTATTCTTCATTTTTGTTATGCCATTGTTGCATTAAATGTTGTTTTTTTTTTTTTTTTTTACTCCAGTATTGTAAATATTTATTTGAATAATTCTGTAAAATTATGTTGCCTTTAAAGGGATATTAAAGTCAGATTAAAAAAAAAAAATAACAAACATGTTATACTTACCTGCTCTATGCAGTTGTTTTGCACAGAGCACCCGATTTGTCTCTTCTCGGGTCCCCTGCCAATGCTCCTGGCAGAGGACCCGAGAAGAGCAAGCAGCTTACTATGGGGGTACCCAAGCAGGCTCGCTCCCTAACTGCTGCTTTGCGTGTATATTCCCGCACAGAATGCTGCTGAGCCCCACCCCCGCTCTCTCCTCATTGGCAGCGAGAGCCAATGGCTACTGCTGTTGTCTCAGCCAAGAGGGGCCCTGGAGAGCCGAGTCTCACGAGAACATCGCTGGATTGGGATCATTCTCAGAAAAGTATAAAGGAGGGCTACTGCACAGGGAAGGTTTTTTTTACCTTTATGCATAGAATGCATGAAGGTAATAAACTTTTAGCCTTTACAAACACTTTCATGTTTTTAGGTTCTGCATTGCTGAATTTTGCAGCTACATATGCCTGCATGAATGGGTCATTTAGTAAATGTGAGAACCATTTTCTTTAGCTTGGTTTAGGCTTCTTAATTTCCCATAATAACGTTTGATTTGTCCAATTTCTACAGGGAGGCTTTGATTATAAACGAGCTATTGTGGACTGCATAATCAGCATTATAGAGGAAAACCCAGACAGTAAAGAAGCTGGACTAGCCCATTTATGTGAATTCATTGAGGACTGTGAACACACTGTGCTTGCCACCAAGATATTACATTTCTTGGGCAAAGAAGGTCCTCGGACACCTAACCCATCCAAATATATCCGTTTCATCTTCAACAGAGTGGTGCTAGAGAATGAGGCTGTCAGAGCAGGTAAGAGTGAATGACAGTGCTGAACAGAAGCAGTCAGCTGATGTTTGGTATACATAATGATTTATACCATCCCTCCTCTTGCTAAAATAAAAGCAACAAATTCTGTAGTATGCTGTATGTGCAGAAAGATGCACCTTCTTTGTAGGTGTACATAGACTGTAGGCGTGCATATACTGTAACATAACAGAACACATCTTCAGTATGTGCAGCTTGGGAGGTGATTACTTTATATGAATACAGTACATGAGAACAGGAAGAGGACTTTCAGCTAATTAATGACTGCTCACGTTTGGGAGGTGGGTTGTACAGTAAAGGTTAGATGCCAGTACTAATGTGATTTTTATAGATTTTATTTTTGACCATTTGTTTTGTTTTGCACTTTTCTGACATGTAAAATTGGAAATATTTGTATTTTACCAGCTGCTGTTAGTGCATTGGCCAAGTTTGGTGCACAGAACGAATGCCTCCTTCCCAGTGTTCTGGTACTCCTACAAAGGTAATTTGTATGGTCATAAAAAAAAAATTTAGTTTTCATGTAAAGTGTAACAAACCCCCAGGACAAAAATGTAATATATTGGTGTTTTACCAGTGCTGAATTTGTTTTCATTTTCTGGATGCTTTTCTTTTTTCTCACCTAGTGATCCTGCCAGTAACACACTTCCTATCCAATGGTGACAACGCTCAGTCACAGTACTTCATTTATGGAGGAGGAGCATTGTCACTCTAGGGCAGGAATTGTGTCAGGACTATTTAACACCCTGCTTCTTATACCCGTTATAAAGGGAGATGTGTTGTTATAACACACTTCCCGATAATATTGTTTGAGTTAAAAATGCACAGAACTGGACCTCTAACTGATTCGGCATGTTAGCAGTCTCCAGCTGATCATTTCCCCATAGCTGACTTACGAGGTCTTGTTCTGCACTGCACTGTGTCTCTATATGAAGGGGGGCATCTTGGTACAGGAGAACAGCTTTGTTTACTCTTGTTAGAGCATTTCCTCCTGATGACTGAACTGATGATTTTATTACTGATGTGAAATGATGTAGGAGACAAGGAAGCACAGACTGCATGAAGCAGAAAAAGGGATATTACACTGCAGCTTATTAGCAAGGAGAATAGTGGGCAGCACAGTAGTGACATAGCAGTGTGACACAGGCAGCAGTGCCTCTTATACTGCAAAAATACATTAATCTGACATAACGTTATGATGACCCATCTAATATTGAGTAGTTATCCTTTTTTCTGCCAAAACAGTCCTTACCTTGCAGTACAGCTCTGAGGCTTTAAGCACAGGAGTGCCTAGACACACTGATATTTTTTTAGAAGGAATGCAATACATAAGGTAAATCTCTCAGGGTAATGTTTGGGCACAAATCTGTTAAACCCCCGGATGTCTCATTAAAGAGAACCTGTCACCAAATGATCACATAGATTACTTTTTGATCATTGGAGGACAATATGCAGAGTTCTCAGCAACAGGCCAGACCTCTTGTCTCAGGGCCCTCTATTCCATCCTGCTTCTCAACCACTGCCTTTACCAGCATGGTTAAGCCCAGATACTAAAGGACAGAGGGTTCTCTTAGTCTGTCATTCCTATTTTTCTAAAAGCAAGAAAAGATACTTCCAGAAAGATCTACCATCATCCCTGGAAATCCCTTTTGGCTGGTGTGAGCACAGGCACTTTATCCTAGAGACTACTCTGTGCCATGCATTCTGGCCTTCCTACGGTTAGGACTTGACCAGAACTTGGCCTTAAACACTCTGAAAAAACAGGTTTTTAGCTTTGTCCAATGTTTTTCAAAAGCCTCTGGCCCCTCTCTGCCTCAACAAAACCTTGATTCAAAATGTATTTCAGATCAAGCTGCCCTACTGAGCACCCAGTGCTTCCTTGGAACCTCAATCTGACACACTCTACCCTGTAGAAACTGCTCTTTGAACCCATCAGGAAATCCCCTTAGATGATCTCCCCTGCAAAGAGGCCTTGTTGGTTGCTATTATATCTGTCAGATGTGTCTCTTAGTTAGCATCTATCTCTACTAAGAACCTGTTCCATATTCTTCACAAAGGCAAGGTGGTCTTACATCCAAGACCATCTTTTCTTCCTGAGATGGTATCAATCTTCCACCTCAATGAAGGCCTAGTCCAGCCATCTCTGTGCCCTGCCGCAAATCATCAAAAGGAAATTGTTTCTCACTGCATGGACTTAGTAAGAGCCGTCAGAGTCTCTCTCAGAAAAATAACTTCCATCAGGAAAATGGACTCCCTAATCTTCCAATCCTTAGGACCTCACAAGTGACCTCTGCTTCCAAGTACACCATTGCTAGATGGATAGGACAATGCATCACCAGAGGTTACACTACAAAGGACAAAGCTTGCCCTTCTTTTAGCTCTTCTATGGACCCAGGGCCTTCATGTCTCCTACTGAACAACTGAAGCCAGAACCTTGTCTTCCAATGTAAAGAGGAAGCTCCTTTAAACCTTTGGCTAGCTTATCTACTTTCCAAAGCCTGCTGAAGAGCTCTCATATTGTCTAGAGTACCTGGATACTTGGACACAGCCCAAGACAGAATCTTCCGGAGAAGATTTTCTCCCTAAAGTCCAGCTCTTGGACCCTCAAGTTATGACACTCCTAAGTTTGATTATGCATGAGGGTTCTAAGCCCCATGGTGGCTTCCTCTGAGGCAATTCTGTTTGCCCGGTTTTACTCCAGACCTGTTCCATCCAACATTCTCAGGGCGTGTAACAAGCCGCTCTAGTCTCTGGATCACCAAGTGCTATTGTCCAGTCAAGCAAAGATCTTTCTGGCGTAGTAGATATCCAGTCCTGCCCTGGAATTGGGAAAATAATTCCTTCACAGGATTTGGAATGTGGTAATGACAGATGCAAGTCTTGCAGGCTGGGGCAAGGTCTACAACTCCCTGACTGTCTAGGAAACATGGTCCCAGAAGACTCAAAACCAAGCCATCAACATTTTTGAACTGAGAGGCATCCAATTGTCTCTTCAACACTGAACATCCCCCCTACAAAGTCTCCCAGTCACAGCCACCCAGTCATAGGCATCCCTTCAAAAAGCTCTAAGGGCTGGCAGGTGGGAAAGATCAGCTGATCCTGTGACCAGCGTGATTGACTGTTACAGTGGTTACATGATTGGGAATCAGTCCCGATGGCTACCCATCATTAGCAGGGACTGTCTTTCACAGCTTTGTCCATGTGCTGGGTGTGCAGAGTGCTGCCCAGTGAAGCATATGTGCGGTGTGGGGGGTGTTAAAGTCCACCCTTTACTGCAGTAAATATGTGCTAGGCGATCATAAAAGGGTTAAACCTTTGTGTTTCTTGTGGGCCTGTTGGCACTTTCAGGTTGCAATGTTGTTGCCCACCCTTCGGTTTTTGTTTGGCTACACCAAATTGTACATACCAGTCACAGCACAGAACACAGGTCCCTCCCCTTTGTGCCCTTTTCTCTCCCAATTCCTTGCTAAAAAAAAAAAAAAAAACAGGTCTCGCAGAGGGGGCAGGGTTATATGGGTAGGCTTCATGGGTGGCCATAATTGTGCTTCAAATCTTCGGCTGTCAGGGATTTGTTTTTGCAGGCTTATAACCGTGTCCAAAAAAAAGAGCATACATCATAAAGAAGAAGGAATTTACATTTTAGTCCTGCTGTCCTGGAACGGTCAGTAAGTGTAGCAAAGTATGTTAATGTCAGTAATGACTAATGCATCTAACACAAGCTAGAGTGGTAGGATATATCTTGAGGTAGCTACAAGCAGAGAGTTCCCACAGTAACTGTGAAGACTTTTTTATGATGGTATTCAGATGGCAGGAAGTTTAACTTATGGTGCCCATACACTAGATGAACAATAAATAGAAAATCTGTCATTTGGACTGTTCGCTTTTCATGCAGTTATTGGGCACATTTGAAAATCGGTTGTGACTTTTTTTGAGACAAAATATTGGAAGGAAAATTTTGGAAAACTTCTGCCGAACGGACAGTAACGTGAAAGATTAACGTGTTTCTCGACCCTTAAGAATTGAACTGTTGGTACTGCGCACATGTGACCAGAAGCAAAAAACAAATGAGAAACTCATTCATTTATGACCATTAATCGATTTGTCATTCGAAATTCCGTCATTACATAATGGCAATATCTTTTGCTCTCTCTGTTTTCGAAAACTTATTTAAACAATTTTTCGACTTGTGTATGGCTAGCATTAGAAGAGCAGAAACACTCCAGGAAAGGTGAATAAGAATGTTTGTTGATTTGTTCATATTATAAAAAGGTATACACAATATGAGTAGGAAGTTAAAACTTTTCTTCTTGAGTTCTTACACAGGAGAATTTAGAAGACAGCTCCAATATAATATTGTGGCAGAGTAACATATCTGTTATTACAAACCTACTAGTTTGGTGTTATTTGCTACTTGAATGTTTTACAGGTGCATGATGGACACTGATGATGAGGTCCGGGACAGAGCAACGTTTTACTTCAACGTACTGAAGCAGAAACAGATCAACCTCAGTTCAGCCTACATTTTGAATGGTCTGTGATGATTACTTGTAGTTTTTATGTATTTATTTTATTTTATAATCTTTCCATAGTACACTTACTGGTCACTCTCACCTTTTTTACTTATTTTGCATTATTGTTGCTGTAGTGGGCTGCACTTGTTTATAAATTTTTGTTCTGCAGGTCTTACAGTTTCTGTGCTGGGACTAGAAAAAGCATTACACCAGTATACACTGGAGCCATCTGAAAAACCATTTGACATGAAATCCGTCCCACTCTCTACTTTCCCTTTCTTGGAGCAGAAAGCAGGTAAAAATGCCTTAGGTCCTTGAAACAACTTTTTACCCTAAGTTGTTGCACAACAATAATATACAGATGAAGAGCACTTTGATGGGGCACTATTTACTCTGCGCAGTAAGAGCTTTCGCTTCAAGCTGACTTAATTGGAATGCAAACAGTTTGAAGCAGGTCAGAAGGAGGTCAGCTGCAGATCAAAACACACCTGTCAGTGAATTTTTAAAGAGGAGTTCCAGCCTGGGGGAAAAAAAATTATAAACGCCAGCAGCTACAAATGCTGTAACTGCTGACTTTTAATATAAGGACACTTACCTGTTCTGGGATCCCGGGATGTCAGCACCCCAAGCCAATCCGTCCATCAGTTCCAGGTGGAAGTGCTGGCATTTTTACTAAGGGAAACAGGACGTGAAGCCTTGCAGCTTCACAGCCTGTTTCCCACTGCAAATGCATGAGTTGCGCTACTCTTTCCGAATGGTCCTGCTGTCTTCTGGGACCTGTGTGTCTCCCAAAAGGGAGGGAGGAAGGAGGGGGTGGAAATTTCGTAGATCGGTGAATGATTGCAGCGATCTTACCTGGAAGTGGCAGCGGGAACCTGGTTTTGCAGGTATCCGCTCCACTATTCCCCTGTAAGGTGCCGCTTTAATGCTTTTAGAAGTCTTTCAAACTGATTTCAATTGTATGTCATTAACCAGTTTATGACCGCCCGCCGCAGATGTACTGCGGCAGGCAGCCGCTCCCAGGCAAATCGCCGCACAGCGGGGAAGCCGATGCGTGTGTCATGCGACTCACATTGCCGCCTGACACCCACGATCGTTCCCCACTGAGAGAGAAGGACGGTCGGCTGTTGTAAACACAGCCGACCGTCCTCCCTGGGATGATCACAGAGCTCATGTGATCCTGCTATATAGGATCACATGTCTCTATGGTCATCTTAGAAGTCATGCCCACCCCCCCCCCCCCTCCACAGTTAGAATCACTCCCCTAGGCTCACATTTAACCCCTTGATCACCCACAAGGTTAACTCCTTCCCCAGCCAATAGCATTATTACAGTAACAGTGCATATTTTTAGCACTGATTACTGTAGTAATGTCACTGGTTCCCCCCCAAGTGTCAAAAATGTCAGTTAGGGGTCCGATCTGTCCGCTGCAATGTCACAGTCCCGCAAAAATGTCAGGAGTCAAGAAATAAACATCCCCGGGCTTTCTGGCTTCCCAATCTTCCCCCGTGGGCTGCCCTCCTCTGGCAGCATTTGAGTATGTGCAAGCTCTAATGTTGGAGCTTAGACAGGGGTGATGTCTTTGTCCCCACGTGACATGATTTGGGCCTCATGACTGGCAATCTGCCTCAAACACATGTGCTTCCCTATACCCCAGAAGCCCCACTACATTAGCAAGCGTTCAGGTTGTGCAGGGATGTGGCGTGGGGCATGGCTTGGTATAACTGCATACAGGAGGGGAGGCTGTTTGCAAACACCATTACTTCGCTCTGAACAGACCAAGTGATAGTTTGTTTGGAAATACTGGAAACTGCTGACAGGTATGTAGTGCAGGTACACAGAAGCAAATACTTGCAGCAGCTTTCAGTATCCCCGCTTTACCCGAATGCTAAGCCTTTCTGAATGAGTAAAGCTCTGACAACTTCAAGGTAATGTACGAGCTTGCCACTAAGCCCTGCCCACATCTTCCAATTGGTCCATTACTGTGACTGGCCAATAGGAATATGTGAGAGGGTGGTGGGGAAGCGTTAGTACTATGAGAAATTGCTGAAGCTTCGCACTGATCAGAACAGACTGGCATTTGGATTAAGCAGATGATGCTGAAAGTTGTTGGTGTTTAAAGTTTTTAAAGAGCAAGCATGTAGTATTCATTACCATAATGAAGCGACATACAGTTTTGTACAAGTTTTTTTATGTTGCACATCTGTTTTTGTGTCCGACAGAAAAAAAAAAAAAACTCTTTATGATTAGGAACTGTTTACATTTAATTTAATCTCTATTAAATGTAGGGTCATTTCACATAAATTTTTCTCAATTTATGTTCTATGCTAGATCTTACTCCATTGACCACCAAGCAACACGTTAAAGCAGCACCTGCTCGACAAGACATATATCAAGGTAAATATAAAAATTCTCATTCCTCAAAAAACATAATTATTTTTATTTATATTCCTAGCAGGTATTTGACATTTTAGGTATTTTTTTTTTCTAAATTGTAATTGTAAATTGGTAAGGCTGAATTCTGAACAAATACAGTTGCAAGAAAAAGTATGTGAACCCTTTGGAATGATATGGATTTCTGCACAATTGGTCATAAAATGTGATCTGATCATCATCTAAGTCACGACAATAGACAATCACAGTCTGCTTAAACTAATAACACACAAAGAATGAAATGTTGCCATGTTTTTATTGAACACACCATGTAAACATTCACAGTGCAGGTGGAAAAAGTATGTGAACCCTTGGATTTAATAACTGGTTGAACCTCCTTTGGCAGCAATAACTTCAACCAACCGTTTCCTGTAGTTGCAGGTCCGACGTGCACAACGGTCAGGAGTAATTCTTGACCATTCCTCTTTACAGAACTGTTTCAGTTCAGCTATATTCTTGGGATGTCTGGTGTGAATCGCTTTCTTGAGGTCATGCCACAGCATCTCAAGCGGGTTGAGGTCAAGACTCTGACTGGGCCACTTCAGAAGGCGCATTTTCTTCTGTTTAAGCCATTCTGTTGTTTTACTTCTATGCTTTGGGTCATTGTCCTCTTGCAACACCCATCTTCTGTTGAGCTTCAGCTGGTAGACAGATGGCCTTAAGTTCTCCTGCAAAATGTCTTGATAAACTTGGGAATTCATTTTTCCTTCAATGATAGCAATCCGTCCAGGCCCTGACACAGCAAAGCAGCCCCAAACCAGGATGCCCCCACCACCATACTTCACAGTTGGGATGAGGTTTTGATGTTGGTGTGCTGTGTCTCTTTTTCGCCACACATAGTATTGTGTGTATCTTCCAAACAATTCAACTTTGGTTTCATCTGTCATACAGAATATTTTGCCAGTTCTGCTGTGGAACATTCAGGTGATCTTGTGCAAACTGTAAACATGCAGCAATGTTTTGTTTGGACAGCAGTGGCTTCCTCTGTGGTATCCTCCCATGAAATCAATTCTTGTTTAGTGTTTTGCGTATTGTAGATTCGCTAACAGGGATGTTAGCATTTGCCAGTGACTTTTGTAAGTCTTTAGCTGACACTCTAGGATTCTTCTTCACCTCATTGAGCAGTTTGCGCTGTGCTCTTGCAGTCATCTTTACAGGACGGCCACTCCTAGGGAGAGTAGCAGCAGTGCTGAGCTTTCTCCATTTATAGACAATGTGTCTTACCGTGGACTGATGAACAGCAAGGCTTTTGGAGATACTTTTATAACCCTTTCCAGCTTTATGCAAGTCAACAATTCTTAATCGTAGGTCTTCTGAGAGCTCTTTTGTGCGAGGCATCATTCACATCAGGCAATGCTTCTTGTGAAAAGCAAACCCAGAACTGGTGTGTGTTTTTTATAGGGCAGGGCAGCTGTAACCAACACCTCCAATCTCATCTCATTGATTGGACTCCAGTTGGCTGACATCTCACTCCAATTAGCTCTTGGAGATGTCATTAGTCTAGGGGTTCACATACTATTTCCACCTGCACTGTGAATGTTTACATGGTGTGTTCAATAAAAACATGGCAACATTTCATTCTTTGTGTGTTATTAGTTTAAGCAGACTGTGATTGGCTATTGTTGTGACTTAGATGATGATCAGATCACATTTTATGACCAATTTGTGCAGAAATCCATATCATTCCAAAGGGTTCACATACTTTTTCTTGCAGTTGTATATATACACAGTTGGTTATGAGCAAACTCTTTTACCTGCCAAAAAATCTTTGACAAAGCATAACCAGGAAGGTGATACCACTTTCTGTGTTAAAGTTAAAGCTGAACTCTGGAATTAGCAAATATATAAAATGCATGCGTATTCTTACTTGAGTTTTGGGGTGCTGTGTGTATCATTCCAGAACTGTGAAGTAATCTAGTGTGAAACTTTGCCTCCGTACATTTTCTCTAACAGAGTAGGGTCACTGCTGCGCTCTCTGTGCAGGGTGACCAGTCTTGTCTCTGCCCATCCTTCTTCTGTGGTTTTCGGCAGGCAGCTTGTAATGGGAGAACCTGCTGAGCCTCTCCTACAGCTCTGCTCTCTGTACAGGTTATGTCCTTCACAGAGATGATGTCACTGCTACTTTTACAATATCTGGGTTTGTTGTGCAGAAAGTGAATTTCATATCCTTTGTGGCTATTGAGGATTTTATTGGATCAAAATATTTGTGCACAGAGTTAAATTTTTAAGGAGTACATTGGTGCCCCCTCCCTAGCTCACCTACTGTATTGTCAGTTAAGGAGCAGCAGCAGTTTCTCTGTGCTCTACCTTCCTGTAAACACATTCTCTGTGTTAGACTAACAGCATTTGTATTGTGCAGTACAGTAAAGCCTCGTTGACTGATGGTGGTGGTGGTTGAGTGCTGCTTTGAATGGGGATTGCAGCAAAATTATTGTAAAGACAAATGTAGGTACTAATACCAGCTGTATTTAACCACTTCAATACCGCGTCATAGCAAAAAGACAGCCACAGCAGAGCTCTGTTCTGGGAGGGCGTCCATGTACGTTCCCCCCAGAAAAAACCTCCCGCATGCATTGGTGAACGCTTTGTGATCGAGGTAAAGAGCCAATCACAGCAACCCTTTACCATGTGATCAGCTGTGTTAAATCACAGCTAATCACCTGTTAACAAACTTGCCAATTATCAGAGAGCGGTAACCAGAAAGTGTGATGGGACATTTACACAGATAATCAGGGCACTAATCGTCAGTACTCATCAGTGAAGCCTCGTCTGTGACCCCTCATCAGTGCCCATCAGTGGAGCCTCGTCAGTGACCCCTCATCAGTGACTCCTCATTAGTGCCCATCAGTGCAGCCTCACCAGCACACATCAGTGAAGAAGAAAAATTCCTTATTTGCTAAATTTTATAGCTGAAACAAACAAAAACCTTTTGTTCGGTTTTTACAAATTTTTGATTTTTTGCATTTGTTTAGCAAAAAATGGAAAACTCTGTGGTGATTAAATACCACCAAAAGAAAGCTGCCAGGCACCCGCAATCGCTCCCTGTGGAGACAGAATGGTGGTCTGCCATTGTAAACACGGCAGACCGCTCTTCTGTCAGCGATAAACACAGGGATCCTGTGTTCCTCCTATTTAGGAACACAGGTCTCTGTTTTCATTCTTTGAATACAACCCCCACACAGTTAGAAAGAAAGCACCTCCTAGGGACACATTTAACCCTTTGATTGCCCCTGGTGTTAACCCCTTCCCTGCCAGTGTCAGTACAGTAACAGTGCATATTTTTTAGCTCTGATTCATGTAGTAATGTCACTGGTCCCCCCAAAAGTGTCAATGTCAGTTAGTTGAGCGATCTTTCTGCCACAATGTTACAGTCACGCTAAAAATCGCTGATTGCTGCCATTACTAGTAAAAAAATAAAAATGACAAATCTATCCCCTAGTTTGTAGACACGATAACTTTTGCACAAACTAATCAATATACATTTATTGGGATTTATTTTACCAAAATATGTAGCAGAATACAAATTGGCCCAAAATGGTGAAACAATTAGATTTTTACATTTTTTTTTTATTGGGAATGTTTTATAGCATTAAGAAAAAATATTGTGGGTTTTTTTTTTTTTTTCCGAATTGTCGCTCTTTTTTTTTTTTTATAGCGCAAGAAAAAAAATTGCACAGGTGATCAAATACCACCAAAAGAAAGCGCTATTTTTGGGGAAAAAAAGGACATCAATTTTATTTGGGTACAGCGTCACACGACCGCGCAATTGTCAGTTAAAGTATCGCAATGCCATATTGAAAAAAAATGGCCTGGTCATTAAGGGGGAAAACCTTCTGGTCCAGAAGTGGTTAAAGTAAACCTTTGCACAGATCATGCACACTAAAGTATTTACATATTTTAACAAGCAGTAGAGCACTTAAAAACAAGCCCTCATTCAGCAATTTGGCTGCCAAAGCTTTATACCCTTTTCTCCAGTTTATCGTGGTGTTTTTGGGTATGTATTTTGTTATTAGAGGTATCTAATAGGTTAGGGGGAAAATGGCAACTTTTGCAGTTTTACCACTGAGCACATTCTTGTGTTGGTATATGTTTACATTTTTAAAGTTGCATTTTGAACTCCTTAACTCCTTTTGTATTATAACTATATACACCAAAAAATGTGTTAATGCCTTGGTCCTTTTTCCTACCAAAGGTGATTTCTTTGTTCTACCTGAATCAAAACATTGTTTTGCTCTAAGCACCTAAGGAAAAGATGTGTTGCTTTTTGAATGTTGTCCAAGCTGTTCAAATGCATCCTTCATTTTAACATTCTGATTCCTGTTTGTTCTGTCTGAAGGTCTTCACATGGGTCAGGAATGCATCTCAATCCACTATTTTTAGATGGATTTGTCAGCTCACTTCTCAGGCCTATAAGCTCAGGGCAGGGCTCCTCTTTTTCCAGTTAAGGCCCATTCCACCAGGAGTGTCAGTACTTTAGGGGCTATTCCACATTGATCTTCTGCTGTTCAAGTTTGTAAAGCTGCTACTTGGTCTTCTTCTAACGTTTACTAAGTTTTACAAGATAGAGGTTCACGCCTTTGCAGATGCCAATTTTAGGTAGATGTAGATGGTCTTTCAGGCAGGTTTGTAATGGGGTCCCCCCTGTTATGTTTTGGGGTTTTGGGCATCTTGGCCTTGTTTCTGTTGCCCACACCTAATGTTCAGTGCTTTGGAACATCCCAGGTAGCCATAACTATCTAAGTTTTTTATTGTCTTGTAATGTACAATTAACAAATTAGGATTTTTGGTTTTGTAAAATAATTTCTCTTTCGTTCAATGACAGACACAGCTTCAAGTCTTCAGACCACTGGGCTTATGCTCTTGCTCTCTAGGAGTAGGACTAGACAAAAACCTTTTTTGGTTACGCCCCTAAGGCAATCCCAGAGGGTATACCATCACTTCCTGCTGTAGGACCCCAGTTTTTTCTGCCTAATCAGGAGTAAGGACCTGGCTCTCCGCTGGGATCTGTGGTCCTGGCATTTTTTCCAAATAAATAGATTTTTTTACTTTATCTTTAATCAGCTGTTCCTGTGAGAACTACAATCAATAGCCGGACTGGGCGACGCACTGTATATTCTAGATCCTTACTGTCTGGCCTGCGAGCCCAACCCAATGACTAGCTCCATGCTAAGTTAGCCGCGACATAGCCCCACTAGAAGGGAGCTGATCGGCGAGTAAAACCCCTCACCAGGTCGCATAGCACTGGTCACGACAGTAGTCACGACCAGAGTCGCAGCGTACCTCAGGCCACAGCACCCCCATTCCAAGATGGTGCGGTGGACTGCAGGGAGTGGCACCCGCCTGGTGACTGAGGTATGGTGAGTAGTGTCCGCCCTCGTTTCCTGCAGAATTATTAGGATGGTAGGCCCTTCTGTGTCCTTTCTCCCCCTTGTTCTTCCCTGGTTCGGCGGCCATGTTTCTGTAGTTCAGCGGCCATGTTTTTGGTTTACCTATAGACTTCCATTGGCGGCCGTTTTCCTGTAGTCTGAGATAGTGCTGAGGCTGTAGGGGCCTCTAATGTCAGGTCAGCGTTTCCTCTTTCCAGCAGTGTGGCAGATCATGTTGGCGCTTTCCACCTCAGGTGGGGAGTCTCTGAGGTACACTATCCTTGCTTGCTGTATACAGCGCCGTGGATGTGCTGCTTCTTGTAGTGCCACAGTGGTGCACAGGGGAGAGAGGTGCCTCCCGTTTAAAAAAAAAAACACATGGTTGGAATACCGAAGCGTTTTGCTAGAAGATATCCCTTTTGAGGAGTCTCTTCTAAAGAAAATGATGGTTCCACTGTCGGTGGACTCTCAGGTTTCCACACTTTTGCCGGTGGAAGATTCCCCGTCTTTTAAGGACCCAGTGGACAAAATAGCGGAGAACCTTTTCACTGTGGCTGGTTACATTTTAAGACCGGTATTTGCTATCACCTTGGTATCCCAGACCTTAACGGAATGGGCTAAGGTTTTGCGCCAGGATCTGGAGGAGAGTCAACATCCTTCTGAGCTGGCGGACCTGGCCGATCAGTTGATTCAAGGGTTACAGTATATTTGTGATGCATCCCTGGATGACGGGGTTTCTGTGACATCGGTGATTCTTTGGTGCATGATCTGGTTAAAGTACTGATCAGCTGACCAGGCTTCTAAAAAGTTACTGGCTGATCTCTCTTTGTAGATTACCATTTGTTTGGTGCTTCTATGGAAGAGATCATAAAGGCCTTACGGGAGGCAAGAACTCTTTGCTTCCACAGGCTGCTAAGGGCAAGGAACCTCGCCGTAAAAGGACGAAAGGGCCGCTTGTGAGCCAAAAAGAAACTGGAGGTTGCACTTGCGGATGCAGCTCATACGGAAGTTGCCTTTGGCACTCGCAAGCCCTCCAGGGTGGCAAAGGTGTTTCCCTTTCCCAAATGCTTTGACAATATTATTAAGAAGGAGTGGGTCCGTCCAAAACGACCCCCTGGGATGCCCAAACGGATTGCTAGGCGCTACCCGTTTGAAGAGTCCCTCCTTAAAAAGTGGACGGTGCCACCTTCGGTGGATCCGCCGGTTTCCAGACTAAATAAGGCTACTGTTATCCCGTTGGAGGATTCCCCATCCTTTCGGGATCCAGTTGATCGTAGGGCGGAATCTGTGTCCGGTTCCATATTCTCCCTTGCAGGGTCGGCCTTGAGGCCAGTGTTTACCATTGCTCTGGTTTCGCAGACGTTGATGGAATGGGCCAAGCTGTTACGCCATGACCTGGAGGGGAGAAGTCTCCCCCCTGCCGTGGCGGAGTTGCTGGAGTAAATGGTGCAGGGGCTACAATTTGTTTGTGACGCCGCGCTGGACGGTGCTCCATTGCTGGGGCGTGTGTCGATCTTGGCGGTGGTCCTCCGGCGCATATATTGAAAAGAAAGGGGTGCGCTGATTAGGTGAAAGGCTGCAACCAGATGATAGGACGTGTATATGTTTAAAAGTGATGGTGCGCTTTTCTTGAATGTGAAAAATCATATATTAAACAATATATATCAAAATTGGGAAAAAACCAAATCAAAGTCACAGTGATAGGTGAATGGGTGTAAAATAAACAAACAAAATGGTCAAATAACATTCGATGTGACTTTCCAAATAAACATTAAAATAAAAGTCCATTGAATAATGTGATCCAAAATGTGAAAAAATGGTGAAGAAAGTCCAATTAAAAATCAAGGTGATGATGTAGTGTTCCCTCCACCGGGTGAAATGCCTCCTTACCTGGCGGAAAGAAGGTAAGTGCCTGATAATGATATTCTAATATGGAAACCGGTGCTCTATTTCCACCTGCACACGTGCAAGGTCACCCAGGTGATAAATAAATACAAGCCTCTTACCAGATGTAAGAGACAATCAAGCCTCTAAATATCCTGATCATGAGGATGCTTCTTTAACACCATGGATGGATGAAATCATTCGCACTTTCTTCCCTCTGTATATACCAACATGTGTCTCCTATCCTTTTGGGGTGATGGACTCCCCGCGATGTTCCAACGTACATAAAAGAATGGATGGGACTAATAGTGCATTACCTTTTGTATGCAATTTATTGATATACAGATTTGCACTTACAGTTAGGTTGAAAGTTCGGGCAGAAAATCAATTATTGACAGGCTGAGGATCTCTAGGTGCATCGGGTCCGGCTGCAGCACGGACCGCCGATGACGCAATGACGGCACGCCTCCCTCCTGACGCGTTTCCTCCAATAGGGCTTCAACTTGAGATGGGAGATAGGCGCGCGCCGTCATTTCCGCCAATTTATACAGGTTAGTGTTGTCCTCCCCTTCCGGTGTCTGCAGAGAATGTCCCGAGCGCCGGAAGTGTCTCTTTTTTTCACAGATAGTATATATACTATAAAGATCGCTTATATTTTCACTCTTACAGTGTTCTACAGGGGATGTTTGTAATTAAAGTGAAATTTGGCGCTTGGACTTCAATTTTCCTGCATTTATAAGGGGATGTGACACCGGAGGAGGGTATCAACTACTTCCTGTTTACGTTTCATTAAACCTTTTCTATAATTAACAAATTAATGATTATGTGTAAGAATTAAAACATCTTAGTATGCATAATTATAAACGGTCACAAATATTCAGTGAATAATGTTTAAAATCAATTTCAGTTAAATTAAAAATTAAAAATAAAATTAAATATTTAATACTGAATTATGTGCCTAAAAAGATGAAAACCTTTGTTAAAATATGTACTAAAAATTTAAAATGTTAAAATTTAATAAAATTTCATAAAAATCATTTTATTTAGTTAAATTCTTAAAATCGTATCATTTGATAATAAAAAGGTGGGTATGAAAGTTTAGGAGCTTCGGGAATTTATATTAGCTGTTGTTAATGTGGGCATTAATATCCCATTCTATGTTATGTCCTCTAGGTTGGAAACATTTTAATTCAAAAATCCAAAAAGTTTCCCTCTTTGAAATCGTCCTTTTTAGATTACTCCCCCTCCAATGTGGGGTGTATTTTTCTATAACGGTGATCTTCATTTTTTTAGGATTTTTACGGTGGCATTGGGCATAATGTTTTGAGACACTGTGTCCTGGGAAGGCTTTGTAAATATTAGTCAAGTGTTCTCCTATCCTAATACTAGCTGTGCGAATGGTTCTTCCTACGTACTGTTTGTTACACTCACACTGTAACAAATAGATGACTCCTTTAGTGTGACACGATATGAAATCCTTAATCGGATATTCTTTTCCAGTCACACAGGATGAAAATTTCTTTGTTCTGACCGTATTGGCTTCTTTGCATATCCTGCATTTGCCACATGGGTAAAACCCATTCATGTCTGGGAAGATTTTCGTTATTGTTGGTTTCTCCACAGGATTTTGGGCTACTAAATTCTTTATGTTCGCCGCTTTTTTAAAGATGATTTTCGGTTTTTGGGGTATCACAGGTCCTAGGACCTTGTCATTCTGTAGTACTCCCCAATATTTTCGAAATACATGATTGAGCCATTTATAACCTGAAGAAAACTTCGTAACGAAGGCGAACTCGTGGTGGGACCGAGTTTCTTCTAGTTTTGTTTTCTTAACTGGTTCTGTCAATGCAGATTGTTCAATGAGGCTCATTTTCTGTATTTCCTCATCCATCTCTTGTGGGTCATACCCTTTTTCCACGAATCTTCCTTTTAAAATCAATGCTTGTTCCTGAAAGTCGGTTTTTTCTGTGCAATTCCTTCTTATACGTCTGAATTGTCCTTTAGGGACTGCATTGAGCCATGTAGGGTGGTGGCAACTGTCTAGAGCAATGAAGCCATTTTTATCTGTCGGTTTAAAATAAGATCGGGTGGCGAATCTGTTACCTTTTCTAAAAATGGTTAGATCTAAAAAATTGATGGAACTTTTACTGTATTGATATGAGAATCGGATTCCCCAACTGTTACAGTTGAGGTTCTTCATAAACTTCTCAAGGGATTCTTCATTCCCCCTCCATATTAACAGTGTGTCGTCAATATATCTTCTCCATATCACTAGTTCCTTCACTTTTTCTGAAAAAATATTGCGATCTTCCCATAAGGCCATAAACAAGTTGGCCAAGCTTGGAGCAAACTTGGCCCCCATTGCAACGCCCGTTTTTTGTAGATAAAACTCGTGATTATAGTAAAAATAATTATGTTCCATCCCGAAGACAAGTAGGTCAAGAATAAATATTTTTTGTTTAAAAGGGATTTCTAAGTTTGCATCTAAAAATGTCCTCACCGCTTCGTAACCCAGTTCGTGTGGAATCACAGTATAGAGAGATGTTACATCTGCTGTAACTAGCAGTACATCTTCTGATATTTCTAATTCTGTAATTTCTTTGATACACTGGGATGTGTCTTTCAGATACGCGGGGGTTTCTTGTACAAGCGGCTGAAGAAAAAAGTCCACATATTTACCAATTCTTGAAGTTACTGAATCGATCCCGCTTACTATGGGTCTTCCCGGGGGTTGGGTTAGGCTTTTGTGAATTTTAGGGAGATAATATATGGTGGGAATTCTTGGGCACAAAGGGACCAGGAATTCTTTCTCTTTTTTGTTCAAAATGCCGGCGCATGCTATGGTTGAAGTGCTGGTCGGCGGATCAGGCTTCCAAAAAAGCCTTGACTAAACTCCCTTTTCAGGGGGATCGCCTGTTTGGTACTAGCTTGGATGAGATTATCAAGGATCTCACTGGGGGCAAGAGCACCTTTCTACCACAGGCTAATAAGGGTAAGGAACCTTGTCGCAGACAGGGACCTTCCTTTTCAGCTCACAGGAAGTTTTTTCGCTCCTCCGGGGCGGGCGACAAGGCGAAGCGATCCTCTGGCGGACGCCGCAGACGCGCTGGTTGCTCCGTGGGAACAGTATCAGCTGCTGTATGCCTTTCCTCCTCTCAAATTGCTGCCGAAACTTCTTCGCAGGGTAGAGGCGGAGGGAATTCCAGTCATCCTGGTGGCTCCGGACTGGGCTCGTCGGGCCTGGTACGCTGACTTGGTCAGGCTGGTCGCGGACGCTCCTTGGCTACTTCCTCTCAGGGAGGATCTGCTGTCTCAGGGACCAATCTTCCATCCTGCTTTACGATCGCTGGCTTTGATGGCTTGGCTGTTGAGAGCCAGGTGCTGAAGGACAGGGGTTTGTCTGTTTCAGTTATTCCTACTCTGATTAAAGCGAGGAAAGCGACTTCCAGAAAGAACTCTCATCGCACATTGAAGTCTTATATCGCGTGGTGTGAGTCCCTCGGGTTCCTCCACGTTCTTACTCGGTGGCTCGGATATTGGCCTTCCTGCAACGGGGGGGGGGGGGGTTGAGCAGAAGCTGGCCTTGAGCACTATCAAGGGTCAGGTTTCAGCATTGGCGATTTTCTTCCAGAGGCCACTGGCTACTCATTCTTTGGTGCGGAATTTCATCCAGGGGGTGCGGCGCCCTTGCCACCCTGGGATCTTAATTTGGTGTTGTCGGTTCTCCAGAAACTTCCCTTTGAAAATATTAGGGAGATTCCCTTGCTTACCTTATCCCGGAAGGTGGCCTTTTTGGTGGCTATCACTTCTGCACGCAGGGTGTCGGAACTGGCTGCGTTTTCCTGTCGTTCCCCCCTATCTGGTGGTTCATAGGGATAAGGTGGTTCTTAGTCCGAATCCATCCTTCCTTCCTAAGGTGGTTTCTGACTTTCACTTGAATGAGGATATTGTGTTACCTTCCCTGTGTCCTAAGCCCAGTCATCCTCGGGAGTTTGCGTTACACTCCTTGGATGTGGTTCGGGCGATTAGGGTGTACTTGGCTACTACTGACTCTTTTCGTAAGGCTGATTCACTTTTTGTGATCACGGATGGCCCTAGAAAGGGGTTGCCTGCGTCTGCCGCGACTATCTCCAGATGGATCAGACAGACGGTGGTGCAGGCTTATTCTATTAAGGGTCGGGTTCCTCCGTTCCCTGTTAAGGCGCACTCTACTCGGGCTCTTAGTGCTTCCTGGGCCTTCCGCCATCAGGCGTCGGTGCTTCAGGTTTGCAAGGCGGCTACCTGGTCGTCAGTTCATACCTTTACAAAATTTTATAAGGTTGATGTGCTGGCATCGGCGGATGCCTCTTTTGGCCGCAAGGTTTTGCAGGCTGCTGTTTGAGGGGACCTTTGGTCTACCTCGGGGGTTTTGTTTTTTTTTCAGGTGGGTCTCATCTTCTTGTTTCGATGAGTCCTCTGTTCTTCTGGTTGGCTCTGTTTTGGCCTTCTGGTTTGGATTTTTGTTATCCCACCCCTCATTTATGGCACTGCTTTGGGACGTCCCTATGGATATCAAGATATGGATTCTGCGTCTGTCAATCAGCGACAGAGAAAACTGGAGTTTTGACTTACCGTAAAATCCTTTTCTCTTAAGCTTATTGACAGACGCAGTACCCGCCCCTCTATTTTGAGTTGGGTTGGTATGAGTCTCTGACACTGCTTTGTTACATAACTGACATCCTATAGCAGGGAGAGAGAGGATATACCCCCTGGGACTGCCCATAGGTGTGGCCAGAACTGTTTTCCTGCCTAGTGTCCTACTCCTGTAGGGGGCAGTATAACCCTATGGATATCAAGATATGGATTCTGCATCTGTCAATGAGCTTAAGAGAAAAGGATTTTACGGTAAGTCAAAAATCCAGTTTTTGTCTTACGGTAAATTCCTTTTCTCTGAGGTTCACTGACAGACACAGCACCTGCTCCTCTTTTGGGGTTGAGTTATTTGTTCTTCTTACACCGCTCGTTACAAACTGGGGTCCTACAGCAGGAAGTGATGGTATACCCTCTGGGACTGCCCCAGGGGCGTAACCAAAAAGGTTTCTGCCTACTCCTAGAGAGCAAGAGCATAAGCCTGAAGACTTGAAGTCAGGTCTGAAGACTTGAAGCTGTGTCTGTCAGTGAACCTCAGAGAAAAGGATTTTGCAAATGGATTAAGACAAAAATCCAGTTTTTCTTGGAGTACATCACAGGACAGAGATCCCCCTGTTGGCTGTGTCTCATTGCTTGTTACAAAGCTGAGGCTAAGTTGAGTTGGGATGGGTTACACCTGGGTGGGGATTCCTGATGAGTTGGGATGGGTTACACCTGGGTGGGAATTCCTGAACCCCCCCTTTTTGTATAAATGGTGGAGGATATAGCCTAGGTAGTTCTAAATATCGAAGTCCTCTGTGTCCTGTGATATACTCGAAGAAAATAATTTTACAGGTAAATTAATATACTAATATAAAATGTATTACAGCACAGTATTCTTTCAATTCGTTTTTATTAATTTCAAACAAGGTAAATAAAAGCTTACAAACATTCAAAGCGTCCAACAAGCGGACAATGTTAAAGCAAGATAACATAGGAGTGTTCATACACTAGTAGAGACATCCGTACAATGCAGGTAATATACAGAACACAAGATCTATAAGGCAACAGCTCGATATATATGCCGCCTCTTGGGACATCATGTTATACATGTGCTACATGACTTCCCCTGAGTTTCGTACAAGATGATGCTCGGACTCGGACACCCCCAATGGGAACAATAACTGTGTCCTCGTCCAGGCCCCACCCGGTTGTCAGGGGGCTTCACTAATGGGGAGGTGACGTCCCAAGGGTAGGCCTGGGTTAAGAGTACAAACACCCAGGTTAGTAGTTGACTATTATGGTGTATGGGGGACAAAAACAACAATAGGAAGTATGGGGGAAAGTAATAAGACAGACAATTAAAACTAAAAAAAAAAAGAAAAATACAAAAAACCACCAAAAATGTCAAAGATATAGCGTCATCAAGAGAAACCGTTATAACCCGGGCTACACCCTATTTGGGTGTGGTTTTGGGAAATGTGCATACCAGGCTGACCATATGTTCAGAAATCGCTTAAGAGAACCATTGTAAAAAGAAAAGAATTCCTCATAGGAGCAATGGGCCTGTACTCTTTTAATAACATCTGTAATATTTGGTGCGTCAAGCGACTTCCATTTTAATGTAATAGCCAGCCGTGCTGCCACTAAGATAATGGGTTATGAGCACTCTATATTGTTGGAAAGTGATCAATCCCCAAATTCAGGACCGCAAGATCTGCCTTAAGGGAGAAGATCAGACCCGTGACTTGGGCTATCAGCCTGGCCACAGCATTCCAAAAGCTACGAAGGCATTTGCAGCCAAACATGTGCAACAAGGTGCCCGCGCCACCGCAGCCCCTCCAGCACAAGTCAGAGGACTGGTCAAATATGCGGTTCATGCGTACAGGTGTCAAGTAACTTCTATGAAGAAGTTTCATGGCCAGTTCCCAATGGTTCGTACAGTGGGATGCCTTGAGTATTGAAAGTGAGGCCAATCCCCACTCTTTAGGGGTATAGAGAGCCTGAAGATCTTTTTCCCAGTTAAGCATACTCGTGGTCTTATTAGGTTTAGAACAGGATTGAAAATAGGTATAAAACCACGATATGCCTTTCTGTTTGCGTTGCCGTGAGAACAGGTATTGCCATACATCAGATGGCAAGGTGCAGGTAGTCTCAGGATCTCTAACATGGTAATATTTCAGTTGGGCAGTCGTATAGTAGTGGTACCGGTTAACTTGTGTAAGGTAGAGTTGGTAGGTGGTGCTTTTAGGGTCGATCCCCATGGGAAGTCTTAAGGACGGGATAAGGAATTCATACGCAGCAAGGGAAAGTTCCATACTGTGGGTAGGGATGCGACCCTGGAGGCGGGAGGAAACCGCCCTCCAGGCCTCCAGGGTAGCATCAATGGATGGGAAACTGGGGTGATACAGCGGTCTATTTAGGGTGGTAGCTATCAGCAAGGAAGGGAGGTCCTTACCCAAGAGGATCACCTGTTCGATAGAGACCCACAGCTTATCTGTGCAGGGTTCAACCCAAGCTTGTAACTGGTCTAGAAGGGCTGCATAGTAATAATTGCATAAATTGGGAAGGCCAGGGCCTCCCATTGTCTTTGATCTAAGCATTATGGAAAATGGTATTTTGGCCATCTTGCCCTTCCATAGGAATCGTCAAAGCATACTGTTCAGTGAGTCAAAGTAGGACATGGGTATATGGACTGGCACTGTACGGAAATAATAAAGGAGTTTTGGTAAGGTTTGCATCTTGAAAGCAGCTACCCTACCCAGCCAGCTAAGTTCACGCTTGGCAATATGGTCCAGGTCTGATGTGATCGTGTTCAAGAGGGTAAGGTAGTTCTGTTTAAATGTGTCTTTCGTCGGGGAAGTAAGAGTGATTCCGAGGTAAGTTAGCGTTTTTTTAACCCAGTTAAAAGGGAATGAGGTTTTCAACGAGCGTAAAGTGGAAGTGGGGAGGTGTAGGGGTAGGCAGGAGGATTTAGTGACATTAAGTTTGTAATAGGAAATGCGCCCGAAGGTTTCTAAAAGCTCACACGCATCATAGGTTGAACTGGATGGACTGATGTCTTTTTTCAACCTTACTAACTATGTAACTATGAGTGAGGTGGCTGGGGAAGTAAGAGTTAGGACCACATTATCAGCAAACAACCCCAACTTATGCACTTTGTCACCCACAGTGATACCTTTGATATCCCTGTGTTGTCTAACGGCCTCCGCCAGGGGCTCCATCATCAGCGTAAAGATGATAGGGGAAAGGGGACACCCCTGGCGTGTGCCATTCGTTATATAGAATTTCTTGGACATTGCCGCTGAGGTGTAGACATAAGCTGAGGGGGTTGTGTAAAGGGCCGTGATCGCTGACAAGATAGGGCCAACAAAGCCAAACCGCTGGAGCGTAGTCTTTAAATAACCCCAATGTATGCAGTCAAAAGCCTTTTCAGAGTCAAGCGTCAAAAAGGCTGTCAGTGTCCCTCTCTGTTCAGCAATTTTAAGTAAGCTAAGCATTCTACGGGTGCCGTCAGGAGCCTGACGGCCCTTCACAAAGCCGACCTGGTCTGGGTTGATTAAGTTGGGGGTGATCGGGGGTAGTCTGTTGGCAAGGATCTTCGCGTAGATTTTAATATCGCTATTTAGCAATCAGATGGGGTGGAATTTAGCAGGGGCATCTGGCTTTTTACCTGGTTTTGGTAGGGCCACTATGACCGCTTCCAGCATTTCTTCAGGAAATAGTGTAGAAGATAGTACCTTTTTGAACATGGGGAGCATATGTGGGACTAAGACATCTTCAAATGTTTTGTCATACTCGGCTGACATGCCATCTGCCCCTGGGGATTTGTGCGCGGGCAACGAACGGATCACCGTGGAAATTTCTGGACACATCGCGGTAATCGGGTCGTTCAACCCTCGCAGAACCTCCTCCGAAAGAGCTGGGAGGTTCAGAGGCCTCAGAAACTCCAAGATGGAGCACTCCGAAGGTTGGGTTGTATCGGGGTCTGTGTGCAGATTGTAAAGATTAGCGTAATATTTACTAAACACATTGGCAATTTCAGTGGGGTGATAAACTAATTGGTTCGTGGAGGGATCTTTGACGTTGGTCAGTCTAGTGGTCGCCTGTTTTTTACGTAGGTAATTAGCCAGGAATTTCCCCGCCTTGTTACCATGGGAGTAATAAGTAGCCTGTGTCTTCCTAAGATAAAGTTGGTGCTCTTCCTCAAGGTGTGTTTTGTCTACATTGTAGCAATTCCGACGTATTCACCTGAGTAGGGTCTATTTTAGTTTGTCGCTCTAAAGATTTAAGCTTCGACAACAGTGTGTTGAGGGCCTGGAGGTTGCGTCTTTTTTCCCTAGCGGCCATTTGTAATTGCACCCCCCTGCTGAAGGCCTTGTGGGCGTTCCACAGGTAGAACACATCAGTACTGGGTAGGTCATTCAGGGATAAATAATCTACCAGATGACAATGCAACCGATCTCTCAGGTCAGATTTAGAAAATAAAGATGTGTTGTTGCGCCAAAGGTGACCAGGCGCAGCTTTAACACGCTCTTCCAATTGAAGAGAGATCGGAGCATGGTCAGACCATGTTATGGTATGAATATTCACCGAAAGTGCATGTGGAACCAAGTTAACATCAGATAAAAATAAATTGATTCTGGAGTATGACCTGTGGGGAGCCGAGTAATAAGTGTAGTCCTGAGCCATGGGATTTCGACATCTCCACAGGTCATACAAGTCAAGCTCATGAAGCAATGGGCAAAGTTCAGGTCTAGGGAGCTTCTGCGGGAGAGAACAATCCAGGACAGAGTCCACTATGCAGTTAAAGTCCACCCCCCCCAATAGTACTGGACCCAATTTGCATGTAGTAACTTTTTTCATGAGGGAGCGCATAAACGAAATTTGCCCCGAATTAGGGGCATACACATTGACTAAAGTGTAGTTAGCATTGTTTAAGGTACAAGTAAGTATCAAGAAGCGGCCTTTAGGGCCCTCATAGGCCTCCTGCAACTGAAATGCAACTGAGCTGTTAATAGCGATAAGTACCCCTCCTTTCTTTTTAGTTCTTGAAGCTGTAAAAACATGGGAGAAACGCTTGTCTGCACAGCGGTGATGCTTAGTGGCAATGAAATGCTTCTCCTGGATAAAGAGAACGTCCGCTTTCAGAGTCCTAGCATCTCGCCACATAGCTCTTCTGTGAAAGGGACTATTTAGTATTGTGCTAAACCATAAAGAAAAAGCTGCTAGCACAAAAACAAACTGACAATAAATTGGTCCAATGTGAAAATAATAACAAAAACGTGCAGCGCTAGTTAAAAATTGCATATAAATGAACATATACAGTTATAAGTGTCCAAATAAAGTCCATAGTGATGTGTCCATATCAAAGAATCCCAGTGTCTATTAAAGTGAAGGGAATAGTGTCTAAATGAATTGTAATAGGTGATTTTTGGTGCATGTGAATTCCCAACACCGACAGGAGAAATTAATATGCGCTCACCAGAAATAGAGGACCTAGAGTACTATACAGTACCTAGATCTTCAAAGCTGTAAGTGGTCTAAAGTAGGTAATCGAGTCCATACGATGACTTCGGGTGTCCCAGTGTGTTGTAGTAGCTGGTATATTGCCTCTCATTCGGATATGGTGATCATAAACCAAAAAGGAGCAAAATAGAGTGTAATACTGCTACAGTTTATTAATCACAATAAAGCAATTACACTTACAGACATCCCAGGGTAAAGTGCATCAAAGGTACATCAAACGTACATGGGTAGGTTGTCCGTGGCGTGACCTTAACATGTTTCAGCACATCTGCCTTTATCAAAAGGTGTAGCCCTTATTATTTTTACTTTTAAGCATATCCATCTCCTCATCCCTATCATTGTGAGCGTCCACAAGTTCATTATGGGCAGTAGTGAATTCCGCCATCTTATGTTCCACCTGGTCCACCCGATTCCCCACCTCCCCAAGTCCCAGCTTCATGCGGGATACACACTCTAGCAGCGCCCTCTGCATGGAGCCCTGGAAGGTGATTAACATGTCTTTCATGACAGTATCCTTCAGTGGTTGGCCTGTAGTTGGAAAGTCATGGATGTTGTCATGGAACTCCAGGGTTCTGTCTGAAAGGTTGAGGCCTACTCTGTCCCCAGCATAGGTGTGGGCCGCAGAGCGTTTAGGGGCCGATTTCTGGGGGCTCTGGTGGGGGGTACGGTTCATCGGGGAGCAGGGACTGCCATGATGGGACCCATAGTCTGTGCTGTTGTCATCCCTCCTCAGTTGGGAACCCGGGCTGGTGGAATCGCGGCACCATCTTGGGACGCCGGTGTGCTGGCGGAGTAAAAGAACTCCGTTAATTTGCGGGGGCAGCCGCCCGTTTTTCTTTTCCCCATGATCCGTGGAGGTGTAGGGGGTAAAGAGTTGCCTCACCAGGGTGTGGATCGCTGTCCGCCGTCGCTGATGTTCCGGATTGCAGGTGGATGGCGCAGAGCTCTCCTCTCAAGCGGCCATCTCCGTCAGCCGCTGGCCACGCCCCCTACAGTACAGTATTGCATGACAGACTAATTTACTCAAAATATCACAGCACTGAAAGATAAAAAAAAAATTACAGGACAGGAAGGTGGTTTAATCTGTGTTATTTTAGCTGACAATTACGCGGTCATGCAAAGCTGTACCCAGATAAAATTTATGGCAACATTTTTTCTCACAAGTGGAACTTTCTTTTGGTGGTATTTGATCACCACTTAGTGTTTTTTTTTTTTTTTCGCTATAAACAAAAACAGACTGACAATTTAAAAAAAATAAATAACCGGAAAAAAAACAGTATTTTTTACTTTCTGGTATAAAACATATCCAAAAAAACTATTTTTTTTATAAATTTAAGCTAATATATGAGGTAATATGTATTCTGCTACATATTTTTGGTAAAGAAATCCCAATAAGCGTATTTTGATTGGTTGCGCAAAAGTTTTAGCGTCTAAAAAACTATGGTGTGTATATATAATGACTAGCGGGATTTTGTGGCAGACAATCTGACACTAACTGACACTTTGTGGGAACCAATGACACTAATACAGTTATCGGTGCTGAAAATATGCACAGTACTAATGACACTGGCTGGAAAGGGGTTAAACATCTAGGGCGATCAAAGGGTTAAATGTGTGCCTAAGCAGTGTTTTTGTGTACTATGTGTAGGAAAAGAAAATCCATTACATCCCCTGTCAGGATGGAGCTCGGTCCAGCATCTCTCCTCAAAGTGGCACCATGTGATCGGCTTCTGCTGTGACTACCCACAGCAGAAGCAGCGCACATGCCCCCTAGGCAGATGTGCAGAATTACGCATATTTACACGATCCTTCACAAAACGGCCGCCCTGTAGCAGGAAAGCTGCTATGGGGTGGTCGGGAAGTGGTTAACACAGGTCATACATGAGGCAAAGACAGGCTGCCTGTCTAACAATTATTGGTACTTGGTGATCCCGGCATTATTTTTTACATTGCCGTTTTCATTTCTATTTACAGAACAATTGGCTGCCATTCCAGAATTCAAAAATCTGGGTCCACTCTTCAAGTCTTCTGATCCTGTGCAGCTTACAGAAGCCGAAACTGAATATTTTGTACGTTGCATCAAGCATATATTTACAGATCACATTGTATTTCAGGTGAGTAAAGTTTTTGCTTTTCTCAGTAACAGACATCCATACAATACTAATGTACAGGTACTGAATGCTGGTACATTTGAAATGACTTTCATTTTACGTCGACTTTACAGTTTGACTGCACAAATACATTGAATGATCAGCTACTGGAAAAAGTGATTGTTCAGGTAGAGCCATCAGAAGGATATGAAGTGGTTTATTATGTCCCAGCCCAAAATCTTCCCTATAACCAACCTGGAATATGTTATACTTTGGTCCGGCTTCCTGAGGATGAGTCTGCTGCAGGTATGATCATTTGTGTTTTTGTTGTTGGCCTTTTCAGTTACATTTCCAGGTATGAAGCCTTCCTAACATGGTTTAAACCAGTCAGGTCCATTAATATTGGGACATCGACACAATTCTAATCTTTTTGGCTCTATACACCACCACAATGGATTGGAAATGAAACAAACAAGGAGTGCTTTAACTGCAGACTTTCAGCTTTAATTTGTAGGTATTTACATCCAAATCAGGTGAACGGTGTAGGAATTACAAAAGTTTGTATATGTGCCTCCCACTTTTTAAGGGACCAAAAGTAATGGGACAGATTAACAATCATAAATCAAACTTTCACTTTTTAATACTTGGTTGCAAATCCTTTGCAGTCAATTACAGCCTGAGTCCCGGTTCACACTTGTGCGATGCGGGAAGTCTGCGAATTCGCAGCCTGTTCCCGCATCGCAAACGCACCTCTGGCAGTTCACACTGCCATATGTGATACGCAGGGGGTGTCAATTAAATGTTAACGACACCCCCAGTTTGATCGCATATCGCAGTGCGATCTGACAGTTCGCACGGAATCGGATCGCACAAGTGTGAACCACTGTGCGACCCGATCCTGATGCGGCTGGAAAAAAGGGTCATGTGCGTGTTTGGTGCGGATACAGTGCGAATTCAGCCATACAAAGTGTATGGCTGAATTTGCATCCGCACATCCGATCGCATGTAATGAAGGAGCAGTGCGCTCCGAATTACATGCGATCGCCGCACTCGCACAAATGTGAACCGGCCCTTAAATCTGGAATGAATAGACATCACCAGACGCTGGGTTTCATCCCTGGTGATGCTCTGCCAGGCCTCTACTGCAACTGTCTTCAGTTCCTGCTTGTTCTTGGGGTATTTTGCCTTCAGTTTTGTCTTCAGCAAGTGAAATGCATGCCCAATCAGATTCAGGTCAGGTGATTGACTTGGCCATTGCATAACATTCCACTTCTTTCCCTTAAAAAAAACTCTTTGGTTGCTTTCGCAGTATACTTCGGGTTATTGTCCATCTGCACTGTGAAGCGTCGTCCAATGAGTTCTGAAGCATTTGGCTGAATATGAGCTGATAATATTGCCTGAAACACTTCAGAATTCATCCTGCTGCTTTTGTCAGCAGTCACATCATCAATAAATACAAGAGAACCAGTTCCATTGGCAGCTATATATGCCCACGCCATGACACTACCACCACCATGCTTCACTGATGAGGTGGTATGCTTTGGATCATGAGCAGTTCCTTTCCTTCTCCATACTCTTCTCTTCCCATCACTCTGGTACAAGTTGATCTTGGTCTTATCTGTCCATAGGATGTTGTTCCAGAACTGTGAAGGCATTTTTAGATGTTGTTTGGCAAACTCTAATCTGGCCTTCCTGTTTTTGAGGCTCACCAATGGTTTACATCTTGTGGAGAACCCTCTGTATTTACTCTGGTGAAGTCTTCTCTTGACTGTTGACTTTGACACACATACACCTACCTCCTGGAGAGTGTTCTTGATCTGGCCAACTGTTGTGAAGGGGGTTTTCTTCACCAGGCAAAGAATTCTTCTGTCATCCACCACAGTTGTTTTCAATGGTCTTCCAGGTCTTTTGGTGTTGCTGAGCTCACCGGTGCGTTCTTTCTTTTTAAGGATGTTCCAAACAGTTGATTTGGCCACACCAAATGTTTTTGCCATCTCTCTGATGGGTTTGTTTTGTTTTTTCAGCCTAATGATGGCTTGCTTCACTGATAGTGACAGCTCTTTGGATCTCATATTGAGAGTTAACAGCAACAGATTTCAAATGCAAATAGCACACTTGAAATTAACTCTGGACCTTTTATCTGCTCCTTGTAAATGGGATAATGAGGGAATAACACACACCTGGCCATGGAACAGCTGAGCAGCCAATTGTCCCATTACTTTTGGTCACTTAAAAAGTGGGAGGCACATATACAAACTGTTGTAATTCCTACACTTTTCACCTGATTTGGATGTAAATACCCTCAAATGAAAGCTGAAAGTCTGCAGTTAAAGCACATCTTGTTTGTTTCATTTCAAATCCATTATAGAACCAAAAATATTAGAATTGTGTCGCTGTCCCAATATTTATGGACCTGACTGTATAATCCTACAGTTCTGTGTAGTACCTTCGCCTTTACCCATGAATGTAAGAACCATATTCAAGCCAACATGTTTGTATGTGTTAGAATGATGAACCAACTTTATACACTTTATTAAATCTATAGGTGCACTGAAATGAACATTTTGGTATCGAAACCGAAAATTCAGGATGCTGAAATTAAAATTTTGGTACCGAAACCAAAAATTCAGGATGCTGTAGGCCAAAACCCAAAATGACAGTTTTTAAAAAAAATCTAATTTTTTTTTATATATAATTGTATTCGACTTTTTAATTAATATTATGAATTTAAATAAATATGAATTTATTGTTGGCCATTATGGGCACTCTTAGCGCAAGAAAAGCTCAAGAAAAATGCATCCCTTTAAATTCTATGTATGTCTTCACACTGGTCCTTGCGCTTCCGTTGTGGTGTTAAAAAACTTGCTTGCAGCATTTTTGGTCAATTAAAAAAAACGCACCTCCCTGTTGAAATGCATTGAAAACACAGCAAGAAAGTTTTTGATGCATCTTTAGCACCATTATCAGCACCTTTTTTCTCTATCTGCAAAATGCTGAAAACACCATTTTCGGCCGCTGAAATGTCAGTGCATCTCTAATTATACCATATGGCCAAACTGGGACACCAGGTTTATGTACTTTTATAGTTGCTTAAAAAATTAATTTCATCCTTATTCAATGAATAGGTAATTCATAATTGTATTCAAAAGTTATTCACTTAATTTTATTTCATATTTAGTGTCCTGCACATTTAACTGCACAATGAAATTTGTGGTCAGAGACTGTGATCCCCACACTGGTGTTCCTGATGATGAAGGATACAGTGATGAGTATGTGGTATGTTGAGTTTTTTTTTTTTAATTCTAACCTTGCCTGCTTAGTGAGTAGACTTTTTGGGGTTGATTTACTAAAACTGGAGAGTGCAAAATCTGGTGCAGCTGTACATAGTAGCCAATCAGCTTCTAGTTTTAGCTTGTTCAATTAAGCTTTGACAAAAAAACCTGGAAGCTGATTGGTTTCTTTGCAGAGCTGCACCGGATTTTGCAAGTAAAGCAACCCCTTTGTGTCATCCCCAAAGGGGGTAGTTTATTCATATTATGTACATTTGAAGCTTTTGTTTCTCGAAAAAGTGATACGCTGTTTTTATAAAAAAAAAAAATGAAGCTCTAGGTGTTCCTGTTTAGGCTTCCTTTACACTAGTGTGATTTCAGATTTGCATGTCAATGGAAATCACATCATTATGATGCCTTTTCACATCAATGCAACTCAGCACAGAGCAATTTTAGAAAAGTTTCCTGCCTTACAATTTTGTTGCAATTCCAGCACGATTATGGCCCCAATGAATATGCAAACCACTTCAAATTAGCATCCAAGTTGCACTACATAATCGTACAGAAAGCCAGATCAAAATCGGATTGCAGCAGTGTGGACATAGCGTTAACCTGAACATAACTGAAATAATCTTGAATTAGTTCCTTGTATGTAGCCTTTAAAAAGTGTATTCATAGTTATTTTGCGGAATGATTGCCTTTGATCATGCTGAAATAGGAACATATTCCTGACCATTTGACAGTTTGTGTCGAATGGTTCTCCAGACTGGACAGATTTCAGTTCTGATTTTGTTTTTTTAAAGACCATTTCTACAGTGGCTTAACCTAAATGGGCTCTATTCATTCTTAAAGCACTAGTAAACTGGTGAATTAAAAAGAAAAAAAAAAACTTCCCCTGTAAGGCACTGTTATAATGTGCTAGTATGCATTGTATACTAGCACATTATGTGAAGCCTACCTTAAAACTAAGTCCTCCAGCTGTGCGCTGTCACCACTGACAGGCCCTCCTATCTTTTCCCAGTCTTCCTTCCAGGTTCGCGGGCTCTGGTCCTTTGAATGGTCAAGCCATTTAGTTAGTTTACAGGACAGAGCTCTGAAGGACCAGCACGGGTATGCTGTTCCTTCAGAGCACATGCGCCAGTGATGTCACTGGCTGCTGCGCAAGAAAATATTTCCTAAACAGTGCACGTTTAGGAGACATTTACAGGCAAGCCATGTTATAGGCTTACCTGTATGTAAAACATAAACAAATGGACTTTATTTCCACTTTAAGTGTTTCATCATAACATGCAGTACTGACATAAAAAAGGCTAGTTTTTTATTTGACTGAGGATTTTATCTGACACAATTTTTCCTATATTTTTTTCTTGTGTGCTGGTGTTTCCTGTGTACAACCCTTTAAAAAAATGTAATCTTTCCAAAACCCTTTACCTTTTGCATGTTATATGAATGATCAGACAGTGGACAACCTTGCCTGATCACTCTTGTTTTTCTACTGACATACCGGTACTGGACCTCGTCTCTCTCCGGCCCTATCCTTACCTGTTAATCTGTATACCTGCTGAGGGAGTGTAGTCCTTATACAGAGTTACTTTAGGAAGGTCACTTTGTACGTGCATGTATGACTGTTTTGTGTTTATGGGAACATTCTAATTCTGAATGTATTTTCAACAAGCTTGAAGATCTGGAGATAACGCTCGAAGACCACATTCAGAAGGTGCTGAAACCAAATTTTGCAGCAGCTTGGGATGAGGTGGGAAATGCACATGAGAAAGAGGAAACCTTTGCTCTCAGTAGTACAAAGACATTGGAAGGTAACACAGTCTGTATTGATTCTTTGCATATCTGGTATGTTTTGGATGTAAATCTCTTTCTTTCTTGTGTTGACCACATTAGTGTTGTCAAGCGAGTTTAAAAAACAAATTGAAGTCATGGAAATAGTTATGCAGTCTGACAACCCCATACCTTGTACTTGTTTGTGTGAGGAGTCTTGTACTGAGGGGATTGGCTGTAAATCCTGGTATACACTGGCAGTTTTTTTCGTTCAACCCAGCTGAACAAGAAAAAACTGACGAAGCTCAGGTGGAGTTCGCTGTACTATCTGATGTTGGTACAACGATCTTCCACTCTGAGCTATTGTGTCACCACCAGAACACACCAGTCAGCGCTCTCAGCCATTGAACTGGCGTATTCGGCCCGTGTGTGCTAGGCTTTACTTCACTATGCCCCCACAGAGCACTGCAGTGTGATGACAGGAAGCAGCACTTTAACTGAGGGAGATGTTTATGAACAAAGATCAGCAACAAATTATACCATGCAGCTAAAGAAAGATAAAAAGGAATGAGACTTTAACTTGGTTTAACCAGTTCCGGCAAGCTATATACTGCGGCAGGGCGGCCTGTCTGCGCAAAACACATACATGATTTTATGTAGGGGGTGCACACGTGCCTTTGGAGCTCCACTCCCGCTGTGATGGGACCTGCCGATAGTTCGGCAGAACGGCGATCTGCCTCTGTAAACAAGGCAGAGCACTGTTTTGTCAGAGAGTAAAACAGAGATCTTGTGTTTCAGCTAAGCTGAAACACAGATCTCTATTTTCCTCTAGTGCATCCACTGCCCCCCACAGTTAGAAAGCACTGCCTAGGAGCACACTTAAACCCTTGATCACCCCTGATGTTAACCCCTTCCCTACCAGTGTAATTTATACAGTAACATTGCATTTTTCTCTTTCATTTATTGACGGACACAGCTCCTGTCATTCCTGGCCATTGGGTTATACTGCCCCCTACAGGAGTAGGACACTAGGCAGAAAAAAAAAATCCTGGCTACACCCATGGGCAGTCCCATGGGGTATACTCCCTTATCTCTGCTATAGTCAATCTATAGCAGAGTCTCTCTGCCTCCTGCCTAGTCAGAACCTAGTTCCTTGCTAGGATCTTTTGTCCTGGCTACATTTTTTAGATAGACAATTTTTTACCTCCTGCATTTTTCCTGTGAGATCTGCTATCAACTGCCGGACTGGGCGACGGGCTGGATAATCTAGATCTAGTGTTCACCCCAGTCTGGCCAGCAAGCGAGCGCAGGCTTCAGCTCAGCGCTAGGTCAGCCGCGACATAGCCCTACTGGAAGGGGGCTGGCCTTGCGAGTTAAACGTCTCGCGAGGTCGCATACGATCTGACCTTGGCCTGAGTCTCAGCGTTTCTCCTGGTCAAAAAGTGGACATGGGCCCCTCCTTGGGACGGTCGGACCCCCAGGTTCCCCTCCCCCCCTGCAGGCACCCCCCCTTGCCAAGTCCCTCATCCTGCCCCCCCTCCTTCACATACGCTGAGAATGTATTTTTTTTTGGGTGGTCTGGCCACTTTCCTGGAGTGGGGGCCGGGCGCTAACTGACAATGGGGACCAGGAGGGGGGTGTGCTGCCGGGGAACAGACGATCGATTGTGGGTGGGGGGGGGTTGTACCTGGATCTGTCCTGAGGTCTGGTCCCCCTATTCTGGGTCCCTGTATGCCTCGCGGTGCTGCCATTTTATTGTAGCCTGTGTGTTTTTATACACTGGGGCCATGTTTGTGTAGTCCGGCGGCCATTTTCTTGTGGTTTACCAATATAAATAGCGGCGGCCACGGCAGTGGAGCCCTGTGGGCGACAATTTTGGCGGTGGGAGCCCCTCCTTATCCCCTGGTGCTGACTCCTGGATCGTTTAGCTTTCTGATCGCCGCATGTGTAGTGCAGATTCTTCTGGTGGTTGCAGGTGCCTGTGTCAGCGGGTGATGAGTCTGGTGGTGTCCTCTCCCTCTCTGCTGAGGATTGCTCTGTGCGCTGTACTTGGCGACTGGGTGGCGCTGCCAGCGCCGTGGGGGTTGTCCCTTAGCAGTGTGTTACACTTATTTGTGGGGTCCCCCTGGTGACTCATTGAGTCTTTGGAGCACGTTTCCCCACCTGATCCCCTCTCTGAGACTGCGGGGCCCTCTGGGTCCCAACCATCCATCCTTCTGTCCCGGGTGGAGGTGGCATGCGGGCGAGAGGCTACCAAAAAGCGTCCCCCGCCTTCCCCTGCCTCATCAGATCCTGATGATCTGCGACCACGCACCTCGAATCCTCTGACAGTGAGGATGATTCCTCCACATCTGCGACCGTGCACGAAAAGGCGCTGATAGATGCACTGATTGTATCTGTGGGTGAGATTCTGAAGATGGAGGATGCAGCTGTTAACCTTTAACACTCACAAGCCATCTGGAGCGGCAAAGGTGTTTCCTTTCCCCGCCTATTTTGACAGAATTGTCGCTAAAGCGTAGGAATGACCAAAGAGTCCCTGTGGGGCTCCTAAGTGCTTTACTAAGCATTACCCCTATAGGGAGTCCTTCCTTAACCACTTAAGCCCCAGCCCTATTTCGGACACTTTTTGTTTACAAGTTTAAATCAGTATTTTTTCCTAGAAAACTACTTAGAACCCCCAAACATTATATATATTTTTTTAGCAAAGACTCTGGAGAATAAAATGTCGGTCATTGTAATATTTTTTATCACGCGGTATTTGCGCAGCGGTCTTTAAAGCGCCATTTTTTTGGAAAATTTTTGAAAAATCACATTTCACTAATTTTAAAAAATACTAAACAGTAAAGTTAGCCCATTTTTTTTGTATATTGTGAAAGAACATGTCACGCCGAGTAAATAGATACCCAACATGTTACGGTTTAAAATTGCGCCCCCCCGTGGGATCGCGACAAACTACGGTCAAAAGAGATCTCAATCTGCGACGCTTTAAATTTATGTAACGGTTACCAGTTTAGAGTTAGAGTGTAGCTCTTTTTTTTAAATTATTGCTCACGCTCTGGCGATCGCGGCGATACCTCACATGTGTGGTTTGAACAGCGATTTCATTTGCGGCTCGACTTCCGTATACGTTTTTTTTTGTGCGCGAGCTAACGGTGACGGGGGCGGCTAAATTTTTTTTTTTTTTTATTTTCCCATTTATTTTATTTATTTTTTTAACTTTATTAAAGTTTTAAAAAAAAAAAAAAAATCTGATCACTTTTATTGCTGTCACAAGCAATGTAAACATCCCTTGTGACACCAATATGTAGTGACAGGTACACTTTATGGAGGGATCGAGGGTCTAAAAGACCCTAGACCCCTCCACTACACTTCCCTGTATGCAAAACGCCGAAAACGGCATTTTTGCATACAGCCGTTTTTCAAATTTGCCGCCTTTTGCAGCACAGTAACCCGGAAGTGACGTCATGGACGCCGCCTCCGGGTTACGTCATCGGAGACCCGATCGATGCCGTTTCCGGCATTCATCGGGACTCCATCCAGCCGGCGGACGTGCCGGCTGGGTGCTCGGGGCTCCCGGTGGAACGGGAGCCCCGGGCAAAGCCACGGAAGGCGGCGGGAGGGGGGGGGACGTCCCCTCCCGCCCCCCCGGGTACCGATCGAGCGGCTCCCGAGCCGCATCGGTCGGTACCGACGGAAAGCCAACCGTCGGCTCTAAACCACGGTACCGGGATGGTGCCTCTAGCTAGAGGCATCATCCCGGTACACTACCGCAAAGTTTACTGACGTAGACCTACGTTAGTATGCGGTAAGTGGTTAAGAAGTGGACTATGCCACCAGTGGTGGACCCTCTGGTTTCTATATTAAACAAGGCAACCATTATTCCAGTGGAAGAGTCCCCGGCCTTTAAGGATCCGGCTGACCGGAAGGCGGAGGCTGCAGCCCGCTTTATGTACACCTTAGCTGGTTCGGCAATGAGGCCAGTATTTACCATTGTCCTAGTGTCGCAAACTCTGACCGAGTGGGCTAAACTCCTAGGCCGTGATCTGGAGGGAGAACAGCTCCCTCCTGCCTTTGCTGAGCTGGCAGACCAGCTGGTCCAGGGGCTGCAGTTTATCTGTGCTGGCTCTTTGGACGCACCTCCCCTGATGGCTCGCCTCTGTTTTGGCGGTGGTCCTTCGGCGTGTCTTTTGTCTCAAATACTCGTCTAGACTTCTAAAAAGGCCTTGACTGATCTTCCCTTTCAAGTAGATCATCTGTTTGGATGACATCATTAAGGTCTCACAGAGGGGCAAGATTACTTCCGCAGGCTACTAAGGGCAAGGGACCTTGCCGTAGATGTGGACCTTCCTTTTCGGCTCATAAGAAGTTTTTTCCCCCCTCAGGGTCGACTGACAAGGGCTCAAAGCCTTTCAGGGCCTCCTCTGGCAGATTCAAACGAACCTGGTCTGGCAAGCCGAGAGCAGGCTCCTTCTGCATGAAGGTGCGCTCTTACCCATATCGGGGGGGGGGGGGCTATCTTCCCTGGTTTATGGACCCATGGACTTCCCAGGTGCAAGACAAGTGGGTCTACAAAGTCATTCGGTCTGGCTACAAGATCTAATTTCGCTCTTGTCCCCCGGCAAGGTTTTTTCCTTCCAACCTGCGCTTGTCCCCAGACTGGTTACAGGGTCTGTTTGGGGTGGTACAAGACCTGTTCCTTCAAGGTGTGATTGTCCTGGTTCCGACTTGGGAAAGTTTTCAGGGTTTTTACTCAAACCTGTTCACAGTCCCCAGGAAGGAAGGCAAAGTGCGTCCAGTCCTGGACCTCAAGGTGCTAAACTGCTTTGTGCGGGTTTAGAAGTTCAGAATGGAGTCCATTCGAAGGGTGGTGACATCTTTGCGTCTTGAAGGTGTATTTTGCGTGGTGTGAGGCTAGGGGGGTTCCCCCCGTTCCTTTTCGTTGGCTAGAGTTTTGGAGTTCCTTCATAAAGGGGTAGATCAATGCTTGGCCTTGGGAACCATCAAGGGCCAAGTTTTGACCTTGGCGATTTTCTTTCAACGCCCTTTTGCTATGCACTCCTTGATTCATACCTTTTTCTCTATCGCTCATTGACAGACGTATTCTTCTTGATTCTCAAGAGCTGGGTTATGTTGTCTCCGCAGGAGTAGGACTAGGCAGAATGACAAAACGTTCTGGCTCCACCCTAGGGGGCAGTCCCTGAGGGTATATCCTCCCTCTCTCTGCTACAGGGAATCAGTTTTTTTCTGTCTAGTCAGGAGTAAGGACCTAAGCTCCTTGCTGGGATCTTTTGGTCCTGGCAAGACTTTTTTTCTTTAAGAAAAAGACATTTTTTAGGTAGTTTTCTCCAGTGTTTTTTTCCTGTGAGATCTTCAAGCAAAAATGCCGGACTGGGCGACACTTGTGGTCACCCCAGCCGGCCTACGAGCGCGTGCAGACCAGGCATTGCGCTTGGTCGGCCGCGACATATTCAAGTAAGTATGCGGGGCCGGGCGACGGGCTGGATGTGAGATCCAGTGGTCACCCCGGTTTCTGCCTAAAAGGCGCGTGCAGACCAGTGCGCTGAGTCGGCCGCGACGGAGTCCCGGTAAAGGGACTGACTTTGCGAGTTAAAGCTCGCTTGGACGCCAGGGCCAGAGAGTCGAGGCGTCCACAAACCCCCACCCCGGTGGAGAGGGTATTATGAAGAGAGGGTGCCTGTCGGTTCGGTATGGTGAGTAAAACGTTCCCTTTTTTTCCTCATTTATGAGGCAGTATATATTATGGGCCCCTCCATATATGGTCAGTATATATCTGACACTTACAAGTCCCCCTTGTAATACAGCATGTGTTTGTGGGAAGTGGACTTGGTTCAAGAGCTAACACTCTACCCAGCAGACTGTAACATTACAGCAGACATAGGAGGTATAATCCTACCTTATGTGCAGTGTATCTCTGTAGATCCATATGTCACCTCTCAGCAGAGTGCAGGTGGATGTGCTGGGAAGACGATATCGGCGGTCCGCCGCCATTTTGCCGTAGACCGAATACATATATGTCCTCAGGTCACGCCGGCCGCCATGTTTTTGGAGTCTTATGTCTCTTCTATGGGGGCGGCCATGTTTTGTGAGCCCAGCTTCCTCGTGGAGGGCTGGGAACGCCGGAAGGCATACACAGGGGGCGGAGCCACGCCTTCTGCCCGGGAAAAAGCAAACAGCTCCTTCCAGTCTGTGTAAGACAGACGCTGGCTGCAGTTTGTTGGAAACTGCACTGCATCGGTTGGTGAGCCTTGGGGGTCCCTCTCTCTCTCTCTGGGATCGAGAAGCAGGTACTCTGAGGGGCGCTATTGCGCTAGGGGGAGACACACAAAAAAAAAAAAAAAAAGTTTTTTTGTTTATTGCTGGCAAAGTGTCCTGTATTAACATGGACCCTGCCACTCATGTATCTCCTCCGGATCCCCTCGAGGGGTCTGCGGGATCCTCCAGCACCCCATTGACAATTGAATCTTTGTCAGCTATTATGGAAACTTTTGTGTCCCGGGTGGAAGTGGCTTGTCAGGGACAGGGCGCAAGAAAGCGACCCCCGCCTAACCCCTTATTATCTGAAACCTCGGATTCAGACTCTGAGCCTATTTCTGCAGTTGCAGGTACTTCATCTGGTATTGGTGTCTCGGGTCCTGTCTCTTCAGACAGTGAGGAGGATGTTTCGGCATCTGCCATAGCCCGAGAGGAAGCGTTGGTAAACGCACTCATTGTATCTGTTCAAGAGACTTTAAGGTTACAGGGTATTCCATCAGAAATAGCTGAAACTGAGATCCCTTTTGGGACTAAAAAGCGCATCAAAGTGGCAAAGGTTTTTCCATTGCCCAAATGTTTTGGCAATCCAATCGATGAAGAATGGCGTCTGCCAAAACGCACTTTTAATATTTCCAAACGCATTGACAGGCGTTATCCGTTTGAGGAAACCCTTATTAAGAAATGGACAGAACCACCTGTGGTGGATTCACCTATTGCTAGATTGAATAAAGCCACGGTTATTCCTTTAGAAGACGCTCCGTCTTTTAAAGATCCAGTGGATCGCAAGATAGAAGCTATGTCTCGCACCATGTTTTCCTTGATTGGATCAGCTTTCAGGCCAATAATTGCTATTGGTCTGGTTTCGCAGGCTGTAACTGAATGGACCAAGTGGTTACGCCGGGACTTAGAAGAAGTCCCTCAGGCGGTATCAGATTTGTTGGAACAAATGATACAGGGGTTACAGTTTGTATGTGATGCGGCGTTAGACGCCACTCCATTAATGGCGCGAGCATCAGTCTCAGCAGTGGTTCTCAGTCCTATGGCTAAAAGGTTGGATAGCCGACCAAGGTTCCAAAAAAGCATTGGCTAATATCCCCTTTTCAGGAGAGCGTCTATTTGGAGCCAACTTAGATGAGATCATTAAGGATCTCACCGGTGGAAAAAGCACCTTTTTACCGCAAAATTTTAAGGGTAAAGGAACTCGTCAAAGACGAGGGCCTTCTTTTTCTGCTCACAAGAGGTTTTTTCGTCCAGCGGGTGAAAAAACTAAGTCCTCCAAAGCTCCTGCAGGAGGCGTCAGGGGTCGGTGGTCGGGCAAGCAAAAGCCCGCCCCCTCCAGACCCGAAGATAAACCATCCAAAGCCTGAAGGTGCGCCCCCACCCATAACTGGGGTGGGGGGACGTCTTCGCCGGTTCCCGGATCCATGGCTTTCCAGAATCCCGGACAAATGGGTTTGCGAAGTCATAAAGTCAGGGATCGAGTTTCGATCTCTCCCACCGGCGCGATTCTTCCCTTCCAATATCCGACTATCTCCGGATCGTCTAGAAGATCTGCGGAGAGCAGTCACAGATCTACTACAACAAGGAGTGGTAGTCCACGTTCCTTGGACAGAACGGTTTCAAGGGTTTTATTCAAACCTGTTTACAATACCCAGGAAAGAGGGCAAAGTGCGTCCAATTCTGGACTTAAGAGCGCTCAATTCTTTCGTCAACATAAGAAGATTCAGAATGGAGTCCATTCGCACGGTAGCAGCCTTCCTGCATCCAGGGGATGTCCTAGCGTCCATAGACATCAAGGACGCCTATCTTCACATTCCCATTTTCGCAGGACATCAGCGTTTTCTACGCTTTTCCGTAGAGGAGAACCACTATCTGTTTGTGGCGTTACCTTTCGGTCTCGCCACGGCTCCGCGGGTCTTCACAAAGGTGTTGGCCCCTATGTTGGCACTTCTGCGCCAAAGAGGTATATCGATTCTAGGTTACCTAGACGATCTTCTGCTTCATGCAGAATCTCCTCAGACCTTGCTACAAAACATAGAAATTACTATGATTTCTTTACAGGAATTCGGGTGGCTGGTGAACCAGCAAAAGTCATTTCTGGTTCCCACCCAGAGGCTCGAATATCTGGGTCTAATTATAGACACAGTCAGGACGAGAGTTTTCCTTCCGGCAGGGAAACTTCGAAAGATTCAATCAGCAGTCCAGTTGTTACTGTCCAACAGCTGGTCTTCCCTTCGGACGTGCATGAGGGTTCTGGGGTTGATGGTGGCTTCATTCGAAGCAGTCCCATTTGCCCAGTCCCATACCCGAATTCTTCAGCAAGAGATTCTTCTCAGATGGAATCGGAATCCGGAATCCCTGGACAATCAGATACGATTGAGCAAACAGACCAGAGAGTCTCTGGTTTGGTGGCTTCGGTCTCCAATGCTCAGCCAGGGAAAGTCATTTCTGCCAATATATTGGACGATAGTGACCACGGATGCCAGTCTATCCGGATGGGGAGGAATTCTTGGTCAGTTATCTGTCCAGGGACTTTGGTCCCCGGAAGAATCCAGATTACCGATAAATGTATTGGAACTGAGAGCGATCAGACTTTGTCTGATTCACTGGACCGAGCAGCTCCAGGGCAGCCCGGTTCGGATCCAGTCGGACAATGCCACGGCCGTGGCTTATGTCAATCATCAGGGGGGCACCAAGAGTGTCCGAGCGGCCAAAGAAGTGGCTTGCATTCTTCGCTGGGCGGAACGATTTGTTCCAGCAATCTCTGCGGTGTTCATTCCGGGGGTGGAGAATTGGCAGGCAGATTATCTCAGCCGTCAGACCCTGGATCAGGGGGAATGGTCCCTCCATCCAGACGTTTTCCACCAGTTGTGCCTACGGTGGGGCACACCGGATGTGGATCTGTTGGCATCACGATTCAACAGGAAAGTTCAGAGATTCGTGGCTCGCTCCCGCGATCCTCTAGCAGAAACCGCAGACGCACTGATCGCCCCGTGGGGGCAATACCAGCTAATATATGCCTTCCCTCCTCTCGCGTTACTGCCAAGACTTCTTCGCAGGGTAGAGGAGGAAGGAATCCCAGTAATCCTGGTAGCTCCGGACTGGCCTCGTCGAGCTTGGTACGCCGACATGGTCAGACTGGTGGCGGACGTCCCATGGAGACTTCCTCTCAGGGAGGATCTACTGTCTCAGGGACCGATCTTCCATCCTGCTTTACGATCGCTGGCTTTAACGGCCTGGCTATTGAGACCCAGGTGCTGAAGGACAAAGGTTTGTCAGCTTCAGTTATTCCTACTCTAGTTGAAGCAAGGAAAGCGACTTCCAGAAAGATTTATTATCGCACATGGAAGTCCTACATTGCATGGTGTGAACCTTTGGGGTTCCGTCCTCGGTCTTATTCGATTAGTCGAATATTGGCTTTTCTGCAACAAGGGGTTGAGCAGAAACTGGCCTTGAGTACTATCAAGGGTCAGGTCTCAGCATTAGCCATCTTCTTTCAGAAGCCTTTGGCTACTCATTCCTTGGTGCGGAATTTCATCCAGGGGGTGCGACATCTGGCTCCGCCAGTGCACGCGCCGTTACCCCCCTGGGATCTTAATTTAGTGTTGTCGGTTCTTCAGAAACCTCCCTTTGAAGATATTAGGGAGATTCCTCTACCCACGTTGTCCCAGAAGGTGGCCTTCTTGGTGGCTATTACTTCTGCACGCAGGGTGTCAGAACTGGCCGCATTATCTTGTCGTTCACCATATCTGGTGGTTCATAGAGATAAGGTGGTTCTTCGTCCGAATCCATCCTTCCTACCAAAAGTAGTTTCAGAATTTCATCTGAATGAAGAAATTGTATTACCTTCCCTGTGTCCTAAGCCCAGTCATCCTCGGGAATTTGCTTTGCACTCCTTGGATGTGGTCCGGGCGATCAGGGTATACTTGAAAACGACAGACTCGTTTCGCAAGACGGATTCACTTTTTGTGATCCCAGATGGACCCAAAAAGGGGTTGCCTGCATCTGCCGCGACCATTTCCAAATGGATCAGACAGACGGTAGTACAGGCTTATTCTATTAAGGGTCGGGAGCCCCCGTTCCCTGTTAAGGCGCACTCCACTCGGGCACTTAGTGCGTCATGGGCCTTTCGCCATCAGGCGTCAGTGGTCCAGGTGTGCAAGGCGGCTACCTGGTCGTCGGTGCATACCTTCTCTAAACATTATAAAGTTGATGTAATGGCATCGTCTGATGCCTCATTTGGCCGCAAGGTTTTGCAGGCCGCAATTTGAGGAGACCAGTGGTCTACCTCGAGGGTTTTTTTCCGTTGGAAAATTTTTTCTTTTAGTCTCATTCTTTGTTTATAATGAGCCTTTAAAACTTCTAGTTTGGCACCGGTTGGGCCTACTAGATTGGATTTGATTTTGTCAATCCCACCCCTCATTTGTGGCACTGCTTCTGGATGTCCCAGCTCTTGAGAATCAAGAAGACTACGTCTGTCAATGAGCGATAGAGAAAAATGGATTTTTGTAAGAACTTACCGTAAAATCCTTTTCTCTTAAGCTCATTGACAGACGTAGTACCCGCCCCTCTATCATTGAGTTGGGTTGGGTTAAATTCTCTGTACTGCTTTAAACAGAACTGATTCCCTGTAGCAGAGAGAGGGAGGATATACCCTCAGGGACTGCCCCCTAGGGTGGAGCCAGAACGTTTTGTCATTCTGCCTAGTCCTACTCCTGCGGAGACAACATAACCCAGCTCTTGAGAATCAAGAAGACTACGTCTGTCAATGAGCTTAAGAGAAAAGGATTTTACGGTAAGTTCTTACAAAAATCCATTTATTCAGGGTGTCCGCCACTTGGCTCCCCCCGTGAGGTCTCTGTTGCCCCCGTGAGACCTCAATTTGGTGCTGTTGGTTCTTCAGAAACCGCCGTTTGAAAATACTTGTGAGATTTCTCTGCTCACTTTAACGCAGAAGGTTGCCTTCTTGGTCGCTATTACTTCTACACGCAGGGTGCCGGAGTTAGCTGCATTGTCCTGGTGTTAACCTTACCTGGTGGTTTACATAGTCAAAGTAGTACTTCTTCCCTATCAGTCGTAACTTCCTAAGGTCGTTTCTGGTTTCCATTTAAATGAAGACATTGTGTTGCCTTTCTTGTGTCTGCTGCGAACATTTCCAGAGGATCAGACAGACGAGCAGGACTGTTCCATTAAGGATCAGGATCCACCTTTCCCTGTTAAGGCCCATTCTATGAGGGCGCTTAGTACCTCTTGGGCCTTCTGTCATCAGGCATCAGTGATGCAGGTATGCAAGGCGGCCACATGGTCGTCTGTGCACAGTTTCACAATATTTTTAAAGTGGATGTGTTGGCATCTGTGATGCTTCTTTTGGCCGCAAGGTTTCGCAGGCCCCTGTTGGAGAGGTTTAGTCCTCTTTGAGGGTGTATTTATTTTTGTCAGGTGAGCTCCAGTTGTTCCTGGTTGAGCATGTTTAGCCTTTGGGAAGTGGTGTTTTTTCTTGCTGTGTTATTCCCACCCCTCATATTGACACTGCTTTTGGACGTCCTGTCGGTCAAGAAGATACGGAGCTGTGTCTGTCAATGAATGAAAGAGAAAACTGGATTTTTGTTTTACCATTAAATCCTTTTCTCTGATGTTAATTGACGGACACAGCACCCGCCCCTCTATTGAGTTCAGTTTTATGTTCTTTTGACACTGCTTGTTACAAAACTAAAGCCCTATAGCAGGAAGTGGAAATATACCCCCTGGGACTGCCCTATAGGCATGGTCAAATTTTTTTCCGCCTCGTGTCCTACTCCTATGGAGAGCAGAATAAACCCATCGGTCAAGATGATATAGAGCTGTGTTCGTCAATGAACATCAGATAAAAGGATTTTACGGTAAGACAACAATCCAGTTTTTTTTTTTCTTCAAAGTTGTGGTTCTTTTTTTTTTTTGTTTATAGCGCAAAAAAATAAAAACCAGAGGTGATCAAATACCACCAATAGAAAGCTCTATTTGTGGGGGAAAAAAACACATCAGTTTTATTTGGGTACAGTGTCGCATGACTGCGCAATTGTCAGTTAAAGCAATGCAGTGCCGTATCGCAAAAAATGGCCTGGTCAGGAAGGGGTAAAACCTTCCGGAGCTGAAGTGGTTAACGGAAACCTGCACAAACGTTTGTGGAAGGAGGAAGGGGGGCTCACACTGCTTTTGCTGTTTTCCTAAAATGCTAATCGTCTGGCTTTGAATCACTGACCTTCTGTATTTGTTCTTGCAGAGGCTGTAGCTAATATCATTAAGTTCTTGGGAATGCAACCATGTGAGAGGACTGACAAGGTACCTGAGAACAAGAACTCGCACGTGCTTTATCTATCTGGTAAGACAAAATCACCCTGGTTTCATTCCTTACACTACAAAGACAGTCAATTGGTTTTGTATCTGCCCCTTTCTAATGGGACATTGTATTTAGTATTGTAAGCAATATAACAGATTATAATATTTATGAAATATCAAATTTTGATCAATCCTAAATTATTTACTTTGTAAACTGCCATCTTAAAACCAATGCTCTTAACATAAATTGTCCTCTCTTTATCTTCCTTTACAGGGGTATATAGAGGAGGCCATGATGTGTTGGTGAGGGCCAAGCTTGCACTAGCTGATGGTGTCACTATGCAAGTAACTGTGAGAAGCACGGATGAGACGCCAGCTGATGTCATCTTAGCCACTGTAGGCTAGAGTCCTTGGAGATAACACATTTTCTTGACCAAAAACATTTCAGGACTTTAATCCATCTCCAAATGAATCCCTTAAATTTTTTTGCTTGCAAATCCTACAAATAGTAAACAACTGGTGGAAGAAGAAGTATGAAACAATATGACGTAAAATCTTGACATATTGACATACAATACTGTATTATTCCATATTTCTGCTGTCACCTCGTGTATTTCAGTGTATCTACTAAGGTAGGGCCTGGAGAGGTTTGCTATTGTTCTGAGGAAAAACTGTTTGTTTTTGTAGAAAATCAGACTATTTTCTGCCTCATGTTACCCTTATGAGGAAACTTGTTACATAGCTGTAATTATATGCAATGGGACATAGTAATGACCTCTCAGAAGACTGCAGTTGAGTAGTCAGTAATCACAGCCATTACCTCCAGTCATACCATTAGCTGTGCAAAAATAATGTACTTCATAATGGATTGATTCCATTATTCTCCCCAACTGCCCTGATTGAAATTTTGGACTTTCCTGGGTTATATTACACTTTCCTCTTTTATATCAATACAGTGAAAAGCATAATTTTGTTCACAGACTTTGTTTGTTTTTTTTAGTAAATTAAAAAAAAAAAAAAAAAAAAAACAGAATTTAGTGGACAAAACCAGACTTTTGTTACAGCTCTTTTCCAATGTTCCTATATGTTAGCACAGAATTACAGTTTAAGGGTTAATTTATAAAGAACAAATGTGACAGCTATTTTGCACAACCTAGCCTGTCACATTTTCTGCAGCATGTAAAGCCTCAAAAAGAAAAGTATGCAATGAGACTGGTAAAAAAAAGAGCAGAACAATGGCCATTTTTTGTGGAAAATAACTGAGATAGGAGAGGCTATTATAAGCATGGGCAAAGCGCTGGAGTGACTGGATTTATAAGGGCACAAATGTGAAGGGCGCATGTCTGACAGTGTGGTGGTTTGCGTAGCATGCATGGAAGTGTGAGTGTGGATGTTGAAGTAAATGTTTTATTTGTTGTATGTTGCAGGACAGGCAGGATACAGATGGCGTTGAAAAAAAGAGTAAGAATGGTAGGAAGCATGTTGGCCAACATTTCCACAAGTGATTTGTATGATGCTGGGGAGCCTGCACGGCAAAGCATTCATTTATTAACTATACTGGATATAATTGTGTATTTTTTTATAATATTTAGTACCTATTAAGATAAACTTGTTATTTAGCCCATCCAGGGCAAAGTAACAGGTTCTCTTAATGGCTATCTTCTCTGCTACTAATATCTTCCTCATGCTCCTCTACCACCTTGATCACCAGCTTGAGCCTTTCAAAATATGCGGTACTTATGAGTTTAAGGGAGCATGTGACCTTCTCCCCTCCACTGCAGTGCACAGTGCCAACACAGCTAGTTGGCAGGCCAGAGGACTGTCCCTTGTGAAGGGCACTTATTGCTGGCTACTGACCGATACAGAGCTTATATAGTGGAAGGAGTCCAGGAAAGGTAAGTTTTAGTTACAAAGAAGGTTAGCTATTTAGGGACTTGATAAAGTCTTAACAACACTTTTCTGGTGGTAGTTTTCTTAAGAACTACCTGTACCCTGTAAAACACCGGTTTCAGTAATATTACTTACATAGGTAACAAATTTAGGTAGTTCTAATTACCGCCATTTTGGAACCTGTTGCTATGGCAGTGAAAGACCTATTGTCAGTTTCAGATCAGGAAACTGACAGTAATTTAGACCCAGCTCTAACTTGGCGTACAGAAGTATGCCAGTACTCACAGGGCATGCCCTGTGTTGTTAAGCTGTCATGTAGCTTCCTGCATAGGGCTCTTTTCCTGGCCCCATTCAATAGGGGGATAGTAGTGATGTCATTACCCAGATATGGTGATTCCCATGTTTGGGAAATTACTTTTGACACTGGGTGGGCAGAACCTGATGGGGGAACTAAGAGACTAGTTCCCCATTAGGTCCACATTACTTTAGACCGGCAGTGCTCGGGAGTGGGCAGGTTGAAAAGCCACTATTGGACTGAATGGCATCTATGGATTCGCACACCACAGGGCACTATCAACAGCCAGGTGGAACTCATGGGGGAACTAGTCTCTCAGTTATTAATCCGCCTCCACCCACACCTACTACAAAACTCAGCTATGTGCCTATTAGTGACAGGAACAATGACTGGGAAGGGAGAGAGTGCACTAGTATGGACACCCTAAACTCAGTGCCAGGCACCAAGAGATTCATGTACCGGTCTCTGACAGGTACAATAGGGTGAAAGCACCAACAATTTAGTTTTGTCTGACACCCTTTATGAATTCCCCCCCAGTGACTTGTTTACTTTAAACGTTTTCCCCAACAAACAGCTGGATCTGGGTCCACAAGAAGTTACGTGAATAAACTTTTTTTTTTTTTTATGTTGAACTCAAAGGCAATTTTTTTCCACTTATTAGATCTTGATTTTTTTTTTTTTTTTGTCACCATAGCAACAAAAAGAAAAGGTCTTGATATTTCCACCAGTCCATTCTTGACAGTGCTGATACAGGCAGACTCCTTGATACTGTAAATAAAGGCCTTACTGATGCTTATGAGAGATGGGATGTTTTATTTTGCTAATCTAAGGAATATGACTTAGGACTTTGCTCTAATATAGAAAAACCTTTAACAATTTGTATAACTTATTTGTATGTTGTAAAAAATAAACTTTAAACCATCCAAATACTCTTGTCTGAGATCTTTCTTTGTACTTCTTGCCTGAATAAAAATGTTATAATTTTTGGGCATTGGGACATAGGTGCATATGGTAAAAATGTAACTGGTGTCACACTATTAGTGACCTGGAAAACTACAGGGCTCAGGATTTCTGTTCAGAACTGCTTTGTGGAAGAAAATGCTACTGCAGTGAATAACGCAGGAAGAATGGTATGGGCTATGTTTGTGAACATTTTGGGAAAAAAATGTCCTGGTTACTGACAGTGTAAGCATGCGAATGGTACATATAGTGATTTTCAAAACTGAACTTTAGGCAGAATAAAAAAGACCAAAAATCCATGGTCATGCTTCATATGTGCAGTGATGTAATTTCAGTCAGTACCACCTGCCCATTGGCCATTCATCATGGGACAGAAACATAAAGGTGTCAGAAGTTCACTTTTAGGGCTTATGGACACAGGCATTCATGTTAAATGCATTCTTTTATATCGGTATTTCAGGACACGGTATCCTAATCTCCATTATGATAAGATTGTGTTGCCACCTTTAGGTGATTGAGCACTGGTAAACCTCTACCCTTTTAGTCAAGACTTCAGTTTTTTTTGCTTGTGTCTTCGGTCATATCTGTACACAAATTCCCCTTGCCCTGCTACATCCTGTCTTGGGTGGAACTTCATGTTTCCACACTGTCCATTGTCCCGCATTTCCATGGAAAATTGGCAGGCAGAATTTCTTAGCCAAAATTATAACAAAATGTGTTCACTCTAGTGAACAAATGTGTATAGAAAAGAGTGAATTGAAATTAACAATATTTATTATCTAAACAAAGGTAATAAAACATAATACATATAATGCAGTGAGCTACAGATTGGTACAATGGTACATGTTGAATCTACCGTGACATTTAGGAGTGATGAGAAAGAAAGAAAGGAAAAAAAAAGTTCCACAAATCACAAAGTCCACACTGATGTGAAAATGTCAATCTTCGATAAGTGATCCAAGTGAATGATGAGTAACGCTGTGAATAGATCAACCACCACCAACATCAAGGGGGCTTACAAGAACAAATGGACCCAGTTTAGCATACGCCTATTGGGTCAATAGAGGCTGTGGTGTATATACACCTAGTATGGAAGGGGAGAAGGTAGTTGCAATCTTTCACACCCCTTTCCACTTTGCTTTCCGCACCCCTGAATGTTCTACTTTCACCAATGGAGACAGCTTAGTAGGGGGCCGCCAAGTCACAATGAGGCATGGATAAAGTCTTCTCCAATTAGATGAATAATCCGGAGGAAAAAATACAAAGAGCCTTCATATAGTGTAAAACCATACAGTAAAGAGTTAATTGAAGGTTAAGAACACTTACAATTATGTAGATAAAAAGCGCTTTAAATACAATTTTCTGTAGACCACATGGAATGCAATGGCACAAATGGAGCTCGACCCAATGCGTTTCGTCTGACAAGACATCATCTGGGATATGATGGATCTTGTTAGACGAAACACGTCGGATGGAGCTCCATTTGTGCCATTGTGTTCCATGGGGTCTACAGAAAATTGTACTGAAAGCGCTTTTTTTATCTATATAATTGTAAGTGGTGTGAAAGATTGCAACTACCTTCTCCCCTTCCATACTAGGTGTATATACACCACTGCCTCTATTGACCCAATAGGGGTATGCTAAACTGGGTCCATTTGTTCCGGTAAGCCTCCTTGATGTTGGTGGTGGTTGATCTATTCACAGTGTTACTCATCATTCACTTGGATCACTTATCGAAGATTCACGTTTTCACATTAGTCTGGACTTTGTGGAACTTTTTTACCTTCTTTCTTTCTCATCACTCCTAAATGTCATGGTACATTCAACGTGTACCACTGTACCAATTTGTAGCTCACTGCATTTTATGTATTATGTTTTTATTACCTTTGTTTAGAGAAGAAATATTGTTAATTTCAATTATTCACTATTTTCTATAAACATTTATTTGTTCATTAGAGTTATCTAAGATACACTAGTGCCACACATTTTGTTATCATTTTGTATACAGACTGTCTTCTGCTGTGCTGACAGCTGTCCTTTGACTTTTCAGCATGGTATTATTTGGTATTTATACAGATTTTCTTAGCCGTCAACTGTCTTCGGGGGAGTGGGCTGTTCACCCTGAGCTATCTTGTCTGCTTTGCAGAACTACAGTGGAAGGAATTCCAGTGATTTTGATTGCCCTGACCTGGCCCAGGAGAACTTGGTACTCCAATGCTGTGAAGTCGTCAGTGGACTCTTCTGGATTAATTGACTAACTTTCATAGGGCCTGTTCTTCCATCCTTCCTGACAGTTGCTGACTTAAAGCGGTAGTATACTCTGCTATTTGACTTTTACCTACAGGTAAGCCTATAATAATGCTTACCTGTAGGTACAATTAATATCTCCTAAACCTGCACGGTTTAGGAGATATTCAACTGCGGACGTCTGCGGCACATGTGCTCTAAAGGTCCGGCGGACCTTCAGAGCTCCTTGCCAAATCTTGCTGGAAAGTGAAACTCCCACGCGCAGGCGGAGTGACATCATGGCGGCTCCGGCCACTCACAGCGCCGGAGCCGCCGAACCAGGAAGAGACGCCGAGGGAGCATGTCAGCTCCCTCGGCATTGTCCAGACGACCGTGTTGGGTCTTCGTTCTAAGGTAAGTATTTCATAATGAGCTAGTATGCGATGCATGCTAGCTCATTATGCCTTTGTCCTGCAGGGTTTGTGTTTTTTTTTTTTTCCATGAGTATACAACCGCTTTAACAGCATGGCTAATGCAGCTAGGTTTCAAAGAGATGGACCTCTTATTAGGCCATTTCTACCCTGCTGCGACTTCCATGAAGATGCATAACAGGACTTGTAAGTCTTATTTTGCCTGGTGTGAAGCTTGGGGTTTTCACCTTTGCAAGAATGTGGTTAGCTGCATTCTGGCTTTTCTCCAGTCTTGAGTTGACTTGGGACTTGGCCTAAGTACAATGAAAGGTCAAATTTCGGCCTCAGCGGTCATTTTGGTTAGAGACTGATTGCTTCACAATCTTTGATGTGGGCCTTTGTGCAAGGCATAACTTACATTATTTCACCTGTTAAGATTCTGTTGACTCCATGGGACCTCAACTTGGTACTATTTGTTTTGCAGAAATCTTCATTTGAATCCATCTGGATATTCTGTTTTTTTTCTGGTTGCCATTAGTTCGGTAGTTTCAAAATCAGACACTTTTTCCTGTTAGGAACTGTTGCTGGCGCTTCACCATTACAAGTTGGTTTTATGGCCTCAGCCATCCTGTTTGTTGGTTTCTTTGTTCCAGCCCAATTAGGACTTTGTGTCGCCATCCTTTTGTTCTAATGCCCCATACACACGTGCAGATTATCTGCAGACTTTTGTCTGCAGACTTACCAAAACCATATAATATGAGGTCAAACCTAAACACTTTCAATTTGTATGCAATCCGGCAGGCCCTTGCACTACATAGAAAAGGTAAGTCTGCAGACAAAAGTCTGCAGATAATCTGCACGTGTGTATGGGGCTTTAGCCTCCGGCGCTGGGGGACAAAGCTCTTCACACCATGGATGTGGTTTGCGGTATCAGGTATTATAATTGACTGCTTTAATTCGTTCGTTGGTTTACCTCTTCATGCCTCCTAAAGGCCCAAGGAAGGGTCACGCAGCTTCCAAGTCTGCCATTTCTGGATAAAACCGTCTGCTTTTTTCTCAAGATAATAGTTTGAGGAAAAGTTCCACCTTTTTGGTAAAGGCCTATTCCATTCCACCATGAGTGCTGCTGCCTCCTGAGCTATATGTCATAAGGCTTCTCTAGCTCAAAATTTTAAAGCTACTACCTGTGGGACTTTCTGCAGTATACACTACCTGGTCGTTGATTCATACCTTTTTATGCAGTTTTCCAAGTGGATGTTTTAGTTGCTGAGGACACTACCTTTGGTTGGCATGCTTTGCAGGCTGCTGCACAAGGTTCTAACCTATCCTGGTTAAGATGTTGGGATCTTAGGGTTAGCTTGTGACTGTGCTTCCCTCTCATCATATGCTTTGGGACATCCCTATCATAATGGAGATGCAATTCATACTTTTTACTTTCCCCCAATGTGATTTTAAAGGCAACAAAATCTGTTGCAATGGAAAATTTACTTTATTTACAAGATAAAATGTATTTTTCTCTTAACGTCCTCTTGACAGTTGCCGCCCAATGGTATTAGCCTTCACTAATGGGTAATGGCGCACTCTGCAGGAGCAGGCTAGGCAGATAATTGATTATCAGGTTAATACAAAAAAACGTTTGTACCTCAGCACGCTACTAGGGGGGCCATCCCTCAGCCATTACCAGAACCCAATCTGATATTACTTCAGTTTCATGCTGCCTAGCGTCAGGAGCAGAGCTTTACGTCTTTTCCTGATAAAGACCTAGCGTCTTGGCTTTCTTATATATTTTTTTTCAGAATTTAAGTGTTTTCTCTTTACACACTAGAATTTTATTTCTTCTCACTATCACTAGTTCATCGGGGATTCCTTTCCTGGAGGACTACACGTGACTGCAGAGCTGGGCCTCGGACTGGGTATCATAGATCCTTATGGAGTCCCAGCCTGCCAGCGAGCGTCGCAGGTTACTGGTACGCCCAGGCCCCGCAACGACAGTGCCCCTCCATATGGGGACGAGCCTGCAGAGCTGCGCTTCGCAGAGGATGTCTCAACCCGGATCGCCCGCGTGTTGCCAGCGTCTCTCCTTGGCTGACGGCACCCCCACTTAGGGTGGGAGGTCTCCCGTTTTTGAGTGGTGCCCGCTGCTGGACTGGTGAGTACTGAACCCCCTTGTCCCTGGGGATGTTTGGGGAGTTGTGGGCCCATTCCTAGGGGATAGCAGGGGGTGGTCTCTGTAGGATCCCTCTTCTGGCCAGGTTGGCGTTTTTCCCTCCCCTCCCTGCCTCCACTGGGGGCGCTGCATGGGGAATGTTGTGGGGGTCTCCCTGGGGTCCCTGCTAATAGCCAGAAATGTGTTTGGTGCATTTATTTTGCAGCCGTTTGGAGCGGCTGCCACTTTAGTGGTTTGCAGATTCTAAGCTCTGTGTAATACAGCAGCCATGTGAGAATTCTGCTCAGGCTCCCGTTCGGGCGTCATCTTGGATGTGGGCAACATGCCTAGTAAGGGCAAGCGGTCTATTTCCCTGTGACTTTTGTCATTGACTTTCAATAGGCACCTTTTCTTGAGGGCTGGCCTCTAGTGATGTGAGGTCACTTCCTCTTTCTCCATTTTTTTTATCCTGTGTAACATGGGCTGACAGACTGGGGATTTTTGCTTATATCTCGGCCATTATTCGACCAAATCAAATTCTTTTTTTTGCTAGTGTGTTTTCTCAAGGGGTTCTTTCAGTTCCTGCAGATTTCGGAGGGGGGGGGGCACCCATATCTGCTGCTCTGGTGACTTTGGCGTCCCAGGTGAATCTGCTGATGTTGGCACGCTCCTCCATAAAAATTGGCCGGTGCCTTCCCAGTCCTCTGACTCTGAGCCCGAATTGGTTGCAATGCACGATGGTCCCCCTGAGGAGTCCCGGTCCTCCATGTTGAGGGAGAGGAGGAGGGGGAATCTTCCTCCTCGGTTGCGCGAGAACAGACTGTCGGGTCAGGCATTTTTCCTGCCCGGTGGATTTTCACGAGATTGTGAATGGTCAGTGGCGGCGCATTTAGCGCATGTTGGTGGTGCCTAAGCGTTTTTCCACCCGCTCTTCGTTTTTCGAAGGCGGTAGACGAACATTGGTCGGTGTCCCCAAGCAGGGGATCACACTGTGTCTAGGCTGAATAAGTCCACCTTGCTGCCGGTAGGGGATTCCTGGTATTCGGGGATCCGGCTGATAGGCGTGTGGAAGCGCTTGACCGCCACATTTATCTAGTGCCGGGTTCCCTGTTGCAACCTGTGTTTTGCCTCAGTGTTAGCCTCTCAGGCGCTCATGACATGGTGCAAGGGGCTTCGCAGCAGGATCAGCTCGTCCACACTGCGAGCTTCCTGGGCGACGCGGCTTTGGACGTGGCTCTGTTGGTCGCCCGGTTGTCGGCGGTGGGGATTGCGATCCACCACATTACCTGGTTAAAGTGCTGGTCGGTTAACCACGCGTCCTAAAAGACGGTGTCTGAGGTCCCCTATGAGGGGGGGTCGTCTTTTTGGGGTAACTCTAGATGAGTTGATTACGGGGCTCACGGGAGGTAAGAGTATTCGTCTGCCCCAGGTCACCAAGGGAGAGCTCCCCCGTACGCGGAGGGAGCCCCCCTTTCAAGACTCAACATAATTGCCTTTGGGACACAGGAGAAGGGTAAACCCTTCCGCCTTCCCGGTGGCCATGAGGAGCCGTAGTCGGGTAAGCCGAATGCCGGTCAGTCTGGTTCGGCGTCCCAGTCCACCTCTCCCTAAAAGGGAAGCCCTCCCTGTTGTCGGGGTGGGGGGGACGTCTGCTTTCTTTTCAGGAACCCTGGTTGTCCGGCATTCAGGACAGGTGGGTTCACGAACCAGTTCGTTCAGAGCACAAGATCGAGTTGATCTCGCCCCGCAGACAGGTTCTTCCCATCCATTCTTTAGCTGTCCCCTGATCGTCTCAGAGATCTCATGGGGGCCGTGCACGGTTTGCTTGCACACAAAGTCATTGTACCCGTTCTTTTTCGGAAAAAAGTTTTTGCGGTTTTGACTCCAACCTGTTCACGGTGCCCAGGAAAGAGGGCACGGTGTGTTCGATTCTTGACTGGTAGTCCCTGAACTGCTTTGTGCGGGACGTTTAGGATGGGATCCATTCGGACAGTGATGGCCTCGTTGAGGCCTGGGGAATTCCTGCACGCCTTGCATGATGCATCTCTCCACATCCCTATTTTCGAGGGTCATCAGAGCTGCTTCCGCTTCGCGGTGGCTGGGGAGCATTACCAGTTTGTGGCATTGTCTTTCGGTTTCGCTTCGGCTCCCAGGGTTTTCACCAAGTTGTTGGCTCCGGTCTAGCTTTGCTGCGTTTACGGGGCATTGTGGTCCTCGGTTGCCTGGACTACCTCTTGTAAGGTCGAACTCATGTGTAACCCTGCGGCCTTCGTGAGGGGGTCAGGTGGGGACACATTGCATGCAGGGTCCATACTTAACCAGAAGAACCCACCAGCAAAATTTGCAAAAAAAATTATAAAAATTATTATTTTTTTTTAAAAGAGCAGCGCTACAGCTCCCCCCAGAGGTCAGGCACACACTAATGAACCCCCACAGAGAGAGACTACCCTCACTAACTCGTCCCCAGATAAGCAAACGGATTAGGGAGGTCTCAGCGATGGCACAGTGAAAGGAAGTGAGCCAGGAAGCTGCCTGGGGTGAAGGGGGGGGGGCTACTCCAACCAAAAAATGCCTCCAGGCACACCCACCAGCCTTCAGAGCAAAGAATCCACTGCAAAATGACCAAAAATGGGTGTACCAAGATGGCCGCCATCATAGAAGCAGACGAGGCTACAACAAAATGGTGACCCCGCGTGTGAACGCAGTAACCAGGGCCCTCCTAACACCATCCAGCTTGAGGAACCCAGCGAGGCCCCCCCCCTCGATCGGCCGAGTGCCGCACTCCCCAAAGCCCCATGCGGCCTGCAAACAAGGTCCCAGGTAGGCCCAAACAGTCCGCCATGTGGGGGAAGGGGGCACAACAGGACAAAGGGAAACCCAGGAGTGTGAGGGTCCGACCATCCCAGGGAGGGGCTCTGGTCCAACCCAAAATCCGCCAGGTAAGGGGGGGGGGAACGTTTACTCACTGTACCAGGAACACAGGCGGATGCCATCTCCTGACAGGACCCCTCTCCACCGAAGTGTGGGGGCTGTCGGCCAAATGGGAATGCTGCGATATAGGCCTAGACCCTGTCGTGTGCGACCTGGCAAGACGTTTAACTCGCAGGGCCAGTCCCCGTTCAGTGGGACTATGTTGCGGCCGACCCAGCGTGGAGCTAAGGCCTGCACGCGCTCGCTGGCCAGACTGGGGTGACCACTGAATCTACATATCCAGCCCGTCGCCCAGTCTGGCATAGTTTCTTGAAGATCTCACAGGAAAAAATTCCTGAGAAAAAGGCTAGCTAAAAAAATTCTACATAAAAAAATGCTTAAATGCCAGGACCAAAGATCCCAGCAAGGAACTAGGTCCTTACTCCTGACTAGGCAGGTTAAAACTGACATCCTATGCAGGAAGAGAGAGGGGTGTACCCTCTGGGACTGCCCATAGGCGTAGCCAGAACTTTTTTCTGCCTAGTGTCCTACTTCTGTAGGGGGCAGTATAACCCTACTGATATGGATCAGAGGACTGTGTCCGTCAATTAATTTAAGAGAAAAGGATTTTGCGGTAAGTCAAAAATCCAGTTTTTCTGTATAGGCCGACGGCCATTTTGCGCTAGTCTGGCATTGAATTGCATGGCAGCCATTACTGTGGAGCCTTCTGGGCGTCCATTTTAGCTGTAAGAGCCCCTCCTTATCCCCTGGTGCTGACTCCTGGGCCTCTTTCCTTCCTGGAGGCCGCACATGGAGTGTTTTGATACTGGTGCTGCCGGTGACTGCCTGGTGGGGGTGGTGAGTCTGGTGGAGTCCTCTCCCTCTCTCTGCTGCTGGATCGGGGGATGCTCAGTGGCTGGAGACCGGGCGGGGTTACCAGCATGGTGGGGGTGTCCCTTAGCAGTGTTTTTTGCACTTTTGTGGGGTACTCTTATTCCTCATGGAGTCCTTGGAGCACATTTCCCCACCTGACCCCCTCTCAGAGCCTGCGGGGCCCTCCGGGTCACAGCCATCCATTGATGCACTGAGCGATCCTGGAGTACTATGTGTCCCGGGTGGAGGTGGCTTTTGGGCGGCAGGGTAGTAAAAAGCGGCCCCCCCCCCCCATTTCCCCTGCTTCATCTGTCTCCTCAAATTCTGAATCTGATCTGGCCACCATGGACAGGGCCCGTCCTGAGGGGTCTGCAGCCATGCGCTGAGTTCTCAGATAGTGAGGATGATTCCTCCACTCCTGTAGCCACGCATGAAAAGGCGCTGGTAGACACACTGATTGTGTCTGTGCGTGAGACTTTGAAAATGGAGGACGCAGCTGAAGCTGCGGCAGAGGCACCGGTTCCCTTTGGCACTTATCTCAGTTGGCATGCGTTGGACCAAGGGGAGTGGTCCCTTCATCCGTTTCCTTCATATTTTGACAGATTTGTCGCAAAAGAGTGGAAATGTCCAAAACGTTCCTTTGTGGTCCCTAAGCAATTTACAATGAAGTACCCATTTGAAGAGTTCCTCCTTAGGAAGTGGACTGTTCCACCAGTGGTGTATCCCCCGGTTTCTAGGTTGAATAAGGCAACCATGATTCCGGTACAAGAATCGCCTGCTTTTAAGGATCCAACTGACAGAAAGGCGGAGGCTGTGGCCCACAGTATGTTTCTTCACCATTGCCCTGGTGTCACAAACTCTGACCGTGTGGGCTAAGCTTTTATGCTGTGACCTGGAGGGTGAGCAGGTCCCCCCTGCCTTTGCGGAGCTGGTGGACCAGTTGGTCCAGGGGCTGAAGTTTGTGTGATGCCCCTTTGGATAAGGCTCCCCTGATTTCTAGACTGTCGCTTTCGGCAGTGATACTAAAGCCTCGTACACACGCAACGATTAACGGCCGACCGATCGTCCGACTTTTGTCCAAGTTGTGTTTTGTTGGTTTTCTCGGCCAACAAAATTCTACTTCAGAAGTGATGTCATGTGTTGGTTAGTTTTCTTTGTGTTTTTTCTTCACTGAGCATGCCCAGACTTGCTCATCAGATTTTTCCCTGTCGAAATCTGCACTGACTGCACGAAAATCAGCCGTTATTTTATAGTCTGCACACCAGATTTTTTTTTCGCCCGAAAAGTCGGAGTTGGTTGTCGGAAGCATCATACTAACAAGCCGAAAATCGGCAGATCGGATGTTGGCCGAAAATTCCCTGCCAATTTTTGACGCGTGTGTACGGGGCTTTAGGCGTGTTTTGTGGCTCAAATGTTGGTCTGCGGACTAGACCTCTAAAAAAAAAAAAAGCCTTAACTGATCTTCCTTTTCAAGGAGATTGCCTGTTTGGAGGTACCCTGGATGACATAATTAAGAGTCTCATAGGGGGGAAGAGCACCTTTCTTCCGCAGGCTAGTAAGGGTAAGGAACCTCATTGCAGATGTGGTCCGTCCGTCCTCGGCTCACAAGAAGTTTTTTCGTCCCTCGGGGTCAGCTGACAAGGGTTCAAAGCCTTTTAAGGCCTTTTCGGGAGGATCAAAGCGAACTTGGACTGGCAAGTCCAAAGCGGGTTTCTCCAGACCCGCAGGCTGGGCTCCTTCTGCATGAATGTGCGCCCTCACCCATGCATGGGGTGGGGGGGGATGTCTTCGCTGGTTTCTGGACCCGTGGGCCTCTTTTGTGTAAGACAAGTGGGTCCATGAAGTAATACGGTCCGGCTACAAGATCGAGTTTCGTTGCTAACCTCCGGAGAGGTTCTTTTCTTTCCAATGTGCATCTGTCCCTGGACCAATTGCAAGCCCTCTTTGGGGTGGTGCAAGACCTGTTACTTCAAAGGGGTAATTGTTTTGGTTCCAACTACAGAACGTTTTCAGGGGTTTTAACCTGTACACGGTCCCGAAGAAGGAAGTGAAGGTGTGTCCAATTCTGGATCTCAAGGCCCCGAACTACCTTGTGTGGGTACAGAAGTTCAGAATGTAGTCTGTTCACATGGTGGTGGCATCCTTGCATCAGGGGGAATTACTTACACATTCCATTATGTGTCTGTCACCAACGCTTCCTCCGCTTTGCCGTGAGAGAGGAGCATTATCAGTTTGTGGCTTTACCCTTTGGTCTCGCCTCTGCTTCTCTTGTCTTCACAAAGGTGTTGGCTCCAGGACATTGTTACGTCAGTGAGGAATCCCAGTGCTGGGCTATCTGGACAACCTTCTTCTCTTGTGAGCAGTCTCCTATTGCTCTGATGGACTACGTAAACATCACTATACAGACTCTGAGGGAGTTAGGCTGGCTTCTGAATTTTCAGAAGTCTGCTCTAGTTCCTTCCTTGAAATTGGACTATCTGGGTCTGACTCTCGACTTGGCTCTAGCCAGAGTGTACCTTCCTCTGGACAAACTCCAGAAGTTGAATGCTGCCATTTATCTCTTGCTGTCCAGCAGGTGGTCATCCCTCTGGACTTGCATAAGGGTGCTGGGCCTGATGGTTTCTACCTTTTGAGGGAGTCACATTTGCACAATTCCATACGAGGTCCCTGCAAAGGGGTAATTGTTTCGGTTCCAACTCCGGAACGTTTTCAGGGGTTTTATTCAAACCTGTTCACAGTCCCAAAGAAAGAAGGCAAGGTGTGTCCAATTCTGCATCTCAAGGCCCCGAACTACCTTGTGCGGGTACAGAAGTTCAGAATGGAGTCTGTTCACATGGTGGTGGCATCCTTGCATCAGGGGGAATTACTTACACATTCCAATATATATGTCTTTCACCAACGCTTCCTCCGCTTTGCCGTGGGAGAGGAGCGTTATCAGTTTGTGGCGTTACCCTTTGGTCTCGCCTCTGCTTCTCGGGTCTTCAAAAAGGTAGGTGTTGGCTCTGGTGCTGGCGCTGTTATGTCAGTGAGGAATCCCAGTGCTGGGCTACCTGGACGACCTTCTTCTCTTGCGAGCAGTCTCTTACTGCTCTGAAGGACAACGTGGACATCACTATACTGACTGAGGGAGTTAGGCTGGATGTGGCTGGCTGAATTTTCAGATGTCTGCTCTGCTTCCTTCCTCAAAACTGGACTATCTGTGTCTGACTCTGGACTTGGCTCTAGCCAGAGTGTTCCTTCCTCTGGACAAACTCCAGAAGTTGCATGCTGCCATTCATCTCTTGCTGTCCAGCAGGCGGTTGTCCCTCTGGACTTGCGTGAGGGTGCTACCTTCGAGTCAATCCCATTTGCACAGTTCCATACGAGGTCCCTGCAAAGGGAGATCTTGGCCAAATGGGACCAAAGTGTCCAAAGTCTCTAGACAATCAAATCTGGCTGAGCCAAAAAACAAAAGGGTCTCTGATCCGGTGGCTTTTCTCTCCAGCTCTTCGCCAGGGCAAATATTTTTTCCCCCTGTATTGGACAGTGGTCACCATGGATGCCAGTCTGTCCAGGTGGGGAGGTGTCCTGGGTCGGAACTCTGTTCAGGGAGTTTGGACACTGGATAAGTCCAGATTCCCAATCAATGTATTGAAACTCTGAGCGTTTAGGCTGTACCTGAATCACTGGATGGATCGCCTTCAGGGGTGTCCGGTGCAAATCCATTCGGACAATGCCACAGCCGTTGCTTATGTCAATCACCAGGGTGGAACAAGAAGTGTATTGGCAGCTCTGGAGGTATCCGTCATTCAGTGGGCAGAACGTTTTGCTCTGGCCCTCTCCACCGTACACATTCTAGGTGTGGAAAATTTGCAGGCGGATTATCTCAGTTGGCAGGCATTGGACCAAGGGGAGAGGTCCCTTCCTCCGGAGGTGTTTTATCAGTGTCTCTGGTGGGGCACCCTGGAGGTGGATCTGTTGGCATCTCGGCTCATAAGTATATGGCACAGTCACAGGATCCAATAGTGGATGCCATAGATGCGCTGGTGGCCCCCTGGGGCCAGTATTGCCAGATTTACGCCTTCCCTCCTCTCAAGCTTCTGCAAAGACTCTTGCACAGGATCGTGGCAGAAGGAATTCCGGTCATTCTAGTGGCCCCGGATTGGCCTTGCCAGTCTTGGTACGCTGACCTGGTGTGGCAGGTTGCTGACGCCCTTTAGAGACTACCTCAGGTAGGATCTGCTGTCCCAAGGGCCAATTCCCCTATCCTGCTTTACGCTGGCTTTGACAGCTTGGCTGTTTAAAGCCAGGTGCTGAAGGATAGAGGTTTGTCTGGGTCAGTGATTCCCACACTACTGAAGATGGGGTTGAGCAGGAATTGGTCTTGAGTACCATAAAGGGTCAGGTGTCGGCCTTGGCGGTCTTCTTTCAACGACCCTTGGCCATGCACTCCCTGGTGCGTACTTTTATTCAGGAGGTTCGATATTTGCCTCCACCGGCTACCCACTACCACCTTGGGATCTCAACTCTGTGCTTTCAGCTCTACAGAACCATCCCTTTGAAAATATTTGGGAGATTCCTCTGCTTACGCAGTCCCAGAAGGTGGCCTTTTTGGTGGCTATCACTTCTGCGTGCAGAGTGTCAGAATTGGCAGTGTTGTCTTGTCGCTCCCCTTATTTGGTGGTTCACAAAGATAAGGTGGTTCTTCGCCCCCGTTCGTCGTTCCTTTCAAAGGTGGTCTTTGATTTCCATCTAAATGAGAACATTGCCTTCCCTGTGTCCCAGGCCAAAACATCCTAAGGAAATTGCGTTGCATTCCCTGGATGTGGTTAGGGCTATTCGGGTGTACCTGGCAGCTACGGAGTCTTTTAGGTAGTCAGACTTACCATTTGTGCTTACGGATGGGCCACAAAAGGGAATATCTGCTTCTTCTGTGACCATTTCTAGATGAATTAGACAGACAGCGACTCAGGCCTATTCGATTAACGGTCAGGTTCCTCCTTTTCCTGTAAAGGCACACTCTACATGGGTGCTCAGTGCTTCTTGGGTCTTTCGTCATCAGGCATCAGTAACGCAGGTGTGCAAGGGGGCTACTTGGTCGTCGGTGCACACTTTCACAAAATTTGTGTTGTGATCTGCAGATGCATCTTTTAGCCGCAAGGTTTTGCAGGCTGTTTAAGGGGGCTCGTTCCCTCTTTGGGGGTGTAATGTTTTTCAGGTGGGCTCCAGTTGTTTTGGTTGGGCTCCAGTTGTTTTGGTTGAGCTCCTGTTACCTGGCTGGCTATGGTTTAGCCTTAGGAATTTTTTCTTGCTCTTCCCATCCCTCATGTTTGACACTGCTTTGAGATGTCCCAACGATCAAGAAGATCAGGAGCTGTGTCCATCAATAAACAAAAGCGCAAATGGGATTTTTGTCTTACTGTAACATCCATTTCTCTGATGTTTATTGACGGACACAGCACCACCCCACCCCCCCCCCCCTCTATGGAGTTGTATTTTCTTCTGACACTGCTTGTAACAAAACTGAGTACCTATAACAGAGAGGGGGAGTAAACCTCCTGGAACTGCCCATAGGCGTAGTCAAGTTCTTTTTCTGCCTATTGTCCTACTCCTGTAGGGGCAGTATAATCCAATGGTCAAGAAGATCAGGAGCCGTGTCCATCAATGAACATCAGAGAAATGGATTTTACGGTAAGTCAAAAATCCCATTATTCAGCTAACCGCTTGATGTTGGCTGTATGCATATATGTGGCTGCTCAGGGGGTGGGCCTTAATGCCGATTGGCCACATCTATGTGGCCCTGTTGAAATAACTTACCGTGCAGAGAACACACTCCCAGCACATTAGCTGGCGGGGATCGGAAAGCTCTCAATGCATTCTTGCGATCGGGAGCTTTCCGATCATGTGACCGCTGTGACAGCCAATCACAGTGGTCACATGACCGGAATGCCCGCATCCTGGATTTTAGAACTTTTGAAGGGCTGGGAGGCGGTCGGATTGAAGAGGTTAAAAATCAGTAACATACTATTAATGGCTGAGTAGTGTACAAAATATTAGAGAGTAGCTAACCCGAATAGAAACCCAGACTCTAGACATTTAAATTATATCTTTCTTCTATGGTCTGTAGGGATATGAGAGGCATTATTGTGGAACTGTATGCTGAAATCAATTTTAATTGAATATACGTTTTATTGTCTCCTGTTATTCTTCATTGTAGGTGCCTTTTGTATGTGGAGGTATACAGCTTTCTATCTCCTGTGTAGTATTTTACAATGTTGTTTGGTACTTTTTTTTTTTTTCTCTAAAACTTACAATAAAAAATATTGGAAACAAATATGTTTTATCATGTCTATAACATAAAGTAAATTGTTTTTATTGTACCATAGATTGTGTTGCCCTAAAGTCCCATTACAGGAAAGTAAAAAGTAGGAATTGCAATATTGAAGGGGCAGTGGAGACTCCACATACAGGTGCATCTCAAAAATTAGAATATCATCAGAGTTAATTTATTTTAGTAAACCAATTCAAAAAGTGAAACTCCTATTTTATATAGATGCGTTACAGACAGAGTGATATATTTCAAGCATTTTTTTTTTATTGTGATGATTAGACAGCTAGTGAAAACCTAAAATTTAGTATCTCAGAAATTTAGAATATTACATAGAACCTATAAAAAAAAAAAAAAAAGATTTTTAATACAGAAATGTTGGACTCCATGCACTCAATACTTGGTTGGGGCTCCTTTTGGTTGAATTACTGCATTGAAGCGGCGTGGCATTAAGGCGATCAGCCTGTGTCGCTACTGAGATGTTATGGAAGCCCAGGTTTCTTTGATAGCGGCCTTCAGCCTATCTGTATTGCTGGGTCTGGTGTCTCATCTTCCTCTTGACAATACCTCTCAGATTCTCTATGGGGTTTGGGTCAGGCTAGTTTGCTGGCCAATCAAGTACAGTGATACCATGATCATTAAACCAGGTATTGGTACTTTTGGCAGTGTGAGCAGGTGCCAAGTCCTGCTGGAAAATAAAAATTTGCATCTCTATAAAGCTGGTCAGAAGAGGAAAGCATGAAGTGCTCTAGAATTTCCTGGTAGAGGGCTGCACTGACTTTGGACTTAATAAAACCGTGACCAACACCAGCAGATGACATGGCTTCCAAAATAATCAATGACTGTGGAAACTTCCACTGGACTTCATGCAACTTGGGTTCTGTGCCTCTCCACTCTTCCTCCAGACTCTGGGACCTTGATGTACAAATAAAATGCAACATTTTCCACAATTCGTGATAATTTAGGGAGCCACTGCATCTGCTGGTGTTGGTCCACTGTGTTCTATCAAGTCCAAAGTCAGTACAGCCCTCTACCAGGAAATTCTAGAGTACTTGTTGCAGGTTGAGGGAGATATCAGCTCAGGGGTGGCAGTGCTGGAGCAGGCGCCCTCCCCCAGCTGCCAGGGGAGTGGCGGCTCCAGGAAGAAGGGGGGCCAAGATTCAGGAAAGGTTAGACAGGTTGTGGTAGTTGGGGACTCAATCATCAAGAGGACAGAGAGGGCAATCTGTCGAAAAGATCACGGTAGCCGGAAAGTATGTTGTTTACCGGGTGCTCAAGTTTGGCACATTGCAGATCGGGTAGACAGATTATTGGGCGGGGCTGGGGATGACCCAGCGGTCATGGTGCATGTGGGCACTAATGACCAAGTAAAAGGAAGGTGGAGGATCATAAAGAATGATTTCAGGGACTTAGGGAATAGATTGAAGAATAGGACCTCCAAGGTGGTTTTCTCTGAAATACTGCCGGTACCTCGAGCCACACAGGAGAGGCAGAAGGAGCTTAGGGAACTTAACAAGTGGCTGAGGAGTTGGTGTAGGAAGGAGGGGTTTGGGTTCCTGGAGAACTGGGCTGACTTCTCAGTCGGCTACCGGCTCTTTAGTAGGGATGGGCTGCACCTTAATGGGGACGGTACAGCTCTTTTCGGGAGAAAGATGGCCACCAAGTTGGAGGGGCTTTTAAACTAGGATACGGGGGGGAGGGCTCAGAAGTAAAGTCATTCAGGAGGGAGCAAAGGACAGAAGGCAGTAGTAGAGTCAGCAGCGACAGTAGTTCCATAACGTCAATTGGGGGGTCTGTGCGGGAAAACCTCAGACCAAACAGGAATAAACATAACCATTCACGATCAACTTCCACAAAACTAAGAGGGGTATAAGCTAATGCCAGGAATTTAGCTAATAAAATGGATGAGTTGGAAATGTTAGTACATGAGGAAGACATAGACCTTGTGGGAATAACGGAAACTTGGTTCGACCCCTCACATGACTGGCTGGCCAATATCCAAGGGTATTAGATGTACCGAAAGGACAGGGTAGGAAAAAGAGGGGGAGGGGTATGTCTCTATGTCAAGAACAATGTAAGGGTGATAGAGAGGAGTGATATTACGGAAGGGATGAGTATGGAGTTAGAATCCGTGTGGGTAGAACTTAATAGGGAAGAAGAAAAGGGAAAGTAATTGTGGGGGTTTGCTATAGGCCACCCAACCAGAGGGAGGAGGTAGAGCTGGAATGTATATCACTGTTGGGTAAAGTGGCAAAACTGGGATCAGTCATCATATTGGGGGGCTTCAATTATCCCGACATTGATTGGGAAGAGGGGACTAAACACTCACAGAAGGCCCGTTGGTGGATTCTCCTACTAGAGAAAATGCAGTCCTGGATCTATTGATCACTAATGACCCAGACCTAATCTCGGAGGTAGGAGTCCAGGACAACCTGGGCTCTAGGGATCACAGGATGATCACATTTAGTTTAAATAACAATATAACAAGTGGGGAACATAAGAACCCTAAACTTCAGAAGGGCAAACTTTCCAAAATTGTGCTCATTAATGGAAAGGGTAAACTGGGACCAAACCCTGGGATCACTGACCACGGAGGAAAAATGGGAATGCTTTAGGAACATATTAAACAAATGCATTTTGCAGTGCATTCCTATTGGAAATAAATTTAGAAGAGACAAAGCCAAACCTGGCTGGCTAAACCGTAACGTTAAAAAAATTATTAGGGGAAAAAAAATGGCCTTCAAGAAATATAAATCAGAGGGCACAGTATCGGCTTTCGAGCAATACAAGGAGGCAAAAAAGAAAAGTAAATATGAAATCAAAATGGCTAAAATCAACTTGGAGAGACAAATAGCGGAGGATAGTAAAAATAACCCAAAGAAATTCTTTAAATATATCAACAGCAAAAAAGCTAGAGCAGAGCATATTGCACACATAATTAACGAAGATGGGGGGATGGTTACAGTGGACACTGAAAAGGCAACTGTGCTGAACGCCTTTTTCTCATCAGTCTTTACTCAGGAAAAGGAGGGGTACACTGACCACGACTATATGGTTAGTAGTAATACACAGGTCTTGCCGCTATGGCTAACAGAGGGTGAAATCAGGGAAAGGCTGGATAAAATTAACACAAACAAATCACCAGGCCCGGATGGCGTACATCCGAGAGTACTCAAAGAACTCAGTAAGATTATATCTAGACCAGTGTTTCTCAACTCCGGTCCTCAGGGCACACTAACAGGCCAGATTTTAAGTATTACCTTGGGGAGATGAAGACTAGAATACTGCAATCACTGAGCAGCAAATGAGATCACCTGTTATTGATTTCAGTTTTCTTGCAAACCTGGCCTGTTAGTGTGCCCTGAGGACCGGAGTTGAGAAACACTGATCTAGACCACTGTTCCTGATCTTTGCTGATAGTATTATGACAGGAAATGTACCAGGGGATTGGAGGAAAGCTAACATGATACCGATATTCAAAAAGGGGCAGAGGCATATCCCGGGAAATTATAGGCCTGTCAGTCTGATATCGATAGTATGTACACTTCTAGAGGGGATGATAAGGGACTATATCGTAGAGTTTGCTAAAGACATCATCATCAGCAGTAATCAGCACGGGTTTACAAATGGGCATTCTTGTCAAACCAATCTCTTAACATTCTACGAGGAGGTGAGCTGTGACCTAGATAGGGGCAGACCAGTGGATGTGGTGTACCTGGATTTCGCTAAGGCGTTTGATACAGTTCCCCACAAGCGCTTAATTTATAAAATAAGGTCTGCAGGTATCGACCGCAGGGTTTGCTCTTGGATACGGAACTGGCTAAAAGGGCGTGTCCAAAGGGTGGTAATAAACAGCGCATACTCAGACTGGTCTGAGGTAGTAAGCGGGGTGCCCCAGGGCTCAGTCCTGGGACCAACCTTGTTCAATTTATTCATAAACAGCATTGAGGTCGGGATCAGTAGTTCGATATCAGTTTTTGCAGATGACACAAAATTGGGCAGGGCAATAACTGCGCAGCATGAAGCAGATATCTTACAGAATGTCCTGGACAAAATAACAGAGTGGGCAACGACATGGCAAATGAGGTTTAATGTGCAGAAGTGTAAGGTTTTGCACTTGGGGACTAAAAACATAAAAGCACAAAACACGTTAGGGGGGGGAACCCTTGGGGGAATCAAAAATGGAGAAAGATCTGGGAGTCTTGGTAGATGATAGACTAGGCAATAGCATGCAATGTCAAGCAGCAGCTGCCAAAGCCAGCAGAATATTAGCATGCATAAAGAAAGGGATGTATTCCAGAGATAAGACTATAATCCTTCCACTTTATAAAACTCTGGTCCGACCACATCTGGAGTATTCTGTCCAGTTCTGGTCGCCAGTCCTCAGGAGGGATGTGTTGGAGCTGGAGAGAGTCCAGAGAAGGGCAACTAAACTAATTAAGGGATTGGAGGACCTTAATTATGAAGAGCGTCTGCAATCACTTGATTTATTCTCCCTGGAGAAGAGATGCCTGAGAGGGGACATGATAGCAATTTATAAATATCTCAATGGTGATCTCGGCATAGAAAAACAGCTATTCAGTTGACGGGATTGCATGAGGACTCGAAGGCATACAATGTGATTAGAGGAGAAGCGTTTTAACCTCAGGCAACGTGGGGGGTTCTTTACTGTTAGGGCTACAAGATTGTGGGATTCTCTACCACAAGAGGTGGTTTCTGCTGGAAGTATGGTGGCTTTCAAAAGACTCTTAGACGTACATCTCAAGGATCAGAACATTCAGGGGTATGAGAGATGATTACGGCCACACACACCTACACAGTTTGAACTGGATGGACTATTGTCTTTATTCAACCTCACCTACTATGTAACTTTATGCTTCCCTTTGCTGACCAGCTTTATGGAGATGCAGATTTTGTTTTCTAGCTGGACTTGGCACCTGACCAAAGTACCAATACCTGGTTTAATGATCATGGTATCACTGTGCTTGATTAGTCAGCATGCTTGCCTGACCTAAACCCCATAGAGCATCTGTGGGGTTTTGTCAAGAGGAAGATAAGAGATACCAGACCCAACTATGCAGATGGTCTGAAGGCCACTATCAAAGCAACCTGGGCTTCCATGCCACGCCGCATCTATTCATGCAAAAGGAGCCCCAGCCAAGTATTGAGTAGATACCATACTGTACAAGGACTTACTTTTTAGTAAGCCAATTTTTCTGAATTAAAAATGCTTTTTTAATTGGTTCTACCTAATATTCTAACTTTCAAAGATACTGAATTTTGGGTTTTCACTAGCTGTAAGCCATGATCATTACAATTAAAAAGAAATGCTTGCAATATATCACTTTGAGTGCAACGCATCTACACTGAACAAAATTATTAACGTAACACCTTCGTTTTTGCCCCCATTTTTCATGAGCTAAACTCAAAGATCTAAGACTTTTTCTTTGTACACAAAAGGCCTATTTCTCTCAAAAATTGTTCACAAATCTGTCTAAATCTGGGTTAGTGAGCACTTCTCCTTTGCTGAGATAATCCATCCACCTCACAGGTGCGGCATATAAAGATGCTGATTATTGCACAGGTGTGCCTTAGGCTGGCCACTCTAAAATGTGCAGTTTTACAGTATTGGGGGGGGTTGAAAACCAGTCAGTATCTGGTGTGACCATCATTTGCCTCACGCAGTGCAACACATGTCCTTTGCATAGAGTTGATCAGGTTGTTGATTGTGGCCTGTGGAATGTTGGTCCACTCCTCTTCAATGGCTGTGCAACGTTGCTGGATATTGGCAGGACCTGGAACACGCTGTAGTATACGCTGATCCAGAGTATCCCAAACATGCTCATTGGGTGACATGTTCGGTGAGTATGCTGGCCATGCAAGAACTGGGATGTTTTCAGCTTCCACGAATTGTGTACAGATCCTTGCAACACGGGGCCGTGCATTATCATGCTGCAACATAAGGTGATGGTCGTGGATGAATGGCACAACAATGGGCCTTAGGATCCCGTCACGGTATCTCTGTGCATTCAAAATGCCATCAATAAAATGCACCTGTGTTCATTTTCCATAACATACGCCTGCCCATACCATACCCCCACCGCGGGCCACTCGAACCACAACGTTGACATCAGCAAACCGCTCAACCACACAACGCCATACATAAAAAAAAAGGTTCCCCCTTTGAGAAAGCTACGGGTGTTCGTAGCGCAACGCGTCAGTGTAAGCCGTACCGACGTCACTTCCGGTCTTCGGCCGTGACCGGAAGCTTCGGATTGCACCGCATCGGCGGTTTGTGACACTACCTGCTTTGTTTTATCGACTGTAATGTGAGTAGCCTGCACTACTATTGTTTGTGAATAAAAACTACCCTACGTTTCTGCACCATGAGAGCCTCTCTTTTTAAGTTACCAACACAGGAATTAAGGCAGTTCTGAGCTTCCTATGCTGCGATATCTCCATTATTGTATCCATTGCTGCTGGTGCACGCTGGGTTGTTAGCGAACAAGCTGAAAAGGGTTGCCAGGATTGTTATATCGAACGCTCAATCTGAGTGTTGTGGAGGTGAGCGGCCACTGCACTCGGTGTCTGGATTGTATGCTCACCGGGATACACTCACCTTGTTGTGTTTGAAGAGCACCTTTCACTTTTTTGAGTTGATTGGAAAGATCACCATATATAGAAAATATTTTTTTTGGCACACTGCACTTTATTTACTTCATTTGGGACTGCTATCATGAATATTTGTTAAATTAATATACGCACTTTATGGACTATTGAAACACTTTTTTAGCTTAATATTGCTATATTTAGTTGTTTTTATTTTTGTCACTCATTTTCTACACTTTTTTGAGTTGGATTTATTTGATTGTATAGAGTCGCACATGAGTTTGGTTTACTTGAACAGCCACTCAGCATTGCATTGTGGATTGGATTTATTTTGTATACATTTATATATTCTATCATCACTCTTTACATTCAGCATTTTTGAACACACTTTTATTGACACATTTATTAATTTGATCACCATTCATTATTCTTTTAAGGCACGTCTTTTCTACATACATTTATATTAGATCTAGTGGTCCCCCTGTAAAAAAGCTGAGCGCTGATCTTTATATTTTTTAATTACGTTGTGATTAGTGGTGACACTATCAGAATCAGCTGCTGGCTTGGAGGAGTTCCACATCTATTTTTCAGATTGGGAAGATCCATTTGATCGCTTACCTCAAAATCGCGCATAAGTTTATTATTCCTGTTTACAACGCCATACATGCTGCCTGCCATCTGCCCTGTACAGTGACAACCGGGATTCATCCCTGAAGAGAACGCCTCTCCAAAGTGCCAGATGCCATCGAATGTGAGCAATTGCCCACTCAAGTTGGTAAAGATGAAGAACTGCAGTCAGTCGAGACCCCCATGAGGACAACGAACATGCAGATGAGCTTCCCTGAGATGGTTTCTGACAGTTTGTGCAGAAATTCTTTGGGTATGCAAACCGATTGTTGCAGCAGCTGTCCGGGTGGCTGGCCTCAGACGATCTTGGAGGTGAAATGCTGGAGGTAGAGGTCCTGGGCTAGTGTGATTACATGTGGTCTGCGGTTTTGAGGCCCATTGGATGTACTGCCAAATTCTCTGAAACGCCTTTGGAGACGGTTTATGTTAGAGAATTTAACATTCAATTCATAGGCAACAGCTCTGGTGGACATTCCTGCAGTCAGCATGCAAATTTTGCGCTCCCCAAAACTTGCAACATCTGTGGCATTGTGCTGTGTTATAAAACTGCATATTTTAGAGTGGCCTTTTATTGTGGCCAGCCTAAGGCACACCTGTGCAATAATCATGCTGTCTAATCAGCATCTTGATATGCCACACCTGTGGGGTGGATGGATTATCTCGGCAAAGGAGAAGTGCTCACTAACACAGATTTAGACAGATTTGTGAACAATATTTGAGAGAAATAGGCTTTTTGTGTATGAAGAAAGAGTCTTAGATCTTGGAGTTCAGCTGATGAAAAAACAAGTGTTGCGTTTATAATTTTGTTCAGTGTATATAAAATATAAGTTTCACTTTTTGAATTACTGAAATAAATTAACTTTTTGATGATATTTTCATTTTATGAGATGTACTTGTAGTGTAAAAAAAAAAAAACATCCCCAGTTTCCTATAATACTGTAATGGAGATGAAGATACTCTGTGTCCTATGATGTACTTCAAGAAAAAGGTAAACCAAAAATCCAATTTTCTATTCCAATGCATGTGCTTGAACAACAGGTAAAAAGTAGTCTTTCCTTGTTAAGCACTGCATTTTGCATTTTTACACCTCGATAGGACCACCTGCATCTGAAGAACTGCAAAGCAGGTTAAAATCTACCTTAAACTTATCTACTCCACTCTACTGAAAACAATGAAAACCTGCTGACTTGCATTTTAACATGCGTTTCAATAACACCTATTACAAATGTCATTCAGAAGCTGCAAACTTTGTAATAGAGGAAGAGAACTTGGCAGTGATGGGAAGCACTCCTCAATTAACTGAGGTATCTCGATCTCCAGCGCTCCCTCACACTCTAAAGACTATTTTTCACCATTTCAACATTAAGCCAGGTTTAGTCCCGATGGAACCGACTTCCCTCTGGGAATTTTTATATATTTTTTTTTTTACACAAAGTTATTAATTCAAAGATATTAAATTAAGATATTTCTAACACACAACATAGACATACACGAAACACATTCTGCTACGCCACCCATTTATGGCGATACCACACGTATTAGACTTTTTCACAGACTAGCCGCCTAGAGGGGCCCAGAATGCCTGGAGCACCTTCAGGTGTTCTAGGCAGATAAATTATGCATCTAAATTCCTTGGCTACCGATTACATTTTCTGAGGCCCTGGAGCACCAAGACAGTAAAAACACACCCAAAAATGACCACATTTTGGAGAAACAGCACTCTCCAAAAACAGTAAGTCTCTTGAAGACCTCATTTTATTGCCACAGGTTTTTGGAAAAACTGGATTTTTGTAAGAACTTTTCATAGAATCATTTTCTCTGAAGTTCATCGACAGACGCAGCTCTGCCTAATCATAGACTATAGGGTATGCTCCTCCCACTAGGGATAGGCACTAGGCGGAAAAAAGGCTTGTCCACACCTATAGGAGCTGTCCGAGCAAGCATAAGCCCTCAGGCTCTGCTATACTCAAACAGTTGTGTTGCAAGCAGCGACAGAAAAAGACCCCCATAACTCAAAAGTAGAGGGGCAGGTGCTGTGTCTGTCGAACTTCAGTGAAAATAATTTTATGGTAAGTTCTTACAAAAATCCAGTTTTCTCTATCGACCATCGACAGACGCAGCTCGGCTTAATCATAGACTATAGGGATGATCCAAAGCAGTAAAAACATGAGGGGTGGGAAGAAGACAGGAACAAAAAACCTGAATGCCAAACATAGCCAACCAGAACCGGAAAAACAAACCCTCAAAGAGAAACCAAAAAAGGGGGTTCTCTCAAACTGTAGCCTGCAAAACATTGTGGCCAAAAGAAGCATCCGCTGATGCCAGCACATCTATTTTGTAGAATTTTGTAAAAGTATGCACAGACGGCCAATTTGCCGCCTTGCAAACTTGTATCACCGACGCCTGATGGCAAAAAGCCCAGGAAGCACTCAGCCCTCTAGTAGAATGCGCTTTCACTGGAAATGGTTGCAGCAGACGCAGCCAGTCCCTTACGCGGTCCATCCGTAAGGAAAAAAAAAGAGCGTCCGATTTTCTGAAGGACGCAGTGGTCTCCAAGTAAACCCTGATAGCCCCGGACCACATCCAAAGAAGGTAAAGCATACTCCTTAGGATGCTGAGGTTTAGAGCAAAAGGAAGGCAGTACAATGTCTTCATTTAAATGAAAATCAGAAACCACCTTAGGAAGGAATGACTCATTAGGTCGAAGTACCACCTTATCTCTGTGAACCGCCAAGACAACATCGCCAATTCAGATACTCTGCGGGCAGAAGTGATCACCACCAAGAAGGCAACCTTCTGAGACAATGCAAGCAGCGAGATCTCCTGAATTTTCTAAAAGGGGGCTTATGAAGAACAGACAGCACCAAATTGAGATCCCATGGCTGGAACAGGGATCGCCGCAGAGGTGCCAAATGGTGCACACCTTGAATAAACGTCCGGATAAGGGTGTGCGTGGCTAATGGGCTTTGAAAATAGATAGCCAATGCCGAAATTTGGCCATTGATAGTACCCAAGGCCAACCGCTGTTCCACCCCTTTCTGTAGAAAAGCCAAAACCCTGGTGATAGAAAACAAGCGAGCGTGCACTTTAGCCATTCGCACCATGAAATGTACGATTTCCACTAGATCTTTCGAGAAGTCGACTTCCTAGCTCTCAAGAGAATGGGGATTACAGACTCAGAGAGACCCTTATCCTCGACACCTGACTTTCAACGACCATGCAACTGTAAAAGCAGGATGGAAGATCGGACCTTGAAACAACAGATCTTCCCTGAGAGGAAGCCTCCAATGGGTTCCAGTGGCAAATCTTATGAGGTCTGCGTACCAAGACCGACGAGGCCAATCTGGAGCCATCAGAATGACCGGAATGTTTCCTGCACAGAAGACGTGGCAGAAGTTTCAACGGGGGAAATGCATAAATCAGCTGATACTGACACCAAGGAGCCACCAGGGCATCCTGTGGAATCGGCCAGAGGATCTTGAGACCTGGCTACAAATCTTTGCACCTTCTTGTTGAGGCGGGAGGCAAACAGATCAACCTTGGGGGTCCCCCACCGAACGCACAGTAGGTGAAACACCTCCGGGTGTAGGGACCACTCCCCTTGATCCAACACCTGACAACTCAGGTAATCCGCCTGCCAGTTTTCAACACCTGGGAGTTGTACAGCTGGAACAAATCTTTCTGCCCATGTCAGAATCTCGGACACCTCCTTGGCCCCCAGGAAACTCCTGGTGCCCCCCTGGTGATTGATGTAAGCCACAGCCGTGGCGTCTGATTGAACCCAAACTGGACAATCGCACAGGCGAGTAGTCCAATGACTCAGACAAAGTTTGTCCGAGGGGAGGGAGGAAAACCCTCCCCAAGGCTGAATTCAGAGTCAGGCCTAGGTACTCCCGTCTCAGAACCGGAGTCAATGCAGATTTTTTAAAATTGATGTTCCAACCGAACTCTTGTAGAGTTCGGACAGTGACCTACAGATTCTCCAACAGAACCAAATAAGAGACCGCTCTCAACAGGAGATCGTCCAGGTATCCCAGTACCGCAATCCCCCTCCGCCGCAGCAATGCTAACACCGGAGCCAGAATCTTGGTAAACACCCTGGGAGGCGAGACCAAAGGGTAATGGCACAAATTGATAATGCTGCTCCACTACCACAAAGCGAAGAAACCGCTGGTGTCTAGCGTAGATACGGATGTCCACTACCGTATGGATGGACTCCGTCCGAAACCTCTGTACCCGCACAAAGCGGTTCAGAGCTTTGAGATCTAGGATGGGGCACACCTTGCCTTCTTTTCCGGGCACGGTGGACAGGTTTGAATAAAACCCCTGAAAGCCTTCCGAAGCCGGAACCGGCACAATCACCCCTTGTGACAGCAAGTTGTGTCCAGAGAGGCCCCAAATAGCTTCTCACCCGTAAAAGGGAGATCAACAACAGCTATTTTTTAGAAGCCTGGTCAGCCGACCAGCATTTCAGCCATATCAGGTGTCTAATAACAACCCCCACTGCTGATGTCCTGACCACCAATAAGACCAAGTCCAGGGACTTATCACACATGAACACCACCGGCTTGGACCAACTGGTCTAACAGTTCCAGCACCACAGGGGGAAGCTGTGTCGTTTTCAAGTTACTTTTCAGCAACTTTACCCATTCAGTAGCCTTCTGTGCTATGAGAACGTTCACAAAGTTAGCTTTTAACATGTGACCCCCCCTCACCACATGTAAATGGCGGGATAAGGATTCCGCCCGTCTATCCACGGGATCCGAAAAAGGTTGGAGACTCTTCCACCGACACCGGAGTCGCTTTATTCAACCTGGCCACTGGGGAAGCCCACCTTGTATCCACTGCCTCCAAAAAGGGATATCAGCAGGCAAAACTCTTAGGCACCACCAGCATGTGCTTAATGCGTCGCCATTGTTCATCCACAATAGAGTGAAACAAGTCAGGACAAGGGAATACTTTATCTTCATACCCACATCTGGTCTGATTTGCGATATTTGCGGGAGCCAAAAGACACCTGCATACCTGATGCAGTGAGTTCATCAGCCATTTTAAGAGTTTCCCGCACAAACTATAAAATTTTCCACCAAGGTGCGTTCTCGCACAACAGCGGAGGAGGACAGATCCACTTCACTGTCAGAAAGTGAAGACACCGAACCCTCAGGGTGGTCTGCGTCTGCGGCAACCATATCTGTGTCAGAATCTGAAGATCCTGCAGATGGAGGGGAGGACAGAGGACATTTTGCGGCTAGCAGGAGCAGAACAAACTGACTGCACTTTTGCAGAAAAACCACAATCTCTGGCTGCAACTGTGATTTTTTTTTTTTTGTTTGCAAATGGAGTCCCAGGATAAAATATCCCCTGCAGATGCCCTGGAAATGTCTGTGGGACCTCCAGGGGACTGTACCTCAGCTATTACCCATCATCCACTAGGTTCTGCTCTTCAGTTTTGTAGCAAGCAGTACATGAAGACTATCAACCCCAAAAAAGAAAGAAGGGCGGGAGGTGCGACTGTCAGAGGACTCAGAGAAAAGAATTTTACAGAAAGTTCTTACAAAAATTCTATTTTCTCTTACGTCCTCTGACAGTCGCAGCCTGTTCAGTTAGCCTTCACGAGTGGGAGGTCCCAAAGCAGTGAAGGTGTGAGGGATGGGAAGACACAACCAAAGAAAAGGCAACATGTCAACCAGGCCAGAGACAAAGCTCAACAGGAGCCAACCCTGAACAAATACACCCCAGGAACAGACAGAACACCACGTCTCCGCAAAATAACCGCCGCGCTCAAAAATTAAGCGGCCAAAGGAAGCATCCTAGAATGCCAGTACCTCAAGTGCGCACAGACGACCACGCCGCCGCCACACACACCTTAGCCACATAAAGCCCGATGGCGGAAAGACCAAGAGGCAATGACAGCTCCAGTAGACCGTGCCCTCACAGGAAAAGGAGGCACCGGAGTCTATAGTGAATAGGCCCAAAACCAAAGTCTGTCCGATCCAAACCGTAAGGAGCTGAAGCGGACGCAGCCGAACTCTTCCGAGGGCCCTCGGAAGGACAAACAGGGAATCCAACTTCCCAAAAGACTGTGGCAGACAGGCAAAAACCTGATCGCCTGGACCACAGTCAAGGAATGCAGGACAAAGTCCTTGGGATGCTTGGGCTGCGCCCAAGGAGGAAGCAACGGAAGAAAACAACGATGAGGTGGAAAGCAAACACCACCGCAGGAAGAAAAGACAGAGCGGGTCGCAGGACCACGTGATCCCAATAAACGATCTCTGCGAACAGAGGTGACAGTCACCAAAAAAGGCAACTCTTTGGGACAACCCAGGCAGAGCTGGTGCTCTGATGTTCTCAAAGGGAGACCGTTTTAAGAAAATGGACAAAAAACCAAAGTCAGTCCCCACGGAGGCAAAGGAGACGTCCGGGGGGGGAGCCAGATGACGCACCCCTTGAGTAAAGGAGAGAAACAAGAAATTATTTTCCAAGGGAAGCTGGAAGAAATCTGGCAAAGGCAGACAACTGACCTTGACCGTGCCCAGCGCCAAGGCCAAACCCCTCGCTACCGAGAGGAAGCGTTGATGAAACCCTTGCGACTCACACCAGGCAACATACGCCTTCCAGGCACGATGGTAAATCTTCCTGGAGGTAGCTTTCCAAGCCTTCAGTAAGGCAGGAATAACAGCATCCTAGAGACCGTGTCCTCCCAAAACTTGGCTTTTAACAACCATGCCGTCAAAGCCAGAGACCGTAAAACAGGATGGAATATCAGCCCTAGAGACAGTAGAAAGTCTCACAGTGGAAGCCGCCAGGGCGGCTTGACAACCAACTGCCTGAGGTCTGCATACCAAGACCGACAAGGCCAGTCTGGGGCCACCAGAGTTACCTGTACCCGTTCCAATGCCAACTAGCGGAGGAACCTAGACAGCAGCCGAATTGGAGGGAAGGCGCAAATTAGCCAATACTGGTGCCAGGGCACCACCAACGCGTCTGTGGCGTTTGCCAGAGGATCGCAGGTTCAGGCTAATAACCTACCCACCTCCATGTTGAGACGGGACGCGAACAAAGCCACGTCCGGAGTCCCCCACCGGGCACACAGGAGGCAAAACACCTCCGGAAGTAGGGACCATTCCCCCTGGTCCAAGGACTGGCGACAAAGATAGTCCGCCTGCCAGTGCTCCATTCCCAGAATGTGTACAGCCGAAATCGCTAGAACGCGCAAATCGGCCCAAAACAGGATCTCGGCCACTACCCTGGCCGCCTGGGCACTCTTGGTGCCCACTTAGGTGTATGATGGAAGCCACCGCCGTAGCATTTTCCGGTTGAACACGAATCGGGCGACCCCAAAGCTGAGGCATCCAAGGAACATTCAGAGCTTGATTGCTCGGAGCTCCAAGATGGTATAACGGCAAGGAGGATCCTTCCGCCGACCACGTCCCCTGGGCACAAAGCGTGCCCTGAACTCCATCCTAGCCCGACAGGCTGGCATCTGTGGTAACCACTGTCCACAGCATAGGCAGAAAAAAAATTTCCTTGTGTCAGAGCGGGCGACAGGAGTCACCCTGAAAAGGCCACCCTCGTGAGGTGGCTCGAAGATATGCTCTTGACCAGCGACAGAGGATTTTGGCCCAAATGGCACAAATCCCTGCTTACAGAGATCTCATTGTGAACTGCGCAAACGGAATGGCTTCAAAGCCCGAAACCAGCAGCCACAGGGACCGCCTGCAGGCCCGTAGAGAGGGGAAATCGTTGTCCCAGAGGGACCTCACCTCGCCCTACAGGGAGCAAATTTATTTCCCCGAGAGAAAAAATCCTAGAGTGAGCGGAGTCCAGGACATTTGGAGTCTTGCATGCGTACAGGCCATGGCAGTTGAGTGGATTATGGCCCCGACAATGCTCCCTGGAACTTTCAGAAGTTTAGAAATACTTTTGTAACCAATTCCATCAGTATGTTTTAGAATAAGGATGCAAAGGTCTTGAGAGAGATCTTTGTTTTAACCGTCATGGGGGGGGGGGGTTTCTTGTGTGACACTTTAGTAGTGAGACTTCTTTTATAGGCCATCAGTTGAGACTGAACCAGCTGATATTATTTTCACTGACATAGGGCAGGATTGCTTTCTAAATTACTGATAGATTTCAGCTGGTGCCTTGGCCTTCCATGCCTTTTTGCACCTCCCTTTCTTCAATGCTTTTTCCCTGTGTCATTCCATTTTATTACACATAACTTAAATTTCTGAACTTATTTGTTTTAGTTTCTTTGTCTGTATGAATTGTATGGGTTGATACAGACATGTGGTGAAAATTTCATGTCAATAGCACCTTTAGAACTATATGCATCTAGAAAAATGAAGATGTGTTCAATAATTCTTTTTCCCGCTGTAAGTGGGTAGCGGTGATTGAGGACAATGACTTGTGACAATGACTGTGCGGTAGAGATTAGGGATACAGACTTCATCACTGGTCTGGTGACATACTGCTGTGGCAGTAATCGCTTCTCGGCCTTTTGGCTAAGATCAAGTGTAGTATCTGTTCTTATCAGTTGGTATGGACCTTGATGGTTAGTATCGGCAGGGGCTGAAATGAACCGGGGCGCTCTGGGCGTAACTGGAGGACCGGGAAGTAGGCACTGTCAGAGAAAGCCGGATGGGTCCGCTGCCTTCTGATTTGAATGGGTCCGCCCCTAACAGTTTGAAGGGAGCAAGAGGGCTGGTTCGTCATGGAGGCCGGTCTGTATTGCTCCTGGATGTAATTGGTGAGGAATTGGGATGGCGGTGGGAGGGCCTTTCTCCTGGGTTGAATCTGGCCTTGCAAAAGGCTTGTCCCCAGTTGAAGGCAGGTTCTCCCTAAGCTGTCCACGTTCCAAACCTCCTGGTAGGCAAGGGCTACACTGGGTCTGGCCTTGGGCCGAGACCAAAAAAGCCTGTGGTGTACGTGCCTTAATTCTCACTGGTGAGGGGCAGCTCGCCTTGAGTTTTTCGACACCTTGGTCACTGCACCACACACACTTTTTCTGCACCTGCCTCTTGGGCCAGGCCTTTTGGCTTAGACCAGAGGAATTTTTATTCCGGCCGGAAGGCCTGCCTTTGTATTTTCACATTGGCACTAATTCACTTCTCCACTTCCCCTTCCCCACCTTTTTGTTTGTGTGTATTTTTCTTTGTAGTGTGTCACTTCACTTTCACCTTTTCTTCCTGCACGACAAGTACGGTGTGGGTCTTCGGGCCTACCTTGAACGTCTTGGGAGGGGGTGGACATGGCCTTCTGGCTTAGTTCGCCCTCTCTCATGGGGTCTCCCTTCGGGGGAGCTCCACCCAGTACTTGGGGTGGGCTGTTTCGGCAGTCCCCCTGGAGAACGGGGTTTGCCAGGTTTTCGGCAAGGCAAACCATAGGAAGTATCTCAGTCCCTGTCAGGAGTCTTGCGCCCCGGGGGATCAAGGTATAGGTCCAACCTCTTCGGAGGCCAGACCATTTGCACACCCTGTGCAGTTTTTGTGTTTCTCACGTTTGAGTGTGTGCACTTTTTATGCACCGGGTGTAAGTCTTGAGTGTGTTTCACACGCCACGGGCTTTAAAAAAAAAAAAAAGGAATCAGAGATAATGGCTGACGGCACTGACATACAGTGATATCAGAGCAGCCAGCCATTGCAGTCATCACCCCCACAGTGGTACGAGGTCTTTATAGTGTAAAAAATTATATACAATATATGTTTATTTATATTAAATAACTTTTTGGGTGGTTTTTTTTCCAATGTTTTTTTTTTCTTTTTTCATCCTGTCACCAGAGCACTGAAGTGATACCATAGTAACACTGCAGCACTTTAGGGAAGTGTAAAATAAAATTGCATAAAAAATAATAAGTGATAAGCTGTGATTGGATACATCTATCATATGGTAAAGGTAGGCGGAGATCAATGTGACCAATCACAGACCTCACAGTAGTTCTGAATGGCAGCCATCTTTACTACTGGACATGTGATCACTGTAATTGGTCACAGCTTTTTTTTTTTTTTTTTTTAAACTTTGGACATGAGCCACACAGGTTTTATTTTCAGCCTTCTAAACAGATTGCCTGTGGGAATCTATTTTGCAGTATGTTTGCATGCAGTTGATCTGAAATGTTCCCGTTTTGTGTTTTTCGATTACAATACTCCCTCTAGGTCTGGACACTCCAATGTTTATATCGTGGGTTAATTGCAGGACATAGCACCTATTGGCACTTGCGCTAGCATCGCAGCTGTGTGTGAATGAACTACAAGCCCAACATACTTTGTGGCTGTTGGCTTGTAGTTCTCAATTAACTACCTTGTCGCTCCACAGTGCTGTGGTAGTTCATTGATTCTTCCTGTCAGTGTATCTGCTTGCCCATATAGGATTGTACAGGCATACAGATATATGGCCAGATCTGCAGGAGACCTGCATGGCACCAGCGGTCTGCTGATGGCTGGTGCAATGCTTTACACGAAAACAACAAGAGAAGGGCGCACCGACCTTGTGTATTACCACTTAAACGTTTATTAAAATCAAAGAAGGGTAGTGTACAATCTACTCACAAACGTAGCATATGAACAAGCATATAGGAAATGGGCACCGCTCGCTTCCAGGACACTTCTCTACTGCTGTACAGCGTGATGGCGTCCTCAAAACTTGATGTGGCTTACGCGTTTCGAGGGAGGACCCTCTTCCTCAGAGCCAAAATCGAGTGGCATTTGTGATTGCGTTTGTGAGTATATTGTACGCTACCCTTCTTTGATTTTAGTAAACTTTTAAGTGGTAATGCACAAGGTCGGTGCGCCCTTCTCTTGTTGTTTTCTTGTAGTGCCTTTTGGATACCCTTGGTCCTGAGGGGGGCAGCAAGACCACTTCATTTGTGTCATAAAACCGCCTAGAAGATTCACCTTCCCGCATACCACTTGAGCGCAGGAGAGATATTGTTGTTTTTTGGCAATGCTTTACACTACAGGCTCAAAAAAAAAAAAAAAAAAAAAAAAAGAACATTGGACTTTTTTTGCAAAAAAAAAAAAAAAAAATATATATATATATATATATATATATATATATATATATATATATACAGATAAAAGATTCTGAAATGTGAGAATTTCAATCATGGTCAGGACAGAAAAAGAATACAAAACAATTATAGTGTTGCATTTCAAAAAGAGGGCTTGTACGCAATTTCATTTTTAAATGTTTTTATTCAAATTTTCTTCAAAAGCAAAAATGTGGTTACACAAGCTTTAGTTGCGTTACAAATACATTATATTCAGATTTCTTATTACCTGTTAAAGTTTTCAGATCTGTAATGAGACGGACATACTTCAATATAAGATGTTTGCATACACTGGGGAAAAAACTGTTGTAAAATTTCTCAGTGGGGAGATACAATTTTATTTTACAATGTAAATTATATCAGTATTGTAAAAATGTTTTGATTAAAGTGACAGGACAGTACATAAATACAAGTTACCTTCTGAAGGTGCAATGGATAACAAAAATACATGGCAAGCTTTGATAGTAATCAAATTATGTCACAGCTTATGGTATTCGATAGGTTATAGTAAAACTCCAGAATAAAACTTGATTTTGATAGGTCAGGGCCTTAATGGGGTGGTCAGCATGCATGACGACAGGGGTCGCCATCAGTACAGATGAGCCATAGAAAGAAATAGACTGAGAAAGAAAACATTGCATTTAAACCCTGCTCTCGAGTTCTTCACTATGCGGTCCTACCCATCCAGCAAATAATGGGTATGCATTCCACACATCCTTCTCACTACTTTGGCTCCTTTCATACTCCTCTAGATGGCTGAAGGTCTCCATAAGTACAGATGAGCCAAAGGTATGCATGGACCAAGTAGCATAGATGTGCAGTAGGAGCTGGACAACGCCTAGAGTTTGTGCGGCATGTGGCAGGGGTGCAAATTGATGGGACTCTAATGGGGTTGAAGGTACATTGCTACCCAGGCTTCATTGAAGGGGGGGGGGGCATTAAAGGACTACTTCACTCTTTTTATTATGACCAGGGCTAAATAAAAACTGCATTATGCATTTTCCTTGCCAGCCAGTAGTCACTGCTATAGGTGCTTTTTTCCCATGTAAAGCAGTATTGCTCTCTGATTTCCTGAAATAAGTCTGGTTTAAGTTTGGTTTACTCAATGAGTCATCACACTAGTGACTCATTTCCCTATCGGACAAAACAGAGCCTAAGAAGCAAGATTCTTCTCCTGGGCTGCCTCTTTAGCTAGCCCATGGTGCTTTGGCAATGGTTGGTCATGAATTAAAATGGTGCTTTAAATATGCAAGAATGGCTGCCAGAATCACAAAGAGTAAATACTATCTGGTATTCAGCTGCAGCTATTTATGCATGAGAAATGCATCTATGAAAAATTCATAATACAGTAAACGGTTACGTTCCGGACCCAGCCGCGAAAAGTGAAAATCCGCGAAATAGAAAAACCCTATTCAAATACACTGTAGGCATGTCTTTTAAAACAATAGAAACTCATTTACACACATAAAAGATACTGAGAGACATAACAAGAGCTATGGAAAACACAAAAATATTTAATTTTTAATGAATTATATAGTAAAATAACATTACAGAAAAAAACGCAATATACCAGGACCGCAAAAACTGAACCGCGATGGAGCGAGGTTTATTGTATACTCTGAAATATACCCCCAATGGGAAAATACTGCAGTATTGTTCATATTTAGTTTAATGGAATGCAATGAATATCCACATTTGTTGTAATACATACAGGTAGGTCATGGGTACATTAACTGGTTTATTCAGTAACGCAAGCAAGGAGAAAAGCATAGTAATCCATTGCAACCAAACAGAATTCATTTTACAGCAAACACTGTAGTACACAATGGATTCTAATTGTTTGCTATAATTAGTGGTTTGCCCAGTATTATTGACCAGACTTCTAAATGTACAGCTAATCCAAAAAAAAAAAAAAAAGAAACATTTCTGAAATTTGTAGTTTAGTCATTATAAAAGTACATTTTTACAGTTAAAAAAGCTTAATATTCTTAAAGCCCTTGAGAATACCGCAAGCCGCCTCATTATACTGTTATGGCTCAATGTACGTGAACACAAATCCCTGAAATACCAAGAGGCTGCAAATCTGCTTCATGTTGAGCTTCAAAGCCAGACTAATTATCTCACTAATGACAAACAATGCCTTTCAAAACACACACACTTGTTAAATATACCAGTGCCCCTAATGCTGTGGCAAACACCACAAAATGAAAAGGCACTCACTTTGTTCTAAACCCGGCCACAGATGGAGAGATCTTAGAAAATCACTCAATTCCCCCATCAATATGTTCAACGACAATCTAGTTGGGGTGGGGGGGGAGCTGTCAACGCTGGGAGAACAAAGTGATTACTGCTAATGGCCATAATACTAGCAATAATCTCATGTGAAATCCAGCAGGATACTTGTACCCAAGCTGAATGATCAACTTGGATACAACCAGCCTGCCCAATACATGTTTTGAATCTCGGCCAGGCCCTGCTGAAATGGCCAAAATTCAAACTGTCTATGGCCAGATTAAACTTCCAAAAGGTCTTAACTAGTGGTCTTCAAGTTGTGTGTCAACAATATGTGCTGTGATAGAGCCTGCAGATAATGACAATCAAGCATCTGCTTTGTTCTGTCTCAAGAAGTGCCCCTAAAGCCAGCACAATTCCAAGTTAGAGGGAATTACCAAAAAGTCCCATCTATTTTTTGCTTGTGTCAATGCATTGCATCTTACAAGGTAGTTATCTGCCAAGACAACACCACCTACCCATGTATACATCATTACATTTCAGCACACATACCGTAAATAACGAGGTTAGTATTCCCTTAAAACTGATCAGTCAGCTTTAGGTCACGCTCTCAAATGGAAAGCAATGGAAAATGGCTCAGTATTTGCCTAGACAAAGTCACTGAATTGCCATCCCTGAGATCTTTAATCACTTGTATCTGAATGTAGTTCCAGCTGAGGAGTAAGGTCATCAAAATTATTATTGCATTTATTCACACCACAGCTTGTCATCTGAAACTGAAGAGCCCTCAGAATGAATTGATAAAACTTAGATAGGCATTTAGGAAGCCAGTAGGATCCTCCAGCTGGGGGTAGTGACTAATGTGGTCATCCAGAATAGTAAAGGTTGACTTCGGTATTAGTTTTCTGTGGAAAAAATAACAGCCTGAAATTAAAAGCTTTTTAGTCATTCAGATTTCATCTCAAATCATACAGATTTCCACTATATACTGACAATATTTTGCAGGCAGAATGGCAACTATTTCAAATATGCTTAATAGTTTGAAAGCTATTGGGGAGGAATTACTAAAGTGAGAACGCTGTTCACGTACCAAAGCGAATGACAGTAAACAAGGTAAACCTGTGTGTGAATAACCAATCACATGCAAAGAAAAAATAAAAATTTTGCAAGCACGCCTAATTACAGTAAGGGAAAAAAGTATTTGATCCCCTGCTGATTTTGTACATTTGTCAACTGACAAAGAAAAGATCAGTCTATAATTTCAATGGCAGGTTTATTTTACCAGTAAGACAGGACAAAAAAATCCAGAAAAACGCATTTCAAAAGGTTTTAAACTGATTTGCATTTTAATGGAGTGAAATAAGTATTTGATCCCCTATCAATCAAAAAGATTTCTGGCTCCCACTTATCTTCTATACTGGTAACAAGCTGAGATTAGTAGCACTCTCTTAAAAGGGAGATCCTATTCTCAGCTTGTTACCTGTATAAAAGACACCTATCCACAGAATCAATCAGATTCCAATCTCTCCACCATGGTCAAGACCAAAGAGCTGTCCAAGGAGGTCAGGCACAAGATTTTAGATCTACATAAGGGTGGAATGGGCTACAAGACAATCAACAAGCAGCTTGGTCAGAGGGTGACAACAGTTGGTGCAATTATTCACAAATGGAAGAAACGCAAAATAACTGTCCATCTCCCTCGGTCTGTGGCTCCATTCAAGATCTCCTCTTGGAGTTTCAATGATGATAAGAATGGTAAAGAATCAGCCCAGAACTACACGGGAGAATCTTGTCAATGATCCCAAGGCAGCTAGGAGCAACTATTGGTAACACTACGCCGTGAAGAACTGAAATCCTGCAGCGCCCATAAGGTCCCCAGGCTCAAAAAAGCATATGTACAGGCCCATCTGAAGTTCGCTAATGAATATCTAAATGATTCAGATGATAACTGGGTGAAAGTGTGGTCAGATTAGACTGAAAATCAAGCTCTTTGGCATTGACTCAACTCGCCGGGTTTGGAGGAGGAGGAATGCTGCCCATGACCCCAAAAATACCATCCCCACCGGCAAACATTGAGGTGGAAACACTATGCTTTGGGGGTGTTTGTCTGCTAAGGGGACAGGACAACTTCACTGCATCAAAGGGACGATGGACAGGGCCATGTACTGTAAGCCCAAAACACATGGCCAAGGCAACAAAGGAGTGGCTCAAGAAGGAGCACATTAAGGTCCTGGAGCCAGACCTTAATCCTATACAAAATGTGGAGGGAGCTGAAAGTTTGAGTTACCAAGAGGAACTGCAGTCTGCTCACATAATTTGTAATAAAAACATCTTTGCCATACTGAAGCTTGCCTCCAACCACTTTGCATATTATGTTATATGTACCGTGATTCTGTACTTGCCAAATATGCTGCAGAAATCTCCCTCCACCAAGTCTGGCTACAGCCATTTTAACTGTGGGCAGCTGAAGCTGCTGACTGTTCACTTCCTGGATTTACACATACACATACTGTATATAAAGACAAACAAACACCCTCACACCACTGCTTGCCAGCACATTTCTCCTCTCTTGATGAATAATCATGGATCTCTGCAGTCTCCTGTTATCTCGGCCCTCATCCAGCCCACTCCAGCTCTCCTTGGCTTTATTATGACTAATCCCTCTTTCCCTTGCTGGCAAACTCTCACGAAAGAGAGAGATAGAGAGCTGTACATGAGGTCATTAGCCTAGGCTTATTACCAGACAAGAAAAAGGAAGTGGGCTATAGAAGGTACATTCTAGCAGGAGAAAAAAACAATGCTTTATTATCCAAGGTTAAAACAATGGCAGAGGATTTAATAGATGGAAAAATGAAAAAATTACTGAAGAGTCACTTTAATCACTTGGAGAGGATCTAAAAAGAGTGGGACGAAATCCCTCCTGAGAGTGTGCAAACTTGGTGGCCAACTACAAGAAACGTCTGACCTCTGGGATTACCACAAAGAATTTTGCCACCAAGTACTACGTCATGTTTTGCAATGGGGTCAAATACTTATTTCACTCATTAAAATGCAAATCAATTTATAACTTTTTTGAAATGCATTTTTCTGGATTTTTTTTGTATTGTTATTCTGCGTCTCACTTTAAAAATAAACTTACCATTACAAATTATAGACTGATAATTTCTTTGTCAGTGGGCAAACATACAAAATCAGCAGGGGATCAAATACTTTTCCCTTATTGTATTTACCACGTTCGGTAACCGTTCACATTGCTTGGTGAACACTCCATTTCTTTAGTAAATTAACATCCTTAAGCCTTTATCTACACCAGTGTTTCTCAACTTTTTTTCAGTCAAGGCACCCTTTAAAAAGCATGGACATTCTGGAGGCACCCCATTCTAAAATATAAAAACTATTCTAATAGTTTTACATAATGCAGCAACATCCAAACAAGTAGAACACCCAACGTTAGAGGGGATTTAGTCTTCAAAAGCAAGTACACTTTTGCAAACTGGTCCTCACTAGTACTACAATGTTTCTCTTCTTACTTCGTTTTTCTCAATCATTTAGCGAATGTGACCCCAACGCTGATGGAGAGGGGGTACAAGGATGCTGTGCAGGCGACTGACATCTTCCATATCAACTGATGATGACATTGATCATTAGGACGCCAGCAGCTAGAAGGTTGTAATGGTGCACAATAAAAACCTGTGGCTTTTTATAACTAAAAGGCAGGCTTCATCCACACGTTGGCCTGTATACAATTTTTGGGCAAATTTGCCAAGGCACCCCTGAAAAAACCTCAAGGCACCCTGGTTGAAAAAGGCTGATATACACTAACGGCCAAAATTGTGAACAATTATAAAAACTCTGCCTTGCACACCTGAACTACTGACGCCTGATGACGGAAGGCCCAGAAGGCACTAAGCACCCTTGTAGAATGCGCCTTGACAGGGAAAGAAGGAACCTGACCCTTAATGGAATAGGCCTGCACCACCGTCTGCCTGATCCACCTGGAAATGGTCGCAGCAGATGCGGCCTGCCCCTTACGAGGTCCGTAAGAATAAATAAAGAATCAGATTTTCGAATCGACTCAGTCGCCGCCAGGTACACCAGAATTGCCCAAACTACATCCAAGGAACGTAGAGCAATTTCTTTAGGGTGTTTTGGCTTAGGACATAAAGACGACAACACATTATATTCATTCAAATAAAACCTAGAGAAAACCTTAGGAAGGAAAGCCTGACAGGGTCCTACCACCACTTCGTTCCTGTTAACCACCAGGTAAGGCGACCGACAGAACAACACAGCCAACTCCAACACCCTACGCACATAAGTATTAGCGACCAAAGAGGCAACCTTCTACGATAGCGTGAGCAGATGAAGTTCACAAATATTTTCAAATGAAACCTTTTGAAGTACCGACAATACCAAATTGAGATCTCACAGAGGTATCAGGGATCTCACCGGATGAGACAGATGGCAAACCCCCTGCACAAAAGAGTGAACCAAGGACTTAGTCGCCAACGGCCTTTGGAAAAATATGGCCAAGGCGGAAATCTGGCCCTTGATGGTGCCCAGGGCCAAACGTTGATCTACATCTAGTTGTAGAAACTCTAACAGGCGAAACACAGAAAAGGAACAGGGAGAAACCCCCCGAGACCCACACCATGTAATTTACGCCTTCCAAACTCGATGATAAACCTTCCTAAAAGTAGATTTCCTAGCTTCCAACAGTGTAGGAATCACTGACTCATACAGCCCTCTGTCCTTCAACACCTGGCTTTCAAAAGCCAGGCCGTTAAACTCATTGACTGTAAAGAAGGATGGAAGATTGGTCCTGGAGACAGATATTCCCTGAGAGGAAGATTCCAAGGTACGTCTGCTACCAGCCTTACGAGGCTTGCGTACCAAGACCAACGAGGCCGGTCTGGCGCCACCAGAATGACTGGAATCCCTTCAACCTCTATTCTGTGTAGCAGTCTCGACAGAAGCTGTATTGGAGGAAAAGTGTAAATAAGACAATATTGACCCCAGGGGGCCACCAGGGCGTCTGTGGCATCAGCCAGAGGATCCCGAGACCTTGACACAAACCTCTGCACCTTATTGTTGAGACGGGAGGCCAACAGGTCCACATGGGGAGTCCTCCACCGGAGACACAGTTGATGAAATACCTCCGGATGGAGAGACCATTCTCCCTGATCGAAAGTCTGCTGACTGAGATAGTCCGCTTGCCAATTCTCTACCCCCGGAATGTGCACAGCAGAGAGGGCCGTAACATATCATTCTACCCACCTTAGGATGCCAACTACTTCCCGAGCCACCAGGGCACTTCTTGTGCCCCCTTGATGATTGACATATGCCACAGTCGTTGCATTGTCCAATTGTATCCTCACCGGGCATCCCTGCAGACGATCCGTCCACTGGGACAGACAAAGCGTGATCGCCCGAATCTCCAGGATGTTGATCGGCAGACTGGACTCCTCTCGAGTCCAAACACCTTGAGCCAAGTATACTCCCAAGACACCTCCCCATCCAGACAGGCTGGCATCTGTCGTGACCACTGTCCAGTACCAGGGGAGAAAAGACTTGCCCTATAGCAAGGTTGGGGAATGCAGCCACCAGACCAGAGAACTCTTTGTCGCCTGACTCAGACAAATCACATTGTCCTGCAACTTGGGACACTTGTCCCATTTGACCAGAATCTCATTTTGAAGGAGTCTCATGTAGAACTGTGCAAACAGAACTGCCTCGAAGGTGGACACCATCAGGATCAACACTAGCATACATGCCCGAAGGGACGACCACTTATGGGCTAACAGTTGAATTGCAGAATGCAACTTCTGCAACATTTCCAGAGAATGGAACACTCTGGATAGAGCTGAATCCAGAGTCAGCCCCAGATAATCCAATCTCCTGGTCGGAAGCAGGGCAGACTTCTGAAAATTCAGAAGCCACCTGATCTCCCGCAAAGTCTGGAGAATCATTTCCACATCAGCCATCAGAGCCGACCGAGACTCTGCTAGCAAGAGGAAGTCGTTCATGTACCCCAGCACAGCAATCCCCCACCGATGCAGCAACGCTAAGACCGAGGCCAACAGTTTCATAAAGAACCGTGGAGCGGAGGCTAGATCAAAGGGTAATTCCACAAACTGATAGTGCTCCTTTCTCACAGTGAAGCAGAGAAAATCCTGATGCCGGGTGCAAATAGGAATGTGCAGGTAGGCATCTTTGACGTCTAAAGAAGTCAGGAAACCTCCTTGATGCAGGGAAGCCACCACCGTCCGAAAGGAATCCATGAATTATTGCACCCACGCAAATTGGTTCAGGGCCTTGAGGTCCAGAATCGGACGAACTTGCCCTCCTTCCTGGGAACTATGAACACTGGAACCAGGACGATCACGCCCTGGGATAACAAGTCCTGCCCTGCCCACAACAGAGCTTTCAGCCGATCTGGGGGCAGGTGCACATTGGAAGGAAAGCACCTTTCCGGAGGACAAGAAACAGAATTCCATCTTGGAACTGGATACAATCACCTCGTGGACCCACAGGTCGCTGACCCGGAAGGTCCACAGCCCCCAGAACCAGCAAAGACATCCCCCCACCCCAGACATGGATGAGGGCAACCGTCATGCCGAAGGGGTCTTGTCAGCAGGTCTGGAGAAGCCTATTCTCTGACTGCCAGACCAAGGCCGCTAGAAACCTCTCGAAGAGGCTTTGAAGGGCTTGGAACCTTTTTCTGAAGTTCCTGAGGGACAAAAAAAAAATTCTTGTGGCCACGAGTGAGGCACCTTCCCAGACTGTGTAAGGAAGGCACTCCCCCCCCCCCCCCCCCCCCGTCAGACTCCTAATGAACAGGTGCTCACCCTGGAAAGGCAATTTAGTCAGAGCCTTCTTGGAGGTGTGATCCGCAAACCAAACACTTCAGCCACAAAATACACCTAAGCACCACTGCCGAGACAGATAGCTTAGAGACTCACAGGAACCGCATCCAAAGACGCATCGCAGACAAACTGCAGACCTTAGACCAAGCAGTCTGCCAGTTCACCATAGGCAGGGGGAAATCAGTCGCCCCCATCATGGTCAGACGCACAGGCATCGCCCACCCAGTCAGTGTCTGAATAGGGCACCAGCCATAGTAAATATGTAAGTGGGTCTTAGAGATTCTGCCCGCCTGTCAGCCGGATTCCAAAAGCCAGGGATTCTACCACCAGAAACATGATTGCCTTAGTCAACCTGGAAATAGGGGAACCCAGAAACTCAGAAAACGCATTTACTCAGAAGCGACTCCTCAAAAGGGATTCTGGACAGCAAAGCATCTTGGGACCATCAAGGGTTGTATTAGATGCACCAGCACTTCTAGACACAATTGTCAAAATAAGCTGGATAAGAGAAACCCCATAACCGCATGGGACGGCTTATAGGTGACAAACGGAACAGATATGTCTGCAGCAGCCTCGGCTGCATCCTCCAACATAAATGGCTCCTGCACTGACGCAATCAGTGCATCTACAAGCGCCTCTTGTGTGGCACAGCAGCCATAGAGGAATCATCCTCACATTCTGACGGGTCAGGGAAATGTGGACTCAGACCCCATAGGGTGGTCCCATCCACAGCGACTGAGCCAGATGCAGCATCTGATAAGAAAGGAGAGCGCAGGGGATGCATTCCCTAAACCAATGTCCAACGCACAGGGGTTGGTGACTCAAGCCCACCAAAGTGGGCACCGACTGAGACCTGCAAAAAGGGGGGGCAAATGACAGAACCCCACAAGGGGGTCCCCCGTATGTGCCATTCCAATGAGGCCCGCATAGGAGGCCGCAAACAGACCCCCCGAAGGGGGGGGCCGCCTGCCACTAATGCGGGAAGACCCACAGACAGGCTACCCTCACAGAGCCTGCCTGAGCGCGTGGTACTCGGACCCACGGATACCAGGCTACCCCCCCCCCAGGTGTCCCAAGAGAACCCAAGAAATCAAGCCACTGCATAGCAGGTACACCGAGGACAGCACACCCTCAGGCACCAAGGCCAGAGTCACCCACAGCCTGGGCACCAGCCACCCCCAGCTCAATGCCACCCAGGGAGAGGGAGGGGCAGGAGGAAGCGAACCCTGGAGGGACCAACCACCCCACGGACTACCCGCGCCCCACACCGAATCCAAGGAAGGAGAGGAGGGGGCACTTACTTACCGATCCAGCAAAGCGTGTGGGTAACTCCCAAGACAGAAACCTCCTTTCCATCAAAGTGGGGGAGCTGTCAGCCAGAAGGAATGCTGCAACTCAGGCCAAGACCCGGTCGTATGTGACCTTGCGAGACTTTTAAAATCATGGGCCAGCCCCTGTCCAGTGGGGCTATGACGCGGCTGACCGAGCATGGAGCTACGGTCTGCACGCGCTTGCTGGCCGGGCTGAGGGGACCACTGGAACTTCAATAGTCCAGGTTGTCGCTTAGCCCGGCAGTTGCTAGAAAAAGATAAAAAACAGGAAGAAATCCAAAACCAAACAGCAAAAAAAATAGACAAAAAAAGCCAGGACCTAAGGCCTGGCAGGGAGACTAGGTAATACTCCTGAACTAGGCAAACAAAAACTGAGTATCTCTAAGCAGAGAGGGGGGATTATACCAGCTGAGGATGGCCCACAGGGCGCAGCAAACCTTTTGTGTTGTCTGCCTAATCCTACTTCTGTAGAGGGCAGCATAACCCCATGATAAAGAATATGGAGCTGTGTCTGTCAATAGACGAAAGAAAAAAACCTACATTTCACAGGATGTCCACAACGTTGGCCAGTGTAGTTTATATTACATACATTATTGCTGTTTACAACATTACCAGATATCACAGTGAAAAAAATCTAAATGCTACATGTTCAGGGTCAAATTCAATTTCAAAGCATTGTAACTAGCCTGCCACAGCAAGAATGTAAATCGGTATTACAACATCATAATCTACTCCAATAAAGATAAGCTTTTCCTTTTTCTGACATTTAGCCCTCATCCTCACAGAAGGTTTTAAAAAGGCCAGTAGCATTAGCTGTAGCTGAAGAATGAGTTTTGCTAAATCTTTGCAGTAGTTTTTTTCAGAAGAGATAGTTAGAGCGTTTTTTACAGCTGAAAAACTCCTCTTCAAACACACTAGTTCTGGGTTTTCCAGCCAGAAAACACCCATGCCAAAAAAGCTGATAGCTTATGTGTGCATGGACACATAAGATAACATGCTAGGGAGTCTACTGGCTGCAGCAAAAAATGCCTGAAGCCAAGAACAGCTCTAAAAACATCCAGTGTGCATGAGGCCTTAGTACAGGTACCAGGTTGTAAACGGAAAGCCCGATTCTCGATCAACTGATCACTGACTCCGATTGGCCATCACTGTGATCAATCACTGTAAAGTCCGCCCCTGTGTATGCTTTCGCCTCTGAATAGAGAGGAAGACATCTTTGTGGGGTCAAAAGTCAGAGTCAGTATATTTTTAAGTAGGATAGAAAGAAAAAAAAAAAGCATTATTTTTTTTCAAATTAGTGTCAGTGTGTTTTTAGGACAAAAAAAACAAAATGCGCACTGTTGTTTCTGGGCCCTACTATGGGTACAAGCAACAACACACATACGTGTGTGTTAGTTCTGTGATCGCCAAGAACAGGATACTTTATCTTGGGGTGTTTGGTGGTAGGTTAAATAAAAAAAAAACTGAATTTTTGTAAAATCTTACTTGTAAAATTCCTTTCTCTGAGTCCTCCGACAGTCGCCGCCCCGCCCCTCTTTTGGGGTTGTGTTCTTATTACCTACTGCTATGCTACCAAACTGAGTTGGGATTGGTCACTGCAGGGGGGCATTGACCATATGGGACAGCTCCCATGGGTGTGTATATGCAAATGCCTTTGTTCTTTTGACTAAGTCATTCTGCCTAGCTACTCCTGCGGAGCGGAAGTCAATACCCAACAGTGATGACTTAGAGGCGGCGGCGACTGTCGGAGGAAGCAAGAGAAAAAAATATATATATATATATGTGTGTGTGTGTGTGTATGGGGTTTGATGCATATTTAAGAAACGATTGGTTTTAGGATGAACTTTTGAGATGGGATGGTCCTGATTTTGATTGGATCAAGCAGAGGCAATGTGGCGTCATTATCCACTTCTATTCCCCCCCCCCCCCCTTTATGGAGCAGAGCAATTTTCTCATTTCTGCTGAGCCCTTTCTTTTCCTGAATATTGTCCTGCAACAATGAATATTTTTTTGCAATCCTTAGATAAATAAACGTAATAAAACAAAATAAAAGTCACTTTCTGTTTTGAGCAGTGTTCGTTAAAAATAAATAGTGTTATTGCACATAAAAAAGTGTGCATTTTATTCTGTAATTTGTCCAGTTTAAAACACAAATTATGATTTTGGTACAAAGCATTGCAAAGTTGTTTTGCAAATGAAGTAAAGTAAGGCCCCGTTCACACTGGGGCGATCCAACTTGCCGGGGCGACCTCATAGGTCGCGGCGCGCTGCTCGCATCGCGACCTCGGAGCGGCCGGCACGGACTTCATAACATTGAAGTCTATGCAGGTCGCTCCGGGTCGCCCCAAAGAAGCTCTGGACCCTTTTTCTAAGTCGGAGCGACTTGTGTCGCTCCTATTAGAACGGGTCCACAGCTTCTCTATGGCAGGCGACCAGGTCGCCTGACAGGTCGCCCCAGTGTGAACGGGGTCTAATTGTTTTCAATTTGGTGCTTTTTTCAGTGTGATGTGTAAGTATATGTAAAAGGTGTAAAAATATCCGGTGTAAAAATATTTAGAAAAACTGTTTAAATATTAGTTAGTAAAATAGAAAAAAAAAAAAACACCAGGAAAAATATAATTGAATGGAGGACAAAAAGGAGTTATTTGTAGCAGATTAGAGTAAACTAAGGGTTAATAGGGGTTAAACAGAGGAACATTTAACTTTTTTATTTACTTGTCAGGTTGCTTTAACTGACTTCACCTACAGATTGAAGTTCATCCATTTGATCTATAGATGAAGAAACCCAAAGATAAAAAATGATACAATGTTTCATTGCAGCTTTCTGTATTAGTGCCGGGTCACACTTGTGCGATGCGGGAAGGCTGCGAATTTGCAGCCTGTTCCCGCATCGCAAGCGCACATCTGGCAGTTCACACTGCCATATGCGATACGCTGGGGGTGTCAATGAAATGTTAATGACACCCCCAGTTTGATCGCATATCGCAGTGCGATCTGACAGTTCGCACAGGATCGCACAAGTGTGAACCACTGTGCGATCCGATCCTGATGCGGCTGAAAAAATGCCTCATGTGCGACTTTTGTGCGGGTGCAGTGCGAATTTAGCCATACAAAGTGTATGGCTGAATTCGCACTGCACATCCGATCGCATGTAATGAAGGAGCAGTGCGCTCCGATATTACATGCGCTCGCCGCACACGCGGAAGTGTGAACCGGCACTTAGTGGCTGAGCAATGTTGTTTAATAAACATTGCCAGACTGCTTTTTTTTTTTTGACAGCTCCTGCTGCTAACTTTCTCTGTGTACTCTCCAACGCATGTGTGATTAATAAGAGCTGAATTACCCTGCACTTTGAAAGGGGGGATTCTGGCAGCAGGGCAGAAGGACTGAATGTACAAGACACACCCTGTGTACACAGATTACTTTTTTTTGCGTGTCTATTACACCCAAAATCTGCAACTGGTTTTTGAATATACACTGCGTGCACAATTATTAGGCATTTTGACCAAATCATAATTTTTATGAATATTGTCCAACTCCAAGCTGCATAATCTTGAATGCCTATTGGATTTAGGAATATCAGATGTGTATTTGTGTAATGAGAGAGGGTATGGCCTAGAGAGATCAACACCCTATATCAAGGTGTGCATAAATATTAGGCAGCTTTTTTTCCTCAGGCATAATGGGCCAAAAAAGAGCGATTTAACTGACTCTGAAAAGTCAAAAATTGTTAAAAAAGAAAAAAAGTCTCAGAGGGATGCAGCACTCTTGATATTGCTAAGATATTGGGGCGTGATCGCAGAACCATTAAACGTTTTGTTGCAGTCAACAGGGTTGCAAGAAACGCGTTGAGAAGGGAAAAAAAAAAGACGCAAATTAACTAGTGATCGACCGATATAGTTTTTTCGTTGCCGATACCGATATTTTGCCGATCGTATATCGGTATCGGCTGATATTTTCACACATGTAAAAATTACCCCCCCAAAAAAAAAAAAAAAACACAAAATTCTACACAAATCTCTTAATAAACAGGTTAATCTTTATTTATTAAAATTGTTAACATTAAGTGCTCATTCTTCACACCTTAACTACATAAAAACTGATAGGAAAACTTCAATTGCAGGGACATTTGCTTTGCATTTCACATCATCTGATTGTGCATTAATGCATAATAAAGTGCTGCAGTAGTGGACTCACACACTGCAATATTTTACTGCAGTGCAGTCAGTGCAAACCATCTAGAAAAAAAAGCTAGGCAACAACAGCTACACAAAATACACAAACACAGTGGATTGGATGGACTGGAGTCAGTGGAAGAGGACCACCTCTGCAGTAAGGCACTGACTGCAACTAATGCAGTGCAGTGCAGTCAGTGCAAAACTGCTAGAAAAAAAAGCTAGGCAACAACAGCTATACAATATACACCATGACCACACATACACAGTGGATTGGATGGACTGGAGTCAGTGTAGGAGGACTACTTCTGCAGTAAGGCACTGACTGCAACTAATTCAGTGCAGTCAGTGCAAAACTGCTAGAAAAAGAGCAAGGCAACAGCTACACGTCACAGTGGATTGGAATGGACTGGAGCCAGTGGAGGACTACCTCTGCAGTAAGGCACTGACTGCAACTAATGCAGTGCAGTCAGTGAAAGACTGCTAGAAAAAGAGCAAGGCAACAGCTACACATGTCGCAGTGGATTGGACTGGAGTCAGTGGAGGACTACCTCTGTCTGCAGTATGGCACTCACTGCAACTACTGCAGTCAGTGCAATACTGCTAGAAAAAAATCAAGCCAACAGCTAGACAGACTGGATTCGATTGGAGTCAGTGGCACTCACTGAATCGACAGCAGTCAGTGCAAAACTGCTAGAACAAAAGCTAGGCAACAGCTAGACATTGGATTTGGACTCTTAGCAGTAGGGCACTCAATGCAACTACAGAAGTCAGTGCAAAACTGCTAGAAAAAAGCTAGGCAACAGCTAGACAGTGGATTGGATTGGAGTCAGTGGACTACCTCTGCAGTAGGGCACTCAATGCAACTACAGCAGTCAGTGCAAAACTGCTAGAAAAAAGCTAGGCAACAGCTAGACAGTGGATTGGATTGGAGTCAGTGGACTACCTCTGCAGTAGGGCACTCACTGCAACTACAGCAGTCAGTGCAAAACTGCTAGAAAAAAAGCTAGGCAACAGCTAGACAGTGGATTGGATTGGAGTCAGTGGACTACCTCTGCAGTAGGGCACTCAATGCAACTACAGCAGTCAGTGCAAAACTGCTAGAAAAAAGCTAGGCAACAGCTAGACAGTGGATTGGATTGGAGTCAGTGGACTACCTCTGCAGTAGGGCACTCACTGCAACTACAGCAGTCAGTGCAAAACTGCTAGAAAAAAAGCTTGGCAACAGCTACACAAGGGATTTGTCGGGGTTATTGGGGGTTGATTAAAATAATAATAGGTAAAAAGAAAAGGGATTTTAAAAGCCATGTATTCATATAATGCATAAGAGATTCTGAATGGCTTCCATGTTGTTTCTAAGGTCAAACAAAGTTCATATATATTTGTTAAACAAAATGTCTCGTACAAGCTTACAAGAGAGCATGGAATTTCAACAATAGGGTCCTATACTTTCAGCAGACATTTCTATTTTCTTTTGTCATAAATAGGATTTCTTTTGACATCTCGATCAGATAAAACTTAGTCAGTCTGACGCTATGTTAAGGGGGGATATCTCAGTCTGTCTATAAGTATATAACAATGGACAATACCCCAGTATATTCTAGCAGACATTTAAAGATGAACCATATAAGTTTTTATAGATACATTATCATATGTGAGAAGATATTAGCCATAATTATGTCATTATATTATGTAAGGCATATACATATATATTTAGGAATGTTATATCACATTTTGGGTTTATATTCTCAGTAATAATCTTACTTAGAATTCTTTTTCTAATAAGTGTAAGGACATATGTATCTCGTCACTAGTTGCCTCATTTCAGAGAAGTCTAGTCTAAGTGCTCAAGGTGTCGTAAATATTCCCAAACCTAGACTATATCTGACAGCCCTTTGGCATGGTCAAATAAGTAATTGCTTTTCACTAGCCGACAGGTCAGAGGTCATGAGATAAGAAGGATGGGTAATTGTTTCAAATTATGTTAAATACAGAATCTAATGAACGGTACGATACTGCCCTCTGGAGGCGAAATACCAGGTGCAGTCTTGAGATAATTTTAGATATTCCAATATAAAAATATTATATTGTGTTAAATAATATAATTATTGGAATGGCATTACTTGCCCAGGTGAATTATGGAGATACAGGTGGACATTTATGTATGTACTGGGAGTCTGGAGAAAGTTTTATGTTGTGTTATATGATTAATCTTACATATAGAGAAATCATCATTTAACTTTATTATCCAAGTATGGGGTTAATTATCAAAAGGGGTGTGTCTCTGACCTCACTAGTTTAGGTATAGAATATCCCGACCAATTGGGATAATGTTTCATCCCTCTGGGTTTTACTTATGGTAATTTTTATAGCTCTTTGTTCTTACCATATAAAAGACCAACCCAGATGAGAGATAGGACACACACACTTTACACTACTGACAACACACCTCACACTTACACCACACACGCTATTACATTTTTCAATAGACTCATCCAGACATACTCCCTGATCCACATCATTCATCTGAAACTTGAAGGGAATCCACCATCTTAAGAAAGGCATCCATCTTAGGACTCTGGTAACGATTTGAAGCTAGCAGCCATAAGTGTGGTAAATATGCCTTGCTATGTTATTTGATTTTATTCAACAATTGTTTATTCCTTCCTTATATGTTTTATATTGCATATTTAAAGGGTAATGAGATTACAATCCCAGCCGTATAAGCCATGGTAGATTTTTCTCTAAAAAGCTGATTTTTGTTTTTATACATTTTTATTAATATCAGATTAAGTGCATTATTTGCAATTTTAAGTCTTCCGTTTTGCATGGCTTATTCTCATTCCTTCTGCAGTGGAATGACTTTGGGCCCTGTGATTCGCAGACCATTGTAGTCTGTTTATATAGAACATTAATTTATGGCTTATACTATACCTGGGAAGAAATGGTAATCTTGCTTTCGTTTTGCTTTCACTTTAACTTTGTTTTAGTTTCACTTTCATTATTGAGCTAAACATCACATTGCATTGATTATTTGAAGTTAGTATTTTTCTGTAGAGTTATCTTTTTGTGTCATTTCTTGTTTGATCATATATCGTGTTTGCATGTCTTGAGAATAAATATTTTTATATATATTCCACACTGTAGACTGTACTCACTAAGATTGGTATATGCTTTTAAAAAGAAATTAATCAATTAAAAAGAATTCTCGACATTGATTTATGGAATAAGTGGAGACTCTCCTACAGCACAGATCTTTGCTTATTAACCATAAATACATACACTGCTATATTCAGAGCAGTATAAATATTCTGACATAAGTACTGTATGAGCGCAAGATATTTATTATTAAATATTCTTACAGATTGGATTGGACTCTTAGCAGTAGGGCACTCACTGCAACTACAGCAGTCAGTGCAAAACAGCTAGAAAAAAAAGGTAGGCAACAGCTAGACAGTGGATTGGAGTGGAGTGGACACTACTTTTTCAATACTCCCAGTTAAGTAGAATAATATTATAATGCAGAAAGCAGAACATTTCAGCATGTCCATGGTCACCTGTTAAAGGTCTTCTGTTTTGTTGAAATAATGCTGCAACTTCGTAAACATGCTCAGGAGTGGAGGACAGAGGAGCAGAGAGAGAGAGAGAGAGAGAGAGGGGTATCTTCTAGCATGGGAAGCAAGTCTTTTGTAGCGTGCCTCATTTTCTCTCCACCACTGAAGAGGATAACGACTTCTGTCAATTACGGCTTCTTTCAAATAGTGATAAAGTTCGTCATCAAGGCTCATCATTGCAGATTCAGAAGAAATTGAATCCTCCGCATGAGGCCCCAATAAAACACAGAAAATGTCCTGATCAATTAGACGACAATGAAGCAGATTCTCTTCTATTCGTTGATGTATTTTTGGACATTTGTCTGTTTTTTCAGCATGCTGCTCTTTATAAAAGTAGTGTTCTGGACTTGTCTTTTAGGCAGGAACCTTCTGCACCTCCATATCTTCTGTCAGCCATTGTTTCACCTTAGCCAATACATCATCAGAAGAGAAAGCATGGTTCTTGTATCAAGGATTCAAAAGACTTGCAAGCACAACATTTTTAATCTCTTCATGCTTCTCAAAACATATCAATCAAAGCTCTTTGGCTTGACAGACCATCATTTGAAAGTTGGAGGGTGTTGTGTGCAATGATGACACAGAGGTCTGACCTATCAGCAAGCCTCATTCCTTTAGGCATGTTTGCTCCACTGTCTCTAAGCTGCGCAATCATCACTCGATCTTTGTTGATTTCCCATTCTTCAAGCATGCCTAGAAACATTTCTTTACCGTACTCAGCTGTGTGGGATCCTTGCATCACTTTTGTATTCAAGACCAATTGCCTTTTTGTCCATCCGATGTCAATGAAGTGGCATGTAAGAATGAGTAGTGACTCGGACTCTGTGACCAGCAGTCCGTCGTGAATGAGAGTGAGTTGCCAGCATTCTCTGGTGGCAGCATAGCCTTTACTTTGTCAACTACCTTTTGGTGTAGCTTTGCCAGCATTTTGGTTCGATAATACTTCTCACTCTTCAGTGTGTAGCTTGGCTCAAGCATGGACATCAACCGCTTAAATCCTGAGTAAGACACCATTGTAAATGGCTGGTTATCAGTGACAATCATCTCTGTGATTACTCTGTCCAGCAGTTGGGATCTTCAATCTGAATACAGACAGTGACATCTGTTTTTTTTCACAAACATATCTGGTATTGTTGCCTGGGAATGGGATAGTTGAGGTTGTATTGAATCAAAATCACATTGATATTCATTTTTTTTCTGTGCTGCATGATACAATTCAATATGATGATCTCTTAGATGGGCCCAAAGATTTGACGTATTTTTGTTTTTTGCAGTTACTGATCCCATGCTTATGTTGTTTGTACATGTGTTGCACACTGCTGCTTTTTCTGGAGATGGTTGAGATGAGAAATAGTCCCAGACCACACTTTTACTCTTTCTCTCCTTATCCATCTCCATTTCAACTTGAAAGACACAAAACAGATTAAAGAAATGGCTTGCTGAAGTTGCTGCTGATGCTGGCACTGGCACCCTGTTGTGGGTTGGTGGCTGACGCCTGGCAGTGTGGCTGGCTTGGTGTCACCCTGTTGTGGGTGGCTTGCCGGAACACTGTGGTGGCTGGCTGGCGTCAACCTGTTCTGGGTGGCTGGCTTGCAGGAACACTGGGGTGGCACTGGCTGGCTGGCTGGCTTGGTATCACCCTGTTATGGGTGGCTGGCTGGCTTGGTGACTGGTGTCACCTTGTTATTGGTGGCTGACTTTCAGAAACAGTCTGTGTTTGCTGGTTGGCTGGCTTGGTGTGACCCTGTTATGGGTGACTGGCTGGCTTGGTGACTGGTGTCACCTTGTTATTGGTGGCTGGCTTTCAGGAACAGTCTGATTTTTTTTCATCACTTTTGGATGCATTTATTTTGCACTGCACCCTTTTTTGGGACTGTCTTTATAAATGTTTATTACACACTTGTTTATCAGCAGAACATAGTTAGTCAGATGAATATAAAATACTGCGTGAGATCATCATACACTGCTCAAAAAAATGAAAGGAACATTTTGAAAACACATCAGATCTCATTGAGGAAAAATATCATGCTGGATATCTATACTGCTATGGACTGGGTAATGTGTTAGAAATTAAAGGATGACACATCGTTTGATAGAAATTAAAATGATCAATCTACAGAGGGCTGAATCCAAAAATCAAAGTGAAAAAACGATGCAGCAGTCTAGTCCATTTTGCTGAAAATTCAATGCAACAACTTAGTAGTTTGTACGGCCCCCATGTGCTTATTTGCATGCCTGACAACGTCGGGGCATGCTCCTAATGAGACCACGAATGGTGTCCTGGGGTATTTCCTCCCAGATCTGGACCAGGGCATCACTGATCTCCTGAACAGTTTTTTTTTTTTTTTTGCATGCTAGCCACATGTTATAAAAAAATAGGTTACTACAGTAAGGAAAATTCTCGTAAGATAGGATACAACTTCCTGCGACAATGTAATGTAATCTTTAGTTACCGAGCATGCATGGTGTTGGACCAGGGCATCACTGATCTCCTGAACAGTTTTTTTTTTTTGCATGCTAGCCACATGTTATAAACAAATAGGTTACTACAGTAATGAAAATTCTCGTAAGATAGGATACAACTTCCTGCGACAATAAAATGTAATCTTTAGTTACCGAGCATGCATGGTGTTGGTCACATGATTCCCTCCCCCCCCCCCTACATAAATACTGTACTAACTACACAAAAATCGTTTGTTCTGTTATCTTATGAGAAATTTTTGTGCTTGTCCCTTCAGATAAATTCACATGAACTGTCGGGATCGGCTCTCGAAAGCTGTGTACCAACAATCTCTGAAAACACTTTTTTCCATCCGATTTTATCATTGTGTGTACCAGACTTTAGAGTCAGTCCTGTCTAGATCAGAAGCAGTTTACAAATGTAGAGCTAATGCTGGGCTTTCCTGTTCACACAACATGCACTGCACCGGGTTCATTTTTTTCAAAGGATTGTATACAAATTATATCAGATTATATAAAATTCTAAGCTTTAAAAAAAATACTAAAAATCACAAAACCCAATAACTTCCCCTTTATAAACCAAGATGGTTAACTTAGATACTTGCTACTTCTTCCCTAATTACTATAAAATGCTTCACTTACTTGTACTGCTCCATGAACTCAGGGTGGGGATTAACTGGGTCCAGTGGTCCATATATAATGTGCACTATAATTAATTACAAAGTGAAAATTAGAATCTACAACTTTACATTTACTTCTTCCTTCCAGTGTAACGTTTTGATGCAATATTAACCACTTGCCGACTGCCGCACGACTATTTACGTCGGCAGTCAGCCCCTCACAGGCAGAGTGACGTAGATCTACTTCGCTAGCCTGTGAGGGTCTAGGGAGCGAGCACGCGCCCCCGGAGGCGCGCTCCCGCTCCCACGTGGTCACGGACCCCCCGCGCGTGTGACCGGCGGACATCGGGGGTCGTCGGTGCAGAGGGAGAAAGGCAGGCGGCTGATGTAAACAAGCCGCCTGTCATTCTCCCCTGTGTAGAAACAGTGGTCATACGGTTCTACTATGTAGGACCGTTGATCACTGTTCCTACAGCTCAAGCCACAGCCAATCACAGTTAGAATCACGCCCCTAGGGACACACATCACCCCTCCCTCTCAAAAAAAAGTTAACCCCTTCACTGCCAGTGTAATTTTACAGTAACAGTGCATATGTATAGCACTGATTACTGTAGAAATGTCACTGGTAACCCCAAAAGTGTCAAAAAAGGGTCCGATCTGTCCACCGCCTTTGTTAGTAAACGCGATAACTTTTGCGCAAACCAATCAAAATACGCTTTTTGCCATTTTTTTTACCAAACATATGTAGCATAAAACAAATTGGCCGAAAATGTTAAAAAATTTTGATTTTTACATTTTTGTTTTTGGGAATTTCATATAAAAAAATGTGAAAAATATTGTTATTTTTGCAAAATTGACGCTCTTTTTTTGTTTATAGCGCATGATCAAAAAAAAAATCGCACAGGTGATCAAATACCACCAAAAGAAAGCTCTGTTTGTGGGAAAAAAAGGACGTCAAATTAGTTTAGGTACAGCGTCGCACGACCGCGCAATTGTCCGTTAAAGTCACGCAGTGCCGAATCGCAAAATAGGCCCTGGTCAGGAAGGGGGTAAAATCTTCCGGGGCTTAAGTGGTTAAGAAGAAGCTCTCGCGCTTACTACATGAGAAGATTCTAAATAAAAATAATTTTAAGTGAAAAAATTAATATCCCACTCAAATATTGCTGCAGTTGTATAAATAAATCTATATAAATAAAGTGTAAATCAAGGCATACCAACTGCGCACACCCTGTAAAACAGATGAAAAATTAATAGTAACCAGATAATTTAATAAATCAGTGAAGATTACTAAATTATCAAATCAATAAATGTGCATAAACTATGATAATAATCAATATGACTACATCACATAAAAAAGTGCATGTATATAAAGTCCACAATTCATAACATATGCTTGGAAACATAAATCAGTGATCCGGTGTTAATAAATGCCGTGCTGTGTAAAGGGTCACCCAGGGTTCCACAACCGCTGTGATTCACTCTCCTTCAGCCAGAAAACTCACCACACAATATGGCCCACCATAGACATGGTTAAGGCAAACAGAGCTGTAAATGTATACAATTCTGGCTCCAATATGCACTGCTTGGTCAGCTTATCCTCCACATATAAGAGAGAAAAACAGCCCCACTAGCAGAATAACGTTTTTAAACTTTTTATTGGATGCTAAAAAAGTACAGATCCCATCATGATTGCACTCACATATTTCACAAAAAACAGACGCTTAAAATCACATATTGCGGGGGTTCGAAGTGTTCACCCAGTCTTCACTGCCTCCACGGCGGTATGTCAGACAAGCGAGCCCCGCCGCAGCTCACCCGATCTGCCGAGTAGCCATGCTCTGACGCGTTTCGTCACATCCAACTTCGTCAAAGAGGGGGCCCCTGTTATACAGGGTGTGCGCAGTTGGTGTGCCTTGATTTACACTTTATTTATAATGTTTTGATGCAGCCAGACAGGGACCACATTTGTCAGTAAACACTGTTGACATCCATTTTTCAATCCTTCGATTGCTGGTGTAAAGCTTGCTTTAAAGGGATATTAAACCAAAAACCAAAAATGTAATATATTGCACCTTACCAATCATTAGATGAGATGGCTGCATTTGTTTTCTTTTAGGCTTTTTTCCCTCAGTTTTCACCTGGTGATGTGGCTAGTAACGCATCTCCTTTATTAGAGTGCCCCCACTCTAGGTGAAGGAGTACGGGGCATATTTGGATAGCAGCACTGTCAGTTTAGGGGGAGGGGAATGCTAGATATACTAGCAGATTTAAATACACTAACTGAAGCCAAACTCAAGCTAATACTTTATAAGCAATTACAGCCTACTGTTTTGACTTCAGGGATAAAAGGTTTTACATAAATGAAAGATGATCCTTGTAGGCACTCCTGCCAGTGTTAAATGGTTTGTCTCATCCCTGTAACAAACATCTGCAAGAGTGCTTTTTCTTTTGAAAAACAGACTTCCTGGCTAGATTATCCGATGAAAATAGAAGGAAAAAGAAGGAAAAAAAAAAGAAAAATCAGCATCAAAATCACATCTAAGAATTGCTAAGCTGCAATACAGTTTGTTTGAAATCTTTGCAAATGTATTACACCTCCCCCCCCCTTCAGAGGAAGGAGAAAGCAGACACAAATGACAGTGCATTGGGGAGAGGCAAGTAAATGCTATAGAAATATGTGCTTTGTTAAGATTTCATGTCTGAGGTTTGCAACCACAAACGTTTTGGAGGTTAGTGTCAACCCTGGTGATCTGGTTGAATACAAAAATAGAACCAATACTGTAAAACAGATACAACATAATACATGAGCTCTGTATAGAAGTGTTTTTGCTACACAGGGAAATAATACTTACAAGGGACCGATGTGTTGGACAGGGCTTCCACCCAGCGATCTCTGTGCTTTCTACGCTGGTTTATATACTGCAAAATACTAATTGCCAGAAAATAGTTAGGAAAAGATGTCACACCAACTAGGAATATATTTATAAAAAGCCTTTACTCAAACCAACCATACACTGCTCAAAAAAATTAAAGAAACACTTTGACAATACATCAGATCTCAATAGGGAAAATGCTATAATGAGATGGACTGGATAATGTGTTAGGAATGAAAGGATGCCACATTGTTTGATGGAAATGAAAATGATCAAACTCAATTCAAAGACACCCCTGAAAATCAAAGTGAAAAATTATGCAGCAGGCTAGTCAATTTTGCTGAAATTCATTGCAGCAACTCAAAACGGTACTCCGTAGTTTGTACGCGCTTCCCCAAGTGCTTGTATGCATGCCTGACAATGTCAGGGCATGCTCCTAATGAGACAACGGACAATGTCATGGGGTATTTCCTACCAGATCTGGACCAGGGCACCACTGAGCTCCTGAACAGACTGAGATGCAACCTGGCTGCGTTGGATGGACCGAAACCTATTGTCACAGAGGTGTTCTATTGGATTTAGGTCAGGGGAGTGTGGGGGCCATTCAATAGTATAAATTCCTTCATCCTCAAGGAACTGGCTGCATACTAGGGACCGACCGATTATCGGCAAAGCTGATAAATCGGGGGCCGATATGCACTTTTCCCGATATATCGGAATCAGCCCCGGAGGTTACCGATAAAGCCGATATTTCAGGAAAGTGCATGTACCGGAGTGATGCCTGCAGCTAGAGGCATCAACCTGGTACCGGCGTCCATAGCTGATGGTCGGCTGTCTTGTAATGACAACCGATGCGGCTGAGAAGCCGCTCGGCTGTCATTACCCCGCGGCTCGCCCTGGTCTCCCGTCCCACCGGAAGACCCGGACAACCAGCCTGCACAGCCGCCAAAGACCCGATCAAAGCCGCATTCAGCTCTGATCAGGTCTCCGTGCAAAAACCCGGAAGTGATGTCATGAGTGACATCATTTCTGGGTACTGTCTGGCGCCAGATTAAAAAAAATGACAGCATTCAAAACAGCCAAACTTGGCATTTTGAATGCTTTTAAGTGCAGAGGAGGGGTTTGGGGTATTTTAGACCCCCAGATCCCTCCACAAAAGTACCTGTCAAAAAAAAATAAATAATAAAAACATTTTTTTACATGTACAAAAATATAGCCAATACCGATATGCATTGGCCAAAATATCGGTATCGGCAACGAAAAACCGATATCGGTCGATCACTACTGCATACCTTGACCACATGAGGCTGGGCATTTTGTAGGGCTCTGGCAGTGCTCATCCTGTTCCTCCTTGCAAAAAGGAGCAGATACTGGTCCTGCTGAAGGGTTAAGGACCTTCTATGGCCCTGTCCAGCTCTCCTAGAGTAACTGTCTGTCTCCTGGAATCTCCTCCATGCTCTTGAGACTGTGCTGGGAGACACAGTAAACCTTCTGGCAATGGCATGTATTGATGTGCCATCCTGGAGGAGTTGGACTGCCTGTGCAACCTCTATAGGGTCCAGGTATCGCCTCATGCCATCAGTAGTGACACTGACCCTAGCCAAATGCAAAACTAATGAAAAACAGTCAAAAAAGATAAGTAGGGGGAATAAAAGGTCAGCGGCCCCCACTTTTAAACCATTCCTGTTTTGGAAATCATCTCATTGTTGCCCATCTAGTGCAACTGTTCATTTCATTAACACCAAAGCAGTTGAAACTGATTAACAACCACCTTTGCTACTTAACGGATTAGATCAATATCCCAGGAGTTTAACTGTCTTGATGCTATACTCTGATAAAAAGTATTCCTTTTTTTGAGCAGTGTATAATGGATGAAAGTGCACACACTCATGTTGAATTTGAGGGCATGCACAACCAAATTAGAGGAAGAGTTTAGGAATTACAGCTTTTAAGAATAGCCATCCCCCATTTTCAAGAGACCAAAAGTAATTGGACAATTGAATCAAAAGCAGTTTCATCAATTAAGCAGGTAAAAAGGTCTGGAGTTGATTCTAAGTGGTATTTGCATTTGGAATCTATTGCTGTGAACCTACATCATGTGGTCAAAGAAGTTGTACATGCAAATGAAATAGGCCATTGCAAGGCTTCAAATATGAAACAAATCCATCAGAGAGTTAGCAGCAACATTAGGAGTGGTCAAATCAACAGTTTGGTACATTCTGAGGAAGCAAGAACACACTGGTGAGCTGAGCTCACATAAAAAGGCCTGGACATCCACCGAAGACAACAGTGGTAGATGATCGCAGGATCCTCTCTATGGTAAAGAAGAATCAGTTCAGAACATCCAGACAAGTGAACGACACTTTCCAGGAGGTGGGTGTATCATTGTCAAAAGTCTACAATCTAGAGAAGACTTCACGGGAGAAAAGACAGAGGGTTCACCACAAGGTGCGAACCATTCATAAGCCTGGAGAATAGAAAAGCCAGATTAGACTTTGCCAAAAAACAGCTAAAAAAGCCAGACCAGTTCTGGAAAGGCATTTTTTGAACAGATAAAACTAATATTAATCTGTACAAGAATGACGAGAAGAAAAAAAAGTGTGAAGGCATGGAACAGCTCATGATCCAAAGCACACAACGTCATCTGTAAAACATGGTGGAGGCAGTATGATGGCATGGGCATGCATGGCTTCCAGTGGCACTGGGTCACTGGTGTTTATTGATGTGACAGAAGCAGCCGGATAAATTCTGCAGTGTTTAGAGATATACTGTCAGCCCAGATTCAGCCAAATGCAGCACAGTTCATTGGACAGGGCTTCACAGTACAGATGGCCAATGATGCCAAACACACTGCAAAAGCAACCAAGGAGCTTTTGAAGGAAAACTGGACTATTCTGCAATGGCCAAATCAATCACCTGATCACAACCCAATTGAGCATGCATTTCACTTGCTGAAGGCAAAAAACTAAAGGCTGCAAGACCCACAAACAAAGAACAACTGAAGACAGCTGCAGTTAAATCCTGGCAAAGCATCAGAAAGGAGGAAACCCAGTCTTTGGTAATGCCCATGGGTTACAGTCATTGCCAGTAAAGGATTCCCAACAAAATAATAAAAACAAACATTTTATGTATGATTATATTCATTCGTCCAATTACATATGACCCTCTGAAAATGGGGGGACTGTGTATAAAAAGTGTTGCAGTTCCTAAAATTTGTACTTGGTATTTATGTTCAACCCCATTGAATTAAAGCTGAAAGTCCGTACTTCAAATAAATTTGGATTGTTTAGTTTTAACTTTACTCTGGTGGCATACAGAGCCAAAAGTATGAAATTGTGCCCAAACGTATATGGACCCAACTGTGTGTGAATGTATATAATTTATTATATATTTTTTTTTTATTACATACACACACATTTTAATTCAGGTAAATATGAAATATAACATGTTAATACTATAATTCTGTTTTTAGGCCAGCAGGCAGAGCTATGGGCTTCTCGCTCTCTAGTTACAGCCTGTTGACAAAGGCCTTCCATCGAAAGAAAAAAAAAAAAACCCCAAGCCATTACTCTACAGTAGTACCTGTCTACAACCAGATTGCCTTCATTGATCCTCAGTGCTGTCCACATGTCCCAGTATTCAGCCTCTGAGGGTTGTGTGTATGGACCAAACACTTCACTGATCCTGGATCAGAGCAAAAAAGGTGTAACATACAAAAGTAAATATACAAGATGTAACAAATTGCACATATTTTTATTAAAAAGGGCTAATGTTTTTTTACATATTTATAAATTTTAGGTCCAAATTAGTCACTTTATTGGATAGCAAGAGCATATCTTTTGGATGATGTAATCACTAGATCAGGAGTTCCCAAACTGTGGGTGGGTCGTGAGCTGCATTTGAGTGAAAGAAATCACTGAGAGCGGGCCCGCTTAAATTGTGCTGTGCGAGCCCGCGCAAATTACTGAGAGCCAGAGCAGTCAAATCGCGATGGATTCAGGACCCTGCCCACGCAGTATACAGAGGCTGGTCTGCATTTCCCGCAAGGAGGATACTTGCATCAGTGAGTAACCATTTCTATGGCAATATAATGTTGTATTTGTACGTATGTGGGCTGTTATGTAGGATACAATCATGGGGTGCAGAGCCAGCTCCTCGATCCTGCTGGTGGCAGCTAGACTAGCGGCGGCATTCTCTCAGCTATAGCGGGCAGTAACGGCAGCCTCTGTGTCATAGGAGGACCAGGTGGCCCGGCGGCGTTAGGACGTCATGGCAGCTTCTGTGACCCCAGTAGAGGATCTGAAGGAGAAGAGCCAGGACACCAAGACCAGCATAGAGCTCCTCATCATGGAGACACTGGGTGAGGTGTGCTGGGCCCTGGAGAGGGCAAACAGGGGCTTCAACTTCACTGTGGACCACTGGGAGAGGAAGGAGGGTGAATGCCATATAGCCTGCTGATCACTGTCCTGGAGTGGTTGATTTCTGTCCTCTGCCTGCCTTATACTGTCTAGGATAGTGGTGATTACTTACAACTATTATTATTTGCATTTATATAGCGCCAACAAATTCTGTAGCGCTATACAATATTCAATTACAAGCGAGTGGGTCCCGAAAAATAACTGTATTCAGAAGTGGGTCTTGGCGTAAAAAAGTTTGGGAAGCCCTGCACTAGATCATTCACATCTTGGAAAACTCTACGCCTAAAACTGAATAACCCCCATACATCTCAAATTTACACCTGCTCACCCTTTGCTGAAGAAAATGAAGTTCATCAGCCTAGTAAGTATTGGCGAAAAAATACCACCATCTTTCAGCAGCTAGACGGAGAAAGTCAAAAACAGACTGTTATGTAATGTAGGTTTATACCATGACGTGACAAGAAAAAAAAAAAGGAAGGAAGCATATCATCACTGGTGCAAACAAACAGTCAGCTCTGCCAGGGTTCATTCATGGTAAAATTTACAGTATTTCATATCACTGAGGGCCCATTCAGTTTTTTTTCTATTTTGTGTGGCAACCCAATGAACTATTACAGTCTAGTGTAGCACACCACACTGCAGTAGGCAGCAAATAAGCACACAATACCAGATGGCAAAATGCCATAGTTGAGCCACAGAAAAAAAAAAAACGTTTCTTACTTACTCTAAAATCAGTTACAGAGACAACTGGTTCATCCTGCTGCCTACAGAAGGAGAATTTAAGAAGAAACTAGAAAAAAAAAAAACACACACACACTACACAATAGTCAGCCTGATATAACCCCTTCCAGTTTTTAGAAAAGCAGTACTAAGATAATAAAACACAAATCGACCGGTGTTCCTCAACAAGTTCCAGGAAACAGGTTTTATAGCAAGTATAAAAATCGTATTTTATTTCTTATTCATGGAGGGACACAAGATTCAGAGTCATTGGGACATCCAAAAGCAGTCCAACTGTGGGATGGCAACAGAACGGGGAGCTGCCTGCAGCTCAAAGAGCTGTTTTAAAGACCTTACGTCTGAAACTGGCATTGAACCAACAGAAGAAACAAGAGAAGCCCAAGTGACCAGGGGAGAGCAGGTCACTATAGGCAGCAGCCAGAACTAACCAAAGGGGAACTGCATGCCCATTTCAATCCGGAGCAGCAATGGGAAGGTGCTACCTAAGGCTGAATGCTGGGAACATGTGTGTGGAGTGTGGCACTTCATTGAATGACACAGTAATAAGTTCCTCAGCATTAGTAACAATGGAGCCTAACAGTTCTAACAAAATAGCCCCCTGTGCTCGGTCAAGGTGGCCTACTTAAGGAATCAGACTTCAGACTTGGGTTAGAGCAGAGGCTGTTGCAATGGCTCTGGACCTGGAAAGCATTCTGCAGTGAACTAACCTAGTACACGAAGGTCTGGAAAATTCCACAATGCAGAGCCCAGTGCCCAAATGATCACATTTCAAGCAGATCCCATGATAGCCCAATCCAGCAGGGTTTGGGTATGGCCAACGCTATTGCTGAGATTATGCCAATCCGGATAGCTGTGTAAAAGGCTACCTCAAGCAGCATGCAGATTGAAGTCCTAATTGAAGAAATAAAGAATTGATAAAACAGAAAAAAATGGCTAGCAGAAAAAAACGTCTCAGTAAAGACATCCACTCTCATAGGACACTAGCAAAAAAGCTGAGGCATGCTGGGAGTGGGAGGGATTATACCAGGTTGATCACTATTTTTTGCCAGTGTGCAAATCCTCCTGTAGATGGATCCCAATGGTCTTTGAATCCTGTGTTCCTTATGCAGGGCTCGACAAAACCCAGGCGCCAAGTCGCAATGGCAACTGGAAATCGCATCCTGGCGCCGGGGTTACAGTGGTCGGGATCCTCCCATGTGGCCCAACAGCGGGTTCGTGGACTAGTGTTGGGCTGGCCGATAATGGTGACTGCGGCCTTGCAGCCTGCTGGAGCAGAATACCATGTGCGAACTAGCTCCTATGTGCGAACCGACGCCCTCTGTAAACGGTGCTGTGATGAGCGTAGCTTGCTCTCACTGTCCGCCCACCTCCGAAATCATCCTCCCAGGTTGAAAGCTGATCGGTCGCCTTTTCCTTACTGACGCTAAGTGCATGGGGAGTGCCGTCTATCAATGCCGCCTAATGAGCGTCACCTGTTACTGCCCATCAGCGCAGCCTAATCAGCGTCACCTGTCAGTGCCCATCAGCGCAGCCTAATCAGCGTCGCCTGCCAGTGCCCATCAGCACAGCCTCATCAGTGTCACCTGCCAGTCCCACCTCATCAGTGCCACTCCCCCCCCCCCCCCCAATTTTCAGTCTCTTTTCAATTGGCATCAGGCGTGAGCAATTCTTATTGCCTGACACTCCGGAAATGCAGTTTAGGGCACAGGGCAGCAGATTTAAAAAAATGACTTTAACTTTTTTAACTGGCTCCTGAATTCTAAGCAAATTTGTCAAGTCCTGCCTTATTGAATAAGAAACAAATACAGTACTGATAATTTATACCTTCATAAAAAAAAAAACTCCTGACCTTTTGTATTAGTCTGGGGTGGTGAGTCTCTGGAAAAATACCTGCAATAAAAAAAAACAAAGACAAAACACTGGATTTTCATCCAAACAATAGCTACCTCAATATACAAATGTATTAACGAGTCTATATATACTGTAACAGGTGTTCATGACATAACAACTGGGTTGTCTATAAAAGTCAGGATTGCAAAATACTTTCCCAATAGAAAATGGACAAGGTAATGCAAATCCTACACACCTTATTAAAAGACCAAACACCATGGTAAGATACGAGAGTACCTACCCTATCACAACTATCCTGAGCTGATCTATAGCGAAGAGCAGTAGCCCTACTTTTCCCTTGCGGATTAGGTAGTATTATGGGCAAGCAAAGCTTATACCCCGTTATAAGAAACAACTTTTTCTTTGGAATCCTTTTAGACATGAAAGCTTCCTTCTGTGCTGGACTCTGCATGTAAAAAAAAAAAAAGTGCTGTAGAAACTGCTGGTCAGTAACTGGCTTCTGCATTTTGCTTCCAGGACAGCCTACCGCTGTCAACAGTGAGCATGTCCATGTAGGAGAGCCGGGCACGGAAGTATCAACATACTTCTATACTTGCTTTGCTCAGAATATATTAGAAAACAAAATTAATAAGAAACCTGTAATGATTCTGTCTTCTGCTGCAAGGGTATTAAATAAAATCACCGTCTATAGACAGGAGTCCTTTTAGTGTTCACATAGAATGTTCTTCCATAGTGGTCATTATAATATGCTGAACTAAATCCTCCTGCCATCATGGAAGTATCTTTTAGAGATTAAAACCTTTTACAAAATTGAAAGCTGTTTAAAATTTTGACTAAATACATTTAAAGCATGAGTTTCTAGAAATGTCCTTAGCACAAAGCTAGAGAAACAAGGACCGATGGGGCAAACAACTTGCTTCAAGCTTCAACTAATCAATATAATAACTACAATAACAAAACAAAAACAACAAAACAAGCATAAAACATTGTCAATCTGACATTGTAACAATACATTAATCAAAAGGCATGAAGTAATTAAGAGTCACTCGTTCATTTTGTAATGAGCAGTTTGTAGAACTAGAAGATCTTTTACACTTTTTTACCATGTGAAAACCTAGTTTAGTTCTTTTAACCATTTTATGGCCTACAATAATGTTCTGCCTAGCAAAGTGTTCATTGTTTTGCAGTGTTAAACCATTTGAACCAATATAAAGCAGATATTTTGTTTTGTTTTTTTTAGCATGGAAGAGAAAATATGTACAATCTACAAATGAACTTCCAGTTATGGTGGCAAAGCTCTGCTGCATGATGTCAGACTCATGGTCTGGAGCCAGATAGGAGTTTGGCATTTTTGCTGATGGTTAAATGTTTTCTCCAAACTGTATGACTTAGACGTATGATATGCCTTCACTGAGAGATACAGTTGAACTAGTATACACTTACAGAGCCAATACTTTGAAAAAGCACTAGTCTAGAGCTGCTTAAAATGCCTTTCCAAACAAAATTAAAGGAGAAAAGGAGGTATTTTGACATCTTGGGAGTACAGTACAGGAACTTTATTTTTAGACCCCGAATTATATGGCACTACTTTCAGGCGATTGAACACTTGCAATGTTTTGCTGGGAACACCCACTAGAGGATCCTATAGCCTCACCTCCGTGAGAAACTAAGGAAATTTACTATGAAATTTACAGGCATGTCAAAATTCTTATCTTAATTGTACAGAGCAAGGGCTCTTGGCCTGGGACTCAGGAAGCCCAACTTGAGAGAGCTGTGGGTGTTTGATATGAGATTGCTTTGAAAACACAAACTCTGGAGTAGAGCATGTCCATAATTATGTGGACAGCAAACTTGGAGATGGGGGTGAAGATCTCTCATTGTACAGAACCTGAATAAAGTGCAGGTGATAATATGACTTGGGCTGTCTGAACAGTGAACAACTATTATCTTGAGGAGCTTTTCTAATCCCATATGTGGTGTTTTTTTTCCTTTCTGCGACACACCAGTGTTTTTCTTTTAGATAGCACTTAGGCAATTTCCCAGTGAAGGAGGAATAACATGCTGGAGAAAAGTTTGCCCTTTGTTTGAAGTTATTGGACCTCTGAAGACGTCATGCGCTCTGACGAAACGCGCGTCAGGTGAAACGCACACTGTACGGTTTGGGAAGCCTGGTGGAACGCAAGCCGGTAGTTACCGCTCTCTACTCAAGGCACCGCTTTTAACAGATGGAAATTCAAATTTTAAACTTCTTATACTCTACTATACACATTAAAGGAAATTTTTAACGGTACTGCACTATCTGGAGCATTTTATTCTTTACCCCAACAGGACCCTGAGGATCTAGATTATCCAGGAGAGGGACCCCGGACCGCAGGGGACTACAAAGCCCAGCAGTTACCTTCCTGGCCCAGGAGGCCACTAGGCTCTTTAGGTCTTCTTACCGTATGGTAACTAAGACCCACTACTTCTGGTGAGTGTGCACCCCCTTTATTCCTTAAAGCCCACACTACAAGTACCAGCAGTTGGACTATTGGAGGATCCAGCACTAGCACCTGCACTTTCCCTAACTTGGCACTGAAGCTTTTATTTATGCACCAAAGTCACTTATGAACTTTTTTACTTGGACTTATTTAGCACAAATTTGCACATTATGGCACATATGTGATTATATTGTGATATTATTTTTATGGTGTAATATATATATTGTGATATTTATTGTGCTACACATATTACCCAGTTATAAGCTACACAATTTTATTTGAGTATATTATTTTATCTACTGGCCACTTTGACCTACCCATTATTATTATCCAGGCTATAGACAAGCAATTGCTCTTTTCTGGTTAATACTAGCAAGCGCTATATAAATTCCAGCTACTCTGGGATTTTTCTTTTTTATACACGTCACTTATCCCAGTGTTTCTCAACTCCGGTCCTCAAGGCACACTAACAGGCCAGATTTTAAGTATTGCCTTGGGGAGATGCAGACTAGAATACTGCAATCACTGAGCAGCAAATGATATCACCTGTGATGTATTTCAGTTTTCTTGCAAACCTGGCCTGTTAGTGTGCCCTGAGGACCGGAGTTGAGAAACACTGACTTCTCCTATAGCAGCTGCTAAAATCACACATTTTATTTATATATTTGTTTATTCCCCAATTCCCCCACTCTCCAAATAGGCCACACATAGGCGCGAGGGATATACGCTAATCAGTGTATATATCTTTACCAATGTACTGTGACATATTGAAGCAGAGCATGATCTCCCCCATTTGGAGACTGGGCCCCAGGGCAGTATTCCAACATAACGACCCCAAACACACCTCCAGGACAACCACTGCCTTGCTAACGAAGCTGTGGGTAAAGGTGATGGACTGGCCAAGCATGTCTCCAGACCCAAACCCTATTGAGCATCTGTGGGGCATCCTCAATGGAAGGTGGAGGAGTGCAAGGTCTCTAACATCCACCAGCTCCGTGATGTCGTCATGGAGGAGTGGAATTCTATGCCCAAGAGGTTTAAGGCAGCGCTGGAAAATAATGGTGGCCACACAAAATATTGATGCTTTGGGCCCAATGTGGACATTTGACTTAGGGGTGTACTCGCTTTTATTGCCGGCGGTTTAGACATTGATGAATGTGTGGAGTTATTTTGAGGGGACAGCAAATTTACACTGTTACACAAGCTGTACACACACTACTTTAAATTGTCGCAAAGTGTTATTTCTTCAGTGTTGTCACATGAAAATATATAATAAAATATTTACAAAAATGTGAGGGGTGTACTTACTTTTGTGAGATACTATATTTCTAGTTATATTTCCGGTGCCACTTCCTCTTTAACCACTTCCCGCCCGCCCTATAGGCAAATGATGGCGGGAAGGTGGTTGCATTATCCTGACCGGACGTCATATGACGGTAACAGGATAATGCGCTCTGCGCGCCCCCCGGGTGACACACCGCATCTCCGATCTCGGTAAAGAGCCTACTGACATAGGCTCTTTACCATGTGACCAGCTGTGTCCAATCACAGCTGGTCATATAGTAAATAGGAAGTGCCGTTGGCTTTCCTCAGTTCGTGCCTGTCAGGTACGGGTAGAGGAGAGCCGATCTGCGGCTCTCCTGACAGGGGAGGGTCTTCACTGGTAATCAGAGCATTGATTATCAGTGCAGACCCTCGGGGGGGGGGGTTGCCACTAGAACCACCAGGGATGCCCACCCATGACCCCAGGGATCCCCACCATGGCCACCAGGGATGGCAATCAGGGCTCAGGGAGCCCGCCAGTGCCCTCCCCATCAGTGCTGGCCGCCAGTGCCCTCCCCATCAGTGCTGGCCGCCAGTGCCCATCATTGCCATCAGTGCCACCCACCAGTGCCCATTATTGCCCACCAGTGCCGCCTATCAGTGCCCATCAGTGCCGCCGATCAGTGCCGCCTATCAGTGCCGCCTATCAGTGCCCAGCAGTGCCGCCTATCAGTGTCCAGCAGTGCCGCCTATCAGTGTCCAGCAGTGCCGCCTATCAGTGTCCAGCAGTGCCGCCTATCAGTGTCCAGCAGTGCCGCCTATCAGTGTCCAGCAGTGCCGCCTATCAGTGCTACCTATCAGTGCTGCATATTAGTGCCACCCCATTGGTGCCTCCTCATCAGTGCAGGAAAAAACGTATCTTTTTACAAAATTGTATAACAAACAAAAAACTTTTTTTTTTTTCAAACTTTTACCGTATTGCGCCGGAACCGGAAGGAACAATGCGATGCGGTCGCGTCTTGATGACGCACTTCCTCTTCGGTCTCCATTGGACCACTGGGCGTACCTTGCTCTCACTCCCTCGGTGACGTCAGACGCCGAGGGAGTGGAGAGGGTGTATAAATGCCGGCGCAATACGGTCAGTATTACACTAGACCACCGGGGAACGACATATGAGCTTCGAGACCATTTGCGGTAAATGAAATCTTCTAAACCCTGCTTCTCTCCTTACATCTTTTGTATATTAGATGCTGACTAAGTCCTTCCATGCCTCTCTCTTCTTTCTCCTCCCGTGCAGTCTCTTTCATTTTGAGCGTACTATTGGAAATTTGTTCAATTACAATGGCGGTGAACTTTTGAATACTGCATGATAATCCATGTGCCCAATTTTGCCAAAGTATGCATACCCTCAAAACTTGACAGACCCGCATTACGTTTGTCATTGTTATTAATACACTCAATTTTTCTCTTTGAGGGATACCTCCCATTTGGGGATACTAAGGAAACTTTGTTTTCCCTCCCTGCTTTCTTACGTTGGGGTACCTAGTGAATCAACTGCACATTCATTATAATCAGGTGAATATTTTAGCAATTTTTCAACCTGATATTTAGCCCTATACAACTGGAGATATAGCAATCTTGGGTTGAAGTGTATTTCCATGCTCTGGTCTCATTATTTCTACCCATCATTCCTAGCTTGGTTGTCACCCTCTCTATGGGTCAACTTTAAGAGGTTGGATGTCTCGGTTCCCGTACCCCTCTGTGCTCGCTTGGGTGGCGTCACCTTTATTGCCTCCACCTTCGGCATAAGAAAGGATTCAGGTCATCTTAAGGTACTTTTATTGGTATCATTGTCTTTCTAATATGTAAATCAATTGGGCACTCAACTTTAGGACCATTGAGATAAGCCCTATGTATATACACATGCTATGTTTTTTATGTTCTTTCCTTCTGTTACCTAGAAATGTTCACTCTCGAGAAATGTCTATGAAAACTCCTGAAGAAGCTATTATGAAGATGGCGAAACATGTAGAGTTGATATTTTCGAGTGCATTTTCTTGATTTTATCATTTTATATTGATGTACTGTCTTGTCCTCACCTTCTATGTGTAATAAAATGTACAATTTTTGAGAATTCAGATTTTTCTCCATCATTTTGCACCGTTAAAGTCCCACTTTGCCCCCCTCCATTGTAGCTACTTTAAACAAAGGGATGTGGTGCTTTCTACTTCTTCTCTAGCAATATTTCTTTAAAATTTTGTTTTCAATTGATTACGGGACTGAAAGATACCGATTGCACCTCACTATGCAGCTTATGTATCTTGTAATGCAACATATTTTGTCATAATTCAACTAAGGTTGCATTTATACAAGATCAATTTCAATTTGAATTTCAATTTAAAGGTACAGTGCAACATTTCTTTTGATAGATCAACTCAGTTGATTTCATACATTTAAAAAGGAACAGCGCACCATTTTGTTTTTTATTTTATATATATTCCCTATCCCATATTTGAGTTCCAGCCATTCTATAGAGGTCTAGCGTGGACTAATATTTTTGTTTCTGAGTGCATAGTAATCAATCAACTTCTAGGTTTTTTGTCTTAGCTTAATTGAAAAGCTGAAATTGGAAGCCGATTGGTTACTATGCACAGCTGCTACGGTTTTAGTTAATCACCCCTGCTGCTTCAAAGAATCCACCATAGCCAGCTTATGGCAAGAAGGTGAAGAAAGGACTTAACTAAATTCTGGAGGTGAAAAATCTGGTAAAATATCAGCCTTCTGCATATTTAAGTGCACCAGACAGTTCAGGTTGTAACTCGCAATGAAAAAATTGAGAACAAAAAAAAAAAAAAAAAACACAACCTTCTCCAACAGATAAATGCCATCCCCCGATGACACGAGACAAAAAAAAAAAGTGGAGCTTCAGGGCTACTCTAGGGGACGTTCCCAGCAATTCTTCGACAGTGTCCAATCACCTGACAATAAAATTCCAGTACTGTACAATTAAGATAAAGTGCTTTAGGATATTTCAAGAACCTGTTCACAATCCTACTATGGTCATTTTCTATCAGCCTAAGGCTGGCCATACATGTCCAACTTTTGTTGTACAATTTTCGGTCAGATCTACCACAAACCACATAATGTGAGGTCAAAGCTAAACAACACATTCACTTGTATCCAATTAGGTAGGCCTTCGTACTACATACTTGAATGTACATTTCAAGAAAATCTGACAGAAAACTGAAAGAAAATTGTATCATGTATGGCCAGCCTAAGTTAATGCAAACAAATCACTTGCGGATCTTGCCTTTTCCCTTGATTATAGCCTTTCCAGTGCCAGGCAGATGCTGCCATTGAGCCACTATTTAAATGGCTGATCCCCTGTGCACTGCCAGAACCTGGAAGCTGCATTGATGATTTTGTATACATAAACTACGTGCCCAGCGAACTTTTGTTGTAGTACGCATGCGACAGGCTCTAATGACACTCTGCGCCTAAACCACTCTTGACATTATGGCTAAAGGCTGCAAAGCTGATCAATGCCAAGGACCACAGACTCTCCTTCCTCTGGTCTTAAGGTCAGTGCTGAAGGAAATCTTTGACCATGTTAACTAAGCAAGCAGAGAAAACCAGAAACAAGGTATTTTATTCCTGGTTTTTATTGTTTAAACATAAACATATGCAATCCAATGTCAGAAGTACTATTAGGGAAGGTAACATGTTGCTTTGCCTTCTACTCTAAGAGCTGCATTTGAATTGGTGCACTTATCAGCTATAACTTTATGATCACCCACCTTATATGGAGTAGTTCCCCTTTATACCACCAAAACAGCCCTGACCCATGAAGGCATGGAAGTCACTAGACCTCTGAAGGGCAGCAATAATGTTTAGGTAGGTGGTACATTTCAAATAACTTCCACATGAATGGCAGGACCCAAGGTTTCCTAACAGAACATTGCCCTAAGTATCACACTGCCTCTGCTGGCTTGCCTTCTTCCCATACTGCATCCTGGCATCATCCCTTTTCTAGGTAAGCAATGCACTTGCACCCAGCCATCCACATGGTTCATGATTTATCAGACTAGGTCACCCTTTCCATTGCTTCGTGGTCAAGTTCTGATCCTCATGCTTTCAACACATCAACTTTAGGGACAACATGTTCACTTACTGCCCAATATTGCCCACTGACTTTCAGACACCAATGTAATAAGCTAATGTTATTCACTCCATGTCAGTGGTCAAAGTTATGACTCATTGATGTAATTTCTGGAGCAGTTCCAGATCCAGAAGACAGACAGAGGAGACAAGACACCTAGGTGGATACATCAAGTGTGCCTCTAAATTGGTTCATTCATAGAACACTGCCAGATACTACTGAGCTGCTCATCATCCACCATCAACCAACCAAAGTGATTCAGAATCCTTTAAAACATGGGTGCAGTATACCGGTTCTATTATGTTTGAGTGGCACTTTCAGATGGTATGGCCTTCCTATTACATATAAACCCTCTTACCTCCATTGGAAAGACAAAGGCTGCCAATGTTAATGTGTCCTTTTTTTCTGTTGCCATACCTACAAAAGAAATAATGTACAGGTGTGATGACTAGATGTACTTATAAATATCTGTAGACAAAACACTATAATCACGACGTTTATGTCCGGCAGAAAAAAAAAAAAAGGAGGAAGACACCTCTTGTACTGGCCTAGCCAGTGGAAGATGCCGCCTCCCGCACTCCTGTTTGAGGATAAAAATTTTACACAGAAATCCCTCCCCACCTCCATGGAGCCTGTATTGCCTGCCAAATGGGACATACCCTTTTTTTTGCTGCACCATTTAAAAGACCATTGCTATCAGCTGCCATAACCCCGATATTAACATCAAAGTAGCAACGCAACACTGCGGCGGGCGGTCTGGAAGTGGTTAAACATGAGGGGTGGGAACAGCGAAAAATACGTTCCCAAGGCTAACTATAGCCAAGTAAACAGGAGCTCAACCAAAACAACTGGAGCTCACCTGTAAAAAAAAAAATACACCCTCAGAGGACCAGGTCCACTAAACAGCAGCCTGCAAAACCTTGTGGCCAAAGGAAACATTAATATACGCCAACACATCCACTTTATAGAACTTTGTGAAGGTGTGCGCCGGCGACCAGGTAGCCGCCTTGCAAACCTGCGTCACTGACGACTGATGACAGAAGGCCCAGGAGGCACTGAGCGCCTGAGTAGAGTGTGCCTTTGCAGGGTAAGGAGGAACCTGACCCTTCATGGAATAGGCCTGAAATGGTGGGTATGACTTCCTAAAAGACTCCGTTGTTGCCAGGTACACCCTTATTGCTCGGACCACAGCCAAGGCATGCAAAGCAATTTCCTTCAGATGTTTTGGCCTGGGGCACAGGGAAGGCAACACAATGTCTTCATTAAAATGAAAATCAGAGACAACCTTTGGAAGGAACGACGGACAGGGACAAAGAACCACCTTATCTCGGTGAACCACCAAGGACGGTGAACGACAGGATAATGCTGCCAATTCCGACACCCTGTACACAGAAGTGATAGCCACCAAGAGGGCCACCTTCTGGGTCAGCGTAAGCAGGGGAATCTCCCAAACATTTAAGTAGTAGGGCTTCTGAAGGACAGAGCACCAAATTGAGATCTCAGGGCAGCAATGGAGACCGCACTGGAGGGGCCAAGTGCCTAACTCCCTGAAGAAAAGTAGGCACCAGGGAGTGTGTGGCCAAGGGCCATTGAAAGAAGATTGCTAAGGCCAACACCTGACCCTTTATAGTACTCAAGGCCAGTTTTTGCTCAACCCCCCATTAAAGGAAGGTCAAGATCCAAGCCACGGAGAGAGCGAAGATGAACCCCAAGAGATTCACACCACGCAATGTACGACTTCCACGTAAGATGATAGATCTTCCTAGAAGTAGATTTCCTAGCTTTAAATAGCTTTGGAATCTCCGATGCAGACAAACCTCTATCCATCAGCACCTGGCGCTCAACAGCCAAGCCGTCAAAGCCCTGACTGTAAAGCAGGATGGAAGATTGGTCCTTGGGACAGCAGATCCTCCCTGAGAGGAAGCTTCCAAGGAACATTGGTGACCAGCCGCACCAGATCAGCATACCAAGCCACTAAGATGACCGGAATCCCTTCTGCCTCGATCCTGCGTAGAAGTCTTGGCAGAAGCTTGAGAGGAGGGAAGGCATAAATCAGATGATACTGACCCCACGGGCCACCAGGGTGTCGGTGGCGTCCACCAGAGGATCCAGTGACCGAGCCACAAACCTCTGCACCTTACTGTGGAGCCGAGACGCCCCACTGGAGACACAACTGATGAAACACCTCCTGGATGAAGGGACCACTCCCCTTGGTCCAACGCCTGCCAACCAAGATAATCCGCCTGCCAGTTTTCCACCCCGGGAATGTGTACAGCGGAGAGGGCTGTACAAAAACATTCTGCTCGCCTTAGAATTAGCTACCTCCAGAACCGCCAGGACACTTCTTGTGCCCCCCCTGGTGATTGACATAAGCCACGGCCATGGCAATGTCCGATTAAATGCGCACTGGACATCCCTGAAGATGATCCGTCCAATGGTCCAGGCACAGTCTGATTGCTCGGAGTTCCAAGACATTGATCGGTAGTCTGGACTTTTCCAGAGCCCCTGAGCAGAATTTTTGCAGGGACCGCGTATGGAACTGTGCAAATAGAAACGCCTCAAAAGGTAGACACCATCAGGCGCAGCACCCGCATGCAAGTCTGGAGGGATGACCATCTGCTGGACATAAGGAGACGAATTGCAGACTGCAATTTCTTGTCCAGAGGAAGGAACACTCTGGCTAAGGTCAAGTCCAGAGTTAGACCTAGATAGTCCTGCTTTGTGGACGGAACCAGAGCAGACTTCTGAAAATTCAGAATCCAGCCGAACCTCAGAGTTCGTATGGTGATTTTCAGGTTTTCCACCAGAGCAGTAGGAGAAGGAGGTTGTCCAAGTAGCCCAGTACCGCGATCCCCGTTGGCGTAACAATGCTAGCACCGGGGCTAACACTTTGTGAAGACCCAAGGAGCAGAGGCGAGACCAAAGGGTAACTCTACAAACTGATAATGCTCCTCTCCCACGGGAAAGTGGAGGAAGAGCTGGTGAACAGCACATATTGGAATGTGTAGGCAAGCATCCTTGATGTCGATAGAGGCAAGAAAATCCCCCTGATGCAGCGATGCCACCACCGTGCAAATGGACTCCATCCTGAATATCTGCACCCGCACAAAGCAGTGCAGCACCTTGAGCTCAGAATTGGACGCACCTTGCCTTCCTTCCTGGGAAATGTAAAAAGGTTGGAGTAAAAACCCTGAAAAAGGTGTGATTGTCCGGGTTCCGACTTCCGACCCGGACAATCACCCCTTTGTATTAACAGGGCTTGTACCGCCCCAAACAGTGCATGTAAGCGGTCCGGGGACAGGCACAAGTTGGAAGGAAAGAACCTTGCTGGGGGACAAGAGCAAAACTCGATCTTGTAGCCAGACCAAATGACTTTGTGGACCCACTTGTCTTGTACCAAGGAAGCCCTTGGGTCCAGAAACCAGCGAAGACGTACCCCCCCCCTTCCCCCGATACCGGTGAGGGTGAACCTTCATGTTGAAGGAGCCTTATCTGCGGGTTTGGAGAAGCCTGCTCTCGGCTTGCCATCAGGTCTATTTGGAACCTCCAGAGGAGGCCCTGAAAGGCTTTGAGCCCTTGTCAGTCGACCCTGAGGGATCAAAAAACTTCTTATGAGTTGAGAAGGAGGGCCCACGTCTACAACGAGGGTTCCTGCCCTTAGTAGCCTGCGGAAGAAAGGTACTCTTTCCCCCTGTGAGGCCTTTAATGAGGCCAGGGTAGCTCCAAACAGGCAATCTCCTCTAAAGGGAAGGCCTTTTTCATAGTCTTGTCCGCAGACTAGCATTTGAGCCAAAAGACACGCTGAAGGACCACTGCTGAAACAGAAAACCGAGCCACTAGGTGGGCCGCATTTAAAGAGGCATCATAAATAAACTGCAGCCCCTGGACCAGCTTGTCCACCAGCTCAGCAAAAGGCAGGGGTTAGCTGTTCTCCCTCCAGGTCACGGCATAAAAGCTTAGCCCATTCAATCAGAGTTTCCGACACTAGGGCAATGCTGAATACCAGCCTCAGTGCCGAACCAGCCAGAGTGTACATATTGGGAGCCACAGCCTCCGCCTTCATGTCAGCCGGATCCTTAAAGGCCGGGGATTCTTTAACCGGAATCATGGCTGCCTTGTTCAATCTGGAAACCGGACGGTCCACTTCTTAAGAATGGACTCCTCATAGAGGTATCACCTAGCAAATTGCTTAGGGACCCCAAGGGAACGTTTTGGGTGTCCCCACTCTTTACACTCTTTGACAATTCTGCAAAACAGGCAGGAAAAGGGAAAAGGGAACACCTTTGCTGGTCTGGATGGCTTGTGAGTTCCAAAGGTAACCTGCGCCTCCATCGCAGCTGCATCCTCCATTTTTAAGGTCTCACGCGCAGATACAGTCAGTGCTTCCACCAGCGCCTTTTCGTGAGTGGTTGTAGAAGTGGAGGAATCATCATCACTATCGGAGAATTCTGGGTGCGTGGTCGCAGACCCAGCAGGGAGACCCACGTCCACGGTGGCCGAATTAGATTTAGGATCTGATGAGATAGATGAGGCAGGGGAAAGCAGGGGGCACTTTTTGCTTGCCTGTCGCCCGAAAACGACCTCCACTCGGGACACAAAGGACTCCAAGACCGCCGTCAGTGCATCGATGGATTGTTGGGACCCGGAGGGCCCAGCAGCCTCTGAGAGGGGTTAAGATGGGAGATGTGTTCCAAAGACTCCATGAGTCACCTGGGGAACCCCACAAAAAGTGTAAAACACTGCAAAGGGACAACCCCCACCACACTTGGCAGCAACTCCCGGCCGCCAGGCACAAGGCACCAAGCGATTCTCAGCAGAGAGGGAGAGGACCCCATCAGACTCACCAAATGTTCCTGCAGCCACCAGAATAAACTGCAGGGGGGACAGCTACTTACCATACCAGGAACCAGGTGGGCACTGTTCCAGACAGAACCCCTTGCAATCGAAATGGGGGGGGATGTCGGCTAGGAGGAACGCTGCGACTTGGGTCAAGACCCGGTCGTATGCGACCTCACGAGGCGTTTAACTCACAGGCCAGCCCCCCATCTGGTGGGGCTATGTCACGGCCGACCTAGCAAGGAGGTCTGCGTGTGCTTGCTGGCCAGACTGGGGTGACCACTGGATCTAGATTATCCAGCCCGTCACCCAGTCCGGCAGTTGAAAAAACAAGGAGAAAAATTTCAAAATCTAAAAAGAAAAAAATTGCCAGGACCAGAGATCCCAGCAAGGAACTAGGTCCTTATTGCTGACTAGGCAGAAAAAAATAGCTGAGAGAGGGAGTATATCCCCTGGGACTGCCCATAGGCATAGCCAGACTTTTTTTCTGCCTAGTGTTCTACTCCTGTAGGGGGCAGTATAACCCAATGGTTAAGAAGATAAGGAGCTGTGTCCATCAATGAACAAAAGAGAAACACCCTTGTTCCTTGAGTAGCAAATAAATGTTGAATAAAAGAAAAGCAATTTATCACTCTCTGGATTTGTACATAAGGATGCTGAATGCATGAGAGCATCAAACACCAATGTTATCTGAGGCACTCTGCTCATTCCAGAAACATTGTGCAGGGAAAGGGGGACAAAAGGAAAGGAAATGTACTTTTTTGGCCTAGAACACCAAATATTGCAAGCAACATTAAGTTGGAGTAATGTGAAAAACAAGCACCTTGAAGGAGAGCATTAGGTGAGATTTGGGCTGTTCAGTGGGCATCAAACCTGCATTTTAAGGACCCCGAATCAACACCTTTAGTAACAAGCCTATATTTATTTTTTACAGCTGAATTTCAAAAAGCAGACACTTATTGGTAGCTAATTTATGGAAAGTGACACGCTTAGGTAAACAATGTTGGTATGCAAATAATTATTTCATGGAATATATACAGTGCATTGCGAAAGTATTCGGCCCCCTTGAACTTTTCCACCTTTTGCCACATTTCAGGCTTCAAACATAAAGATATAAAACTGTAATTTTTTTGTGCAGAATCAACAACAAGTGGGACACAATCATGAAGTGGAACAACATTTATTGGATATTTCAAACTTTTTTAACAAATAAAAAACTGAAAAATTGGGCGTGCAAAATTATTCAGCCCCCTTAAGTTAAAGCGGAGTTCCACCCAAAAGTGGAACTTCCGCTTAGGGAGTCCTGACCCCCCGACATGCCACATTTGGCTTGTCATTTTTTGGGGGGGGGCGGGTACCTAGTTTTGACAGGTACCCGCTCCCACTTCCGCTCGGAGCGCCGCGGCGCCCTGAGCGGAAGTTCTCCTCTCCCCCTCCCTCCCTGCAATCTTCTGGGACACGTCAGAGGTCCCAGAAGATTGCCGGCCAATCACGGCGCGCAGCGCGACTCGCGCATGCGCAGTGGGTACCCGGCTGTGAAGCCGCAAACTGTAACAGCCGGGTGCCCACAGCAGTGATGCCGGCGCCGAGGGAGAGGATCGAGGCTTCCGGCGGCCGCATCGCTGGACCGTTGGACAGGTGAGTAAATGGCTGGAACTCCGCTTTAATACTTTGTAGCGCTACCTTTTCCTGCGATTACAGCTGTAAGTCACTTGGAGTATGTCTCTATCAGTTTTGCACATCGAGAGACTGAAATTTTTGCCCATTCCTCCTTGCAAAAGAGCTCAGTGAGGTTGGATGGAGAGCGTTTGTGAACAGCAGTTTTCAGTTCTTTCCACAGATTCTCGATTGGATTCAGGTCTGGACTTTGACTTGGCCATTCTAACACCTGGATATGTTTATTTGTGAACCATTCCATTGTAGATTTTGCTTTATGTTTTGGATCATTGTCTTGTTGGAAGACAAATCTCCGTCCCAGTCTCAGGTCTTTTGCAGACTCCATCAGGTTTTCTTCCAGAATGGTCCTGTATTTGGCTCCATCCATCTTCAAATCAATTTTAACCACCTTCCCTGTCCCTGCTGAAGAAAAGCAGGCCCAAACCATTAAAGAGGAAGTAAACCCTCCTCAGGAAGTTGTACCTATAGGTAAGCCTATGATAAGACTTACCTATAGGTACTGTAAATATCTCCTAAACATGTACCGTTTAGGAGATATTTACCTTACATGCAGCCAGTGACGTCACTGGCGCATGCGCTCTGAAGGAACGGCTGATCGTGCCGTTCCTTCAGAGCCCCGTGCCGTGACTGTCGGCTCCCGCGCGCGTGCGCAGGAGTGACGTCACCGCGGCTCCGGCCAATCAGATGGCCGGATGCCGCGATCCCGGAAGACGGGCGACTAAACATGTCGCTCGTCATACAGGTAAGAGAGCGGCACGGCGGGGGCTCGTTCTAAGGTAAGTATTTCATAATGAGCTAGTATGCGATGCATACTAGCTCATTATGTCTTTCTCTTGCAGGTTGTAAAAGAAAAAAAAAAATTTTTAACGAGTTTACAACCTCTTTAAGCTGCCACCACCATGTTTGACAGTGGGGATGGTGTGTTCAGGGTGATGAGCTGTGTTGCTTTTACGCCAAACATAACGTTTTGCATTGTTGCCAAAAAGTTCGATTTTGGTTTCATCTGACCAGAGCACCTTCTTCCACATGTTTGGTGTGTCTCCCAGGTGGCTTGTGGCAAACTTTAAAGGACACTTTTTATGGATATCTTTAAGAAATGGCTTTCTTCTTACCACTCTTCCATAAAGGCCAGATTTGTGCAGTATACGACTGATTGTTGTCCTATGGATAGAGTCTGCCACCTCAGCTGTAGATCTCTGCAGTTCATCCAGAGTGATCATGGGCATCTTGGCTGCATCTCTGATCAGTCTTCTCCTTGTATGAGCTGAAAGTTTAGAGGGAAGCCAGGTCTTTGTAGATTTGCAGTGGTCTGATACTCCTTCCATTTCAATATTATCGCTTGCACGGTGCTCCTTGGGATGTTTAAAGCTTGGGAAATTTTTTTGTATCCAAATCCGGCTTTAAACTTCTCCACAACAGTATCTTGGATCTGCCTGGTGTGTTCCTTGTTCTTCATGATGCTCTCTGCGCTTTAAACGGACCTCTGAGACTATCACAGTGCAGGTGCATTTATATGGAGACTTGATTACACACAGGTGGATTCTATTTATCATCATTAGTCATTTAGGTCAACATTGGATAATTCATAGATCCTCACTGAACTTCTGGAGAGAGTTTGCTGCACTGAAAGTAAAGGGGCTGAATAATTTTGCACGCCCAATTTTTCAGTTTTTTATTTCTTAACAAAGTTTGAAATATCCAATACATTTCGTTCCACTTCATGATTGTGTCCCACTTGTTGTTGATTCTTCACAAAAAATTACAGTTTTATGTCTTTATGTTTAAAGCCTGAAATGTGGCAAAAAGGTCGCAAAGTTCAAGGGGGCTGAATACTTTCGCAAGGCACTGTAGCTGCTGCTGATAAAAAAGGAACACCTTTCTAAACGGAATAAATAGTATGTATCAGCGCTGCTGAATAAAATATGCGCAGAATATCAATAATTATATTAAAGTGCTATAAAAAAAAATATAATAAAGTGCTATACCGTGCTTAATCACAATTAATTATTATACAACATATCATGCTTATCACAAAAAATCAATATGCAAATGTAAAACATTGGATAAAATACATTATATCATAAAGTTTCCAGTGCTTGTGTGAAAATAATGTAATATAATATAAATAAATAATATAAATAAATAAATAGTCCTCATCATAAGCAAGTGCTCCGTGCTTGTTGTGAATAAATATATAAATTATTCAACCTTCTTCCTTAATAAGTGCTCAGTGCATTGTCTGAAAACACAAAATCTTCAAAGTGCTGGTGCTTGCTGGTGCGCATAAGGCGATTTTTCATTGATTGTCTGGTGAGTAGGGGACTGAGTGGGGAGCACTTGAGCGCACCAGCACTTTGAAGATTTTGTGTTTTCAGACAAAGCACTGAGCACTTATTAAGGAAGAAGATTGAATAATTTATTTATTTATTCACAACAAGCACGGAGCACTTGTTTATGATAAGGACTATTTATTTATATAATTTATTTATATTATATTACATTATTGTCACACAAGCACTGGACACTTTATGATATAATGTATTTTATCCAATGTTTTACATTTTTTGATATACATTAATATACATTGATTGCATATTGATTTTTTGTGATAAGCATGATATGTTGTATAATTATTAATTGTGATTAAGCACGGTATAGCACTTTATTTATTATATTTTTTGATAGCACTTTAATATAATTATTGATATTCTGCACATATTTATTCAGCAGTGCTGATACATACTACTTATTGGTAGCTGTATGCCAGAGTGGGTGGACTTAGGAAACATGTCTGAGACATTGTAGCCAGTGTACTATTAGTGTAAGTAATAGCTGGATGACGTGAACAAAGCATAGCATAATATACAAGCATACTTAAGGTTTATATTTTGTCTGTCCATGTAGACATTGCAGCACTTACCTATACAGTAGTTCCTGAGCTACAGTATCGCCATAATCGTGAGACAATAAGTTTATTTTTTGATCAATTAGGCCCAGGTGGCGGACAAGTGCTTCTACAATACTGGCCTGCTCAAAAATTGAATAGCGGTGGAACCTCTGCAAAATTAAAGCAGACAATAAAATGTATTTCCTAAATATGCTGGAAAATATATGTTGAATATAACTGTTATACTCACCGGTTTGTCGCTGAAACCAAATCCTATAAAATCCAGTGCAATGACTCTGTGAAACTTCTGAGTTAATCCTTCCCAGATCTGCAAAGGAATAGGAAGCAAAGACTGCCATAAACAGTGACACTCCCAAATTTTATCTGATGCTTTATAACTAGCCACTCCAAAATGCCTTTTCATTATTAGATTAGTATTTTAACAAAAACAAGAAAAAACACCAGTGAAACACTTCTTCAGTGTTAGCCCTCTACTACATTAGCAATTTCTCAATCGTGCTACTCCGTGGCTGCAGTATTTTTAGCTATTGTAAGTCAATGCCCCCATGTATTCTACCTCTATAAGTTCCTGCATTCACTTTTGGGATAGTCATTCTTAGTCTCAAAACTAAGAATTTGCCTCTGTTGCCAGCATCACAAGTAGGAATGAAGAATGATCCTTGAGCAAAAATATACTTTCTCTTACGTCCTCCGACAGTCGCCGCCTCTTCATATTCGTCACTAATGGGGGTTATTGACCTTTGCTCCGTAGGAGTAGCTAGGCAACAGAATATATTAATATCAAAGCTTTTAACATATCCCACCCCCAGGGAGTGGTCCCCTCAGTCAATACCTCCCTGCTTCCTGCATACCAACTCAGTTTCATATGCCTAGCTCAGGAGTATGCAGGCTGTTCCTGTGCTGGGGCTCTTAGTCTCAGCTACTTTTCTCTTTTTTTGATTTTATTTGAAGTTTTTTCTCTTTTTACCTAGCTGTTTGTTTTCAGCGTTAGTTAGTTTCTTCTGATGAAGATGATCGTGCGGTGCTGGGTCTCAGTCTGGCCACCCTGGATCCCAGGGCTCAGGGCCAGGGGCTTCCCAGCCTGCCATTGAGCGTTCAGCTTAGGTTTTGCCCTGGCACATTGAACGACCCATCCCTGTTCGCTGCAGGGATGCTATCGGTGAGGTGGCTACCTCACTGGACGCCATTGCGGTTTCGCACCGCAAATCCACTGCGTCATGCTTGCTACACTCCCTGTCCTCAGTACTGCGGTTTGGTCGCTGGAGCAGGCTCCCCACGCCATCCGGACTGGTACGTGTAACTCTATGTGGGGACCTGTCTATTTGGGTGTCAGTCTGGGACTGTGTGACCCTGCGTGTCTGTGTGGCTGCTGTGCTCCCTGTCAGCTCCTGTGTGAGCTTGCTGCCTGTGTGTGGGCTGTGAAGGGGGGGGGGCTCTCCCGCTCTGCTTGGTGTCATATGAAGCAGCCTGATTTTAGACATGCTGTGCGGTGATCCGACATTTTTTTGGGGCAAAATTATGGTGGCAGGTCCTGTGAGGTACTGCACAGCGTTTTTGGCGCCAAACGCCGCCATTTTGAGCGGCGATCTATCACCACATGTCAGCGCCATGTTCTATTTGCCCGGGGTTTTCCATCAGCCGAGCGGCCATGTTTGTGTAGCCTTGCATAGGCTTCATAGGGGCGGTCAGTCTTGCATCACTCCCTTTTGCTCTGGGACAGCGATCGGTGCAGCAGCCTGTGTGATCTCTCCAGGTTTTTATATTTCCTTCTTTCCTGTATACCTTGCCCAGTTTCTTGTCCCTGTGGGGGTCAGTGTGTTTAGTGGGTGCGGTGGGCTACGCTCGCCGCGATCTTGAAGGGGCAGTACCCTTTATTGCTTATTTGGCTGGGGCATGGATTCTCAGGATTGCAAGTTTCCCCCCACCTTGGTGGGGGGCCAAGGGGCTGCTGCTTCCCCCGAGGGGGCTGATCTGGCCACTATTGTGGCAAACTTAGCTGCTCAAGTGCAGATGCTGGTGGCTGATCGATCCACAAAACGGCCCAGGGTGTCTATTTCCTCTGATTCAGAGGGTGATGGGGCTGCTATGGCCGGTGTGCCCTTCTCAGGGTCTCACTCATCCCTAGACCTCGTGGGGTCTGACGGGGAGGCTGAGGTGGAAGGGGTTGATAATTCTCCCCCTGGCTCGTCTGAAGAGCTTGCACTCATGGATGAGTTAGTTGCTTCTATCAAGCAAACGCTGCATTTGCAGGATGAACCATGTCCTCCTGCCTTGATGTCCTCTTATGGGACGCAGAGGAAACGCAGAACATCGCAGGTTTTTCCTTGCTCTACGGAATTTCAGCGCGCGGTTGATGAGCAATGGCGCAATTTAAAGAAGCCTTTTGCTGTACCGAGTAGGTTCAAACTGCGTTATCCCTTTACACCAGCTACTGATGAGCATTGGTGTGTGCCGCCTCAGGTGGATCACGCGGTGGCGATTTTGAATAAGTCTACTGCGATCCCTGCTGAGGATACCCCGGTGTTCCGGGACTCGACGGACAGGAGATTGGGATCTCTGGCCCGTCATGCCTATACGGTTGCTGGCTCTATGCTGAAGCCTATTTTTGCTTCCATTATGGCAGCCCAGGCTATTGCGGATTGGACGCAGGTGCTCAAGCGCACTCTGGTGGCTGACTCTGCCCCGCCGACAACTTTGGCTATGGTGGATCAGATTCATCAGGGTGTCATGTATTTGTGTGATGCGGACTTGGATTTAGTCCCTTTGGCTGCGCGTCTTTCTAGTGTGGCGGTCTTGAACCGTCGCCTGATATGGCTGAAATGTTGGTCGGTTGACCAATCTTCTCGCAAGACTTTGGCTAATTTGCCCTACGCGGGATCTCGCCTTTTTGGCGAATCTTTGGATACTCTGATAAAGGGTATTTCTGGGGGTAAGAGCACTCTCTTGCCCCAATCTCACAAGAATAAGTTTCTTCGTGGTAAGAAGAATGCTTCGTTTAGGCCCTCTCAGGGGTCCTTTCGTGCCTTTCGGTCGCATTATAAGGGCAAGCCCTTCAAAGGCCAAGGCTCCCAGAAGAAGCCGTGGGCGGGTAAGCAGAAGTCCGGCCAGTCTGGATCCGCTGCCCATAACAATGCGGCCTGAAGGGGCGCCCTCACCCGTTTCTGGGGTGGGGGGACGTTTGCTTGGTTTTCTTCAACCCTGGCTGGACCGCGTTCGGGACAGGTGGGTTCAGGAAATCGTTCGATCTGGATACAAGATCGAGTTTCTCTCTCGGCCGGCGGGCAGATTTTTCCCCTCAAACCTTCAGCTGACTCCGGAGCGCTTGCAGGATCTGCATCTGGCGGTGCGGGACCTGCGGGCCCAGGGAGGGGTGGTTCCGGTGCCTCATAGGGACAGATTTCGGGGTTTCTATTCCAATCTGTTCACTGTGCCCAGAAAGGAGGGCAAGGTACGTCCGATTCTGAACTTGAAAGCTCTGAACCGCTTTGTGCGGGTTCGCAAGTTCCGCATGGAATCCCTGCGCTCGGTGGTGGCTGCCCTGGTTCCGGGGGAATTCATGGCCTCCATCGACTTGAAGGATGCATACCTTCACATTCCCATTTTCGAGGGTCACCAGAGGTACCTTCGATTTGCCATTGCGGAGGATCATTATCAATTCGTGGCGTTGCCCTTTGGTCTCGCCTCGGCTCCGCGGGTTTTCACCAAGGTGCTTGCGCCGGTGCTGGCCTTGCTGAGGGCCCAGGGCATTTCTGTCCTGGGGTATCTGGACGATATCCTGATTCGGTCCGCGACCAGTCAGGGCCTGGTGAACGACCTGTCCATCACGATGCAGACTCTGCAGGAATTCGGCTGGACGATAAACTTTCCAAAATCGACGTTGTGTCCGTCGGTTCGTCTTCCCTACCTGGGGATGATCCTGGACTCTGTTCAAGCGAAGGTCTTCCTGCCAGAAGACAAGCTTCGGACACTTCAGTGCGAAGTCAGGTCCCTCAGGGACAATCAGTGCTCGTCCCTCCGGACGTGTATGAGGTGTCTGGGATTGATGGTTTCGGCCTTCGAGGCGATTCCCTTCGCCCAGTTTCACACACGGGAGCTTCAGGCGGAGGTCCTGGCCATGTGGGACGGGCGTCCGCAATCTCTGGATCTGCGGCTGTCGTTGAGCCATCTCACCCGGTGGGGTCTTTGGTGGTGGCTCCAGTCCCCGGCGGTGTCGGGGGGCAAGTCCTTTCGTCCTTTGTCATGGACGGTGATCACCACGGATGCCAGCCTGTCGGGCTGGGGTGGTGTTCTGGGCGTTCTGTCCGCCCAGGGAACTTGGTCGGAAGAAGAATCCTCCCTTTCGATCAACATTCTGGAATTGCGAGCGATAAATCTCTGTCTTCTGCGTTGGACGGACAGGGTTCAGGGCCGTCCAGTTCGGGTACAAACGGACAATGCCACAGCCGTGGCCTACATCAACCACCAAGGGGGCACCAGGAGTGCCCGGGCGGCTCGGGAAGTAGCCGGCATTCTGTCTTGGGCCGAGACGCACGTCCCGGCGATCTCTGCAGTTCACATTCCGGGGGTGGAAAACTGGCAGGCGGATTATCTGAGCCGCCAGACCCTGGACCAGGGGGAATGGTCCCTTCACCCGGATGTCTTCCAGATGTTGTGCGCGAAGTGGGGGTCCCCAGATGTGGACCTGTTCGCGTCTCGTCTAAACAACAAGGTGGAAAGGTTCATGGCAAGGACGCGCGATCCTCGGGCAGACGCCTCGGACGCGTTAGTGACGCCCTGGCATCAGTATCGCCTGATGTATGCCTTTCCACCGATTCAGCTGCTGTCCAGGTTCCTTCGCAGGTTGGCCTCGGAACCAAAAACGGTGATTCTGGATGCACCGGACTGGCCTCGCCGGTCTTGGTACGCAGACCTCGTGAATCTGGCGGTCAACGCTCCGTGGCGTCTGCCACTTCGAGAAGATCTCCTGTCTCAAGGACCGATATTCCATCCTGCTTTACAGTCGCTGGCTTTAACGGCCTGGCTGTTGAAAGCCAGGTCCTGAAGGATAGGGGTCTTTCCCCTGAGGTCATTCCCACTTTGATCAAGGCCAGGAAGGCCTCTTCAGGGAAGATTTACTACCAGGCTTACTTTGCCTGGTGTGAGTCCAGGGGGTATTCCCCTCGCTCATACTCGGTGTCGAGAGTGTTGGCTTTCCTTCAAACGGGCGTGGACCAGCGTTTGGCGTTGGCCACGATTAAGGGTCAGATTTCTGCACTGGCCGTTCTCTTTCAACGTCCTGTGGCGTCTAACTCTTTGGTTAGCACCTTTGTTCAAGGGGTGCGACATTTGGTCCCTCCTAGGAGGGAGCCTTTGCCTCCATGGGATTTGAACCTTGTTCTGTCCGTGTTGCAACGTGCTCCTTTTGAAAATATCAGGGAGATCTCGTTGTCTTTGTTGTCCAAGAAGGTTGCCTTCTTAGTGGCGATCACTTCGGCTCGCAGGGTGTCAGAGCTGGCGGCCTTGTCCTGCAAGTCTCCGTATTTGGTGATTCACTTGGATAAGGTGGTCTTGCGACCTAATCCGTCTTTTCTTCCGAAGAGGATCTCGGAATTTCACCTCAATGAGGACATTGTCTTGCCTTCGCTTTGCGCGAAGCCTAAGCATTCGAAGGAGGTGGCTTTACATTCCTTGGATGCTGTTAGGGCAATCAGGGTTTACCTGTCATCAACTAAATCCTTTCGCAAGTCGGATTCTCTCTTTGTCCTTCCTGAGGACCTCGGAAGGGCATGGCGGCGTCGGCTTCTACCATCGCCAAATGGATCAGGCAGACCATTGGGCAGGCCTATGCTTTGAGGGGGAAGGTTCCTCCCGTGCCTGTGAAGGCGCACTCTACCAGATCTCTGAGTACGCCTTGGGCCTGTCATCATCGGGCTTCTGTGGCCCAGGTGTGTAAGGCGGCGACTTGGTCGTCCGTTTACACCTTCTCAAAATTTTACAAAGTGGATGTTCAGGCATCGGCAGATGCTTCTTTTGGCCGGAAAGTTCTAAGTGCGGCGGTGCCTTAGGGTCCCTTGTTTGGGCCCTTGGCTGTTGGGGTGTTTTTACCCCTAGGTTACTTGTTCTTTCCTGGGTTGTTGCTCCTGTTGAGCACGTTTTCCTGTTGCCCAGTTGGTTCTCTTACTTTGGTAAGGTTCCTTTCTCTGATGTGGGTACTGCGTTGCTTTAAGCGCGGCTGCGTTTTTTCCCACCCCTCATGTCTACACTGCTTTGGGACGTCCCCATTAGTGACGAATATGAGGAGGCGGCGACTGTCGGAGGACGTAAGAGAAAACGGAATTTTTGTAAAATCTTACCTGTAAAATTCCTTTCTCTGAGTCCTCCGACAGTCGCCGCCCCCGCCCCTCTTTTGGGGTTTTGTTTATGTACTCTACTGCTATTCTACTGAAACTGAGTTGGTATGCAGGAAGCAGGGAGGTATTGACTGAGGGGACCACTCCCTGGGGGTGGGATATGTTAAAAGCTTTGATATTAATATATTCTGTTGCCTAGCTACTCCTACGGAGCAAAGGTCAATAACCCCCATTAGTGACGAATATAAAGAGGCGGCAACTGTCGGAGGACTCAGAGAAAGGAATTTTACAGGTAAGATTTTACAAAAATTCAGTTTTTCATACATTCCTGACTAGAGACTCGAAACACATTAGCCTACGTTTTTCTCTATGGCTGGATGCAAGACTTGGCCAAAGCCCTGGCTATTTCTCTATAGTTCCAGGTAAGTTGTTTTAATTTTTTTCCCCTAGTGTTAAAGGGATAAGTTCACCTTTTGAAAATAATTCACATTTTTTTTGCAGGTATAAAAGTGTGTATTTTTTTTTCCTATGGAGCCTGCAGAGAATTGCACCCATGATCAGCAGATCGCGGGCGCAATGCCCTGATCTGGCAAACTCTCAGGATAGTTGTTTGCCCATACCTCTCAGATATAGGCAGGTAGTTACTTGAGAGCAGGAACATCAACAAACTATGAGAGCGTTTACCAGCACCCTCGCAGTTTTTTTGAGAACTACATGCATCAGCCACAATGGCTGACGGTACTTGTAGTCTATTCATTCACAAGAAACTGTGAGCATACGATGCGGCCGTGTGGGCAGAGATTTACACGAAGATTGAAACGTGTGGCCACCTTTATTTAAAAAAAACTTGAATTCCTAAAACATTCGAATGTAGTTAGAGATGCTCTTGTCATAAAACTGCAATCTACCAGGCTGCCTCAACTAATGTACAGGCAAACACTGCAAAAGAAGAACACTGGAAAAAACTGTATAGTTTGGTAAGTCTTATTTTTTTCAGTCTATGAATGATGCTTTGTGGAAACAGACAATTGCATTAACATCGGAAGCACCATAACATTACCTTGTACCAGTCATAGCTTGATGTTGGAAATCCATGTAATATAATGATCACATCTGAGCTTCCCACTGCTCCCCATGATTCTGGAAGTAACAATAATTAAAAGACAATAGTTAAAAGAAAAAGAAATCGATCATCAGAGAAATATGTAGTCTGTCACCACTGACCTTCTGAAAATGTTAGCTGTCTGGCAGTCACGTTGATTTAGTAGTTTGACTCATTAACCTAGAACAGGTTTAAAGCCAATAAAATGAAAGCTACATACCTGTACTGGGTCAGTGACTTAAAAGTTTCAAAAGGCACTGGATCGGCAAGGTAGCCAGGGAACTAACATTTTCAGAAGTGGCAGTAATGACAGCCTCTATACTTTCCTAATGCTACATTTTGCTAATTTTCCTAAAACCTTTAAAAGGCGTCTATAGATGTGAGATTCATCATTCTGTAAAACCCGAACAAGAATATTCCACCCTTTTCTCCCAAAGTAATAACTCTGGCATTACCCCATAAGGAGAGCTTTCAATCTTTACTGCAAAACAAAAGAAAAAAAAAAACTCCAGAAAAATTGTTATTTTTAATGGTCGGACAGAAAGTCAGAAATGGTGGTATGTCAATCCACTGCTTACTGATGGGGTGCTCCCAACTACGAGCCCCTCCCCATTAACTGTTTGAATAGTGTCGGATGTGGTTATGACTTGGTTTTCTGCAATATCATTTGTAGGGGCTACATGGTGGCAAAGAAAGTTAACAAGTTCTAAGACGCAGTAGCATCAGGGTTGTTTGCCAGCACTGCATAATCCATTTATCAAGGAGAGCTCCAGATATAAAAGGCCATCTATGGTAGACATCCAGGACATTCCCAAGTTTTCCTATTTAAAAGTGGAAAATTCTAAGTGCCAAAAGAAAAGTTTTACCTGTGACTCAAGCTATTCTTACTCATGAAGGCTGATTATCATTTTTGATTATGCATATGGAAGACCTGTCAAGTCTATATAGTTTTTTGTCCTTCCATAATGTGTACTTTCAAGCCATACAATGGCTGATTATCACAAATAAAGCAAGTATAAAAATAATCCTGTTTGTGGCCAGCTTTATCAATTTAAAGCGATATTAAAGCCTTGTTTTTTTTTTTTTTTTTTTAAATAACAAACATGTCACACTAACCTGCTCTGTGCAATGATTTTGCACAGAGCAGCCCGGATCCTCCTCTTCTCGGGTCTCACGCCGGCCCCCCAACTCCTTTCTCCTGCCAGGTGCCCCCACAGCAAGCAGCTTACTCTGGGAGCACTCAAGCAGGCACATTCCCGACCCACGGCTCTGTGTCCATTCATACACGGAGCCACGACTCCGCCTCGCCCCCTCCATCTGATTGGCTTACTGGCTGTTATTGCAAATGGCTCCTGCAGCTACAAATTCAATCAGGATTATGAATCCCCAGAGGCAAGGCTCTTGTGGTCATTGCTGGATCAAGAGGGGGCTCAGGTAAGCATTGGGGGGGGGGGGGCTGCTGCACACAGAAGTTTTTTTACCTTCACGCATAGAATGTATGAAGGTAAAAAACATTGTGCCTTTATATTCACTTTAATTCAATCAAAACAGCTCTACTGAAACACAAATTAAATTTCAGAATGGTTGGGGGGGGGGGGGGGGGCGAAGAGGGATCACTACTGAGAAACACTAAATTCAGAAATTCCATGAACACATTCATTCCACAAGTGATTTTGAAGGACAATGGGTATCCATGCACCTCTATAGAAAATCTGCTGCTCATTGAAGGTGAAGAACGCTCCAGTTGATCTCCATGCGAAGAGTGCAGGGGAGAGGTTAGGAGGAGGAATGTTCAGATACACAGCAAGGAGGGGAACAGTAAGAAGGCCCACCTGAATCCACCATTCCTTCATCCTGCAAGAAAGGAATATACACGTAAGAATTCTGACAAAATTGCTATTACATTACAGCTTTTAATAAATTGTATTTATTAATAATGGAATACTAGCCTATGGCTTACAGAGAGGGTGACTGCTACAAGGAACCTTCAGAAGCCCCAGGTCTCTGCTGTTACCCCTGAATGATGGGGTACTCCCAACAGGAAAAGCTCCAACACCTCCTGGTAGTGTCAAAGCTTACCACTCCCTACATTCCTACTAGCCTAATACTAGGATTGGTTGTCTCACTTGCCAATGACAATATGCTGGAGGAAGAAAGAAAGGGCAAGTCAAGTTTAAAGTTACTGAGAAGTGCCAAAGCTCCACCCATTAAAACAGCCCGGTGTTTAGGCATATGCAAAAGGGACCTGGGGTTGTTGAAGATTATGTGCAGGCAGTGACAAAAAAATAAAAAAATCACCCCCCTCCTCCCCAATCCATGACAGAGATGATTTAATTCTTTGCAGATTAAAGGAAAACAAAAAAGGGTTGGGACTTTAGATAAGGTGTGCATCCAGCCGTAGGTGTAATTCATGAACATGGTATACATGTACAAAAAAAGAGAATAAACATATGATGGAATCAGGTATTTATTGAAATCTAAAATAGGTAGTAACATTGTATTGTCATATTTGGAGCATTCATAAAATACCTTGGGTCCATGGGTGATATGGTCGAGCCATGGCACTAATAAGTAAATGGAATAATAAATATATATATCATACACACACACACACACACACACACACACACACACACACACACACACACACACACACAAATCTGGTTGATACATGATAAAAACTGCAGGGATTGCATCCTAAATGCTCTAAATTTACATACAGTAAAAGCAATACGCATCACTAGCTGTACTTACAGATCAATACAAAATGTTGCCCCAGGGGATTAGAAATGAGGGTCTACTGGAAAGGTCTCTACTGGGAACTGTGGGAGCTGTGTCTGCACACGTAGGTGTGGCACAAGGACTGCAGAGAAAAGTGCCAATCTCCATAGAGGGAATACTAATGCCTCAACTGGCCATCCAAGTGAAACTCTATAAGAGGTATTGATATATGTGTATGGTTAAAAAACAATGTATGATTGACAAAGTAACCTATATATAGTGTAGTGAGGCTATAGTAGATCCCAAAGTCAGGAGACAAGAAGAAAGAATGAGAAAAGTGCCCGAGTAGTGCAAACCATGTCCACTGTGCTAAGAATGGAATTGGAAACCTGAAAATAAGAATGAAGTGTGAAAAAGGAAAAAAAGACTCTGCCCAACAAATCAAGGCCAGAGGAGAAACAGAAATAAGTAAACCAATAAGGAGCCTAAAAAGTAAGACAAACCACAAAGGATAGAAGAACCGAATACAGTGACCTAAATCTATGTACCAGTGTAAGTAAAATTACATGTATAGTCGTAGATGGATTACCTGGTGTGGTCTGATAACTCAATGTGTGAATAAGGGGAAAAATGTGCCCAGAGAAAGTGCAGTCAACCCACAGGGAGGCAAAGATATGCTCCCTTCGGCGTGCATCAAAGAACTCCCATCGTCACGCAGCTGTTCGTGAGGAAGGCGTGCATCACAACCTTAACAGCGGATGCCGATGAGGCGTTTGGTGCCAAATGTCTCCCTCATATAGTGAACGCTGATGGTCATCACGTGCCGCACAACAACACCGCCTTGGTGACGTCATGTCTGGCACGGTGGGGCATGGCGCAGATGCGCTGCGGCACCTGCCCGCCCCCACCGCCGCATCAGGAGGGTGAGGAGGGGGGGCGGCCAGAGCGCCTCGCAGTTCCCGGGACAGACAAAACCAGTTTCCCCACCCATCCACAATCAGAGGGGGCAAACTAAAATTGCCAGGCAAGATCACACAACATGCACCAGTCAAAATGATAACCATATGGCTGAATATAAAAGTATTGTAGACCCAAAAAAAAAAAAAAAAAAAAATCATGTAAATAATTCTTTGCAGATTAAGGATGACCATCTTGAGAGATGGTCCATCTGACTGGCCTTAGGTCAAGCTGTTTGTAGAGCACTCAAACACAGGTTCCTTTGGAGAAACATTTATATTTTATTTTAGGTATGTGTAGTTAGTTAATGGTGGGTCAACTGGCTTCTGATATTTCCATTTAGTTTGGTCTCTGCAATCCTTACCATGAAGTCTCACTCAGCTCAGAGCACTAAAAAGATTCTACTAAAATCAGCAATGGAATGTAAAATAAAAATCCAACTAGGGAATAAACTTCCAATGTCATTTAGAAGGGGTGGACCTGGGAACTCCAGTGCAGAGATTTCAGTACCCGAAACCTCCAAAAGTTAGCCAGCAAGTGTTTAAACGTTATGCAGTCCTGTTATTCTATGCCGGTCACATCAAACTGTCAGTTTTGGATGCACTAAGTGTTAGTGCACTCCTTCCTTAGTGCAACACACACACTTTGATTAATTCTTCTGGAGTTATGTGGTCACAGCATACAACTGCACCAGCATTGTAAAACCAATACAAACAATAGTTTTTTTTGACAATCCAATATAATCTTACTTGAAAAATCTCCTTTCACATTGTGATTGCTGCCTATCTGCTGGCTATCTATTACCACAACTCCCTGGAATCCCTGCATGCTTTGCAGCTTCTATACTGTTTGCTTTTGATTTCTAAGGACTATATATCCCATGGTACCTTGCTGCCTGCAATCAGCGATTCCTGTACTAACTTCTCCTCCTGAAATTTCTTCCCTCGGCACCCCCGAAGTTCAGAGTAGGTTCTTTGAATTACAAGACACAGAATCCCAGCAAGTAAATGTGTGGGATCTACACAAAGTAAGTTTAAAAAATGTAAGATTATTCAGATTAACAGAAGTAGGCTAGAAATAACTGAAATACAATGTGGAAATTAATATAAAGATTTTACATTTTGAACATAGATACACTTTTAATTGGCCAAAAGGGCACATTGATTTTTCTGCACAATAAACTAGCAATACTATATTGTTTTAATGCAAAGCTTGGTGTGTATGGCATTAGAGAGAGAGATTTAATCCTATGTAGTAAATTAATAATATGTAAACAGATTCAGTATTATAGCAGTCAAATGTTATATATGTCCATTCACAACTCTGCCCCCAGCTACACACACTCAGTTCACACTGGTGCAATGCGGGAAACCTGGCAATTCCTGTGTGGGTTCCTGCGTCCCACATAAAAATCGCAGGGGGTTCACACGAACATCTGCGAACGGCTGTGGGTGTCAAAGTTAAGGACACCCCTCAAAATCGATTTGCTGATTGAAGTGAGAACTGTGAAATGGTACAGGAATCAGATTGCATAGATGTGAACACCCATGCGATCCGATTCTAGTGCGGACCAAAAAAGGGTCCTGCATCATTTTGGTCCAAATGTGATGCAAATCCAGCCATACAAACTATGGCCGAATTCACATTGCACAGACATCGCATGTGATGTGCACAGCAACGCAGTGCAAATCACATGCCAGGTCTGATCGCACCAGTGTGAGCCTAGGCTTAGACGATTCCTGAAAATCCTTCTCTTCAGAGAGGCATACCCTGCCCCCACCTAACAACTATACTTTTAATTTTAATTTTTCGCCATTGGCTCATCCCCCACAGGTATTCCCTTCTGCATCCCTTCTTCTTGACCCTTCCTTTAGATTGTAAATTCTAACAAGCAGGGCCCTCTGATTCCTCCTGTATTAAAATTGTAATGTAACTGTACTGTCTGCCCTTATGTTGTAAAGCTCTGCCAAAACTTTTGGCACTATGTTAATTCTGTATAATAATATAATACTTTAGCGCAATACATTTTCTAACAGACAATTTATACTTAAAATTAAGTCATAACGCCTGTGCCTCTACATGGCTGTAAGCAGCTTTAATAACCTAGACATTTAATCTTCTTAGCAATTCTGCTTGCTCAGGATGCAGCGCAGAAATCTGCTGTACAATCAGCTCAAACTATGACAAGACAGGGATATTCCTTAAAAATAAAATGACTTTTAAAAACAAACATATTTACTGTATTCTAGTGATAAGGAGATGGTAATTATAGGTACTTGTAAGCTGTAGCTGAATGGCATTCAGTTAACTAAAGCACCGTGTATCAAACAATTGTTATTTTAAAAATATAATACAGTTTCTGCTTTTTCAACTTTTCTTGAATCCTAGCACTGCTGGACTACTGCAGCCTCTTTGCAGTCACTGTCTACCTGGATGACGACTGCATGACATTTCTCAGAGTGCCTTTGTGTCCTTATGGTGATAGTACATCAGCACATCCATGTTGGTTGGGAGAGCACGTAGCAGGGTGACAACACAAACTAAAGACAAGGACAAAGACAAGACCCTACAGCAGGAAGACCCTGAGCAAAGACCTTCAGAAATTATTTTAATGACACCTACAGATTTAACCACTTAAGCCCCGGAAGATTTTACCCCCTTCCTGACGGTCGTGCGACACTGTACCTAAACGAATTTGACGTCCTTTTTTTCCCACAAACAGAGCTTTCTTTTGGCGGTATTTGATCACCTGTGCGATTTTTTGATCACGCGCTATAAACAAAAAAAGAGCGTCAATTTTGCAAAAATAACAATATTTTTCACATTTTTTTATATGAAATTCCCCCAAAAAAAAAAAGTAAAAATCAAAATTTTTTAAAATTTTCGGCCAATTTGTTTTATGCTACATATGTTTGGTAAAAAAAAAAAAAAATCGCAAAAAGCGTATTTTGATTGGTTTGCGCAAAAGTTATCGCGTTTACTAACAAACAAAGGGAAAGATTTTTGTCATTTTTGTTGTTTTTTTTTTAACGCGTAATGGCGGCGATCTGCGATTTTTTTTTGCGGTACTGCGACATTGCGGCGGACAGATCGGACCCTTGACTGACATTTTTGACACTTTTGGGGTTACCAGTGACATTTCTACAGTAATCAGTGCAATATATATGCACGGTTACTGTAAAAATACACTGGAAGTGAAGGGGTTAACTTTATTTGAGAGGGAGGGGCTGTGTGTGTCCCTAGGGGCGTGATTCTAACTGTGATTGGCTGTGGCTTGAGGTGTAGTTACACTGATCAACGGTTCTACATAGTAGAACCGTATGATCATTGTTTCTACACAGGGAGAACTGACAGGCAGCTTGTTTACACAAGCTGTCTGCCTTTCTCCCTCTCCCCCGCCGATCGCCGAGTGACCAGCGGACATCGGGTCCGCCGGTCACACGCGCGGGGGGGGGGGGGGGGGTCCGGGAGCGCGCCGGCGGCGCGCGCTCCCCAGACCCTCCCAGGCTAGTGACGTACCGATACGTCACTCTGCCTGTGAGGGGCTGACCGCCGCAGTATATGTTCGTGCGGCGGTCGGCAAGCGGTTAAAAAGATTATTAATGCCTTTTCAACTTCCTTTAACATGTTTATATGCCATACAAGCTTATATAAGATTTTAGTGTTTGGGTTTACGTACTTTACCTGTCTGCCTAAAAGTATTTAATACCCTCCCTTCATATACTGTACATTTATATTTTTTACTATTTATTAAATGTAAACATATTACCCAATATAAGGAGCAGCTATGAGCATATACCAGAGAACTTCAACAGACATAAAACTGCCAGAAACAAAATAAAGCAAAAAAACAAAATACAAATCAAATAAAAATACAGCAAACACAGGTTCACCAGAGAACGCGTAAGAGCCGGTTCACACTGGGGCGACTTGTCAAGCGACCTGGTCGCCTGCCATAGATTAGCACAGGACCCGTTCTAATAGAAGCGACACAAGTAAGGGTCCTGTACTACTTTGGGGCGACCTGCATTGACTTCAATGATATGAAGTCCGTGCATGCCGCTCCGAGGTCGCGGTGCATGCTGTGCACCGCGACTTCACAGGTCGCCCCGGCAAGTCGGGTCGCCCCAGTGTGAACCGGCTCTAATAGTCATTACAGTTACATTTTTTTTTAATAAAAAACCTTGATGGATTTACCTAGGGATAGCCATGTTTGCTTACTATACACAGTACAAAACATCTTCCTGCTTATTACTGTTGCTGATTGTACTTTACTATTCCCTCACTCAGCACATAAGTCTACCTCTCTGTAATGGAATATTATAATATAGGTTGTATGAACTAAAAATATCTTCTTGTTTTTATCTAAAAAATAGAGTCCTCTAAATATACATGATAACTACAAACATACTGTGCCTATTTTGTTATATGTACGCCACTGCGCTCTCTATGAAGTCCAGTATCTTGGCACCTCAAATAATGATTTGAGAATCACTTTAGTAAACCACATATTTTATTCATGGCTCTAGAGCCAACATTTAAATAATGCAAGGAAAAGCCAAAAAGGTAGAACCCGTTCCCTAGTAAAAAGGTCTCATGAAGTTCTCTTAACAATCTTTTCCCAGTAAAATGTACCAGAAGCAGGAGGCTAGGATGTTTCACCTGCTGACAATCAAGGAAGGCACAAGACCCTACAGCAAATGACCTCCACCAGCCATGTAAAAATCACATCCAAGTGCATAAACCTCTCTTCTCTGGGGAAGACACTGCTGGTTTAGCAGAGCCAGTTTTTAAATGTTCTTCAGAATGACACTCTACAAAGGCGATCACTCTCAGCATTGTCCAGCACAGAGGGCCAGTCTCTCTCCCTGTTGCAGGGGGACCCCTTATTCTCCCCTGTGACAGGGGCACTACAACACCTACATGGTGTCCGACAACTCAGACAAGACAGGGTCCACCACCGTAGAGAGAACTCTCTGTTCAGAGGAATCAGACAGTCTCAGGGATGAAGGTTGTAGTCATAAGTGGAATGCCCCATAAATGGGAGAAAGGGTCTTCACCACAGCTAGATAAATAAAGTGAACAACTGTGGCAGGAACTACCTAATCTGCAGAGACAAGATCACAGGTCTTTTCAAAAGCCAAACCCACAATGGCTCAGAGGGGGGCTGAAGAGAGTCAGGAAGAAATGGGAAAGGAGGAGGCCATCCTGAAGAAAGGGGTGTAGCCGAGTCCCGAACTCCCTTGATGGTGGAAAAAGGATGAACTCCTTTGCTTGATGACAAAAGCTGGATCATACAGGAGTGACTTGACTGTACGCGCCGAATACAATGATCCATAAAGCTTACTCTTAACAGGTTTCCTGAGCGTTCCACAAGGGCAAATGCTCTGAGAAGCAGCAGGTATCCCAGTAGTGATGTCAGGTCCTTATTCAAGCAGGGAATAGCTATGATCAACCATATAGGTCAGGAGAGGTTACTATATCTACGCAAGACTCCTGCAAAACACTGACAAGTTCCTGATTTTGTTGGTGTTTTGCATACTAACAGTGCTGCTCCCTCCTGTGCCCTAAACATCTTTAGGGAAGTGTTAAGTGATATCATGTTGCTTCAATGTGAGTGCATTATCGGTATTTTTTTTTTTAACAATAGCTATAAATTATTACGGAGAGCTATGTACAGTATCTCACAAAAGTGAGTACACCCCTCACATTTTTGTAAACATTTTGTTATATCTTTTCATGTGACAACACTGAAGAAATGACACTTTGCTACAATGTAAAGTAGTGAGTGTATAGCTTGTATAACAGTGGCAATAAAAGTGAGCACACCCCTAAGTGAAAATGTCAAAATTGGGCCCAATTAGCCATTATTCCTCCCCGATGTCATGTGACTCGTTCGTGTTACAAGGTCTCAGGTGTAAATGGGGAGCAGGTGTGTTAAATTTGGTGTTATTGCTCTCACTCTCTCATACCGTTCACTGGAAGTTCAACATGGCACCTCATGGCAAAGAACTCTGAGAACCTGATCTGAAAACTGAACCTGAGGATCTGAAAGAAAGAACTGTTGCTCTACATAAAGATAGCCTAGGCTATAAGGATTGCTAAGACCCTGAAACTGAGCTGCAGCACAGTGGCCAAGACCAAACAGCGGTTTAACAGGACAGGTTCCACTCAGAACATACCTCGCCATGGTCGACCAAAGAAGAGGAGTGCATGTGCTCAGCGTCACATTCAGAGGTTGTCTTTGGGAAATAGACGTATGAGTGCTGCCAGCATTGCTGCAGAGGTTAAAGGGGTGGGGGGTCAGCCTGTCAGTGCACAGACCATACGTCGCACACTGCATTAAATTGGTCTGCTTGGCGTCCCAGAAGGAAGCCTCTTCTAAAGATGATGCACAAGAAAGCCCGCAAACAGTTTGCTGAAGACAAGCAGACTAAGGAAATGGATTACTGAAACAATGTCCTGTGGTCAGATGAGACCAAGATAAACTTATTTTGAGGGAACCATGAATGCCTACATGTACTGTGACATACTGAAGCAGAGCATGATCCCCATTCCTTGGGAGACTGGGCTACATGGCAGTATTCCAACATAACGACCCCAAACACACCTCCAAGACAACCACTGCTTTGCTAAAGAAGCTGAGGGTGATGGACTGGCCAAGCATGTCTTCAGACCTAAACCCTATTGAGCATCTGTGGGGCATCCTAAAATAGAAGGTGGAGGAGCGCAAGGTCTCCAACATCCACCAGCTTTGTGATGTTATGGAGGAGTGGAAGAGGAATCCAGTGGCAACATGTGAAGCTCTGGTAAACTCCATACCCAAGAGGGTTAGGGCAGTTCTGGAAAATAATGGTGGCCACACAAAATATCGACACTTTGGGCCCAATTTGGACATTTTACCTTGGGGGGGGGGGGTGCTCACTTTTGTTGCCAGTGTTTGAGACATTAATGACTGTGTGTCGAGTTATTTTGAGGGGACAGAAAATTTACACCGTTATACAAGCTGTATACTCACTACTTCGCATTGTAGCAAAGTGTAATTTCTTCAGTGTTGTCACATGAAAAGATATAATAAAATATTTACAAAAATGTGAGGGTGTACTCACTTTTGTGAGATACTGTATATCTTCCTTGTGTCTGAACTCGGTTGCCCGATACATTCCTGGGTGACTGGATATCCTTGTATCTAATCAGTGAGCGTACAGCCTGGTCCCAGATATAAAAGAATATTGCACTTAAGACAAGTCAAACTCCACAAAAGTGAGAGTGCCCAAAGGGGTTATTGAAGGTTCCACTTCACAAATATTGCAAATAATCACTTTATTGCAAGATTTTTCGGACCAGTTTTGTAAGGACTCCCTGGACTTAGCATTTTTTTTTTGATGGATTTAAAATACCACATTTGCACTTATGCACTGGAATTGTTCATTATCGTTTTTTGTATATTTAGTTGATCAACCAGTTTATGCACTTTATTCATGAATATTGCACAATTTAGTTTTAATAATTAATATGAGAACACTGATTATTTTTAGCAAAGTTATATATAGATGTATTTATTTTATCTGTCGAGATTGGTTTACTTGATGCTTGCGGCTTTGTTTTGAGCTTGTGCACAAGTTTAATTCATTTATCATTCAAAATGTAGTTTGCTTTTAACACTCAATTTTGGAGTGAACGGACTTTTACTGAACAAAAACTACATACACCGTTAGAAATTGTGAGAAAAAGGTTCTTTCCATTTTTTTTGTCATTCTAGTAGAAAACGAATGTTGATTTGACCCAACAATCAGAAAATTGAACAAACACATTCTTAAAATTGAAAAAAAACTTTAACCACTTAAGCCCCGGAAGATTTTACCACCTTCCTGACCAGGGCCTATTTTGCGATTCGGCACTGCGTGACTTTAACGAACAATTGCGCGGTTGTGCGACGCTGTACCTAAAACAAATTTGGCGTCCTTTTTTTACCACAAACAGAGCTTTCTTTTGGTGGTATTTGATCACCTGTGCGATTTTTTGATCATGCGCTATAAACAAAAAAAAAAGCGTAAATTTTGCAAAAATAACAATATTTTTCACATTTTTTATATAAAATCCCCCAAAAAAATGTAAAAATCAAAATTTTTTAACATCTTAGGCCAATTTTTTTTTTTTATCATATGTTTGGTAAAAAAAAAAAAAAAAAAAAAAAAAAAAAAAAAAAAAAAAAATCGCAAAAAGCGTATTTTGATTGGTTTGCGCAAAATTTATTGCGTTTACTAACAAAGGGAAAGATTTTTGTCATTTTTGTTGTTTTTTTTTTTAATGCGTAATGGCGGCGATCTGCGATTTTTTTGACACTTTTGGGGTTACCAGTGACATTACTACAGTAATCAGTGTTATACATATGCACTGTTACTGTAAAAATTACACTGGCAGTGAAGGAGTTAACTGTATTGGAGAGGGAGGGGTTAAGTGTGTCCTAGGGGCGTGTTTCTAACTGTGATTGGCTGTGGCTTGATGTGTAAGAACAATTATCAACGGTCCTACATAGTAGAACAGTTTGATCACCATTCTTACACAGGGAGAACTGACAGGCGGCTTTGTTTACACTAGCCGCCTGCCTTTCTCATCGGGTCTGCCGGGCACACGCGCGGGGGGGGGGGGGTGCGGGAGCGTGCATCCAGCGGCGCGCGCTCGCTCCCAAAACCCTTACAGGCTAGCCCTACGTCGCTCTGCCTGTGAGGGGCTGACTGCCGACATAAATAGTCGTGCGGCAGTCGGCAAGTGGTTAAACAAAATCCTACTAGTGTATAACTACCTTTACACAGACAAGACACCTTTACTGCACAATATTTTGCCTGCCACCTTTAGCCACTAGTTAAGTAACACCAAATAGCAAGTACAGTTTTAATAAAGGGTAATTTAATTGTCAAGGACAAAACAGACCACACAGTTACTCCTTCCAGTAGTTTTGTAAGCTGTGGAATACCATATCACAGAACTACTTGGAACAAGGTCCTCTGGTCCGATAAGCTGACACCAGGCACAAAAATCTTTCTCGGCTGTCATTAGATTGCAACCTCAGACCCTTTAGTGGGAGGAAGTAAAGCTGGCCATAGATTACCCATGCTTGTTCAATCAGTCAGTGGATACAGGAATCCTCCCAGTCGAGACATTGGGACTGGTGCACACAGAATCTGGTACAGCTGAGAATAGTAACCAATCAGCTTCTATGTTTTATTGCCACAGCTTAATTGAACAAGCTGATGTTTGAAGCAGATTAGTTACTATGTACAACTGCACCGGATTTTCAGCGTACTCCAGTTTTAGTAAATCCACCCCATGGTGTTCTTACAGCGGGGATTCTCTTATGTTGGAATACACTGATTGGTGGCTTGCTGATCAAGAAACATTTTACCATCAAGCCCGATCGACTTCTGTTTAAGAGAGAGAGAGGCCACACATGAATCGAAATTTGGCCAGTCCCTGCTGGACTTTGATCCATCTATAGCCAGCTTCAGGCTGGGTTCACATATCTGCGGCTGTGGTTTGTAGTTCAGAGTCTGGTGCGTTTCTGTTCACCGATGCAGGCGCAAATCAGATGCAAGTTTTTCCCTGACTTCGCACCTGAACCGAACCCAAAAATGCACAGGATCCTTTTCAGGCCCCCCTGCACATGTGCGAACCCGCTCCATTGAAAGCTGATCACATTCACATGTTATGCGCATTGAATGAGGTTAAAAATGCATCCAGTTCGCATATATGTGAAACAGGACACACTTCTTACCAAGGTAAAATAGAGGAGCTATTATTTTCATAATAGTGATGTGGTTGTGCTATTGTAATGCTTTTAGAAATCAGTTTAATTAAAAAAAATGTAGACTGAATTTGCTGACAAGCTTGGGTTCACACAAGAGGGGTGTGGAAACAGCATGTGATTCGGACAGAAATCGCACTGCATTTTTGTTTAAATTGCATGCAATTCTTTGCAGTGTGATTGGATTAAGTTTGGATGGATGCAAATCGCACCACAAAGTATCAGTAGTCTCAGTAAGTATCGATACTCGTAGTCTGATAAAAAAAAAAAGGTATCAGTGTATCCCAAATTAGCCTACATTTTTCTTTTGTTTATTATAGACAGAGTAGGGAAGTTTTAGCATTTGGGTTGGCAACAGATAGATTGTGATCTACCAGTCGATCACAGCCATGTTGGAGCATGGAATATTTTGGAGAATTTACTGGGCCCCTGTCTCCCTAGAGTTAAGAACTATTGTTTTAGAGGATTGGTTCAGAAGAAGATCGCATTGAACCACATTTTACAACTGTGATGCCAGATATAGTCACCATAAAAAAGGTTGTAGAACTTATCAAGTAGATTTTTTTCCACCTGCAATAAATAGGGACAGAGTGCATATAATGTGCATAGTGCAAGTCTGCAAACAGTTCCCCATATACATTCCAGAGAACAGATATACGTGTAAAAGGTAGAACTGTAGGTTTCATAAAGACATTTGACCTCTGGACTAAAGCTGGATAAACACTGGAGCTATTTTTCTGGTTGGACAAAAAAAAAAAAAAAAAATACAGTTCAAAGATTCCTGCATCCACACAAGGAATGTGAATGCAGGTATCTCCCCGTACTGCGCTATTGTATTCCCCCCCAGTCAGAATACACTGATCAGTGATGTGGCCATAGGTCATTATGCTGACTTTCCGGCAGGACCATTCAACAGAACCCAGTTTAACGTATGACTTCATACTGGTCCGTTGTGGTGTTAAGGCTGGGTTCACACTATTGCATTGTCAGACATCGCATGTGATTCGAACCGCATTGCGGATTGTATGGCTGAATTCACATTGCATTTGGATCAAAATGATGCAGGACCCGTTTGTGGTCTGTACTGGAATCGGATCGCATGGGTGTTCACAGAATTTTCAGGCTTCTGTCGCACAAAAGAAGTAATGGAACTGCTTTTGAGTGAAAAGCCTCCCGCAATTCTGTTTGCGCCATTTTACCGCGATTCGTCGGGGCTATAATATCGCTCCACGATTTGAGTGCTATTGAAAAAAAAAAAAACGGGATTTGGAATGGCAGGCAGAATCGTGCCGATTTGCAATCCGGAACACCATAGTGTGAACTGAGCCAAAATTGTGTGAGTTTTCCGTGCCATTAATGGCGGCAAAATGCCAATAACACCATTTTCGGCCAATAGGTTATGGAGGACTAAATTTCCGAGCATCTCTAGTTGCAGAGATGCTATATTTCTCATATTGCACCAATTAGAGCCAACAAAGTATGATATATATCATTTGCATGCATATTCCTAATATTTGGTACCCATCAGCCCAGTAAACCAATTGGCACAGCACCCACTTAACTAATATACAGTATAATAGTATTTCCAAAATACCACTGGCTCAAAATGCACAGATGTGAACTAGATCCATAGCAAACCATGTTAAATGGACTGCAGTGTGTTTCTGTGGACACAGGCCAGCAGAATGGGCACCCTGACTGGTCTGACTACTCAGCCCCATACACAACAAACTCATGCACTGTGTTCTACCACCTTTTTTATCAGAACCAACATTAATCTTTGCAGCAAATTGAGCTACAGAAGCTCTTGTGCTGGATCGGACTGCTCAGGCTATCCTTCTCTACCCACGTGCATCAATGAGCCTTGACTACCCACGACCAGGTCGTTGCTTTGCTTTTCCTTCCTTGGACCATTTTTGGCAAGTCCTGACCACTGCAGACCAGGAACGGAAGAGCTGCAGTTTTGGAGTTGCTCTCACCCAGCCGCCTAGCCATTACAATTTGGCCCTTGTCAAATCCTTATGCTTGTCCATTTTTCCTACTTTCAACTCAACTTCAGGGACAACATGCTTGCTGGCTAATATATCTCACTCATTCAGATGCCATTCCAACGAGATAATCAACATTATTTGCTTTATCCGTCAGTGGTCATGATATTACGGCTGATTGGTGTATGTGGGGGTAGGGACCTTGGATTGTAAACTCCTTGAGGGACAGATGCAATTGTACAATATGTCAATTGCTGGGTGGATTGCCAGCGCTACATAAATACATGGAATAATAATAATAAAGCAGTGTACATTTCTCCATCTTTAACCACTTCGGCCCTGGAAGATTTTACCCCTTTCATTACAAGGCTATTTTTTGCTATTCAGCACTATGCTGCTTGAAGGGGCAATTGCACGGTCATGCAACGCTGTACATAAACAAAATTTAGGTAATTTTTTTTCACACAAATAGAGCTTTATTTAGGAGTATTTGATCATCACTTACTTTTTGCAATATAAATATCGAAAAATTTTGAAAAAGAATACAATATTTTTTACTTTCTGGTATAATATCCAATAAAATAAAAAAAAAAAATCTAATTTCTTCATAAATTTAGGTCAAAATGTACACTGCTCAAATAAATTAAAAGGAACATTTTGAAAAAAAATCAGATTTCCACGGGGAAAAATATCATGCTGGATATCTATACTGATATGGACCGGGTAATGGACTGGGTAATGTGTTAGGAAGGTAAAGGATGCCACATCGTTTGATGGAAATTAAAATTATCATCCTACAGAGGGCTGAATTCAAAAGACACCCCAAAAAAATTATGCAGCAGGCTAGTCCATTTTACTGAAATTGAATTGCAAGCAATTCAAAATCGTACTCAGTAGTTTGTATGGCCCCACATGTTTGTATGCATGCCTGACAAAGTTGGGGCATGCTCGTAATGAGACGACAGATGGTGTCCTGGGGTATTTCCTCCCAGATCTGGACCAGGGCATCACTGAGCTCCTGAACAGATTGAGGTGCAACCTGGTGCCGTCGGATGGACCGAAACAAAGTCCCAGAGGTGTTCTATTGGATTTAGGTCAGGCGAGCGTGGGGGCAATTCAATGCTATTAATTCCTTCATCCTCCAGGACCTGGCTGCATACTCTCACCACATGAGGCCGGGCATTGTCGTGCACCAGGAGGAACCCAGGACCCACTGCACCAGCGTAGGGTTTGGGTCCAAGGATTTCATCTTGATTCCGAATGACAGTCAAGGTGCCATTGTCTAGCCTGTAGAGGTCTGTGCATCCCTCCATGGATATGCCTCTGCAGACCATCACTGACCCACCACCAAACTGGTCATGCTGAATGATGTTACAAGCAGCAGAACATTCTCTACGGCTTCTCCGGACCCTTTCACATCTGTCACATGTGCTTAGGGTGAATCTGCTCTCATCTGTAAAAAGCACAGGGTGCCAGTGGCGGACCTGCAAATTCTGGTGTTCAATGGCAATCGAGCTCCACTGTGCTGGGCAGTGAGCACAGGGCCCACTAGAGGAAGTCGGGCCCTCAGGCCACTCTCATGAAGTCACATTCACACCGGTGGCCTGGTGGGGGTCATTTTGTAGGGCTCTTGCAGTGCTCATCCTGTTCCTCCATGTGCAAAGGAACAGATACCAGTCCTGCTGATGGGTTAAGGACCTTCTATGGCCCCGTCTTGCTCTCCTAGAGTAACTGCCTGTCTCTGTTGGAAGGAGTTATATATTTGTCTAATTATGTGTGATGTGTGTACAGTGTGCTGCTTTTGTAGGGGTGGGCATTTTCCTTCAATGTAATAGTAATCCTAGTGGCCAAAAAGCCACTGGAATGGTGGTGGAATGGGGTCCCACCCCTCTCCCGTATTTACCAGGCTCTTCTGTGCGATCGCACAGCCTGGTAAGGATGTGACCTGCGGCATCCGATTCCTGGAACAGAGTGAGATTTGTTTCATGTAAATGAGCCGGTTTGAACAAACATCTGATCAAACTGATCTTTGGAGGGCAGAAGAGGGATCTGGGTTCTTATGGCAGAGACAACTTTGGGCAGGAATGATGTACAGGGACAAAGAACCACTTTATCCCTATGGACCACTAAATAGAGACTGCAACAGGATAATGCCACCAATACCGATACTCTGCGGGCCGAAGTAATAGCCACCAAGAATGTCACCTTCTGGGATAACGTAGGCACGGGAATCTTCTTAATATTCTCAAATGAAGGTTTCTGGAGAACCAAAAGTACTAAATTTAAATCCCATGGTGGCAAAAGAGACTGTATAGGTGGAGCCACATGTCGAACCCCCTAAATGAAGGTACGAACTAAAGAATGCGTGGCTAGGGCTCGCTGAAAGAAGATTGCCAGGGCAGACACCTGGCCCTTGATGGTACTCAAGGCCAACATGAGTCTGATCAATGCCCTGTGAAAGAAAGGTTAAGATCCGAGCAACAGAAAAGGATCGAGAATGATCGCCAATCGACTCACACCAAGAAATGCACACTTTCCACATACGATGGTATATCTTGCTGGAAGACGACTTCCTTGCCTTCATCTTAGTAGGGATCACTGATCCAGACAGACCTTTATCCCTCAGTACCTGGCTTTCAATAGCTAAGCCATTAAAACCAGTACCTGTAAAGCAGGATGGTAAATCAGCCCTTGGGACAACTGGTCTTCTGTGAGAGGAAGCCCCCAAGGGACATTTATGGCCACCAGGCTGATTGGAAGATCCTCACCCTTGATTCCTCGCAGGAATTGCGGATGAAGCCTGAGTCGAGGATGATACTGGCCTTACCATGGCCCTTGGACACCTGCGGTGTCTACCAGAGGAACCCGTGATCTTGCCATGAACCTCTGTATCCTCCTGTGGAGCCAAACCTGCTAAAGAAGCCGGTTCGACTGTGCAAACAGAACCGTCTTGAACTATCTGTGTGACAGCAGCCAGCGAATCACGGCCTGTGGTTCATGAAGTTTGTCAGGAGTAAGGATCACCCTGGTCAGAATTAGAATTGGACCTAGGTAAATCAATTCCCTGGACAGGGATAGGGGGGACCTTAGATAGTTCGGACGGACATCACCTGAACCTTTGCAGGAATGAAATTCACGCAAGGAGACTCCGGACCTAAAAAGGACAAGCTTTGCCCCCTTTCTGGGTACCCCAAAAAAAATATTTTGAGGATCCCCCTTGACGCTCATGAAGGAAGTCCAGAAGGGTGGAAACCAGCGAAGATGTCCCCCTACCCCAATAATGGGTGAGGGCAGACCTTCATGCTGAAGGGGTCTTGTCTGCAAGTCTGGAGAAGCTAGCTCTAGGCTTACCAGACCAAGGATGCTTTTAACCTCCTGGGGAAGATTTGAAAGATCCATTTTCCTTATTCTCCATCCCAGAAGCACAAAATAATTTTCTATGTGCTGAGAGGGAGGGCCGACGAGGCTTCCTTCCTTTCCTAGACTATGGAAGAAAGGTACTCTTCCCCGCTCGTGATACCCTTAATGATGTCCAGAGTAGCCTCAAACAGGCATTCACCTTAAAGGGCAGATCAATGAGAGCTTTCTTAGAAGCTTGGTCTGCGGACCAATTCTTAAGCCACAGCACACGCCTAATCACCACCGCTGAAACAGAACAGTTTGGACAGCGCAGGAGCTGTATCCAAAGCTGCATCACAAATAAACTGCAGCCCATGGACCAGCTGGTCCGCTAAATCAACATAAGCAGCGTGGCCCTGCTCATCCCCAAGGCCCTGGCATAAAAGCTTGGCCCATTCAGGTAAGGTCTGAGACACCAGGGCTGAGGCAAAGACTGGCCGCAATGTCGAATCAGCCATAGTAAACATGCTACGTGCCACAGCCTCTGCTTTTCTGTCAGCCGTGTCCTTAAAAAACAGGGATTCTTTTACTAGGATCATGGTAGCTCTGTTCAACCCGGAAACAGGAGGGTCCACTACTGGTGGACTAGTCCACTTTTTTAAAAGGGACTCCTCAAAAGGGTAACGCACAGCAAAACATTTGGGGACCTCAAAGGGTAATTTTGTCTGTTCCCATTCCCTACAGGAAAACCTGTCAAAATAAGGCACATAAGGAAATACCATTGGAGTGCAAGATGACTTATGCGTACAAAACAACACAGCCACGTCCGTGGTTACATCAGCCGCATCCTCCATTTTTAAAGTCTCATGCACTGCAGTGATAAGTGCGTCTACCAGCGCTTTTTAATTCGCTGCTGCAACAATGGAAGAATCATCCTCACTATCAGATGGATCTGGGGGTGTGATATTAAGCCCTCCTGGACAGGCCCCGTCCACTGCGCCATTAGGCTCAGATTTAGATGAGACAGACTGAGCAGGGAAAGGCGGGGGACACTTCCTCCTGGGCCTTTGCCCACACACCACTTCCACCCGGGACACTAAGGACTGCAGGACCACAGTTAGTGCAACCATGGGAAGCTGGGTTTTCCGAGGGACCTGCCGCCTCCATGAGGGGGTCAGTGAAGGAGATGTGACACTGAGGCTCCATAAGGAAAGGAGGACCTTGCTGTACAAAAACGATCTTTTGGCACCGCTAAAGGATCCCCCCAAGGCTCAGGGTACCGATCAGCAGAGAGAACAGGGATCCCAAGGGCTCACCCTACCGATCGGAGGAGCACCGGAGAATTCGAACCCAGCATCAACATGGACACCATCCCAGTTCATGTCGGCATCCCCACGAGGCTTTGGTCGTCTCCAGCGTCTCCCGGACAAAGGGAAAATGGTCCTCCGTAACATCATCCGGCTACATAAACATGGTCGCCAGCTGGAGACCAGCCAGACTAAGGGAAAATGGCCCCTGTGACATCATCAGGCTACACAAACATGGCCGCCAAACAGAGACCAGCCAGACTAAGGAAAAATGGCCACCATCAGCTACAGCATGCTGACAGAATCTGCCCTGTGCCCTCTGCAACGCTGCACGCTCTGCACCGGAACCCCCCTGCAATTTACCCACACTGCTAACCCCACCAGACTCCAGGTCCAGACAAGGGTGGAAAGGGAGTGGTAGACGCCTTGCTCACTGAGGGATTTTTAAGGATGGGAGGAGCGAACCTGCAGTCAGGTCCGACCATCCCTGGAGGTTACCTGCGTCCACCCCAAAATTGCTGTAAACTTTATAGCGAAGGCAATCATTCTAGCCCCAGACCGCCTGTGTAAACTCTGAGCTGGTAAAGGTAAACCTGTAAAGGTTTATAAAATTTTAAATGAAGATTTTTTAATATCATAGTTTGGAGCCGTTCCACAAGCGTGTGCAATTTTAAAACATGACATGTTAGGTAACTATTTACTCGGTGTAACATCTTTTATGCTTTACCAAACAATTGGGCATCATATTGTGTTTTTGTGCATTACAATTCACTAAAGTGTATTTTTTCCAAAACAATTGCGTTTGAAAAATCAGCTATGCAAATATTGCGTGACATAAAGAAAATTGCAACACCCACCATTTTATTAATCTAGGGCCTAGTTTAAAAAAAAATATACATAATATTTGGTGGTTCTAAGTAATTTTGTAGCAATTGTTGTACTTCAAAGCTTGGGCGAGCAACACTACAGTGCTCTTGCAGTGCAAGCAATCAGGCCCTCCCAAAGGCCATATATAGAAACAAATCCAGGGATTGCTGCACTTCAAAGTTTATTGAAAAGTATTCACATACAAGCAAGTCGCATATTGTTCCATAAACAAGTTTCAGGCTGTAAAGCTTGCGTCCTTCTTTAGGTAGGAACAAACATGAAAATCTTTCAAAATGTTCATGATTGTTTCTACCTGAAGAAGGGGGCGCAAGCTTTACAGCCTGAAACTTATTTATGGAACAATATGCGACTTGCTTGTATGTGAATACTTTTCAAAAAACTTTTAAGTGCAGCAATCCCTGGATATCGATCAGAATTGGCCCGGCATTGAAGAGGTTAAAACAATTGCTTATACACTGCACACCGTCATGAAGAGCTCCCATAAAAATGGGGTGTAGTGTGCCCACAGAAGTGTGGTGTAGCATGTAATGTGCCCACAGAAGTGGGCTGTAGGGTGGCCACACAAAAGCGGGCTGTAGGGTGGCCACAAAAGCAAAGTGTAGGGTGTAATGTGACCACAGAAGTGGGGTGTAATGTTCCCACAGTAGAGGATGTGGGGTGTAGGGTGCCCACAGAAGTGGGGTGTAGGTTGCTGTTTGACCACAGAAGTGGGGTGTAGGGTGCCCATAGTAAAAGCTGTGGGGTTTAGGGTGCCATGTGACCACAGGAAAGGGGTGTAGTGTGCCCACAGGAGAGGGTGTAACGTCACCACAGAAGCGGGGTGTAATGTGCCCAAAATAGAGGGTGTGGGGTGTAGTGTGCCCACAGCAGAGGGTGAAATGTGACCACAGAAGCGGGGTGTAATGTGCCCAAAATAGAGGGTGTGGGGTGTAGTGTGCCCACAGCAGAGGGTGAAATGTGACCACAGAAGCGGGGTGTAATGTGCCCAAAATAGAGGGTGTGGGGTGTAGCGTGCCCACAGGAGAGGGTGTAACGTCACCACAGAAGCGGGGTGTAATGTGCCCAAAATAGAGGGTGTGGGGTGTAGTGTACCCACAGCAGAGGGTGAAATGTGACCACAGAAGCGGGGTGTAATGTGCCCAAAATAGAGGGTGTGGGGTGTAGTGTGCCCACAGCAGAGGGTGAAATGTGACCACAGAAGTGGGGTGTAATGTGCCCAAAGTAGAGGGTGTAGTGTGCCCACAGGAGAGGGTGTAATGTCACCACAGCAGAGGGTGTAATGTGACCATTGACTCCCCCTCTATATAAAGAGCCGCACTCCTGCCCTGCCATACAGTGCCCCCGTTTTATCTAGCTGTGTTGTCACGTCTAGTGACCTCCTCGTACCAGCAGACAGACATCTGGACATGGAGGAGTCACATGTGGAGCCTTCACATGTCCGTGCCGCCCCCCTGCACGCACACCTTGCTCTCCCTCTTACCTGCGCTCAACTTCCAATCATACTGCCAAGACCAACTCCAGCGCGTTCCCGCGCCCACAGCAAGGCTGCCGTACGTGTGCGCGCCTGAGTAGGTACAGCACGGAAACAGGGAATACAACAAGCGGGCGGCCATCTTTCTTTCTGGCAAAAATTACTATTTTGATCATATACAAGACCAGCAAGTGACAGGACGAGCAGAGAACGGCGCAGGACATATAGGAACATCGGGTCCAGCAGGAACCTTATTCTAAACCGGTGTCCTTTCATAAGTGGTAAACCAGTCGTGAGGGAAAGGCAAGATTCACTCTGACCACTTCATGGCCAAGGGAGTTTTTAAACAAAATCATTTTAAATAATTGTCACCAAATGTACCCATGGAGGCTTTATCAGTGACTATATCTGGCCTCCTAGTCTAGGCTATTCTGGCCTGGGTACATCAGCATGGGAAGAGCACTCACTCAGCCTTCTTCTCAGTATAATATTTGTGTGAATCTGATCTCCAGGTTTCATTTAACTTCAACCATTTGACCTCCGGAAGGTTTTACCCACTTCACGACCAGGGCATTTTTTGCTTTGTGGCACTGTGCCTGGCAATTGTACAGTCTTATACATATGCAGATCCCCAGCACTGTCCCCTTAAATTATACGTTTCATACATTTGCACAGTAAATCATAAAAAAAATATTAGTTCATAAAATTCAGTTGTGCGAAATATTACCAAAGTCCCCCCCATGAATCCATAAACTTAGGCCAAAATGTAATCTGCTACATGTCTTTGGTAAAAACCAATCTGCGTGGGGCAGAGCCGCGCTATGCGACGTGAAGACGTGTCCTGTCTGAGTTCCGTGCCTGCTGCCTTAAAGATAGAGGATTTCATGCCGTTCCACACAGCTCCTATCCAAAAGATTGATGCCCAAGCGGGAACCTGGCAGATCGCAACCCGCCTCCATTCAGCTGTTTTTTGGCCTGAGAACACCAAACACTCGGTCGGCCTCCTGTGACAAGTTGGCGCCTCGGCGAGGGATAAGCCTGCACACCCTGCGCCTAAACTGCAAGTGCACAGCTCTCCCCCGCTCTCCTCCTCTGCAGATAGTGACCCTGCATCCCCGAACTATCTCCTCTCTGATATACCATCCCTGCTAGGAGAGGACAGGCCGGCTAGCCCATTACAAACTGGCTTGATGGCTGATGGGGCTGGCAGTGGTGTTTCAGCTATCCCTGGGTCTCCTGTTGTTCTCTCTCCCACGGCAATGTCAGCCATATTGCTCTCACTCCCCACTAAGCAGGACATGAAAACTATTGCTGCCAACATGGTGTCGTCCCTGCGCCAAGATATTACTAAAATTAATCATACAGTGCAAGCCCTTGAACATAATGTGAGCACCTTATCTTTTGATAGAGACTTGATCTTGCAAAGGGTAAATGCACTAGAGGCCTCATGTAAACAACAGCAATCTGCTCTTACTTACCTTCGTCTACAACATGACAATCTGGAAAATCGCCATAGGCGTAATAACATTAAACTTCGTGGCATTCCAGAAGCCACTAGACAGGTGGTTCTGCAGGACACTGTTGTCAGTATTTTCAACAACATCCTAGGCAGGCCTGCCTCCACGTCTATAGAGATCGATAGTGTGCACAGGTTTAATGTCCTGGGCAATGGAGAGCGAACCCAACCTAGAGGTCTTATACAGGTTTCACTTTTTTCTTTTGAAATAGGAGATCATGTGACGTGCCTGGAATAGGGGCTCAATCCAATTCGATGGCGCCACGATCCATCTTCTACCAGATCTCTCCCGCAGGACTCTATAAATGAGGCGCCTGGTGAAACCACTTCTGGATAAAATTCGGGACTGTGGAGGCACGTATGTTTGGAGGTACCCCTTTGGCCTAATTATTCGCCTACAGGAAGACAGTATCTTCTTAAACGACCCTAAACAACTGCCGGACGTTTTCCGTTTCCTTGACATAGAACCCATTATCCTACCTGATTGGTTGGCACTGGACCTGGTTCCTCCTGGTCCCCCTCTCCCGCAACGCAGAAGACGCAGACCCTCAACTAGAAGCATTCCCAGATCACAACCTATGGACCCCCTGGCTAGAGAGCTTTAATGGCCTTATACTGTGGTCTTCCTTTTACCCAGGATCAGGATCCATTGCTACTTTCATTTTCTGACACATCACCCCTCTGCTCTTATTAGTCGCTCCCCATGAGCAGTTGTTTTCTCATTCTGTTAATAAGTTTGCCCATGGTTATGACAAATCCGGCCAAATTCTGCCCTCAGGTGATTCACTGGGATGATGGCTGTATGACTTGTGCGCCACCTACCCTTGCATTTTGGATCAGACTGTGAGGCTTGGGTCTGCGCCCCCTTTTTTTTTTTTGCATTCTATTGTGCCCCCTCACATGATTGTGGGGCTTGTACCGTCCAAGGGCAGGGATTACCTTCTGACATGTTACCCTTTTAGTTTTATATTGTGCTCCGAGCTGACCGGAGTACAGTATAATATGACTATAATATAACATACAATATTGTATGTGCTTGCCTAGCTTCCCCTTCGCATACTATATAGCTGTTACCTTTTGACCCGGTACAAAATGGGTGGTGGTCGAGCTTTCAGTGGACTGCCTTGGGTTGAGATTCCTCCCTGGATTCTCCTCATGGGGGCGAACCGCCTAAGAATATAGCCAGGGAAATTAACTTGTTGATAATGTTGTTACTGAATGTTATGCTGTGTGTGTGTGTGTGTGTGTATGTATATATATATATATATATATATATATATATATACTGATTTCTATCTGTACCATTTTTAGTCTCCCTCTATCTTCATTACGCTACAGGTGGCTTATGACATTACAGCATAGCCAATGCTTAGACACACTGCTTAGTGGACAACTCCTTTCCCCACATAGAAATCAGAGTTTCTATCTGTGTTGTTTTTTCAGGACAGGAAAAATCTGTTGGCTTTTATAGCCACTCCTGCATAGGGTACGTAAGTGGTGCTAGATCTAATGCTAGCATCTTATTTTCCCATTTACTCTCTTTCTTCTCATCCTTTTTTCACTCTTCCCCTTCCTCTCTTCTTCCCTCACCCCCTTTCGTTTCCCTCCCCCCCTTTTTTTTGTCTGTACCGCCATGAGGGGGTCCCGGAATGCTGCTGCAGTTAATCTCTGCTGGTTTAACACCCGTGGCCTGAACAAACCATCCAAGAGATCACAGGTATTGTACGAATTTCACAAGTCCAAAATTGATGTCATCTTTTTTCAAGATACCCATTTTCGCTCGAATCATATTCCTGTGCTACAGAATAAATATTACCCGTCCTGGTTCCATAGCACTTATGCCCAGTCAAAATCCAGGGGCGTGGCAATTGCTTTCCATAAATCAGTAACCTATAATCTTCTAGACTCGTGCACGGACCCTGAGGGGGGTTTTCTCTTCCTGAAAATTTCTCTAAGTGGTAAATTATACACTCTTGCCAATGTACATTCCTAATCAAGACCAAACAAATCACACCATTTAATATCTTCACAAATTGATAGAATTCACTGAGGGAATAGTCCTTTTGGCTGGGGATTTTAACAGTGTCCTTAACCCCTCCATTGGATGCTTCCTCGGGCAAAAGTTCTGTTTCCTACGCCCAAATTAATAGGGTTAAGGAGATTCATTACTCAACAAAATCTAGTCGATGTGTGGTGCATACTCCACCCCTCCGACAGGGACTACTATTTTTACTCTCATGCCCATAACTCCTACTCCCGCATCAATTTCTTTCTTGTTAGCCAATATGCTCTGACACTCCATCCTCAGAGTAGGATAGGCAGCATACTGTGGTCTGACCATGCCCCAGTATACTTGTCCCTTTCCACACCTGACCTCCCTACGCAAGCTTGGATGTGGTGACTGAACGACTCCCTGTTACAAGACGAACTATGCTCTACTGAAATACGGACCAGTATAGTTAACTTCATTTCCGATCATAGTTCTGACGATACAACTACCCTGATTCAATGGGAGGCCCTAAAATGTGTTCTAAGCGGGATCTTTATTAAGCATGGCTATAGGCTCAAACAAATTTGTCTTTCTCAAATTCAAGAGCTGACGGGTCAAATCGCTGATCTGGAATGCTCACATAAGCATAACCAAACATCGACTACACAACTTGCCCTGTCTGAGGCCAGGCTTAAGTTATTACACCTCTTCGAACAAAGGACCATGTCCATCAAAGACAAGATACCTAAGCTATTTTATGTTGAAGCCAATAAACCTGGGAGGTTATTGGCTAGAGCCCTCCATACTAAAAACTGCCTTACCTCTATTCCCAAGCTGAAGCGCCCCGATGGCCAGGTCACCCACCATCCCAAGGAAATATAATGGGACATTCCGATGATTTTACGACAATTTGTGTAATATACCCACATACCCCCTCGGGGACACCCAGAAACATTTCGAACCAAGGTAGACCAGTAAATAGCCAACACAGCGCTCCCGACCCTTCCTGCAGGGACAGTGCAAACTCTTGAACAACCATTTACTGAAGAGGAGGTTGCAGCTGTGATCTCCCTTAAACCCAATAAAAGTCCGGGCCCAGATGGGTACTCTACTCGCTTCTATAAATCCTTCCTTGATCCCCTTTAATGTTTCTTACAAAATAATTTAATTCCATTTCCCCCAACTCTCCTTTCCCAAGACAAGCTCTAGAGGCTCACATTGTGGTTCTTTCCAAACCTGGGAACGATCCTACATTCTGTGGCAGTTATCGCCCAATCTCCCTAACCAACATAGATGTCCAACTATATTCCAAGATACTAGCTAATTGCCCTACACCATTGATACCCAACCTGATTAATCTTGACCAGGTGGGATTTACCCCCGGTAGGGAGGCTAGGGATAATATGCTTAAAATGGTTACCCTGATGGAGTTTGCCCAAAAATGTCACATCCCAGCATGCTTGATCTCGGTCGATGCTGAAAAGGCCTTCGACCGGGTTCACTGGCAGTTTCTTGACAGGACGCTCGAAAAAGTGGGTCTGGGACCTAATGCTATGTAGGATTCGTGCTTTGTATGAGGACCCTACTGCAAAAATTCGCTCTAATGGCATGTTATCAGATACAATACGGATATGTAATGGCACCCATCAAGGGTGTCCCCTTTCACCACTACTTTAAAATCTTACTATGGAACATCTAGCTAATGCCATCAGACAAAATACTGATATTGAAGGCATTTCTGTTGGCCAACGTCATTATAAATTGTCCTTATTTGCAGACGACCTTTTATTGGATGTCTCTAATCCCTTGAAGTCTATACCCGCCATTACCAAAACATTCTCGGAGTTTAGCGTGGTGAGCAACTTTGAAGTTAACTACGATAAAACCAAAGCCCTTAATGTATCTTTGCCCGAAAATCTCTTATCTAGCCTGCATACTACCTTCTCCTTTAAATGGTAAAATACAGCTATCAAATCCCTTGGCATCAATATACCTTCCTCTTTGTCTACCCTGGCAGATATCAACTACACACCCCTGTTCTGGATGATACACGCATGTCTTAAAACATACGATAAACTGAACCTTTCTTGGTTTGGCCGTATTAATGCTGTTAAGATGGACATTATACCCAATATTCTATATGTCTTTCAGGCACTTCCTGTTTCTCCACCCCGGGGCTTTTTACGGAATATCAATAAAGCTATCCAAAACTTTATTTGGCAGCACAAGAGATCTAGAATTAGCCCACACACCTTGAAATTGCCTAAAGCTAGAGGAGTCGTCGCTCTTCCCAACCTACAGGTATATTTTCATGCGGCAGTGCTTCTCCGGGTGGCTGATTGGTATTACGGCCACTCCACTAAATTATGGTCTATTTTGGAAAATGATCTGATACTTTCAGATCGAACATCCCTTCCTCAGACAGACCCACCCACCCCCTCTGCCCTATTGCCTCTTGCAACATCCAACACACTACAGATATGGAAAACATATCTGGCTAAGGGATTGTCATCCTCTAGACCTAGTCCCCTGACCCCTTTGTTTGGCATCACATTCTTTTCCCCTACTTCTACAAACACCAAATTCCTGTCCTGGCAGAAATCTGATAATCCTTTGCTGACACACACGCTCTGTAAAGGTAAAATAAATCCCTTGCTTCAACTGCTCCCCGAATGCCACAACCCACCTGGAGCTTGGCTTGAACACACCCAATTAGCTCATTTCTTTGAAAAGCTACCGAACGCTAGTGACCTCACTAGATCAAAAACAACATTTGAATACTGTCCCAAACTGAGAGACCAGGCCACTTGTTATCCCAACTTTATCAAGAAACCCACCCTGACCCTCCTCCTTTTATGTCTAAATGGGAACAGGAACTGTGTGTACCTGGTGAGGAGATGGAGTGGAACAAAACACTGGCGCTTTCTTTTAAATTGTCTGTCAGCTCTATAGCCCAAGAATGCAATTACTGAATCCTATCTAGGTGGTATTGTTGCCCTATTGTCCTATATAAACTTGACCATACAATACCAGATACATGCTGGAGATATTTGCAGGCGCCTGGCTACATGTCACACATATGGAGCTCCTGTCCGCGGATTATTCCCTTCTGGGATAAGATTCTTCGCCTGTATGACAACCTCACGGGGGACAAGTTCCCAAATGAACCTCGTATAACTGTACTGTCCATGTTGCCCGGCTGCTATAAACAAATTTAAAAAAGCCTAATTCGACACTTCCTGACATCTGCCCGCTCTGTGTTTGCTAGACGTTCGAGGCAGCCACTGGCACCCTCAATGGCGGATTGGACTTGTGAAATGGACAGGATGGAACATTTGGAATGCATGATTTCCTGGAACACAGGTACCGACGAAGCCCACTCTATTATGTGGACTGTATGGCTTCATTTCTGATTCTCCTCAGCCTTTGCTGACTTTATAGCGGAGGGTCCGGGCCATTCTCAGGGGTAGAGATTTTCTTTAACCTTGTCCCCTTTAGTGTGTTTTTCTTTTTCTCTCCTTTTCTTTCTATCTTCGAATCCTCTTATCTTTCTCTTAACTTTACTCTATATAAATAAACCCAGTTTCCATACCTACTTCTTCCATACCCAGTTTGTTTTATGTACTCATGACATTGATCTAATTCAGACTCTGATCTCTTGGTTTACCAAATAATATATTACTATATTAATGTTGATGGTTTCTCCTGTGTGCTAGTTGCGCTACAATCTAGATTGGGCTAAAGCTTGTAAAATCGGGCCTCTCATGCAGTTTGAGGCATGGTGTACTGCCCTGTGCCCTAGGACACAGCTTGTACCCAGTAGGGGTGTTGCGGAGTTGGTGGGACTACACACATGAAGTTCGATGATACCATACCTTGCATTTATTATTTGATTAATAAGGACACAGGTTATATTACTGTACATTCCCAGTAACTGTCTGACATGTACCTTAAGCTTTCCAGATTGCACTGACAGTCATTTATCTACTATGTTCTCTTTTCTCTCCATGTATTGTTCATGATTTTGTTTGGAAATCTAATAAAAACGATTGAACATAAACCCAAAAAAAAAAAAACAATCTGCGTTTTTGGGGACACTATACTATTGGGGACACTATACTATTGGGAACACTAGTATAGCTCTGATTGTAATCAAGATACGGATCCATACTAGTAATGGCATTGACCAGTGACCTATAGTGTGACTGTGATAGTGTAGCAGCAAACAGTTTTTGGAAACCAGAAATGGAGTCCGGATGCAAACTTCAGGAAAACAAACCTTTTTATTCGCTACCAAAGAAGACTTAGCAACGACTCAATTCAATTTGCCAAGTACCCAAATAAGTGTGTACTTCACATATATATATCAGCAGTTACGCCACAGATACATCTTTTCCTAACTAGTTTGGCAAGCAATGCAGATGTTCCTTGTAACTTTATCTATGGCAATTAACATTCCCAGTTTAACACTTATCTGTATTTCTGTAACAGTTCACAGTTCACCTTTCCCCCTATACGGTATAAGTCTCCCTTGATGTCTTTTATGATGGGTGGGGGCCTACCATATAGTACTTCAAAAGGGGACGAATTCTCAGCAGAGCAATGAGCAGCATCAAGGTCCACTTCATTTGGGTTTCCTGACAGCGTTTGGCCAGTGGCGATTTCAGGGTACGATTCATCATTTGTACTTTTCCAGAGCTTTGAGGTCGATACGCGGTATGTCGTTTCCAAGTGGTCTTGAGTTCTGTTGCTAATTCCCAGAGGCACCTTTGAACAAAGCCTGGGCTGCTGACTGAGTCTATGGATGAGGGTATTCCATATCTGGGGTTGATTTAATGGAGCAGGCATTTGATCACTTCTTTTGTAGTCTCAGTTTGTGTGGGCCAGGCCTCTACCCAGCCCAAATAGGTGCTGATGGCCACCAGCAAATATTTGTATCCTCCTGAGTGAGGCATGACAGTGAAGTCAAGTAGTAATTCTTCCATCGGTGAAGGCCCTACAGCTTGTATTCCGGGAATTGGTACAGGCCCTTGTCTGGGGTTATTTCGGGCACATTCTATGCATCTGCTGGCTGCAGCTTGTGCCAGTGTGGGTAGCTGGGGAATAAGAAAATGTCTCTCTAGGGCCTTTTCAATGGCTGTTTTGCCATGTGTGTTCGTCTGTTGAATTCTGTCATTAATTCAGTTGCTAATGCAGCTGGGATGACAACTTGTTCATCCTGCAGCTGGTACCACCGGTCTTCCCTGTACTTTCCAGGTTCAGCCTCTATCCTTTCTTGTTCTGCCTTTGTGTAGATTGGATCCCATTCAGAGAGTGGTACTGTGAACAGGGGGGTCATTTTCTGTTGTGGGGGCCGCAGGAATGCTGCATCTCTGGCTGCTCGGTCTGCTGTCCTGTTGCCTCTAGCTACCCAGGAGCCTCCCTTCTGATGGCCTCTACAGTGGATCACTACAACTTCAGAGGGGGGGGGGGGGGCTATACTGCTTCCAAGAGTTCCAGTATTTCTGTCCCATATTTGATGCTCTTCCCTCCAGGTGTAATGAGCCCTCTTTCCTTATACAGGGCTTTGTGAGTATGGAGAGTCAGGAAGGCATACTTTGAGTCCACATAAACATTCAGTCTTAGGCAGCAGTTGTAATGCCCTTGTTAGTGCAATTAGGTCAGCTTTCTGAGCAGAAGTTGCCTGTGGTAAGGCTCCTGCCTCTATCACTGTCTCCTGTTTAATCACTGCATAGCGAATCCCATCCTTTACAAAACTGCTGCCATCAGTAAATACTCAACATCTGGCTTTTCCAAGGGGCTGTCTTTCAAGTCTGTCCGACTTGCATAGACCTGATCCATTACCTGAAGGCAGTCATGTGACAGAGGTTCTGGTGAGGTGGGAAGCAGAGTTGCTGGGTTTAGGGTATTAACAGTCTCTAGATGAATTTGAGGATTTTCACGCAACATTGCCTGGTATTTGACCATCTGGCTGTTAGTGAACCAGTGATTTCCTTTGTAATCCAATAATGTCTGTACCTGGTGTAGGACCCAGACATAGGTTTCCTGACCTAGTAATAGCTTGTCAGCTTCGGCCACCAAGAGGGCTGTTGCTGCAACGGCCCGCAGGCAAGGTTGCCAACCCTGTACTACAGTGTCCAGTTGTTTTGAGAAGTACGCCACAGGGCGTTGCCATGATCCCATGTACTGTGAGTAGCTGCAACAGGTAATTTGTTCACATTACTTGCTGTTTCTTTATTTTGATCCAGGTCTGCGCATTTTCTGCCTTTCTGAGTTTTTTTTTTTTTTTTTGCAGTGCCTCTGCTAACATGTCAACTTTCTGTTTCATTCTGTCAGGTTCTCTATTCATTGTGTAACCTACCCAATGGGGCCACAGCTGTTTTTTCCTAACTCTTCAGCATACTTTAAAACTGCTTTGGCTTATTCTGTGTCTCTCCTCTGCATTGAAAAGAATCAGTAGGAGCTGCTGGCAGTCCGCCAAAGTGGGACTATAAGTTTGAATTATTGAGCAGAATAAGTCTGTCATATGTGAGTTGAAAGACTGGGCAAGAGTCCGGTTTCTGTCACCAGGAGTCTTTGGTGTGGAAGTGGACATTTTACCTATGCACCCATTGGTTGCTTCTGTGGCTGTTTTCATCCTACTTATGCTGAGAGTGTCAAGCCCAGGTAACAATCTGGGGTATATACACTGCAACTGAAGACTGACGGGGTTTGGTCATCTTCCTGTGCAACATAATGACTTAAACTTAATTCCCCCAGTCTACAGGGTGGGGCATTGAGACTTGCTCTCTGCTCATACCTGCCCCTGACATGTCCCTCTATGTATGGAGGAGGCTGTACAAATGATTTCTCAGTTAAACATACAAAAACTTTCTACAAAGGCTTCTATCCTTCTCATATACAGTACCACTTTACAAAACTTTCACCTTAATTTGATTACTTATCTCTCCTAATAATAAACTTACATACTTAGCTTTACCTTTCTGTCATAATTCAGGTAACATTGCCACGTTTACTACAGAGAAAACAAAATGCATTCAACATCTTCATACAAGCCACATTTCCTCATCATTAGTTAGCGAACACAACAAAAAGAGCTCAACTCATACACACATCTTACGTTACTGCAGTTTTACCGCCTAATCGGTCAGCTTATCGTTTTCGATATTCAAACAAGTCTCATTGCTCTGAAACTTCTACAGACCAATGCTTTTTTACTATTACCAATTGAGACTTCCTAAAGATACAAAAGTTTCATTGGTATATCAGTCTCTCGCCCAATTTATCAAACAATAACAAAATTGCAAGCCGGTGTCCAGTCATGGGCACCTTTATCCAGTCAAACCCGAGTCCAAGTCATATCCCAAGATTTTGCCAATGATTATATAATTTAGTTCAGGTGTATCCATGGATTTAATTACTACATCATTTCCCATTATAATAAATGGAAATTGCATCACTGGTCGTACTTTCTGCCCTGATCATAATGTAATAGGGGAATATACCACTGTGGAGTCAGGCGATGAGGTACTTGCCACACCCTTATCTTCCCTTGGAATTTCTTCTCCTCTTGCTCTTAGTTCCCTTTCCGCACCATGCTGGCTATCTGGGAGTTGTTGTCCTACTTGATGAACAGGGGCAGGAAGTGATGTGTGGGCATAGACACAGTACCATTTTGGTCTTAATTGATCTTCTTTCTTTAGTGGGAGAGAGGAGTATACTGCATCATACCTATATGGGGATGGTCCAGGGACTGAGGGAACATTAGAAAATACCTGTGGGGGCTCAGGAGTATATCCCGGGGCATACTGCAAACAATTTAATCCTCCCGCTCTCACATACCTCATGCCCCACTCTGGATTCCCTGAAAACCATGGGAATGCTTCTCTGTCCCCCAAACGCAATTTCTTTACCATATTTATGTGGAACTCATCATTTGCTTCATCTTGTAGAAAAGAAATAATTTTTCACTCCATGTTGCAAAATCCATTCAATCCATGGGTTTACATATTATTCGTACCAGGGAGAGATTCTCATAACATACTCTTTACTTTTTTTTATTTTTATTTTTTAACTTCTATATCATTTGCTCTACTCACTTTCTTTTTTTTTTTTATAATATTACTTTTAACTTACTATGCAGAGGCTCAGGTACAATCTTACAGCAGAACAGCAGTTAACCAAAACACTAAATATTACGGTATCAGTGTCTATTCTTTTTTTACTAGGAGGCTTGCATGTACTGACAGACACTGCCGATACATTTTTAGTTTAGAAGTTTAACACTTAAAGATGCAGACACAACAATAACCCTATTGTGTTACCTTTGAGCATCCCTTCCTGAAATTTTTTATCATACACTCTAGGGGGTAAAAGGACTGACTGGTTCCCACCCATTTTGTAACCTAGGGACGTTAACACAGACACAGAGGGTAGGGTAAGGTTTTGAGAATCTGGTAAGGGGTCCAAGACTCTTGACACAGCGTCTCATGCACACTATTCACACCTACCTTTTGCCATCCAGGATAATTAACAGACTGGATCAGACTTGGGGTTTCCTTGAGAGGTGATCAGGATCCCCTTCCCTCGAATTGCGAGGTCCTGTCTGACTGTTATCCCAACCAAAAGGCAAAGATCTTACCTGGTCCTGAAGTGGAGCTCCAACTGCTTGGTCAGTTCCTGAGTCCCAGTTCAAGACATCGTTGGGTCGGCTTTGGAGCAGGCGGCCAGGATGAAGCGTAGTCTCACAGACAGTCTGTCTGGTATCTGCCTGAGACATAGGCGTGATCCAAGGGGTAGGCTCTGGACCGATCCCCACGAGTCGTGGTGGAATGTCCACCCATCTCAAATTTTCCACCTGGTTTTCCAGCCAACGCACCAAGAAATGTAGCAGCAATCAATTTTTGGAAACCAGAAATGGAGTCTGGATGCAAACTTCAGGAAAACAAATCTTTTTATTCGCTAGCGAAGAAGACTTAGCAACGACTCAAGTCAATTTGCCAAGTACCCAAATAAGCATGTATGTCACACACACACACACACACACACACACACACACACACACACACACACACACACACACACACACACACACACACACACACACATATATATATATATCTCAGCAGTTAGGTCACAGATACATATTTTCCTAATTAGTTTGGCAAGCAATACAGATGTTCCCTGTAACTTCTTATCTATGGCAATTACCATTCCAAGTTTCACACTTATCTGTATACTTGTTAGTAACAGGGGAACAGAGAGAAAGACATAAAGGGAGAGAAGGGGGTCTAAACTGTGCAGCTTGACTGTTTCTGACTTTGTATTACTACTGGGATAGTCAGAATCAACCATTTTGTTTTGCTAACTATTCGCCATTTTAGAAGGCTTTCCAGGTGATGCCACAATAGTGTGGCGCCAACATGGTGCTAACTGACTGATACTGACGTCGCTAGTGACAGTAATATAGTGATAATACTGTACACACTGGACTAATGACACTGGCTGGGAATGGGGTTAACTGTGTACCTAATAGTAAAAGCAGCACACATTAAACCTAACAGATATGGCTTATTTTTCTCCCTAAACTCAGAACTGATTTCAGGGAGAAGAAACATGACAGATCACTGTCCTCGCACAGAGTTCTATGTTACACAGAACTCTGTGCTGTGATTGGCTACAGCCGATCAGCAGGTTTCAGCCAAAATCAATTGCTGAAATCTGCTGACAAACTCATGCTGTGTCCAATCCCAGCAGGGGGCGTGCACATGCGGGCCCCAAACCTTAAAGATTGGTGGTGACGTATGGGTACGTTGCATAGCCTGGCTGTGCTGCCTATCCACAGTAAACTGGTCCAATGAATCATTTGCTTCCTAACGGTTACAGAGGCTTTGTGCACTGGATAGGGGCCCATTCAGACAAGCATACATGTATTTTCTGCATAAAAGAAAGGTTCCTGCTGGCAGAGCTAGAAGATCCTGTGTAAAATCTGCAGCTGTGTCCTAATTTTTTTTTTTTATGAAAAGCTTAGCACAGATCCCCTTTTTCGTAGGTAGATGCAGCTGTGTGTATGGGCTCATTGATTACTATATTGCTGCATTTACAGTAGATGCATAAAAAACTATTTTCCATATTCATCTAAATGCATATTTTTTTCTGCCCATGTGAATGAGCTTTAAATTGTATGTGGCCTCACATACATACAGTATACTGTGCTGTGTTCCAGCAGCAGGACAAGAACTTCCTGTCCTGCTCCTGGAACAAAATCAAGTCAGGTTGAAGACTGTTCAGCTATTCACAAGGAACTTTGTATTCTATAAATGGATACAAAGCTTCCTTTGATTAGCGGAGACAGAGTTTGTGACATCATCAGCCCGCCTCACCACCTCAGCCAATCAGAGACCCAATCACCTGATTATGGGGACTCTGGACCCCAATGGGTTTAAGCTTACCTCCAGGAAGCAACACTTAAGACTGAAAGCCCCTAGTGCAGAGGTGTAGTAGTAGGAGTTTGGGAGAGGAGTGCTAAAAGCTGCTTAAAAAATGTTTTTTTTTTTTTAAATCATACTTACCTAGGTAGATGCAGCATCAGTCCGAAGTTGCATCTTTCCCCTGCCATCCCTAAGGGTGAGAACTGAATGATCAAACCCCGCTGATCATTCATTTCTCCCTGCCACTCTGAGCAGAGAGTAGAGACTGTCAGTAACTGTTGTCTGCTCTGCCCTCCACCCCCACCCTATGCTCACTGGACTGCTGGGTTGTGGAGGGGGCAGGAGGAGCGGCTGGCTCAGTCTCTCAGAAGCTCACTGAGAGGCTGAGTTAGGTGACGGTCAAGGCTCCTAGGTGGATCCAACCATATGGTCGCAATCTTTCCCCAGCCTGGACTGGCTTTGTGATGTGAATGAACTGCACTCCTGTGACTCACAGGAGAAGTACAGCCAAAGAAGATTTGGCTGTACTTCTCCTCTAACTCCTTTCTGCCCGGCGGATTGTAATATGACAGCCAAGCAGGAGCCCTGTTATCCTGGGAGGACGTCGTATAACAGTCTACCAGACCCAGCCGATGACAGATCATTGTACCAGCCTGCTGCTGGTACAAGGTGATTGCTGTGATCAATCACAGCAGATCACATGACAATTGTACACAATGAATGGCTCTGATTCATGCCATTCATTGTGTACTTTTGTGATTAGCTCTGTGATTAGTCACAGTGATTACATGGTGCAGTCAGTGCCAATCACAGCCCATTTGTATCATGTGATTAGCTGTGGCCAGTCACAACTAATCACAATAGTAAACACTGAATGAATACTTTTCATTCAGAAAAAAAGGGTTTTTGTTACAGTAAAATCCTTTTCTCTGAGTTCATTAACGGACACAACGCTCCATATTCAGAACCATAGGGTTATATTGCCCCCTACATGAATGGAACACTAGGCAGAAAAAAGAGTTGGCTACGCCTATGGGCAGTCCTAGCTGGTATACATCCCCCTCTCTGCTATAGGCCTTTTAGTTTAGTAACAATCAGTGTCAGAAGTATTCAAACTCCATTGAGGGGTGGGTGCTGTGTCTGTCAATGAACTGAAATGGATTTTGCGGTAAGTACAAAAATCCTATTTTCTCTTTCGTTCATTGACGGACACAGCGCTCCATATTCAGAACCATAGGGACGTCCCCAAGCAGTGCCAAACATGGAGGGATGGGACAACAAAAATTCCCAAGGCTAAACACAAAAGCCAACCAAGTAACAGGAGCTCAACAAAAACTGGAGCCCAACCTGAACATTACACCCCCAAAGAGGGAACAGACCCTCTAAACAGCAGCATGCAAAACCGTGCGGCCAAAGGAAGCATCCCCACATGCCAACACATCTACATTGTAGAATTTAGTGAAAGTGTGCACCCACGACCAAGTGGCCGCCTTGCAAACCTGCGCCACTGACGCCTGATGATGGAAGGCCCAAGAAGCACTAAGCACCCGTTTAGAGTACGCCGTTGCAGGGAAAGGAGGAACATGACCCTTGATAGAATAGGCCTGAGTCACCGTCTGTCTGATTCACCTGGAAATGGTCACAGAAGAAGCAGACAGCCCTTTTTTTTTGCCCGTCTGTGATCAAAAAACAGTGAGCTTGACCTCTGAAACGACTCTGTGGCTGCCAGATATACCCATATTGTTCGCACCAAATCCAAGGCATGCAATGCAAATTCCTTCGGATGAGGGGGCCTGGGACACAGGGAAGGCAGTGCAATGTCGTCATTTAAATGGAAGTCAAAGACCACCTTAGGTAGGAACGACAGATGTGGACAAAGAACCACCTTATCTTTGTGGACCACCAGGTAAGGGGTTCGACAAGATAACCCCACCAGTTCTGACACCCTGCGAGCAGAGGTGATGGCCACCAAAAAGGCTACCTCCCTAATATTTTTAAAGGGAGGCTTCTGGCGAACTGAGAGCACCAAGTTCACAGTGGTAGAGGAGCCTGTTGTGTGAAGGAGGGGTTTGGGCTGGAGCCACCTGTCATTCTATGGGGATGCAGCACCTGTACGAACACAGCCATAGGCCCTAATTGGACAGGTGTGCAGGTGAGCGGTCCCCAAATGCACATGGTCTGTTTTCCGGCTGTACACCTGCATCTCCACGCCTGTCAAATTAGGACATGCAGCTGTGTTCGTACAGCTCCAGGTGGCTCAAGCCACATAAATGAACCACTGATTCACACTGTATTGACCATAGCACACATGTGAATGAGCCCCAAGACCGCATTCACACACAGAGATTTATCAACTCAGTTGCATCTTTTAGATTTAGCAGGAATTCTGTTGTTTTTGTGTCTGCTAATAATGAATTTATTGTATTTTTATCAAAATATAGCTTTTATATTTTCTTGGGGGGGGGGGCCCCACAATTCCTATAAGTAGCCCTGACTCCAGCGTCCAAAAACCCTGAGCGGAGCTCAGTCCCAGGACACCTCCTCACCCAGACAAACTGGCATCCATAGTGACCACTGTCCAATTCAAGAAGAGAAAATATTTACCCTGCCGGAGAGCAAAGCCACCAGACCAGGGAACCCCTGGTTTCTCGGCTCAGCTGAATTTGATTGTCCAGAGACTTTTGACACTTGTCCCATTTTACCAGGATCTCCATTTGGAGGGGGCTTTATATGGAACTGTGCAAATGGAACAGCCTCGAAGGTAGACACCATCAGGCCCAGCACCCGCATGCAAGTCCGGAGAGAGGACCACCTGCTGGACAGCAATAGATGAACTGCAGCATGCAACTTCTGGAGTTTGTCCAGAGTAATGAACACTCTGGCTAGGCTGAATCCAGAGTTAGATCCAGATAATCCAATTTCCTGGATGGAATCGGAGCAGACTTCTGGTAGTTTATAAGCCAACCAAACTCCTTCAGGGTTTATATAGTTATCTCCACATCATCCATCAAGGCAGAAGAGGACTCTGCTCGCTAGAGGAGGTGGTCCAGCTACCTTAGTACCGCAACCCCCGTTGACGTAGCAGCGCAAGAACCGGGGCCAACACTTTTGTGAAGACCCGAGGCAAGCTCAAAAGGTAACGCCTCAAACTGATAGTGTTCCTCCCCCACAGCAAAGCGGAGGAAACGCTGATGTCAGGCACATATTGTAATGTGCAAGTAAGCATCCTTGATGTCAATAGAGGCTAAAAAATCCCCCTGATGTAGGTTTGCCACTACCATGCGAATGGACTCCATTCTGCTTTTCTGTACCTGCACAAAGCAGTTCAGGGCCTTGAGGTCCAGAATTGGACAGACCCTGCCCTCCTTTTTTTGGACCGTAAACAGGTTAAAATAAAAACCTTGAAACAGTTCCAAGAGCGGGACGGTCACTCCCTGAAGCAACAGGTCCTGCACCGCCCTGAAGAGAGCTTGCAAGCGGTCTGGGACAGGCGTACATTGGAAGGTTAAGAACCTTTCCAGAGGACAAGAATTAAATTCTATCTTGTAACCCGGACAGAATCACTTCATGAACCCATTTGTTGTTTACCAAGGAAGTCCATGGGCCCGGAAACCAACGAAGACGTCTCCCTACCCCAGGCACCTGTGAGGGGGCACTTTTCTTGCTGAAGGAGCCTTGTCTACAGGTCTAGAGAATCTTGCTCTCAGCTTGCCAGACCAGGGCTGCTTGGAACCTTATGAGGAGGACTTGAAGGTCTTGAACCCTTGTCAGTGGACCCTAAGGGATGAAATTTTTTTCTTATGTGCCGAGAAAGAAGGGCCGAATGTGTGACGAGGTTCTTTCCCCTTTCCAGACAGCATTAGAAAGGTGCTCTTCTCTATGTGAGACTCCTAATGATGTCATCCAGTGTAGCTCCAAGCAGGCCTTGAAAGGGTAAATCAGTCAGAGCTTTTTTTTAGAAGTCTGGTCCGCAGACCGAAAACTTAAGCCACAAAACAAGCTTATGCACCACTTCTGAAACAGATAGCTTAGAAATCAAGGGAGCTGGGTCTAAAAAGGCATCGCAGACAAACTGCTACTTGTTTGCACCCTTTTCCATACATTATTGACCATGGATTAGTGGTTGTTTGCTTGTCTCTTATATACACAAATGTATGCTTTTATAAAGATTTGTTTTTAAAATGTTAAAATAAAAGATACTTTTTTAGACTCCAATCACACTACGCGACTTGTCAGGCGACTTGGTCGCCTGACAAGTCGCGGTCGGTCGCCCGCCATTGAATAGTACAGGACCCGTTCTAATAGGAGCGACACAAGTCGCTCCGACTTAGAAAAAGGGTCCTGTACTACTTTGGGGCGACCTGCATTGACTTCAATTATATGAAGTCCGTGCAAGTCGCGCCGAGGTCACGGTGCACGCTGTGCACCGCGACTTCACAGGTCGCCCCACCAAGTCGCGTCGCCGCAGTCTGAACGGGGTCTTATAGTTATGTTTTGATTGCCTTTAAAATCCCATTCAATAAGGATACAATTCTTTGGTTATTAATAAGGGATGATGGCAATCGCACCAACAGCCATTCAATTTTTAGCAAACTGCAGCCCCTGGACCAACTGGTTCACCAACTCAGCAAAGGCAGGAGGAATCTGTTCACCCCCCAGATCATGGGGCAAAAGTTTTGCACGCTCAGTTAGTGTTTGCGACACCAGGGCAATGGCCAGGACCGGCCTCAGCGCCAAACCAGCAATGGTGAACATATTGCAGGCTGTAGGCTACAGACTCCGCCTTTCTGTCTGCCAGATCCTTAAAGGCCGGAGATTTCTCTACCGGAATCATGGTTGGCTTGTTCAACCTGGAGACAGGAGGGTCCACCACTGGTGGGACAGTGCACTTCTTGAGGAGTGACTATTCAAAGAGGTACCTCACCACAAAGCATTTAGGAACCACAAAGGGGCGTTTTGGACCTCCCATTCTAATAGAAAAACCTTTCAAAAGTAGGATGGATAAGGGAACACCTTTGACATGCAAGACGGCTTCTAGATGCCAAAGGGGAGGGCCACCTCTTCAGCTGCGTCAACCAGCGCATTCTCATGCGCAGCTACAGGAGTGGAAGAATCATCCTCACTATCTGATAGATCAGGGAGCGTGGCTACAGGCCATGCAGGGTGGTCCATGTCCATGGTGGCTGAGCCAGATTCAGTATCTGATGAGACAGATTTGGGGGGGGGGGGGGCTTTTTACTAGCCCGCCTCCCCAAAGGCCACCTCCACACTGGAACCAAAGGACTCCGGGTCTGCTGTCAGTGCATCAATGGAGGGCTTGGACCCCGAGGGACCTGCTGCCTCCGAGAGGAGGTCAGGTGGGGAAACATGCTGACTAGAAAGAAAAAAACTGACGGCCTATATCAGAGAAGGAGATGTATACCAGCTAGGACTGCCCATAGACATAGCCAGGTCTTTTTTTCTACCTAGTGTCCTACTCCTGTAGGGGGCAATATAACCTATGGTTCTGAATATGGAGCGCTGTGTCCGTCAATGAACGAAAGAGAAAAATGGTTGCTTATAACTGTAAAATTCACCAATATAAGCAATCATATTGCCTAGTGCGTAAAAAAAAAAAAAAAAAAAAAGAGAACATTCTGATCACCTCCTCAGAGTAGTAAAGTGTTACTATGTCACCAGTCCGTGTCTCTGATCATCGCCACACCAGTTATATGATGACACTGTACTGCACTGGTGACAGTGTGTAAAAACAATTATTGATAAAAAAACATTTCTTAATTTTCCTAAAAATCTGACAAAAATTACAACTTCAAAAAACTTGCTACGCCTCTTACTAAATATCTTGAACTGTCAACTTTCCAAAAAGGGGTAATTTGGGGGATATTTGTACTCCTGACGTTTTCAGGCTCTTAGACTGGGTTCACACTGGTGTGAATGTTAGACATCGCATGTGATTCGCACCGCACTGTTGTGCAGATCACATGCGATGTCTGTGCGACGCGATTTCGCATCGCATTCGTACCCAAATGGTGCAGGACCCTTTTTTGGTCCGCACTGGAATCGGATCGCATGGGTGTTCACACCTATGTGATCCGATTTCTTCACCATTTGACAGTTCACACTGCGATCTGCGAAACGATCTGGGGATGTCATTTAATTTACATTGACACCTCCAGTGGTTCGCAGATCTCAGTGTGAAACAGTGTGCGATTTAGATGAGATGCGGGAACCGGCACTGAATCGCAGGGTTTCCAGCATTGCACCAGTGTGAATGGGGGCTAAAGAGATGAGATAGGCAGTCAGTACATCAGGATTGATCAATTTTCAGATAGATAGATAGATAGATAGATAGATAGATAGATAGATAGATAGATAGATAGATAGATAGATAGATAGATAGATAGATAGATAGATAGATAGATAGATAGATAGATAGATAGATAGATAGATAGAGATTTTATATATATATATATATTATACACACACACATCATAGTTTTGTAGATGTTATAACTTTCATATTGACAAACATTACTAGTAAAAAAATACAAAAAATTAAAAATGACATAAATCTTTCCCATAGGTAGTAAACGCGATAACTTTTGCACAAACCAATCAAAATATGCTTATTGCAATTTTTTTTTTACCAAAAATATGTAGCAGGAAACAAATTGGCCTAAAATGTTAAAAAATTTTGACTTTTACATTTTTTTTTTGGGAATGTTATATATCAGAATGTGAAAAATATTGTTTTTTTTTCCCAAAATTGTTGCTCTTTTTTTTGTTTATAGCGCAAAAAATAAAAATCGCACAGGTGATCAAATACCACCAAAAGAAAGCTCTATTTGTGATTAAAAAAAGGACATAAATTTTGTTTGGGTACAGCTTGCAAGACTGCGCAATTGTCCGTTAAAGTAAGGCAGTGCCGAATCGCAAAAATCGGATTTTTGTAAGATCTTACCGTAAAATCCTTTTCTCTTAAGCTCATTGACAGACGTAGTCTTCTTGATTCACAAGAACTGGTTATGTTGTCTCCGCAGGAGCAGGACTAGGCAGAAAGAAAAAAACGTTCTGGCTCCACCTTAGGGGCAGTCCCTGAGGGTATATCCTCCCTCTCTCTGCTACAAGGCATCAGTTCTGTCACAAAGCAGCAACAGAGAATTTAACCCAACCCAACTCAATGATAGAGGGGCGGGTACTACGTCTGTCAATGAGCTTAAGAGAAAAGGATTTTACGGTAAGATCTTACAAAAATCCGATTTTCTCTGTCGCTCATTGACAGACGTAGTCTTCTTGATTCACAAGAACTGGGACATCCAGAAGCAGTGCCACAAATGAGGGGTGGGATTGACCGAAATCAAAATCCAATGTAGAAGGCCCAACCGGTGCCAAACTAGAAGTTTTAAAGGCTCATTATAAACAAAGAATGAGACTCAAATGAAAATTTCCAACGGAAAAAAACCCTCGAGGCAGACCACTGGTCTCCTCAAATGGCGGCCTGCAAAACCTTGCGGCCAAACGAGGCATCAGACGATGCCATTACATCAACTTTATAATGTTTTGTAAAGGTATGCACCGACGACCAGGTAGCCGCCTTGCACACCTGGACCACTGACGCCTGATGGCGAAAGGCCCATGACGCACTAAGTGCCCAAGTGGAGTGCGCCTTAACAGGGAACGGGGGCTCCCGACCCTTAATAGAATATGCCTGTACCACCGTCTGTCTGATCCATTTGGAAATAGTCGCGGCAGATGCAGGCAACCCCTTTTTGGGTCCATCCGGGATCACAAAAAGTGAATCCGTCTTGCGAAACAAGTCTGTCGTTTTCAAGTATACCCTGATCGCCCGGACCACATCCAAGGAGTGTAAAGCAAACTCCCGAGGATGACTGGGCTTAGGACACAGGGAAGGTAATACAATTTCTTCATTCAGATGAAATTCTGAAACCACTTTTGGTAGGAAGGATGGATTCGGACGAAGAACCACCTTATCTCTATGAACCACCAGATATGGGGAACGACAAGATAAAGCGGCCAGTTCTGACACCCTGCGTGCAGAAGTGATAGCCACCAAGAAGGCCACCTTCTGGGACAACGTAGGTAGAGGAATCTCCCTAATATCTTCAAAGGGAGGTCTCTGAAGAACCGACAATACTAAATTAAGATCCCAGGGTGGTAACGGCGCGCGCACTGGCGGAGCCAGATGTCGCACCCCCTGGATGAAATTCCGCACCAAGGAATGAGTAGCCAAAGGCTTCTGAAAGAAGATAGCTAATGCTGAGACCTGACCCTTGATAGTGCTCAAGGCCAGTTTCTGCTCAACCCCTTGTTGCAGAAAAGCTAATATTCGACTAACCGAATAAGACCGTGGACGGAACCCCAGAGGTTCACACCATGCAATGTAGGACTTCCATGTACGATGATAAATCTTTCTGGAAGTCGCTTTCCTTGCTTTAACTAGAGTAGGAATAACTGAAGCTGTCAATCCCTTGTCCTTCAGCACCTGGGTCTCAATAGCCAGGCCGTTAAAGCCAGCGATCGTAAAGCAGGATGGAAGATCGGTCCCTGAGACAGTAGGTCCTCCCTGAGAGGAAGTCTCCACGGGACGTCCGCCACCAGTCTGACCACGTCGGCGTACCAAGCTCGGCGAGGCCAGTCCGGAGCTACCAGGATTACTGGAATTCCTTCCTCCTCTATCCTGCGAAGAAGTCTTGGCAGTAACCCGAGAGGAGGGAAGGCATACATTAGCTGGTATTGCCCCCACGGGGCGATCAGTGCGTCTGCGGTCTCTGCTAGAGGATCGCGGGAGCGAGCCACGAATCTCTGTACTTTCCTGTTGAATCGTGATGCCAACAGATCCACATCCGGGGTGCCCCACCGTAGGCACAACTGGTGGAAAACTTCTGGATGGAGGGACCATTCCCCTTGATCCAGAGTCTGACGGCTGAGATAATCTGCCTGCCAATTCTCCACCCCCGGAATGAACACCGCAGAGATAGCTGGAACAAATCGTTCCGCCCAGCGAAGAATGCAAGCCACTTCTTTGGCCGCTCGGACACTCTTGGTGCCCCCCTGGTGATTGACATAAGCCACGGCCGTGGCGTTGTCCGACTGGATCCGAACCGGGCTGCACTGGAGCTGCTCGGTCCAGTGAATCAGACAAAGTCTGATCGCTTTCAGCTCCAATACATTTATCGGCAACCTGGATTCTTCCAGGGACCAAAGTCCCTGGACAGATAACTGACCGAGAATTCCTCCCCATCCGGATAGACTGGCATCCGTGGTCACTATCGTCCAATATATTGGCAGAAATGACTTTCCCTGGCTGAGCATCGGAGACCGAAGCCACCAGACCAGAGACTCTCTGGTCTGTTTGCTCAATCGGATCCGATTGTCCAGGGATTCCGGATTCCGATTCCATTTGAGAAGAATCTCTTGCTGAAGAATACGGGTATGGGACTGGGCAAATGGGACTGCTTCGAAGGAAGCCACCATCAATCCCAGAACCCTCATGCAAGTTCGAAGAGAAGACCAGCTGTTGGATAGTAACAACTGGACTGCTGATTGAATCTTCCGGAGTTTCCCTACCGGAAGGAAAACTCTTGACCTGACTGTGTCTAGAATTAGACCCAGATATTCGAGCCTCTGGGTGGGAACCAGAAATGACTTTTGCTGGTTCACCAGCCACCCGAATTCCTGTAAAGAAATTATAGTAATTTCTATGTTTTGTAGCAGAGTCTGAGGAGACTCTGCATGAAGCAGGAGATCGTCTTGGTAACCTAGAATCGATATGCCTCTTTGGCGCAGTAGTGCCAACATTGGGGCCAACACCTTCGTGAAGACCCGAGGAGCCGTGGCGAGACCGAAAGGTAACGCCACAAACTGATAGTGGTTCTCTTCTACGGAAAAGCGTAGAAACCGCTGATGTCCTGCGAAAATGGGAATGTGAAGATAGGCGTCCTTGATGTCTATGGACGCTAGGACATCCCCTGGATGCAGGAAGGCTGCTACTGTGCGAATGGATTCCATCTTGAATTTCCTTATGTTGAGAAAGGAATTGAGTGCCCTTAAGTCCAGAATTGGACGCACTTTGCCCTCTTTCCTGGGTATTGTAAATAGGTTTGAATAAAACCCTTGAAAACGTTCTGTCCAAGGAACGTGGACTACCACTCCTTGTTGTAGTAAATCCGTGACTGCTCTCCGCAGATCTTCTAAACGATCCGGGGATATTCGGATATTGGAAGGGAAGAATCGCGCCGGTGGGAGAGATCGAAACTCGATCTTGTACCCTGACCTTATGACTTCGCAAACCCACTTGTCCGGGATTCTGGAAAGCCATGGATTCGGGAACCGGCGAAGACGTCCCCCCACCCCAATTATGGGTGGGGGCGCACCTTCAGGCTTTGGACGATTTATCTTCAGGTCTGGAGGGGGCGGGCTTTTGCTTGCCCGACCAACGTCCCCTGAAGCCTCCTGAAGGAGCTTTGGAGGACTTAATTTTTTCACCAGCGGGACGAAAAAACTTTTTGTGAGCAGAGAAAGAAGGCCCTCGTCTTTGACGAGTTCCTTTACCCTTAACATTTTGCGGTAAAAAAGGTGCTCTTTCCACCCGTGAGATCCTTAATGATCTCATCTAAGTTGGCTCCAAATAGACGCTCTCCTGAAAAGGGGATATTAGCCAATGCTTTTTTGGAACCTTGGTCGGCTAACCAACCTTTTAGCCACAGTGTACGCCTGAGAACCACTGCTGAAACTGATGCTCGCGCCAATAATGGAGTGGCGTCTAACGCCGCATCACACACAAACTGTAACCCCTGTATCATTTGTTCCAACAAATCTGATACCGCCTGAGGGATCTCTTCTAAGTCCCGGCGTAACCACTTGGTCCATTCAGTTACAGTCTGCGAAACCAGACCAATAGCAATTATTGGTCTGAAAGCTGATCCAATCAAGGAAAACATGGTGCGAGACATAGCTTCTATCTTGCGATCCACTGGATCTTTAAAAGACGGAGCGTCTTCTAAAGGAATAACCTTGGCTTTATTCAATCTAGCAATTGGTGAATCCACCACAGGTGGTTCTGTCCATTTCTTAATGAGGGTTTCCTCAAACGGATAACGCCTGTTAATGCGTTTAGAAATAGCAGAGGTGCGTTTTGGCAGACTCCATTCTTCTTTGATTGGATTGCCAAAACATTTGGGCAATGGAAAAACCTTCGCCACTTTCATGCGTTTTTTAGTCCCAAAAGGGATTTCAGTTTCAGCTATTTCCGACGGAATACCCTGTAATCTTAAGGTTTCTTGAACAGATATAATGAGTGCGTTTACCAACGCTTCCTCTCGGGCTATGGCTGATGCCAAAACATCCTCCTCACTGTCTGAAGAGACAGTACCCGAGACACCAATCCCAGATGAAGTACCTGCAACTGCAGAAATAGGCTCAGAGTCTGAATCCGAAGTTTCAGATAATAAAGGGTTAGGCGGGGGTCGCTTTCTTGCGCCCTGTCCCTGACAAGCCACTTCCACCCGGGACACAAAAGTTTCCATAATAGCTGACAATGATTCAATCGTAAGCGGGGTGCTGGAGGATCCTGCAGACACCTCGAGGGGATCCGGTGGAGATACATGAGTGGCAGGGTCCATGTTAATTCAGGACACCTCTGCCAGAAAAAACAAAAAACTTTTTTTTTTTTTTTTTTTAAATCAAAAAAATACCTCTTTTTTTTTTTTTTATGTGTCTCCCCCTAGCGCAATAGCGCCCCTCAGAGTACCTGCTTCTCGATCCCCAAGAGAGAGAGAGGGACCCCCAAGGCTCACCACCCGATGCAGAGAAGTTTCCAACCAACTGCAGTCAGCGTCTGTCTTTTACAGACTGGAAAGAGCTGTGTTCGTTTTCCTGGGTAGAAGGACGTGGCTCCGCCCCCTGTGTACGCCTTCCGGCGTTCCCAGCTCTCCACGAGGTAGCTGGGCTCATCAAACATGGCCGCCCCCATACAGGAGACAATAGACTCCAAAAACATGGCGGCCGGCGTGACCTGAGGACAAACCTGCACCTGGTCTACGGCAAAATGGCGGCAGACCGCCGAAATCGTTTTTCCCAGCACATCCACCTGCATCTCTGCTAAGTGGCAGTTTATCGATCTGCAGGAGGTACACTATAATTAAGGTAGGATTATACCTCCTATGTCTGCTGTAATACTACAGTCTGCTGGGTAGAGTGTTAGCTCTCAAACCAAGTCCACTTCCCACCAAACACATACTGTATTTACAAGGGGGACTTTTAGTGTCAGATATATACTGACCATGTATGGAGGGGCCCATAATTCATACTGCCTCATAACGAGGAAAAAAGGGAACGTTTACTCACCATACCAAACCGACAGGCACCCTCTCTTCACAATACCCTCTCCACCGGGGTGGGGGGTTGTGGACCACTCCGGACGCCTCGACTCTCTGGTTCCTGGCGTCCAAGCGAGACTTTTAACTCGCAAGGTCAGTCCCTCCAATGGGACTCCGTCGCGGCCGACCCAGCGCGGAGCTCTGGTCTGCACGCGCTCGTAGGCAGAAACCGGGCTGACCACTGGATCTCAACATCCAGCCCGTCGCCCGGCCCCGCATACTTACTTGAATGTGTCGCGGCCGACCAAGCGCAATGCAATGGTCTGCGCGCGCTCGTAGGCCGGCTGGGGTGACCACTAGTGTCGCCCAGTCCGGCGTATTTGCTTGAAGATCTCACAGGAAAAAAACACTGGAGAAAACTGCCTAAAAAAATATTTTTTCTAAGAAAAAAATCTTGCCAGGACCCAAAAGATCCCAGCAAGGAACTTAGGTCCTTACTCCTGACTAGACAGAAAAAACTGATGCCTTGTAGCAGAGAGAGGGAGGATATACCCTCAGGGACTGCCCCTAAGGTGGAGCCAGAACGTTTTTTTCTTTCTGCCTAGTCCTGCTCCTGCGGAGACAACATAACCAGTTCTTGTGAATCAAGAAGACTACGTCTGTCAATGAGCGACAGAGAAATATGGTCTGGTCAGGAAGGGGGTAAAATCTTCCGGTCTTGAAGTGGTTAAACAGTTGGATCTGGATGTGAACTTTGCACTTATGTTTCATTTGTGTCTAAGATAAGTGGACTTTTGCTTGGTGTTGCTGAAGATAAGCTGTTTGCTGCTGGATGCTCTGCTTTCATTTGTATGGCACTTCACTTCTTGATCAAAACAGATTTTTTAATCCTTATGCTGCTAACATTAGTTTATTTATTTACATTTTTTTTTCAGTTACTTCCTGTTTTCCAGGCCTAGGCAAATGATGTCATGACATCCCTGGAGCTAGCTAAGCACACCCTCCTGCCTGCATGCCTGAGCTAAGGGCAGACAGATTTCAGTAAGTAAATTCTACATTAATCATCTGCCCTTACTCAAGATGGCCATGGTCAGAAATGCTAGGTGGTGTTTTTCAAAGTGATTTCTCAGCAAAATAAAGCATTGAGACATGAATAAGATGGGGGAGTTTACAATGAATATCAAAAATTAATTAAATACCGTTTTAGGTTTGTGCTTTGCAGATGCAGTGTAGTTCCACTTCAAAGAAAATAAAGTATTTTTCCATGTTTAAGATAAACAGTTTTTTATTTGATCCCAAAGCACTATCACAGTAGCTATACCCCCTAAACTTTACAATCACAGACTGGTAGGATGCACGCTGGCATGGAAACGCATGGTGGTATGCAGCCAAGCAGCACAGTGTAGCAGGTCTGTATGGTACCGTCAACAAAGCTGTGTTCCAAGGCTGCCCAGCAAGTTTAATTCCTGCGTGTTGCCTTGTAAAAATGACTGGGCAGAGAGTCTGTGTGTTATGCACTCTGCACTGTGTTTACAAAATCCCACCGTACAGCTGTGCTTGCTGCTGAAGAGGGGTGCAGTTTTACAGTTTTAATCTGTGGAGAAATGATCTGTGGATGGAGGTGGTGTTACAGAGGTGAAAGCTGCTGATTGGGGGGGGGGGGGCTATATGTGATATAATCCTGGCCACTCCGATTGCTGGCAGTGCAGCTGTTACACCACAGTACAAAGAATTCAGCAATCAAGAGCATGTAACGTACACATAGCTTACAGAGCACAGTGGTCAAGACTAACATAAATCCTAATGTAAAGAGAACATATGTCGGCCTGTAGTGCAATATACAGGTGCAGTGGTCAGAAGTATGCAACGTACAACATAGCAAAGTGCAGCGTGCAGCATCCAGCATTATGCAACAGTGTGCACTACATATTCCTGACCATACTTTGTAAACTGTGCTGTGTGGTACATAACTTTTAATGTTGTATCTTATATACAGTCAGGTCCATAAATAATGGGACATCAACACAATTCTAATATTTTTGGCTCTATACACCACAATGGATTTGAAATGAAACAAACAAGATGTGCTTTAACTGCAGACTTACAGCTTTAATTTGAGGGTATTTACATCCAAATCAGGTGAAAGGTGTAGGAATTACAACAGTTTGTATATGTGCCTCCCACCTTTTAAGGGACCAAAAGTAATGGGACAATTGGCTGCTCAGCTGTTCCATGGCCAGGTGTGTGTTATTCCCTCATTATCCCATTTACTACAAGGAACAGATAAAAGGTCCAGAGTTCATTTCAAGTGTGCTATTTGCATTTGGAATCTGTTGCTGTCAACTCTCAATATGAGATCCAAAGAGCTGTCACTATCAGTGAAGCAAACCATCATTAGGCTGAAAAAACAAAACAAACCCATCAGAGAGATGGCAAAAACATTAGGTGTGGCCACATCAACTGTTTGGAACATCCTTAAAAAGAAAGAACGCACCGGTGTGCTCAACCAAAAGACCCAGAAGACCATGGAAAACAACTGTGGTGGATGACCGAAGAATTCTTTCCCTGGTGAAGAAAACACCCTTCACAACAGTTGGCCAGATCAAGAACACTCTCCAGGAGGTAGGTGTATGTGTGCCAAAGTCAACAATCAAGAGAAGACTTCACCAGAGTGAATACAGAGGGTTCACCTCAAGATGTAAACCATTGGTGAGCCTCAAAAACAGGAAGGCCAGATTAGAGTTTGCCAAACAACATCTAAAAAAGCCTTCACAGTTCTGGAACAACATCCTATGGACAGATGAGATCAAGATCAACTTGTACCAGAGTGATGGGAAGAGAAGAGTATGGAGAAGGAAAGGAACTGCTCATGATCCAAAGCATACTACTTCATCAGTAAAGCATGGTGGTGGTACTGTCATGGCGTGGGCATGTATGGCTGCCAATGGAACTGGTTTTCTTGTATTTATTAAAGATGTGACTGCTGACAAAAGCAGCAGGATGAATTCTGAAGTGTTTTGGGCAATATTATCTGCTCAAATTCAGCCAAATGCTTCAGAACTCATTGGACAGCGCTTCACAGTGCAGATGGACAATGACCTGAAGCATACTGCAAAAGCAACCAAAGAGTTTTTTATGGGAAAGAAGTGGAATGTTATGCAATGGCCAAGTCAATCACCTGACCTGAATCCGATTGAGCATGCATTTCACTTGCTGAAGACAAAACTGAAGGGAAAATGCCCCAAGAACAAGCAGGAACTGAAGACAGTTGCAGTAGAGGCCTGGCAGAGCATCACCAGGGATGAAACCCAGCGTCTGGTGATGTCTAGGCGTTCCAGACTTCAGGCTGTAATTGACTGCAAAGGATTTGAAACCCAGTATTAAAAAGTGAAAGTTTGATTTTTTATGATTGTTAATCTGTCCCATTACTTTTGGTCCCTTAAAAAGTGGGAGGCACATATACAAACTGTTGTAATTCCTACACCGTTCACCTGATTTGGATGTAAATACCCTCAAATTAAAGCTGAAAGTCTGCAGTTAAAGCACTCCTTGTTTGTTTCATTTCAAATCCATTGTGGTGGTGTATAAAGCCAAAAATATTAGAATTGTGTTGATGTCCCATTATTTATGGACCTGACTGTACTTATGGTTGTTGTGCTCTGTACTGTATATTACATGCCCCTGCTCACTGCACTCTGTACTTTATGTACTCCTGACTCTCTATATCAGGGCAAGGACAAGGGGTGGGCAGGAGGGGTAGCTGCCCTGGGCGCAATGGTTTATTGCAGAGATGTGGGCACCCTGTCCCTAACCCTAAGGGAAGGGAGGGACACATTTTGGCATCTTTGCCCTGGGCTCTGGATGGCCTTGTCCCCGACACTGCTCTATATGGTATATTGTAATCACATAGACCTGACCAAAGTGTTTATTGCCTCAGCAGCTGCCAATTGCTGAGTAATCCCTGACTGTTTTAATGAAGTTCTTCTTTAAAAGGTAGGCTCAGACAGTGTTAGCTCTCATCTATATTCTTTGTGCAGAAAAGCATATGTAATGAAAGAGCTATTATGTTGCGGTTTTTAGGGGTCTTAAAGACTTGCTTGGGACAAAAATGGAAGCATATTTTGTGGGTATCAGTGCTGTTCATACAGTGAGTAGGCATTTAAACATGCCCCTTTAAGCTCCTCCCACTGTCAGTGCAATGAGGCCACACCCATCTTTTGCCATTGGGCACTGTAATTTTTTTTACCTAGTGCATAGGGATAACCCATTTTTTTCCACAATCCTCCCAACGCCCCTGCTGTGGCCTACTATGCTACAGAGGCAGGAGGGGTACTGGGACAAACAGTGTACAGGGAACGGTGCTACCTCTGTGAAATACACTAATGGGGGGGGCGGCAGATGACTCTAGTAGTCACCAGTACAGATGTCGGTGTCCCTTAGCCCCTTTCTCTCCCCTAGAGTCACACGGTGCACCCCAAAGAGCCACCCAACCTCCCAGCTCCCCACCTTCAGCCCACTGATATGGATGCCATAAGCCTGGACACTTCTGATGGAAGATAGAATAATCAAATTTTTGTATTCGCTGGGTTGCACATTTTGATGCCTTCACAACCCTATTAACTGTAAAACAAACAGCATAGAAAACACACTATTAATTATTATTTTTTTTTAATTTAAAGAGTGTGTGTGTGTGTGTGTGAGTATATTTTAATAAAAACATAATAATAATAATAAAAGGAGGACAATACAAAAGTCAGCACTGCCTTCAGTAGCAGCAAATGTAATTTATTAAAATAAACATTTAAAAACAATACAACATTCACAAAATAAGGCGTCTTTTCCTACCAGCCTGCTTCCATAACAGTATATAAAGAGTTAATTTAGGCCCCTTTCACACTTGTGCGACCTAAAAGTCGCACGATTTTACAGCAATTGTGACTGGACTTGAAGCAATGCCTGTGCAATCTTGAGGTCTATGGACCTCAAAACGCATTAAAGTCGTACCAAAGTAGTGCAGGAATTACTTTGAAGTTGTTGAGACTTGAAGTCGCACAGATATGAATGGTACTTATTGGAAATCATGGAATACGACTTGTCATGCAACTTTGCAGTCCCAAATTGCAGGACAAGTCGCCTAAAATGTGAAAGGGGCCCAACAGGGCATTTTACATCATGGAAATGCACTCAATTACACCTACTAATTCACTACTTTGGACACGATAAATTTCAAGGCCCTGGCACAGGATATGATGACTGTAATCCCAAATAAACTGGCATGTATTTTAGTCTTGAATTACCTCTTGTAACCAGCATGCATGTTTATAAAATCCAAGAAAAGGCACATTCCTCATGCTTATAAATGAATAAAGGCTTCATTTAGGGCCCATTCACACTAGGCACTGTATGTGAATCGCACAGGAATGATTCACATGCAGCTCTGTGCAGTGTGATTTCAGCCCATTCATTTTGAATGGGCTGAAATCGCACCACACCGCACGAGTTGCACTATTTTTTGAACATGCAGCAACCGCACTTCTGGCCTGCATTTTGGCTGTCAACTTGAACTGACCCCCACAGCATATCCCAAGGGCATTATGATCAGAATGCGGTGCGGGGCGCCACGCGAGAACACGGCTCTCCTGTACTGCATTAAAGTGTGGATGGGCCCTTATACCCAAGCATTTCAGTGTAGTGTATCTGAAAAAAAATCTAGTTTACTTCATCTTGTGTCATTTTCAGCACATCTGCCATAGGGATAAACGATAGCACTTATTAGCCCTCAAATCACACCTGAGCGCGACAATACTCATCATGAAGATTCCTATTCTATACAATGGTGCCTGTTCACACCTTTGCATTGTGCTGCTACTTGTCATGCAAAAAAGTAGGTTATCTTTTTTTTGGACAGAATCACGCATCTTTGGCCCCATAGACTTTAACTGGGTTGCCTGAAAAGGCACAGCACAAGAGTTTTAGCATGTTTTTGCACCTAACAACCTCAGGCTTGTGAGCAAAATGAAGAATTCAGGAGTGTCCACACTGAATGTAGATACTTTGATCCACCTGGTGAGGGCCCTTAAGAACCTCTAGAACCCAGTGATGTCCATTACAAGAACCGTAGCAAGTGGCAGAGGGCCTGGGAAGACACTGGTATAGCAGACAAGTATCAAGAGCTCAGATAGCACAAGATAACACAACACCACACATAAAAAGCTTTAAAATGTGCATTCAAACATGCAAACAAGAAACAAAAATATGCTTCAAAATCACCTAAAACGCTCAAGCTGAAGTGTAAATGGAGGGTTAAAATGCTCTGCATGAAAAATGCAGGACTGTGAATATTGACCAAGTTGCAAAAATGATGCTACAATTAAGTTAAGGCTGCCATTGTAACCCAACAAATATTTACACTAAAATAATGACCTGGAAATAAATGAAACAGTACCTCATATAATAAAATAAAAATAAAAAGAACCTAAGTCCCCTACTCATCAGAAAGCAACATAACATTGTAGTATGCGAAGAGAACAAAGTGAAAGTTGATTCAAAGTCAATGTCTATGCAAAAACGAAAGGGGGACCTCATAAGAGAACTTGCAGTTTTTATTTTTTCCAATGATATCACTGTAACGTTAGAATTCCATACCCCGTGAAGAAACCATACCCTCGTCACTTCCTGTGGGAAACAGCTGAGCAGCGCAGCAATGCGCATGCTCAGAGCCCCGGATACCTAATAGACAATCAAAGAATTTGACAAGTGCGCATGCTCAGAGGTTAGGGAAAAACTCACGGCACTGTGTGAAATTTAATGCTTGCGGCGGGTACATGAAAACAGTTCGGCTGCAACATAAATCATCTCCTCACCTATCGCTGTCACTTCCCTCATCTCCGGTAATAAATATAAAAGCGGCGGCGGGAGTATGAGAGGTAAATGACGGCGATCGTGGCTCCGTGATCCGCTTTTATATTTATTACCGGAGATCAGGGAAGTGACAGGGGAAGGAGCGGAGATGATGTATGTTGCAGTGGAGCTGTTTTAATCGAAGCGCCGCAAATGGAACTACCGTGAGAAATCCATACCCTCCGTAGGAGCACCGGAAGTGACGAGGGTATGGTTTTCTCACGGGTATGGTTTTTTCACGGAACAATCACATTTTCCCCTCTCTTTATTATGTGTTACAATGTGGTCCACCATGTGTCCAATAAGTAATGTGGTCCACCATGTGTCCAATAAGTCATGTGGTCCACCATGTGTCCAATAAGTCATGTGGTCCACCATGTGTCCAATAAGTCATGTGGTCCACCATGTGTCCAATAAGTCATGTGGTCCACCATGTGTCCAATAACTAATGTGGTCCACCATGTGTCCAATAAGTCATGTGGTCCACCATGTGTCCAATAAGTCATGTGGTCCACCATGTGTCCAATAAGTCATGTGCTTAACTACCATTCAGTCAACTTGCTTGACATTTTTATGCAGCGGGTTGTAATGTATTGGCACGTTTTAAAGATGATCATACAGGACTACTAAACATAGGCCATCTTTATTCAAATATCCTATTCAATTAGGAAATTATTTTAATTAAGTTTATTCAAACAAAAGCAACAAGCATGTGCAAAGTGAAGCAAGTCATATCAATCCAATTTCACCACTGTTGCAGATTACGGATTGGTTCATATGGATTACTGAACTCTGCACATCCCATTTGCACCTATTTACAGAACACTACTGTATTGCTCTTATGCTGAGCCACCATGCTAAACAGTATTTAATGGCTAAAAAAAGTGCATTGCACACTCTGCTACATAAGTTCCCTCTTTAAAAATATAAACAAACCACCCATAGGAAATATATTTTAGAATGCTTCATAGTAAAATACACAAGGTCTAATTCATAAGACCTTAAGTAAAAGAAGTAAAAGTATTGTGTTGCACACAGCATCCACATTTTATTTAATCGTTTCACTTCAATGGTGCAGTTTAAGGGCCTATTTACACCAGCAGATACACATTACGCTCTCTATAAAGCATACCTGCCGATGTGCACTGTGAATGGGTGGTGCAATTTGTAGCTACCTTTTTATTTTTATTTATGTAACAAAATTCAATTTCATTCATTTCCAAGCACTGCAGTGTGTTGCGATGTGCTATAATGCAATGCAACTGCACAAATATGCAGCATGTACTTTTTTTTTTTTCAGCGCACACCAATGCATTGTTTTGGCAAGGCCTGAATGAACTAAGGACATAAGGCCGATTGCCTTATATGTGCATTGAGTAAAGCTCCCCAATGCATATAGCGTGAATGGGCCCTAAAGCTAACACTTGTTTGGCTGCTATTGAAAACAGCACTATCTTTCCTTTATTCAAATACATCATATGTGACTAAACAGAATTCATTTTATAATAAGGAGGGTTTAAGTCAGCTTTGAACTGCTTGTCACACAATGATTCACAAATACATAAAGTATATTTGGCAAGTGCGGTACACCGTAGTTTAGTATTGGCGGCAATAAAAGAGTTCCATAGGTGCCCACAGGGAACCAAATCTAATCATACTGGCTGCTCTAAATCAATACCCCAATCTAAATCTAAAATTAAAGTAGAATTTCAGCTAAGGCATAAATAGTCTTAAAAAAAATGTTCCCTCCCCCTCCTGACACCTATAATACCTCGAAAATTTCACATGATCCCCTGTGTCAGTCAGCAGCAGCCGTAGGGGACAGGCTGACAATGGCTATAAAGCTGGATGACATCACCAATAGGCTCCCATGGTGCAGCCGTTGTCAATGGTCACTTCAGCTAAAGTTAAGCCTGGTACACACTAGAAGTTGTTTTTTTTTTTTTTTCCTCCAAACCGGCAGGCTGAATGAAAAAAAAAAACGAAGAGATCGCTATACTAACACACGTGTGCTACACGAGCCGAAAGTCAGCCGGTTCTTGCCGAACTGGACGATTTTGGCCCATGTGTACAAGGCTTTGACTGGAATTCTACTTTAAGTTACAAAAGACAATACCATGTAACAACAACTAGCAAGTGATATGCAAAGCTTTAAAGAGGACTGTAACTGATATTTTGAATATTACATTCCAATGAATGTACAAACTAGTACACAACCAAAAGATCAACTTATCCAAAGCCAATATATCATTTAGAGATGAGTCTAGTGATTTTATGGCACTTTTCCACTGCAAGTACCGGCTCAGCTCTACTCGGCCCTGCTTGCTTTTCCACTGCTGGTACTGCATGGTACGATGTAGGAACGGTTCGGTACGGTTTGGTATGGTTTGCTTTTCCACTAAAGTAGTACTAAAGTTAAGTGGGTGGGATAATAACGATTCTCTGACCAATCAGTGGCTAGTAGTGACTGCATGCAAAGGATTGTGGGATATGGTACCGGTATGGTACCTCTTGGAACCACAATCGAGGTGGTACTGTTTTAGAGAGCCGTACCGTTCGGTTCCATGCAGTGGAAAAGAGCCGCCGTACCGTACCGTACCGAACCGTTCCTACACCATACCATGCGGTACCAGCAGTGGAAAAGCACAAAAGCGAGCCGTACCATTCGGTTCCATGCAGTGGAAAAGAGCCGCCATACCGTACCGTACCGAACCATTCCTACACCGTACCATGCGGTACCAGCAGTGGAAAAGCACAAAAGCGAGCCGAACCGTTCGGTTCCATGCAGTGGAAAAGCGCCATTAGTTACCCACGACCATTCTTTTGGTGGCTCCAATAGAAAGATCTCCCTGTCATAATTACCAGCCACCTTCAGGCTGTCTCACTTCTCTTGTTGCATTCTTTATAGCATATAATACAGAGCTCAACTTCCCTACAAATATAAACTGACACTTTGTACATTCAACTCATTCAAGCATGGTTACGTAACCTCAATAAACATGGGGATGGTGCGGTGGGGAGAATTTCTTCATACACTGCTATTGGTTTTCAATATGGTGCTCCAAAATGCATTAAGATCTCCTTGGTAAAAAAAAAAAAAAACCCATCCAGTCTGGATGTAGATAACATTTTGACCTCGTTAGCACCATGGTGTAGAGGCGCCAGTTTTTCTGCAGGCATTCTGCAACAGCACAAAAAAAAAAAAAAAGAATTGTTCTCTATGTGCCCTGTTCACACCACAACGTGCATATTTTTTTTCTGCGCAGGAATCTGCAACATGTATGCAGTTTTCTGCATGGGAAAAAAACGGACATGATATCAACATTGGTGTGAACAGCGCACATAACTGACGCGCATGAAAACTAATGTCAGCGTGCATAAAAACTCACTGAAACGCGCACAAAAACTGATGTGAAACTGATGCAAACTCGTGTCTCTGCAGGTGAAACCTGCACAGTTTTCCCATCAGTTCTCATGCACGTCTGGTATGAATGAGTCCCTAAATAGCACAGCAATAACAATAGGAGTATTTCAGAAAAAATACTGCATTTTAGTCGCTAGAGGAAGCCGACAATCATAGAAAGTCCTAGTATTAGAGAAAAGTTGGGGAAAATCTATGCAGCCTGGACGCATGCTTGTGACATTCATCCAAGGAATGTTTTATAAATATACTACTAAGCGTTGATAAAAAAAAAGGAAATTGGTCTTACAAGATGTGGAATGTGCCCATGATAGGTTTTCAAAGACACTGCAACACAAATTTCGGTAATTTTTGAAACCTGTGATTTCTCATAATAGTTTCTAATGGGCAGTTATGAAAACATTTAAAGTAATCTGCACCAATATTTCCTCCAAAAGTTATCTAAAATCAAGTAAGGTAAAGTCTCTTAGGAAACTGTTTTATACAACACAAAGAACCAATAAATATAACCTCTACTCCCCCCCCCCCCCGGCCCCATTTAAATTGAAACTTCTACACAGTAATTGTAAATAACCTGTAAACAACATTCTATTTCCATCAGCTTCTCGCCAAAGAACTCCTGTCTACCTAGCAATACTGCTGTAGCATGAATAAGAAAACTTCTACTGGACAAGTAGACCAGGGATTGAATGGGAATGACTGAAGATTGGTGAGATTGTACATAAATCATTTCCAGGGTTTGCCTTGTGGACTGATGCTACGAATTGATCGGGAGCCGACAGAGCTGGCAGAAGATGGAACGTGGCTGTTTCTTGAGTAGGAACTTTTTGACTCTGATCTACCAGTGGATAAACGGCTGAGACGACCTGTGGATGACAGAGGGAGATGCATGGCAATATGAATTACAAATAAATACCTTAACAGCAAGAGTACGAGAATACATCCTTCTAAGAAAACTGCACCCAGCACAGATGATCAGTGTTTGATGATTGAGATCTGCTGTATTGAAACTTAGGGCTAGTACACACAGGTCAAATAATGACAGGTTCAACAGAAACAGGCTAATATTTGGCCTGTGTGTACAGCAGCCTGTCTGACAGAAGCAAGTCTAATGTCTGGCTTCTATCGGACGACCATGCTGGAAAACCAGTATTCGATCAGCGCTTCCAGCCAATAACTATAAGTGCTGATCAGTGTGTTCTGGTGGGGGGAGGGGGATGGCTAGTCCCCCTGTCAGAGCACAATAATTCAGCGGTGGCGATCGCCGCACGAACATCGCTTAGTTAGTATGGCCACCTCTTAGTTTTTTTGTTCAGTCCGCTGGGTTGAATGAAAAAAAAAAAAAAAAAAAAAGAAGAACACAAAACTCCCCGTGTGTACTCAACATTAAAACTTAAAGTAGTAGTCCACCCTAACGCTAAAATCCCTGGATTTACTGGCATCCACGATCTAACACTAACCTATCTAGCCCTGTAAAGAAATCAGTATACTTCCTTTTTTTGAAGCCAATCCGACCCGTTTTTACCCTGAGCTGTCAGCCGCGGCTTTGCTGTGGAGGCGGGTGCAGAGGACACATCAGACAACAGAAGACCCATAGTAAGTCTTTGGGTGATGTCACTGTCACATTCATTTCACATTTGGCTGTGTCCTCTGCAGAGCTTCCACCGCTGGAGACCGGATCGGATCGGCTTCAAAAAGTGTATGTATACCCATTTCTTCTTTACAGAGCTAGATAGATTAGTGTTAGATCATAGATGTCTATAGATACAGGGATTTTAGTTTTAAGGTGGACTCACTGGATGTTTTTACAGCTGCTGTTTTTGGTGTCAGACTTTTTTTTCTGCAGCCAGTAAACTCCCCAGCATGTTAGCATGTTATCCTATGTGTCTATGCATCTATAGGCTGTTATCAGCAGTTTTTGGCAGGGGCGTTTTCCGGCTGTAAAAAACCCCAGAACTAGTGGGTTTTAAGAGGCATTTTCAGCTGTAAAAACGCTCCAACTCTGATAAAAGCAAGAAAAAAAAAAAATGCTGAAAACCCCGGCTATTCAGCATTTATCAATGTTTTTGAGCCATAAGCTTTTGTGGGAATATAGTTTTGCTAAAAAAAAGCTAAAAAATGCTACAGCTGAAAAAAGCCTTCTACACCTACAGCTTTCCACTAACGTTTTGATAACCTCCAGTGTGCATGAGGCCTTAATCACACACTTTAGAATGTGGTTATCACAATCCAGCCTCCTGTTACATTCCTTGTAGTAATAAATGCAGAATGATGTAAAAAAACTAACTAACTAGCAGATAGACCCGTTTCACGTTGATCTAAACTACCCACGCCATTTTCTATGTGAGAGAAATATAGAAACTGGCATAGAGTCTGCTCCAAATTAACAAAGGGAATGCAACAAACTTCAGTATAGAAAACTGCGGCAGATGCCCACAACGTCAGACCTGCTGTACGGGATTTGAACTGGAAGCAGACAGCTCAAATCCCTTTCTCTGCTCATAGGCAGTCCTCCTCCCTCCTAATCCTAGCCAAGTTGGGCAGGGCAGAGGAATCTGAAGCGTGAAGCTCTAGCTGTACTACTCTCTATGCTGTATCTGTAACAGACACAGCATACAACAGAAAACAAATCACTCCCAATTAAAAATTGTACCCCCCCCCCTTTTTGTTAATTAGCAGCAGGATTTGCTTTGTTTCCCAAGTATACTGTAGAAGAGTAATGCAAGTGTTATGCTTGCACCACTCTTTATTAACTCCCCTGCTGTGGTTCTGAAGGTGGCAGAGCTCAGATCCATTCTAGTACTGACAGGTAATACTACTCAGGATGCAGATTTACTGCACATTACATTCTACCAAAAAAAAAAATGTTCTAGCGTACAGTTTTTCTTCAAGGTATAGTAAGGTCATGCAAAGTAAAGGGGAACTCCTGTTTTGTTGAAGGATAGAAACAGTCCCCTGTAGGTCAAATAACTTTAGCAAATTAAATTTATTTTAGACCCTTTCTTGCTGTAATATCTATAGAAAGATAGATAAAAAAAAAAAGTCTGTGCTTGGTCTAAATATCTGGACCCCCCCAAGCAGCCCCCTTAGACATGCAGCAATCTGATATACAGATTGAATATTGTTGCCATGGTTACAATGAATAGACCAACTCCTTGAGAAGAATAGAGGAAAGAAAGAAAAAAAGGTATTACTTTTGTGAACAAATCCCTGCATAAAATGTATTTTTTTTTCCTCAGATAAAAGGTTTTGTTATATTGCCTGATCTGTTTTCAGGACACTTTAAATCCAGCTCTCAATATTAATTTGTCCATTTTTACATTTTAGATGTTTTCACTTATCAGTGGAAATTCCTGCCACCCTCTAACCTAAATAAAGAACAATAGCCAGCTGAAGGTAGGTGAAAAAGTGGGCATAAAAGCACTGTTTTAGCAAATGACACGTTCACATAAATACTTCTTTAATACTAATAGAATGATTAACTTACTGGCAGTGTCTGTTGGCATGAGCATTTTCTCCAGATATTGTTCAATTTTTTCCAAGTCTTGGCTGGAAAATCTCCATTTGTTCTCAGCTGATAAGACAGGTTCTCTTGGTGTGGTATGCTTGCGTGCAGACTTAGGCTGGAGTGGCTGAGTTAAGCAGGTGACTGGGAATGTGCCAGTTGTAAGGCCATCTGGGAACTTGTGTGCTACGACTTTCAGACCTGTATGAAACCAACAGTTTTTTATATAAATAAAAATCAAAAATTTAATTATCCAGTTTCCACATCAACTCAACACACATATGTCCAGGGTACATTATAATATGTATAGAAGGCTTCATTTGCACATGGGCTGTTTTAGCCATTAATAGCGTTTTCAGGTTCCGGAGAGGCACAGTTGCAGCGTGTAGCCCCACTGCCAGCAGCTTGTCAAGATTTATGGCCGACTGAAATATGCAGCAGCTGCACTCCTGTTTAGCAGATATATAGTGCAGGCACTAGGGAGTTAACCAGATGGTATCAAATACCACATACAATTAGTAATATAAAAAGGTTCATCTAAATAGTTCATATACAGTGGGTACGGAAAGTATTCAGACCCCCTTAAATTTTTCACTCTTTGTTATATTGCAGCCATTTGCTAAAATCATTTAGGTTCATTCTTCTTCCTCATGAATGTACACATAGCACCCCATACTGACAGAAAAACACAGAATTGTTGACATTATTGCAGATTTATTAAAAAAGAAAAACTGAAATATCACATGGCTGCAATCACATGGCTGCAATATAACAAAGATTGAAAAATTTAAGGGGGTCTGAATACTTTCCGTACCCACTGTATATACTACATTGTCAAAAGTATTGGGACGACTGCCTTTACATGCACATGAACTTTAATGGCATCCCAGTCCTAGTCCCTTTGCAGCTATAAGAGCTTCAACTCTTCTGGGAAGGCTGTCCATAAGGTTTAGGAGTATGTGTATGGGAATGTTTGACTATTCTTCCAGAAGAGCATTTGTGAGGTCAGGCACGGATGTTGAATGAAAAGGCCTAGCACACAGTCTCCGATCGAATTCATCCCAAAGGTGTTCTGTGCAGGCCATTCAAGTTCCTCCACCCCAAACTTGCTCATCAATGTCTTTATAGACCTAGCCCAAATAATTTGGTGGAGGGGGGATTATTGTGTGGGGTTGGGCTTGGCCCCTTAGTTCCAGTAAGGGGAACTCTTAAGGAGTCAGGATACCAAGACGTTTTGGACAATTTCATGCTCCCAACTTTGTGGGAACAGTTTGAGGATGGCCCCTTTCTGTTCCAACATGACTGTGCACCAGTGCACAAAGCAAGGTTCATAAAGACATGGATGAGCGAGTTTGGGGTGGAGGAACTTGACTTGCCTGCACAGAGTCCTTACCTCAACCCCGATAGAACACCTTTTGGATGAATTAAAGCGGAGACTGAGAGCCAGGCTTAGTCCAAAATCCGTTCCAGACCTATACAAATGCGCTTCTCGAAGAATGGTCAAACGTTCCCATAGACACACTCCTAAACCTTGTGGACAGCCTTTAAAGAAGAGTTGAAGCTGTTATAGCTGCAAAGGGTGGGCCAACTCAATATTGAACCCCACGGACTAAGACTGGGATGCCATTAAATTTCATGTGCATGTAAAGGCAGGCGTTCCAATACTTTTGTCAATATAGTATTTAAAATCCATAATATGATAAAAAGACAAAAAAGTCTACTTTCAAGTCCAAGGATATATTGCACAACTGGAGTCCACTTTGGGAAAGCTGATTCCAGAGTAAAGCCAACTCTATATGAAATCAGACAAAGAAAACAAGAGAAAAGCGCCACTAAGTGCAGTATGTAAAACCATTTATTTGTACAATCTAAATTGGCAACTCACATGGAAATACATTTAAACAAGCTTGTCAGTGTAGGTCATCCACTCTGTGCACATGAAGCGGTCACTGTATTGGCTGCTGTGTAGGGAGAGGGAGATGCACGACGCATTTTGGAGCATGCAAGGTGCCGACGAGGAGCCTAAGAAAGGAGCACGCATGCCCCTAGTTGGCACTGCGCAAAGCTCTGAAACGCGTTGTGCATCTCCCTGTCCTGGTGATGTCATACCGCCACCGCAGCTGTTCACGCTATGCTCCAGCTGCACTTCCTCCCTCACTGTTCCTACCACGGATGTGACTAGCACCTGCCGGAACCCTCTCCCTGCACAGTGGCCGTTACAGTGACATATTTACGTGCACACAGTGGATGATCCACACAGACGAGCTGGTTTAATCTTAATTTCATGTGAGTTGCTTGTTTGTATTGTACAAATAAATGGTTTACATGCTGCACTAAAGAGGCGCTTTTCCTTTTTTTCTCCTTGTCCACTCATGTTTAGTGCTGTATGCGCTCAGGGGACACACGTGTTCAAGACATATATCCTTGAATGACCCTAAAACCCAAGTACTGCCCTATAAAGCAATCAGCCGCTCCATATTTCAGCCTGTCATAATCTTAGCAGGCTGCAGGTATCAATACCAGACACTGCACCTGTACCACCTGCGCGGCTGAAAACACCAGGAGTTGATGCACAGGGGTTCTAATACTGCATGGATGTAGGGCAGGTAATGAAGAATTGGTGTAGTGCTGTCAAAATATAGCATTGGCTAGAATTCTTTCAGAGATTTCTGAAAGCTTTCATACATTTAACCAAAGAAAATGGGAAGATATATTTAGGCCCCATCTACATCCTGCATTTGAAGAACAGGTAATCATTTGCACTTTTTTTGAATGACAGGCATACGGCAGCCCAATCATTTAATTGGGCTGCCCTACATGCGACAAATGCGGCAAAGTTGCTCTTTGCTGCATTCAGTTTTGCACGTTTTTTTTGCACCTGGTAATTTGTGACACTTGTGCGTTTTTTGCCTGTGGCAAAACGTGCGTCTGCTTGCTGCATTTGGGGTGCCATCAACAATGAATGGCTCCCTGCTATCAGTACAAAATAGCACAGCGGGAGGGATTCCCCCACCCACCTTGAATAGGTAGATAGGGGAATCGGATAATTTTTTTGATTAACACCAACTGACATACATACACCACAAGATGACAGTGACTGTGAAAAACCCACATTAGCTATGCATGAGTTCCGGGCTATGACAGGACACTCATCATTAAAAGGATGCAAGGTCACCTTGATGTGTTTACAGACAAGCACTTTCCCAGTGATCCTATGTGACCAGAACAATAAAGAAGCTGCCATGGTGAATTTCTATACAGCTCTTCCTGGCTTCACAAATACACTGCCCTGGCTATCGTCCCTGCAGCCTGGAAATTTCATGGAACAGTTTTTGTACTACTTCCTAGTAGTAACAGGTCATAACAGAGATAGTATCAGGAAAAAGGGCTCAATTCAAAGTGGCAGTAAAGCCTACCTTGTTTACTTGTACCTACCTGTAAGCCTAAAATAAGGCTTACCTGTGGGTAAATATCCCTTAAACATGCACGGTTTAGCAGATAATTACTATAACAGCCGCCAGCGACGTCACCGGCGCATGTGCACTGCGCGCTCAATGGACAGTATGCCATTCATTGAGGGAGCCGCGCCGCGGCAATGACTCCCGCTTCCATGCATGGGAGTGACATCATCATGGCTCTGCTAGTCAAACAGCCGAAGCCCGCAAACCAGGAAGGAAGACCAGGTGAAGATGGAATTCTTGTCAGCGCGCCACTGGAGGGCTTCCTTCTAAGGTGTGTCTTTTATAATGTGAAAGTATGTGAGGTATACTAGCACATTATGCTATTATTTTGCAGGGGACATTTTTTTGAGATCCGTTTTTTGGAGATTTACTACCGCTTTAACCACTTAAGCCCCGGAGGATTTGGCTGCTAAAAGACCAGACCCCTTGTTTCAACTTGGCACTTCGTGACTTTAACTGATAATTGCGCGTTAACTGATAATTGCGCGGTCATGCAATGCTGTACCTAAACGAAATTTACGTCCTTTTTTTCCCACAAACAGAGGTTTCTTTTGGTGGTATTTGATCACCTCTGCGCTTTTTATTTTTTGCGATATTAATAAAAAAAGAGGGAAAATTTTGCAAAAAAATGACATTTTCAACTTTGTCTTTTAAAAAATATCCAATATACTCAATTTATGTCATTTTTTTTTGGCCAAAATATATTTAGCTACATGTCTTTGACAAAAAAAAAAAAAAATCAATGAGCGTATTTTTATTGGTTTGCGCAAAAGTTATAGCGTCTACAAACTATGGTGTAAATACTGAAATTTACGAAGCTTTAATTTCTGACTGCCCATCTCATTTCATGAAGTGCTAAAATGGCGGGGCAGTACAAAACCCCCCCAAACTACCACTTTTTGGAAAGTAGACATTCTAAGGAATGTTCTGAGAGGCATGTTGAGCTCATTGAATATTTCATTTTTTTGTCACAGGTGTTTGAAAAATGACTAAAATATTTTTTTATTTTTTTTTACACAAAGTTGTCATTGAAATGATATATTGCTCACACATGCCATGGGTATATGTGTAATTACACCCCAAAATATATTCTGCTGCTTCTCCTGAGTACAGGGATATCACATATGTGAGACTTTTTGGGAGCCTAGCTGTGTAAGGGACCCCGAAAACAAATCACCACCATCAGAATTTCAAAGGGCGTACATTTTTCATTGCATTTTTTCACTACCTATAACGGTTTAGGAGTCCCTGAAATGTCAAGATACCACAAACCCCCCCAAATGACCCCATTTTGGAAAGTAGACACCCCAAGCTGTTTGCTGAGAGGCATGGTGAGTCCATGGAATATTTTATATTTTGCCACAAGTTTCGGGAAAATTACAATTTTTTTTTTTTACACAACGTTGTCACTAAAAGATAGAATTCTCACACATGACATGGGTATATGTGGAATGACACCCCAAAATACATTCTTCCGCTTCTCCTGAGTATGGGGATGCCCCATGTGTGAGACTTTTCGGGAGCCTAGCTGTGTACAGGACCGCAAAAGCCAATCAACACTCTCAGGTTTTCTAATGGCGTAAATTGTTCATGTCACCTCTGCAATACCTGTCACAGTTTCGGAGGCCCTAAAATTTCAAGATAGCACAACCCCCCCCCCCCCCAAATGACCCCATTTTGGAAAGTAGACACTGAGAGGCATGGTGAGTCCATGGAATATTTTATATTTTGCCAAAAGTTCAGGGAAATATATATATATATATATATATATATTTTTTTTTTTTTACACAAAGCTGTCAGTAAATGATATATTGCTCACACATGCCATGGGTATATGTGAAATGACACCCCAAAATACATTCTGCTGCTTCTCCTGAGTACAGGGATACCCCATGTGTGAGACTTTTTTGCAGTCTAGCCGAGTACAGGTCCCCAAAAACCAATCTCCACTTTCAGGCTTTCCAAGGGCGTAAATTGTTGATTTCACTCCTGACTACCTATCACAGTTTCGGAGGCCATGAAATGCCAAGACATCACAACCCCCCCCCCCCCCCCCCCCCAAATGACCCCTTTTCAGAAAGTAGACACCCTAAGCTATTTGCAGAGAGGCATGTTGAGTGTTTTGCAGATCTCACTTTTTGTCACAAAGTTTTGGAAATTGAAAAAAGAGGAACAAAAATGCATTTCCTTGTTTTTTCTTCATTTTCCAAAAAAAATGAGAGCTGCAAAATACTCACCATGCCTCTCAGCAAATAGATTGGAGTGTCTACTTTGCAAAATGGGGTCATTTGGGGGGCTTTTGTGCCATCTTGGCTTTTTATGGACTTCAAAAGTGTGATAGGTAGTAAGGAGTGAGATCAACAATTTACGCCCTTAGAAAGCCAGAAGGCGCAGATTGGTTTTCCGGGTCCTGTACGTGGCTAGACTGGCAAAAAGTCTCACACATGGGGTATCCTTGTACTCAGCAGAAGCAGCAGAATTTATTTTGGGGTGTAATTTCACATATACCCATGGCATGTGTGAGCATTATATCATTTACTGACAACTTTGTGTAAAAAAAAAAAAAAATTCCCGAAACTTGTGGCAAAATATAAACTATTCCATGGACTCACCATGCTTCTCAGCCAATAGCTTGGAGTGTCTACTTTGCAAAATGGGGTCATTTGGGGGGGGGTTGTGCTATCTTGAAATTTCAGGGCCTCTGAAACTGTGACAGGTAGTCAGGGGTAAAATCAGCAATTTACGCCATTAGAAAACCTGAAGATGTGGATTGGATTTCGGGGGCACGTACACAGCTAGGCTGCCAAAAAGTCTCACACATGGGGTATGCCTGTACTCAGGAGAAGCAGCAGAATGTATTTTGGGGTGTCATTTCACATATTCCCATGGCATGCGTGAGCAATATATCATTTAGTGACAACTTTCTGTAAAAAAAACAAAAAAAAAAAAAAGAAATAATAATTTTCCCGATACTTGTAGCAAAATATAAAATATTCCATGGACTCACCATGCCTCTCAGCAAATAGCTTTGGGTGTCTACTTTTCAAAAAGGGGTCATTTGGGGGGTGTTTGAACTGTCCCGGCATTTTATGCTCAATCTTATCCACACATCACCCACTCTTCTAACCACTTGAAAGCCAAGCCTTTTCTGTGCCTTTTTGTTTACATGAAAAAATATTTTTTTTTTTACTAGAAAATTACTTTGAAGCCCCAAACATTATATATTTCTTTAAAGCAGAGGTCCTATAGAATAAAATGGTGGATGTTGCAAATTTTTTTGTCACACGGTATTTGCGCACAGATTTTCCAAACGCAATTTTTGCGAAAAAAATAATTTTTTTTTTAAATTTATTGCACAAATACACTATATAATTCAAATTTTTTTGGTAAAATTTAAAAGATGATCTTATGCCGAGTTCATAGACACCTAACATGACATGCTTTAAATATTGCGCACGCCTGCGCAGCGGCAACAACGTACGTACATTTTTAAAAACCTTTAAAAGTCTCTACAGGTTACCACTTTAGACTTACAGAGGAGGTCTACTGCAAGAATTACTGCACTCGATCTGGCGATCGTGGCGATACCTCACATGCATGCTGCAATTGCGGTTTACATATGACACTAGACCAACGCTTGCGTGTGCCATTGCGCGCAAGCACGGGGGGAAAGGGGGGGCTCAATTTTTTTTTTTTTGCTTTTGTATGTTATTTTGACACCTTTCCTTTATTTTATTTTTTTTAAATCATTTTTATTGTTATCACAGTGAATTTAAATATCCCCTATGATAGCAATCTGTAGTGACAGGTACTCTTTTTTAAAAAAATTGGGGTCTTTTAGACTCTAGATCTCTCCTCTGACCTTAACGCATCTGACCACACCAAAATTGGTGTGATAAAATACTTTCCCAATATCCCAATGGCCCTGTTTATTTCTGGCGAAAAAGAAGTCATGAAATGCACGTAGCTTCCGGCATCTTAGGCCATAGAGATGATTGGAGCCATTCTAATCTCCAATTAGCTCTATGGTTAGATAATTGAACCACCGGCTGCACTCTCGGGTTAACCGGTGGGACAGGAGAGCCCGAGAAAAACCACGGAAGGCGGCGGTGGGGGGCCCCTCCCACTGCATGTAAAAGCAGTCTAGCGGCCAATTACCTGCTAGGATTGCTTTTACATGTAAGCCGACCGCTGGCTGTAAAAAACGATACCAATATGATGCCTAAATCTGCAGGCATCATCCTGGTATAACCACTCAAAGTCCAGCAATGTACCAGTACATTGCTGGTCCTTGTTTGGCATATAGGTTTTTTTTTTTTTTTTTCCATGCAGCCTGTGGGCTGAACGGAAAAAAAGAGAACCTATCAGAAATCAGCACAGGAATAATGCGTAGTATTACTCATCATTAACCGCCCAAACAACCACCCACTGAATTTAATGATGGGTATACACGACACTATCCACGTATACCAAAATAGGATTTTAACTGCAGTGCTGAAATCAGAAAATCACCACAGCTGCTATCAGCAAAGGTATCCATATATGCTGAGCGCAAACACTGTTTGTGTCAGAATATATAAAATCAATGCGTGGTAGCCGACGAGTACCTGCAAGAGAAACAGGTCACAAAAGAATGAAAAAACAAACAAACAAAGGACATTAAAAGTACAGTAAGAAGAGTAGAAGAACATATAAAATGACTGACACAACAACAGTTTTTGGATCCTTTTATTTTTCTTTCTAACTGTTTCTTGATGTCTTGATTTGGGACAGCGATCTTCCAGCTTGGGTCTCTCAAAATGTCGATGGACATCCAACATCTTTCGAGACCCTGTGTTTGTGTGCCCTACACTGTGTCGTGCTGTACCCTACACTAATACTCCACTAGTGTATGGTAGCGCTCAAAACATTCCCCGATGCAGAGACCAGGTTGGTCAGGACATCTGGGACAATAATAACGGGTGTCACGCTTAAATCCGCGCCTGCTACAGACACGACATCTTCTTTGGGGCCATCTTTGGGTAGGGGTACTTGGGAGGACATAAGGAAAATGTCTCTCATGCAGCCGGCTCACTGCATCTGGAAGGGGAAGTTGGGCAGGCATGCCTCCAGGGTACAGGTAGGCAAGGATGACCGCTTCCTGGAATTCCCGGAAGGATCCAGTTCGTCCTGACGCCCTGTATAGGACAAAGGCGTTCAGCATAGCCAATTGGAAAATGTAAACAGACACTTTTTTGTACCAGCGTCTGGCTTGACGGGCAACTAAATACGGCGCCAAAAGCTGGTCGTTAAGGTCCACCCCTCCCATATTAAGGTTATATTCGTGGACACAGAGGGGTTTCTCCATAACGCCAGTTGCCGTAGGGATTTGGATTGTCGTGTCTGCGTGAAGGGAGGACAGAACATAAACATCCCGTGTATCCTTCCACTTCACCGCAAGCAATTTGTCCGTTTTCAAGCAGGCTCTCGCCCCCCGACTAAGACGGGAATTTACAAGCCGTTGGGGGAAGCCCCGGCGATTAGGTCGCATGGTGCCTTATGGGCCAATTTGTAATTCAAGCAGGTGACTAAATAGCGGCACGCTTGTATAAAAGTTGTCCACGTACAAATGGTACCCCTTTCCGGATAAAGGTGACACCAAGTCCCAAACAATCTTACCGCTGCTCCCTATGTAGTCTGGGCAGTTCGGGGGCTCCACACAGCTATCTTTTCCCTCATAGACCCGGAAACTAACTGTATAGCCTGTGGCCCTGTCACACAATTTATACAGTTTGACCCCGTATCTGGCACGCTTGCTGGGGAGATACTGTTTCATAGCAAGATGGCCAGTAAATTTAATCAGGGACTCGTCAACGCAGACAACTTGTTCGGGGGTAAACAAGGCTGCAAACCGCTGATTGAAGTGGTCTATGAGGGGCCGAATTTTGTGGAGCCGATCGTATGCAGGGTCTCCCCGAGGACGACAGATTTCATTGTCGCTGAAATGCATAAATCGCAGAATTTGCTCGTATCTCCCCCTGGACATGGAGTACATGCGCATATGGTGAACTGGGCTAGTGGACCAATATAGCCGCAATTCACTTTGTTTAGTTATGCCCATGTGGAGGGAAAGGCCCAGAAAGATTTTAAAATCGGAAACCGTTATAGGATTCCAGCCGAATGGTCTGGCAAGGGGCGAATTTGGGTTGGCGGCGATAAATTGTTGTGCATATAAATTTGATTGATCAACAATAGATCTGTAAAGATCTTCCGTGAAGAACAGCTCAAAAAAGTTCAGGGGCATAAAACCAGCTGTCTCCACGTGGATTCCAGGTTGGGCAGTGAATGGGGGAAGTACTGGCGCTGTAGAATCAGTGGGTTGCCAATTGGGATATGCCAGCGCATCAGGGAGGGCACTATGGGCTCTACGGGCCTGTCTACGAATACGCGGTGGCTGCGGGCCACTACTTGTGCTAGCCACCGCACCAGCTTCAACTGCACTTAGGGGACTCGCCACATCACCAGGTGATACTGCAGTGCTGGTTGTACTAGGTCCAGGGGGTACTAGGCCGCTGGCGCTGGCCAGGTCATCAGAAGGATGAGCGGCACTAGTAACCACACTCTGCTCCATAAGAGCACCCTACGATTCCTGCATCTCAACAACTCCAGAATGGGGTCGGGTACGCCTGGGTCTAACAGGGACCCATCTGTCGTCGGAGCTATCTGTCAGGGAGCCGCTGCCGTCATCTGGTTCGTATACTGACCCCGATTCTGCCGGTGAGGCTTCCCCATCGCTCTCACCTGACATGGTCATTATACTATATATAGCTTCATCACTGTACAAACGTTTAGACATTTTGGTAACTAAATTTACCTGTACAGTGATGCGACTCACAGGTAATAAAAGCACCTTGTTGTCAGGGACTATTTCAAGCGCTACCAAAAAACTGCTAATGCTAGCAGGGATCAGGCCTGACACAGCGGTTTTGTGTGTTGTGTTTTTTTGTAAGTGACAGTAATCTGTTGATTACTACACTTACCTGGGTGAAAGGGTTAAACGCAGGTGCTGGCAGGAATCAGTGCTGACCGTGCAAACACAGCGTTTTGGGAACCATAAACTATGGGGGCGCTAGTATAGTTCTGATCAGATCAGATATTGATCTGTTCAAACACTATACTAGTAATGGAAGTGTATGTGCGTGCGTGCGTGCGTGTGTGTGTGGTAATCAAGGGGTATTTCTAACTATGCGCCGGGGATCTGGGGGGGGGGGGGTGGCGGGGACCCTAAACCTCCTTTGGGAAAGAAACTAGCTCGCTAGCGCAACCTCAAGTCACAATCACACTAATACAAAATACAGTAAAAACAGTATATTATGTGTGTATTAGTGTGCTATGTGACAGGGGGGAAAGGGTTAACGGGATGTGATCAGGGGGGATCAGGGGGTTAAATATTTATTGGGAGGGGCTGGCGGGTATCCTAAGGATAAAAGGAACGGTGGCAAGCGCTAAACCTGGTCACAAGTCACACTTATACAGGTATATAGAAAATGCTATATACTGTATACAGTGTGTGTTGTGGCAGGGGGTGTAGGGGTGATCAGGGGGGGGGGGGGGGTCAGGGGGTTAAATCTTTATTGGGTGGGTGGCGGGGACCCTAAACCTTCTTGGGACAGAAACGTAGTCGCCTGCGCTAATTCTGATCACAATCACACTAATACAAAAATACAAAAACACTGTATATTACGTTTGTATTAGTGCTGATGTGACAGAGGGTGTAGGGGTTAACTGGCGGTGATCAGGGGGGGATCAGGGGGTTAAATCTTTATTTAGGAGGGGTGGCGGGTAATTTAAGTGGAAAAGGGGGGGCCGCAAGCGCTAGACCTGACCACAAATCACACTTATACGGGTATATAGCAAAATGCTACATACTGTATACGGTGTGTGTTGTGGCAGGGGGTGTAGGGCTGATCAGGGGGGGGGTCAGGGGGTTAAATCTTTATTGGGCGGGTGGCGGGGACCCTAAACCTTCTTGGGACAGAAACGTAGTCGCCTGCGCTAATTCTGATCACAATCACACTAATACAAAAATACAAAAACACTGTATATTACGTTTGTATTAGTGCTGATGTGACAGAGGGTGTAGGGGTTAACTAGCGGTGACCGGGGGGGGGTCAGGGGCTTAAATCTTTATTAGGGGGGGGTGGCGGGTAATTCAAGTGGAAAAGGGGGGGGCGCAAGCGCTAGACCTGACCACAAATCACACGTATACAGGTATATAGGAAAATGCTATATGCTGTATACAGTGTGTGTTGTGTCAGGGACTGTAGGGGTTAATCAGGGGGGGGGGGGCAATCGGGGGGTAAATGTGCCTATCTAAGTGTGTATGTACGTGCTTGGTGCTGTACTTACAATTAGATGTGCTCTCCTCTCACGCTGGATCCAAAAAGACCGTTGGGAGAGGAGGGCACATCTTCTCTAAGCCTGTGTTTACATTTCACAGGCTTAGAGTGTGATCTGATTGGGCAGGACCGATCAACAGGTCCAGGCCAAAAATGATTGGCCTGGACCTGATGACTGATCGGTTCTGAACCCAACCGAGTCATCAGCGGGACCGCGGGTGTGCGCGCGCGCACCAGAGCGGCGAAGGCTAGTGACGTACTGATACGTCACTCTGCCTGGCCGGGGGTGACCGCCGCAGTATATAGTTGTGCGGCGGTCGGCAAGTGGTTAAGTAATCACATGGCTAAAATAAAATGTTTGCTATGGCAAATAAGATGTGCTGTATCTTAGTAAATTGAGCACAAAGACTGTTGCTTCCAGGCAAGACCTCCAAGATTTGTGCCCTAGACATAAGTGATAATGGGGGTGCTGGGAAATTGTACCACGAGCCAATTGAACAAAATCAAATCTATTCAGTCAAAGCTCAACTCCAGGAATAAAAAAAAAAAAAAAAATCACCCTTGCAGTGGAGCCCAACCCCCCACAAGGATTTAAATGTTGTCCCTCTGAAGAAGACACTCCCAGTGGCGTAACAGCAGGCAACGCAGGACATTTGTACAAACTTGGCAGAAGTTTGTAAACCTTCAGTAACACTGAAGGTTTCTGTGTCCATAGCGAGCAGGATCTAGGCCTTAATGGGACAGTGGTGTATTATTTACCCACAAGCTGCAGCCTCAAATGGTGATGCCCCCTTTGAAGGTCCGAAAAGTTATACATGCGAGTTGTCTGTTGTGCACCAGCAATTAGTGCACTTTTAAATGGGAGTGAGATTTTTACCTATAATATTTTATTAGATTTGGAATTTTTTTATGGAAAACACTATGATGAGCTGTATGTTTTACCTCTGGGTGATTATAGGTGTATTTGGTGGGAGCCATACATGGTGTGAACGGATCCAGAGGAAAGTGTTTTTAAAGTCAATTACATCTGCCAACAACCCTTAAAGGGACAGGCACATATAACTTATAGTCCATAGGTCAAAATGGGAGGTAAGCTGCTAGTAGTGGTGGGATGTGTAATACACGGTGTGTTCACAACACGCAGGAGTTGAGGGATCAAGCATTTGAAAAGTAATTTGGTGGAGCACAATATGTGGGCTTTTTCTACATCATTTGTTCTCACATTGCAATTGCACATGGACTTTTCATATTTGTGCATTTCTTTGTTTACAACTTATTACACATATGCGAGTGTGGTGCTAGGTCAATTTAGTTTTATTTGTTTTGGTACATTTAAGTGGGTGGTACACTTATAGTCTTGGGCAGCAGCATGGTTTATATTGGTTTTTTCATGTAAAGTAATACACAGGTGTGTGAAAGGGTTTTTTCATTTTATTAATGGTTAAATGGTCGTTATTGTCCATGAATGAACAGTAAAGGAGTAAATACCTTATTCCTCACTCCAGCAGTGTCCCTCTAGTGCTGCAACTGGTCCCCCCCCCCCCCCCCCGCAACCTGCTCTGTAAACTGTGATCCGATTCAATAGCACTCGAGCCTCCTCAGTATACCAAACAGGATTAATGTTCCTCTAATGTCCACGATGATGCCAACTCTCTGCCCACAGATCAGAGCTTCATGCAGGAGGAGGAGCTATAAAGCAAGTGGCAGAGTCTGCATTTTGCCCCCCTAGACATAAACGAGCATTTAATCCTTTCACTGCGGATGGGCCCGCTACAAGAGTAAATTATTTTTAAATTCCTGATGTTGAGCTTTAATATTTAGGGACACACACACATATATATATATATATATATATATATATATATATATATATATATATATATATATATATATACACACACATGTGCTTTCTTGTTACACAGCCATCTCTTTCCCAGCAAAGCTGTTTGAAAAGTGGCACTTGATGCATCATTACACCATCTTTAGAAGGGTCATCCCAGTAAGATAGGACGCTAGGGTCTGAGGTGGCAGCAGGGTGATATTTTGACATTAGAAGATCTGCAGAAGGTACACAAAACTGGTAATAGATCAACCTTAATTATCCTTACTTAAACCCTTTCATCACGGTCACTCATTTGAATTTTGCTTATTTTACCTAAAAACATAGAATAATTCTTACCTCCGGAAAGCATAAAGAGATTCTCAAATCCTCTTTCACACATGGTTGAAGCTGCTTGACTGGCTATTCTCTCATCTTCATCATAAATAATAATGATTTTGCCTTGTGCATTTTTCTAATCACAGAAGTTAAGGTAAACCTTTTTAGCAAGTATTAAACTATAGCCTAGCGATATGATATGCCACTGTTGCAAGCAATGTGACCAGCTGAATGGGTGTTTGAGACAAATCATACCGTGCAGTGTTAAAAAGATTTCCCAATGAGCCATTTAATGGTTTTCTTTACGGTAAACCGAAAACATCCTTAGGCCCGATTTCATCTTAAACTTTTTTTTTTGCATAGTGTGGAAAGCTCTACAACCTTGGTCAGGTTTTTTTCTCACCACTGAAGAAATTTGTCTGCTTGTCCTGGTGACACCAATGGAAGGGAAAGGGAGAGTAAATCACTATATGGAAGTACACAGCAGTGCTAACCTAAGGTTGAGCTTTAAAGCACACAAAAAATGCACAAGTAGAGGGGATGGTCCCTAGACCAATCATTCAACCTACAGTCACATCTGAGCATGTGGTAGGAATGAACTGTCTTCCCAGTCAACATTACAGAACATATCCACCCCCCCCCCCTCTCTGTTATTTTAGGGTAGTTGATAGGAGGCAACCATTACCCGTTGTACCTAGGCATGTGGTAAGAGGCAAACAAAATGGCCACTGCCCCCACCTAATACTGGCCTTCATAGCAAAGAACACATGGAAGGGCTCCACACATGAAACAAACAAAGGTAAAATTCCCAGTTCAATCTGCTAGCCAGTCTGCTAACCAACCAAATTGACCTGTCTAACAGTTTGCGTGAAAACAGGGATTTAGTTAACACACATTTGCAAACGCATGTGAAAGCTGCAGGGCCACTCCACGGCTCCCTGTATTACCTGCAGTCCTACTCTAATGAATTTATAAGAGCCTTCACAGTGGAAGCACATGCAAGCGAATGGATAGATATGGGGCAGGTGAGCCTGGAGGTGGCCCATCCCTCCTCTGAAAGGTAATTGGGGGCATAATGGAAGCCCAGCTGATAGTATTACAGCAAAGGCATCCAGTATGTCCACTCACCAGTACACATTAACAACAAACAAAATGGCCACTGCCCCCACCTAATACTGGCCTTCATAGCAAAGAACACATGGAAGGGCTCCGCACATGAAACAAACAAAAGTAAATTTTACCTTTATCAATGGCAATTATTCTGAGACATTTGACTGTAAATGGCCACTTAAGTCACATCACTAACAAAAATCAGGCTGATCTCCTTCTCAGCAACTCAAAAAACAAAAGAAGTGGGCTTCTAACCACTTGACCTCCAGAAGATTTACCGCCTACCTGACCAGGCAATTTTTTTGCGTTACGGCACTTAACGGACAATTGTGCGGTCGTGCGACACTGTACCCAAATAAAATGTATGTTCTTCCCCCCCCCCCCCCCCCACAAATCGAGCTTTCTTTCGGTAGGATTGCATCGCCACAAAAAGACAGAAAATTAAAAACACCACCAAAAAAAAAAAAAAAAAACACAACATTTTCTACTTTCCGTTATAAAACATACAAAAAAAAAAATCTACATTTCTTCATTAGTTTAGGCCAATATGTATTCTGCTACATATTTTTCATACATAAGCTTATATTTATGAAGGTTATATTACTCGCGCCTAGGTAATGTTGTTATTCTAATGTAATAGGAAGCAGCTAGTAATCAAAAGCACTAACAGGTATAGTTTGTGGTTTCAAAATTGTGAAAATTGTGTATAATACTGCGCTAACCTGATAAATAAGTTGGTGAAATAAATAAGTAAAGTGCACGTGCAAACGTGTAACAATACTAATAACTTATGCTGATAAATAGAATAGTTATTAAATAAACAATAAATAAGCCGTGTGTATTATTAAATCATAAAAACATTAAAGTGGAGTTCCACCCTATTTTTATACTTACCTCCATCTTCTCGCTCCGGGTCACCTGAAAAAGAAATGGATAATCGCATATTTTTTTTTTTTTTACTTACCTCGTAGCGAAGAAAAAATACTTACCTTACTTCCTTCTTCCTCCTTCCTCGGCCCGTCGTCACTTCCTGGCTCTGCAATGATTCCTGGGAGCTGAACGTCATAGCTCCCAGGAATCATTGCGCCTGCACCGGCCCCGACGTCAGTTCCGGGTCGCGCGCGTCATCCCCTTCTAAACAGCTTCTGGGCATGCCCAGAAGCTGTAGAGGGATGACGCGCGCGACCCGGAAGTGACGTCGGGGCCGGCGCAGAGCATCGTGGGACCAAAGAAGGCGGAAGAAGACGCCGAAGGGGATCTCGCTGGCTTCAAGCTGCCCACATCTGAGATGGCAGCGCTGGACAAGACGTTTGCAAGGTAAGTATTTGTCCTAACAGGTAAGTGCAACCCGGGACAGATCAGAGGCTAGCCATTGTGGAATGTACTAGCCCTGACTGTCCCGGGGGTATTGAAAAAAAAAAAAAAAAAAATCCAGGGTGGAACTCCGCTTTAAATCATTAAAGTGCACGTGCAAACATGTAAACCATATACTGCTATTAATTGAGGGTAGATCAATATATAAAAACAGTTCAAATATAGTCCGTGAAAGTGAACACAACTTGATAATGTGCCAAAAAACGTGCTCAGAAAAGTCTCTGGTGCAAGATTGGGGTCGTGCGTGATGGTGATCCTTTGGGTTCTATCACTCTGTGCCCAGGGGTAAGGTAGCACACTTACCAGAGGATGTGGATTCCAATGGCGTACGCCAAAAGGAATCTGAAGCGCTTAAGCTGCTGCTCCCGTGTATGGATAGGTGGGTGGACGATCTCCTTATGGATAAGACTGGACACTCGGCATGGAAGAAAAAAGGTAGAGGCTCCTCATAGTGTAAAAAGGTTTTCCTTTTATTGAACTCCAAAAAATGCACAACAAAACTTCACATACAACGTCCATAAAAATTATCCATAAAACCCCCGATCGGTACTGCAGCAAACTTTAAAAACTCTCCAAGGTGATAAAACCACTCCAAATAAAACGTGGGTAACACATCAAAAACAAACTTGGCCCAATATGAAAAAAAGGGGCAATAAAAAGCCGCTATTGAGCTCCTATGTTGCCTCGCGGCTGGATAGGACGCTGGCTGCTCTCTCCGCTAGTCTCGCCGAACCCGGAAGTAAGAGTCTCGGCGTGCGGTCCAGCTGCTAGCTCAAAGCGAGGCAACGTGACGCGTGGCCACTTCCGAAGACGTCACACTCTGACGAAACGCATCAAGTTGGCACGCACGTTGCCTCGCTTTGAGCTAGCAGCTGGACCACACGCCGAGACTCTTACTTCCAGGTTCGGCGAGACTAGCGGAGAGAGCAGCCAGCGTCCTATCCAGCCGCGAGGCAACATAGGAGCTCAATAGTGGCTTTTTATTGCCCCTTTTTTTCATATTGGGCCAAGTTTGTTTTTGATGTGTTACCCACGTTTTATTTGGAGTGGTTTTATCACCTTGGAGAGTTTTTAAAGTTTGCTGCAGTACCGATCGGGGGTTTTATGGATAATTTTTATGGACGTTGTATGTGAAGTTTTGTTGTGCATTTTTTGGAGTTCAATAAAAGGAAAACCTTTTTACACTAGGAGGAGCCTCTACCTTTTTTCTTCCATGCCGAGTGTCCAGTCTTATCCATAAGGAGATCGTCCACCCACCTATCCATACACGGGAGCAGCAGCTTAAGCGCTTTAGATTCCTTTTGGCGTACGCCATTGGAATCCACATCCTCTGGTAAGTGTGCTACCTTACCCCTGGGCACAGAGTGATAGAACCCAAAGGATCACCATCACGCACGACCCCAATCTTGCACCAGAGACTTTTCTGAGCACGTTTTTTGGCACATTATCAAGTTGTGTTCACTTTCACGGACTATATTTGAACTGTTTTTATATATTGATCTACCATTAATTAATAGCAGTATATGGTTTACATGTTTGCACATGCACTTTAATGATTTAATGTTTTTATGATTTAATAATACACACGGCTTATTTATTGTTTATTTAATAACTATTCTATTTATCAGCATAAGTTATTAGTATTGTTACACGTTTGCACGTGCACTTTACTTATTTATTTCACCAACTTATTTATCAGGTTAGCGCAGTATTATACATAATAAGCTTATATTGATTGCAGATGCTATAACTTTTGCACTATGGGATATTTTTTACTAGTAATGGTGATGATCAGCGACTTATAGCAGGACTGTGATATTGCAGCGGACAGTCTGACACTGACACTTTGTGGGACCCAGTGACACAAATACAGTGATCAGTGCTTAAAATATGCACTGTCACTGTACTAATGACACTGGCTGGGAAGGGGTTAACATCAGGGGCGATCAAAGGGTTAAGGCTCCGTTCAGATCTAGGCGTTTTGGGGCGTTTTTGGGGAGTTTTTCTGCTCTAGGATCAGCTCTCAAAACGCCCAACAAGACAAATCCTATTCATTTCAATGGCCCCTGTTCACATCTGAGCGTTTTGACGCTGTAAGCAAAACGCCCAACGCTCAAAAAAGTACATGAGCTTCTTTTTGGGCAGATTACAGGCGTTTTCCATTGGTTTCTATTCAATCTAAAATGCCTGCACAAAAAACGCCTGTAAAACGCCTGAAAATCGCGGTAAAAAACGCGCGAAAACGCTACGCTCAGGGGTGAATGTAGCTTAAGTGTGTGCCTAGCCAATGCTTTTTCTAAAAACTGTTGAAGATGCTTTTACTAGGAAAAGACATGGATCCTAGTCCCTGCTTTGCAGTGACACAGGACCTGTGCCTTCCCTCCTGTCAGAATGGCAATCTGCCTTGTTTAGATAGGCATATTCCAGTTCGGTCTCTGTGGCTGGTGATCAGCGGGTGCCGGAGGACATTGAGTCCATGGTTCCCGATGTGTGTATTCAAAGGGGGAGCAAGCCGCTGGTGGCACACATTTGCACCCCCTACCCGGAAGTGCAGGATCACACAGCGGCCGCCCTGTAGAAGTAAAACTGCTATAGGGTGCTCAGCAACTGGCCAAAGCTGGGTGCACATAGCCTAAATATCAGCCGATGTCTGCTGAATATTAGGACCATGTGTACAGCTGTCCTTCTGACAGAAGCAAGTATAAGGACCTCTGTCAGAATACAAAGGCACACTGGGAGAGATCGCTGCTCTAACATCGTTACTAGCAATCTCTAAGGCTTTTCTTTTCGCTCAGACAGCTGGATTGAATGAAAAAACAGAATGTGTGTACCAGGGATTAGGCTGAAAACCCCGATAACAATAAAATGGATACATAATTCAGGATTTCTTTTGTGAAGGGATTCATTGTCCTGGACAGCATGGCGATGGGATAGTGATAAGCTGCAATGAAAAAAAAAAAAAAAAAAAAAAGAAAAAACACATACGAATGGTGAATCTCAGTAAACATTACACTACACACAGCCATGCAAGAAAAAAGAAAAAACACATCATAAACGTCATTAATTACAAATTTATATACAGTCAGATCTATAAATATTGGGACATTGACACAATTCTAATCTTTTCGGCTGTATACACCACCACAATGGATTCAAAATGAAACTAACAAGCTGTACTTTAACTGCAGACTTTCAGCTTTAATTTGAGGGTATTTACATCCAAATCAGGTGAACGGTGTAGGAATTACAACAGTTTGTATATGTGCCTCCCACTTTTTAAGGGACCAAAAGTAATGGGACAGATTAACAATCATAAATCAAACTTTCACTTTTTTAATACTTGGTTGCAAATCCTTTGCAGTCAATTACAGCCTGAAGTCTGGAATACATAGACATCACCAAATTCTGGGTTTTATCCCTGGTGATGCTCTGCCAGGCCTCTACTGCAACTGTCTTCAGTTCCTGCTTGTTCTTGGGGCATTTTCCCTTCAGTTTTGTCTTCAGCAAGTGAAATCCATGCTCAATCGGATTCAGGTCAGGTGATTGACTTGGCCATTGCATAACATTCAAGTTATTTCCCTTAAAAAACTCTTTGGTTGCTTTCGCAGTATGCTTCAGGTCATTGTCCATCTGCACTGTGAAGCGCTGTCCAATGAGTTCTGAAGCATTTGGCTGAATATGAGCAGATAATATTGCCCAAAACACTTCAGAATTCATCCTGCTGCTTTTGTGAGCAGTCACATCATCAATAAATACAAGAGAACCAGGTCCATTGGCCGCCATACATGCCCACGCTATTGACACTACCACCACCATGCTTCACTGATCAGGTGGTATGCTTTGGATCATGGGCAGTTCCTTTCCTTCTCCATACTCTTCTCTTGCCATCAGTCTGCTACAAGTTGATCTTGAAACAAAATGAGGTTGAAGTTGATCTTGGTCTCATCTGTCCATAGGATGTTGTTCCAGAACTGTGAAGGTTTTTTAGATGATGTTTGGCAAACTCTAATCTGGCCTTCCTGTTTTTGAGGCTCACCAATGGTTTACATCTTGTGGTGAACCCTCTGTATTCACTCTGGTGAAGTCTTCTCTTGATTGTTGACTTTGACACACATACACCTACCTACTGGAAAGTGTTCTTGATCTGGCCAACTGTTGTCAAGGGTGTTTTCTTCACCAGGGAAAGAATTCTTCGGACATCCACCACAGTTGTTTTCCATGGTCTTCCGGGTCTTTTGGTGTTGCTGAGCTCACCGGTGCATTCTTTCTTTTTAGGCTGCATTCACATGTCAGCGTATGGATCGCGGGCAGAATCGCCGCGATTCCACCCGCGATCCAGAGATCATTGCAAATCGCGGGACGCCTGTGCGTTGCTCGTGATTTGCAATAGCACCCCAAACGCTGAGCGATGTTGCCGCGATTTCCGCCTGCCGAATCGCGGTAAAATTGTGCAAAAAAAAAAAATTGCGGGACGCAATACGCTCCAAAGAAGCTCTTGTACTTTTTTGGGCATAATGCGTCCCGCGATTTTTTTTTTGCACGATGTTACCGCGATTCGGCAGGCGGAAATCGCGGCAACATCGCTCAGCATTTGGGGTGCTATTGCAAATCACGGGCAATGCACAGGCGTCCCGCGATTTGCAATGATCTCCGGATTGCGGGCGGAATCGCGGCGATTCTGCCCGCGATCCATACGCTGACATGTAAATGCAGCATTAAGGATGTTCCAAACAGTTGATTTGGCGACACCCAATGTTTTTGCTACAGTGCCTTGCGAAAGTATTCGGCCCCCTTGAACTTTGCGACCTTTGGCCACATTTCAGGCTTCAAACATAAAGATATAAAACTGTAATTTTTTGTGAAGAATCAACAAGTGGGACACAATCATGAAGTGGAACGAAATTTATTGGATATTTCAAACTTTTTTAACAAATAAACTGAAAAATTGGGCGTGCAAAATTATTCAGCCCCCTTAAGTTAATACTTTGTAGCGCTACCTTTTGCTGCGATTACAGCTGTAAGTCGCTTGGGGTATGTCTCTATCAGTTTTGCACATCGAGAGACTGAAATTTTTGCCCATTCCTCCTTGCAAAACCGCTCGAGCTCAGTGAGGTTGGATGGAGAGCATTTGTGAACAGCAGTTTTCAGTTCTTTCCACAGATTCTCGATTGGATTCGGGTCTGGACTTTGACTTGGCCATTCTAACACCTGGATATGTTTATTTGTGAACTATTCCATTGTAGATTTTGCTTTAGGTTTTGGATCATTGTCTTGTTGGAAGACAAATCTCCGCCCCAGTCTCAGGTCTTTTGCAGACTCCATCAGGTTTTCTTCTAGAATGGTCCTGTATTTGGCTCCATCCATCTTCCCATCGATTTTAACCATCTTCCCTGTCCCTGCTGAAGAAAAACAGGCCCAAACCATGATACTGCCACCATCATGTTTGACAGTGGGGATGGTGTATTCAGGATGATGAGCTGTGTTGCTTTTCCGCCAATCATAACGTTTTGCATTGTTGCCAAAAAGTTTGATTTTGGTTTCATCTGACCAGAGCACCTTCTTCCACATGTTTGGTGTGTCTCCCAGGTGGCTTGTGGCAAACTTTAAACGACACTTTTTATGGATATCTTTAAGAAAGAGCTTTCTTCTTGCCACTCTTCCATAAAGGCCAGATTTGTGCAGTATACGACTAATTGTTGTCCTATCGACAGAGTCTCCCACCTCAGCTGTAGATCTCTGCAGTTCATCCAGAGTGATCATGGGCCTCTTGGCTGCATCTCTGATCAGTCTTCTCCTTGTATCAGCTGAAAGTTTAGAGGGATGGCCAGGTCTTCGTAGATTTGCAGTGGTCTGATACTCCTTCCATTTCAATATTATCGCTTGCACAGTGCTCCTTGGGATGTTTAAAGCTTGGGAAATCTTTTTGTATCCAAATCCGGCTTTAAACTTCTCCACAACAGTATCTCGGACCTGCCTGATGTGTTCCTCGTTCTTCATGATGCTCTTTGCGCTTTAAACAGACCTCTGAGACTATCACAGTGCAGGTGCATTTATACGGAGACTTGATTACACACAGGTGGATTCTATTTATCATCATTAGTCATTTAGGTCAACATTGGATCATTCAGAGATCCTCACTGAACTTCTGGAGAGAGTTTGCTGCACTGAAAATAAAGGGGCTGAATAATTTTGCACGCCCAATTTTTCAGTTTTTTATTTGTTAACAAAGATTCCACTTCATGATTGTGTCCCACTTGTTGATTCTTCACAAAAAATTACAGTTTTATATCTTTATGTTTGAAGCCTGAAATGTGGCAAAAGGTTGCAAAGTTCAAGGGGGCCGAATACTTTCGCAAGGCACTGTATCTCTCTGATGGGTTTGTTTTGTTTTTTAGCCTAATGATGGCTTGCTTCACTGATAGTGACAGCTCTTTTGATCCCATATTGAGAGTTGACAGCAACAGATTCCAAATGCAAATAGCACACTTGAAATGAACTCTGGACCTTTTATCTGCTCCTTGTCCATGGAACAGCTGAGCTGCCAATTGTCCCATTACTTTTGGTCCCTTAAAAAGTGGGAGGCACATATACAAACTGTTGTAATTCCTACACCTTTCACCGGATTTGGATGTAAATACCCTCAAATTAAAGCTGAAAGTCTGCAGTTAAAGCACATCTTGTTTCATTTCAAATCCATTGTGGTGGTGTACAGAGCCAAAAAGATTAGAATTGGGTAAATGTCCCAATATTTATGGACCTGACTGTAGGTATGCTGATTATTTTGATGATGACAAGATAGAAGATATCCTTATCCTGGTCATTACCACTACATTGGCTAACCAGCTTCATCCTTTAGGCACCTTTCACACATACGGTCCGTTTGTCCGTTTTTCATCCATCCGTTGACGGATGAAAAACGGACATCAATGCCCTATTTTTCATCCGTCAAAAAAAAAAAAAAACGGATCGGACGAAAAACGGATGTAAATGGACAATCGGTTTTTGCATTGGTAGTGGATGTAAAAAAAGCGAATGAAAAAAAAACGGATGAAGAAACGGATGAAAAAAAAAAAAAAACGGATGAAAAAAAACGGATGAAAAAAAAAAAAACGGATGAAAAAAAAAAAAAAACGGATGGATGAAAAAAAAAAAAAAAAAAAAAAAGCGGATGAAAAAAAAAAACACGGATGAAAAAAAACAAACGGATGAAAAAAAACGGATGAAAAAAAAAAACGGATGAAAAAAAAAACGGATGAAAAAAAAAACGGATGATAAAAACGGATGATAAAAACGGATGATAAAAACTGATACATTTTCACGTGACTGAACTGATGAACTGAACGGACCCCGTATGTGTGAAAGGGGCCTTACTGGACTTATTGTTATGCACCATGAAAGGATTTTTACCTTCTTGCAAAGGACCAGCTTTAGCCCGTAGTCACAGAGACCTGCAGAGATCTCTGCTAGCAACAATAAATCTATCTTTGATTGGCAATATAAGAATTATCACCTGCTTGTCATATTGACTTGGGACAGTCATATCGTGCTGGACAAAAAAAATGGACCCTACCTTGCTGGCATTTATGAACACTTCAGTTAACGTAGAACTATAGGCAAAACTTTTTTTTTTCATTTTGGATACAGCAAGGGAGGGTTATGACTCTGGTCAGATTTTTATTTTTTTTCGCATCTGTGTCCCATTGCAGAGCTTTCCCTTTACTTCCTGTTCCATGGCAAAAACAGGAAGTGAGAGGAAATCCTGCAAATTAGGGGAATCCCTTGGGGACAACCCCCCGACCCTCCCCCCCCCCCCAGGTCACCAGAACTAGTGTCCCCATTGGAAGATTTCCCCTCTATTACGTTTCTGGGGACAACCCAAAACAGGACAAATGGAGAAGGTGAATTTCCTTAATGGGACACTGACAGCAATCAAGACTGACAAGCAAAGCATTCTAATCCCTATCCACTCTATCCAAAACTAAAAAGGTTTTGCCTTTAGTTATACTTTAGTTGTAAGTGATCCTATAGGTACACACAAGTATGTCACAAAACACAGTCACTCCCAGTGCTCAGAAATCTGCCAAAGACACAAAGTACAGTATGGATAGCATCTGTCCGGAATACTCCACCGGCGCAGCCCTCCTCCGACAGGGAAATCCAGTAAAAAAAAAAAAAAACTACAAAAATAGACATAAACACCTAGTACATTACCTGAGATTTATTGTGTAGAACAAGAAGTAGATGGGTACCCAGCGGCTTTTCTTGTTCTACACAATATATCTCAAGTTTTACACAAGTATGGCACATCTGGATTACCTTGACCTCTAGCACAAATAGGTGTGGTTACAAGGTGTGCAACATTTATATTGCATTACATTATAATTTATATACACTCAATGGCCACTTTATTAGGTACACCTGTTCAATTGCTTGGTAACACACATTGCTAATCAGCCAATCACATGGCAATAATTCGATGCATTTAGGCATCTAGACGTGGTGTAGATGACTTGCTGAAGTTCAAACTGAGCATCAGAATTGGGAAGAAAGGGGGATTTAAGTGACTTTGAACGTGGCATGGTTGTTGGTGCCAGACGGGCTGGTCTGATCATTTAAAAAACTGCTGATCTACTGGGATTTTCACGCACAACCATCTCTAGGGTTTACAGAGAATGGTCTGAAAAAAAAAGAAAATATCCAGTGAGCGGCAGTTGTGTGGAAGAAAATGCCTTGTTGATGTCAGAGGAGAATGGGCAGACTGGTTTGAGTAGATAGAACAGCAACTCAAATAACCACTCGTTAAAACCAAGGTATGCAGAATACCATCTCTGAACTTTGAAGCAGATGGGCTACAGCAGCAGAAGAAATTTACCGGTTGCCACTCCTGTCAGATAAGAACAGGAAACTGAGGCTACAATTCGCACAGGCTCACCTAATTTGACAATAGAAGATTGGAAAAACATTGTCTGATCTGAGGAGTATCAATTTCAGCTGTGACATTCAGATGGTAGGGTCAGAATTTTGCATTAACAACATGAAAGCATGGATGCACCTTTGGGATGTGGTGGAACAGGAGATTCGCATAATGGACGTGCAGCTGACAAATCTGCAGTAACTGCGTGATGTTATTATTTCAACATGGTCCAAAATCTCTGAGGAATGTTTCCAATACCTTGTTGAATCTATGCCATGAAGAATTAAGGCAGTTCTGAAGGCAAAAGGGGTCCAACCGGTACTAGCAAGGTGTACGGAATAAATTGGCCGTTGAGTGTATAACTGATGCTTTGGACTTACATTTTTTTCTTTTTCCTGAATAAAAAAAAAATACATTCCAATAGAGCTTTGGTTTGAAAAAAAAAACTGCTGCCACACTTTCACCACTTGGGGACATGCAAAAACACTGTAGAGAATAGCGCATATCAACTGAAAAAAAAAAGGTGGGAGGAGTTCTACTAAAACTGGTGCACCCAGAATCTGGTGCAGCTGTGCATAGTAACCAATCAGTTTCTAGGTTTTAGGGCTCTTTCACACAGACGGACTGTTCAGATCCGCCTGTCCGTTTTTTTGGCGGATCTGAACGGTCCCCCCATGTATCCCTATGGGGCATCGGATGTCAGCGGAGACATGTCCGCTGACATCCGACCCGATCCGTCAAATCTGGACGGATGGAAACCCTATTTTCCATCTGTCCAGCGGATCGGATGGGATCGCATGAGAACGGACCGACGGTCCGTTCCCATCCGATTCCCCCTATAGAGATCTATGGTGCTGTGACAGCTGTGTCTCCACACACACAGCACGGAGAACAGCTGTCATTCTCCTGCTCAGCGGGGGAATCGGCGGATCGATCCCCCGCTGAGAAAAGCGGAGTCCGTTTGACGGACACACTGTGTGAAAGGAGCCTTATTGTCAAAGCTAAGGCCCCTTTCACACATTTTTTGTCATGTTTTTTTGTCATCAGTTTTTTTTCAGTCCCATCAGTTTTTCATCCATTTTTCATCCGTTGCCATCAGTTTTCACCGGTTTTTCATCCAATCCATTTTTTTAACGGATAAAAATAGGGCTTTCATCGGTTCAAAAAACCAGATGTTGACGGAAGCGGATGAAAACGGATGTAAATGAATGATCATCCATTTACATCCCTTTTTCCATAGGAATGCATTTATGTCCATTTTTCATCCGTCTAGAAATGGATGAAAAACGGACGAACGGCAAAAAGGGGCCTTAAATGAACAAGCTGAAGTTAGAAGCTGATTGGTTACTATACACAGCTGCACCAGATTATGTGTGCACCAGTTTTATTAAATCTCCCCCTGTGCCTGCTGATTCTGGTCTCTAACCTGCATGATTTAAAATTGTCACCTTCCTCATTCAGCGATTTATACGATATTAAACAAGATGCATAACACAGCGCAGCGGTGGAAATAACTTGTGATGTGCAGTGGTATGCATGATTAACCACTTGCCGACCGCCGCCCGACTATATACGGCGGTGGTCAGCCCCTCCCAGGCAAAGTGACGTACCGGTATGTCACTAGGCTGGGAGCCAATTGGGGGCGAGCGCGCGCCGCCGGAGGCGCGCTCCCGCCCCATCCCAAAGCAGCCTGCGCATGTGACCGGCGGATCCGATGTCCGCCGGTCACTCGCGATCGTCGGATGGAGAGGGAGAAAGGCAGGCGGCTAATGTAAACAAAGCCGCCTGTCATTCTCCCCTGTGTAAAAGCACAGATCATACGGTTCTGCTATGTAGGACCATTGATCTCTGCTGTTACACACACAGCCACATCCAATCACAGTTAAAAGCACGCCCCTAGGGACACACTTAACCCCTTCCCTCCCAGTGTCATTTTTACAGTAACAGTGCATATGTATAGCACCGATTACTGTAGTAATGTCACTGGTACCCCCAAAAGTGTCAAAAATGTCAGTCAAGGGTCCGATCTGTCCGCCGCAATGTCGCAGTCCTGCAAAATAAAAAAAAAAAAAAAAAAAAAAAAAAAAAAAAAAAAAAAAAAAAAAAATCGCAGATCGCCGCCATTACTCGTTAAAAAAAAAACAAAAAAAACAATGAAAATGACAAAAATCTTTCCCTTAGTTAGTAAACGCAATAACTTTTGCGCAAACCAATCAAAATACGCTTTTTGCTATTTTTTTTACCAAACATATGTAGCAGAAAACAAATTGGCCTAAAATGTTAAAAAATTTTGATTTTTACATTTTTTGGGGGAATTTCATATAAAAAAAAATGTGAAACATATTGTTATTTTTGCAAAATTGTCGCTCTTTTTTTGTTTATAGCGCATGATAAAAAAAAAAAAAAAAAAAAAAAAAAAAAAAATCGCACAGGTGATCAAATACCACCAAAAGAAAGCTCTGTTTGTGGGGAAAAAAAGGATGTCAAATTCGTTTGGGTACAGCTTTGCATGACCGCGCAATTGTCCGTTAAAGTCATGCAGTGCCGAATCGCAAAATAGGCCCTGGTCAGGAAGGGGGTAAAATCTTCCGGGGCTTAAGTGGTTAAGGCCTGGTGGCCGGAACGCGTTGGATTTTTTGACTGTTGCTCACATGCTATAATAAAATGATGATTTCGCCAACTTCCATAGCACCGGCCTTTCTCCTTTTATGGGAAGTTATTCAATTTATAAAAAGGTCCCTGTTTCTACACCAAGTAAGTCTGCACTTTTTTTTTTTATTCAAAAAATAAGGAAACAAACACAGCACATTGCAAAAGTTAACATTAACAGCAGGATCTCTTGCTCATTTACTTACCCCCAATAACATGGCACTGATCATAGCAATCCCTGTCACGTACATCCAGAAGCAGGAATGGGCAATCTGGGTATGGTTTGTCAAGAGGCCCTGAGCTTGGAGAGGATGCTTGTTTTGATTTCTTCTTTGGATCATTATCCAGGTCCAATTCTCCCACTCCACTAATAACACTAAATGAGAAAAATGTACATTTCAAACTAAAAAGGAGCAATAATACTTATAAAAACATAACAGCAGCGATGTGGATAATGTTTACGTGTCTGGAAAGAGAGCAATAGAGTGATACAGGTAAGGGGGCTCCTTCTGGTAATAGGAATTGGAGGCCTTCATTTTAACTGGTGCGGTGATTTTTAAAAGTCTGCTCGCATATGTACTCCTGTAATACATTATTATATACATTTATAAAGCTCTTTAGTATCACTCACCTATGCAGAGTTGACCGCGCCGAGCTCAAGGATTCCCTACTTCCCATATGATCAATCAACTCGACGGGGCTTAAAGGAACACTGCCAGGGCTGTGTTTGCCATTGGTGCGGTCTGTTGCAAGCTCTGACTCTGCATCCGACATGACTGAACTATTATCTAAAAAAAATAAAAAAAAAATATTAAATTTATTTATTTATATATATATATAAATAAATAAAATACAAGCTATGTTAGCAGACAAATTTAAAATGAGCATCAGGTGTAATCCTTTAGTGCCCATTCACACTACCGCGACTTGTCAGCCTGACAAATCGCGGTCCATGCAGTGCTACGGGAACCGTTCTAATAGGAGCTCCTTTGTGCTCCTTTTTCTGTTTTTGATTTTGGCTGCACTTAGGCTTTTAATTTAAACTACACATAACCTGTTGAGTTTTACATTGAGGAAAATGTCTGTAAATCACAAGGCTGGCCATACAGTATACCTGTGGCAGGTAAATCTATAAACATATGCATTTCCACTGTGTATTGTGCAGTGTGCCTGGAGTTTTTTTTAGATTAGATGAAATTCTATCCACATTGTACACAATAACCGCCTAGTCCACTAGCACCTTTAGAATAGATTTATCATACAAAAAGGTTCCCTAAACTTACCATAGATCTCAGAACATTTGGAAAGGCTTACAAAATCAGATTAGGATATCTGCAGGATTCTGTCCTAAACTAAACATAAGCGATCGGATCATACAAAAAAACCAACACTATGTTTCAAGAGCTAATAGCTGTAAGTTACACCGAGTGCATGTATAAATGAATTGATGGTGAGACTGTCTGTTCACATTAGAAGAAATGCAACTGAGAAACATAAAAAACACACAAGACAGCGCTTGGTGCCCAGGGTGAGGACTTTGGTTGATGACTTATGTCATCATCCAGGGTACCGATCGCTGTCTTATGTGTTTGAATGTTACTCAGATCATATCATACAAGCATTTCTGTTTAGACATTGAGAAGGGAAAGGACAGCCATAGACTGTTTGAATCTTGGCCGGTTCAAATTCAGCAGGAACAGGCCGAGATTAGAATCGGGCATGGGCAGGCCTGCCCCTGACGATGTATATATGTCAAAATGCGTTGAATGGAGCTGGATCGCGTGACTTCGCCACACACGGAGATCAGCCATTTTGTCCCTTGCACTCAGTGGTTTATATGTGAACTTATGCTGGTGGTTTGGTGAGTGTATTTTACTACTATAAATAAATGAAGATTTTTACTTACTACACTATGAAGTTTTGCTGCTGATTGTTGATCCCTATGTGCCTGGGGTTATGGTGTGGATGAGCTCCTTAGAATACCATCCAGTGGCTGTGTGATCCCTGGTAAGTCACACAAAAAACATCTAACCACTATGAGAGAAGTGGTTCATCCCTGATGGTAAGGGTCAGTGTGTGGAGTACTGTCGGTGGAGGATCTATCACGGCACTTTGATTTGGAACTTGCACTTTTGGAATCTTTTATTCTGATCTTTACCAGTGTTACGTATATGGACTTTTCCTGAAGTGCTGCACTTGAATATTTCATTTGTTATCATTTATTGCCAGTGAGTTGTGCTAGCTGCGCTCTCTCATTTGTTGTCAATTTAAGCGTGTCAATTTAAGTCATTGAGGGAACCATGAATGCCAACATGTACTGTGACATACTAAAGCAGAGCATGATCCCCTCCCTTTGGAGACTGGGCCGCCGGGCAGCATTCCAAGATGATAACGACCCCAAACACACCTCCAAGATGACCGCTGCCTTGCTAAAGAAGCTGAGGGTAAAGGTGATAGACTGGCCAAGCATGTCTCCAGACCTAAACCCTATTGAGCATCTGTGGGACATCCTCAAATGAAAGGTGGAGGAGCGCAAGATCGCTAACATCCACCAAGTCCGGGATGTCGTCATGGAGGAGTGGTAGAGGACTCCATTGGCAACCTGTGAAGCTCTGGTGAACTCCATGCCCAAGAGGGTTAAGGCAGTGCTGGAAAATGATGGCCACACAAACTATTGACACTTTGGGCCCAATTGGGCATTTTCACTTAGAGGCGTACTCCCTTTTGTTGCCAGCAGTTTAGACATTATTGGCTGTGTGTTGAGTTATTTTGAGGGGACACCAAATTGACATTGTTATACAAGCTGTACACTCACTACATTACATTGTAGCAAAGTGTCATTTCTTCAGTGTTGTCACATGAAAAGATATAATTAAATATTTACAAAAATGTGAGGGGTGTACTCACTTTTGTGAGATACTGTATATCAGTCAGTCTGTCTATAGGCATATGGTATGGACAGCAGGATCATCAGCACTCCATACATGGTTAAAATTGTTTGTGAGAGAAGAGTTTTCATTAAATCTAATGTAGTGAATCTGTTGGAAAGTAAGCAATTTCCAGTGATTACCCAGAAGAATAGCCCTAAGGCTGTTTTCTGAAAATGTGTAATGCTTGACGGGTTAATGCACCTACAACACAGGCACAAAAACTGTACAGCAAGAAGCCAGTATTACATTGTCAGCCTTGTTATAGAGAAGGCAGCAGGGAATAAAATGTGCTGGGAGTTGAAAACATAGTTCATGAAATGAGCTCAAAACATAGTTTAACATCACCAGTATTTTCTCCAGGGAATCAAGTGACTGACATCCAATACTTAAAACTGTTTAAATTTTTATTACCTTCCAGCCTCCGCAGCTCCTCACTTGTAATTTCAGCATCGCTCTCTTCTGACACAGATGCCACTTGAACTACCTGTATATGATATTATATTACTAAGACTTTTTACTCTTCATTCAGCAATACAGATCATCCCAGTAAGGGAGGAACAGTTAAAAAGAAGATTTGAGCAATGATGCTGAACTCTTACAGTTGCTGTGTCTCCCATATTTTATTTTTTTCCACCCGTACATTAATACATAAACCAGAAAAAGAGAGAAAGTAAAAAAAAAAAAAAATTTAGAACGCTTACATTGCTTTTTCATGAGAATTATTCAACGGCAATGCCTATCCTATCCATTCTTTTAACTCAAAATAAATTCAATTGAATACAAATCAATTCAGGAGAGAAGCCTTATTCTGTGTCCATATATAAAACCCACTCCTCATGTCTACCCTGTTGTTGGGTAGTCATTTCCTCCATCCTCAATAAAGAACACATCTCCGCTATCAATTCTCCCACCTCTGGAAGTTTTATAGACTGTCTGTGTCTAGGAATGAAGGTTCTAGCTGCACAAAGAAAGAACCTAAGTAGTGATATCTAAATTGAGGACATGGAGCCAGGAATCACCGAGAGCAATATAATCTCTGGGGTCCATTTACCATTTATTGACAATGCTTTGTTGGAAATTTGCTCTACTGCCTGCCAAAGTTTCTCCCCATATTAAAGAGATTTCAAAGCAAACCTTCACCGACTGTCAATAATTACAAATAGAGGCACAACATCTGTACAGTTACATGTAGGATTTTAATTACCTTAAAGACCTTATCAATCTTATCCTGCTCAATGTTACCTTGGAGGCCATTTTCCCTAATGGCAGAAAATCATCTCTCATTTTACTCCCCAAGATAGTATTCCTGCCACCATGACGATGCGTAGGCAAATCCCACACCTAACGCTCAGAGGTCTGCCAATATATGTCCATTCGAGAGGAAAAATAACAAAAAACTGAATTTTTGTAAAATCTTACCTGTAAAATTCCTTTCTCTGAGTCCTCCGACAGTCGCCGCCCCTTCATAATCTGGGTATTGACCTTTGCTCCGTAGGAGTAGCTCCTACGGAGCAAAGGTCAATACCCATTGGTCAAGATTATGAAGGAGCGGCGACTGTCGGAGGACGTAAGAGAAATCAATTTACTACTGCAAAACGAATAGATACAATTACTAGATGTGCAGCATTTTAGGAGCCACAGTCTGCTACGTACTGCCTTTTCCTACTCTGCAATAAATACCTCTGTGCCCTGCTATGTTGTCTAATGACATCAATCTGCAGGCCCATTTTGTTTTTTTGGAGTTGTTTTTGCTTTTTCAGAGATTGTAGGAATTGCAAATTTGTTTTACCAACTTACTAAACCTCTGAGGATTAGTACTGCCCGAACATAGAAGGTGGCGGTATACCCACAAAAGCTTGTCCCGAAAATTTGTCACTCAGCTGTGTTGTTGCAAGTGCTCCGATACCACTACAAGCCACTTAAGGTGTACGAGGTTAGAAAAATTCCAAAGTATGAAGCCATTTTCTACACAGGATAATGCCTTTTTGGACTTTTTTTTGAACCACTGATAGGGTCATGTTAAGCAATCTGCTTGCAAAAACTCTTACTGGCTCTGATGATCTTCCTAACCCACTCATTACCAAACCAGAGCCATCATATTGTCCAGATGAGGCTCCGAAATAAGACACTGTGGAACTAATCACATAGCTGTTGTCCTGATTTTACCTTAATTTATTTTCAAGGAAAAAAAAAAAAAAAAAACGGTTAAATTACGTACCAGCTGGGCAAATGTAGTAACCTTGATCCTCTTAAAAAGTTCATCTTTTTTGTATCTGTAATCTGGAAAAAATAAGCAGGAAAGGTTCACTACAATTCAACTTTTAAAACTATGTTATAACAAGCTACAAATAATCGTAGAGGCATAAAGAAATCTAAGTTAAAGTATATATATTGCCAAAAATATTTGTACCCTTGCAGCAAAGCATAAGGAGTTCTTAAGGGATTCCTTTTAAGACAAAAGCACCTGCAAACAAGTACCGTATTTTCCGGCGTATAAGACGACCCCCAACTTTTCAAGTTAAAATATTGCTTTTGGGATATACTCGCCATATAAGACTACCCCCCTTCCGAAGCAAGGCAACACCATTGAAAAACATTTTCTCAGATCTCCTCGTCTCCAAGGTACTGTAAGAAAGTGAGATAACCATTCAAACAGCACACTAGGTGCTGCATGGCTCTGTCACAGTGTGCCACATAGCTTTTGGGTACCGATTTTGTTATTGCTAAACTGTGTTATAGTCGATCATTCAGTACAGCTATAAATTAACAAAGTTAGCACCCAAAAGCCATGTAGCACACTGTGACAGAGTAATGCAACAGCTAGTGCTCTGTGTCCTAATGCTATTTATCGTAAAGCACTTTGAGGATTCTACAGTGCGGTACTTAAGACATTAGACATTACAATATCCATTTAGTCCCTACTCACTGTGTGCTGCCAGTGCCATGCTACCCGCCGCCATCGGGATTCGTTTTAAATCTCCCGCTCCCTGCGACTCACCTCACATACCGTAGTCCGAGTATACCGAGTGCATGACAGTCAGATCACTCCGCCGCCAGACAGAACTTCCTGAACATGCGACACGGCGCCGATAATGTACATGCGCCCGAAATAGAAGAAAAAGTCCCTGCATCGCTCCAATCTCCTCTCTTGAAGGTACCTTGAAAATGATATACTCGGCGTATAAGACGACCCCCGACTTTTGAGAAGATTTTCCTGGGGTAAAAAGTCGTCTTATACACCGGAAAATATGGTATATTTTGACAGATCGTTATTAACTTTGGCTATAAAAGTCAAGGTTCATGTGTTCAATTAAATCATTGTACAAGGCCCATTCATATTGGTATGTCCAATGACTGTACTGTTGCATCTATCTCTTGCATCTTCGATATTCTAAAAGATTCCATCAAATCAAAATTTAGTAATGCACCTGACCCTGGCTTGAAAAAAACCAAATACATATATACGTGATAAATCTTTAAATGACCAGGATCAGCATATTTGCAAAAAATCCATTGCAATTTAATTTCCCTTCTTTGTAACACTTCCACTGCAGGAGTGGTAAGCTGAAACCTTAAATAGTATTGTCAGCTTAGTTGAAACAACCCCTACAATAATTCTAAATATCTGTATGGTTCAGCCTGGGAATAGAAGTGTAAATTCATAATAAAAACATATAAGAAGATTGCCATTTTGAAGTTTCAAATCTTAGTGTGAAATGCATTTTAAATCGCAAATAAAAAACATCATTGCACATTTGAATATCCATTCATTTAGCGCATACATACATTCTAAAGCTCCACCTTGGTGATTTTGCTCCTCTGCAATTTAAATACCGCAGCACTCCATCTTCAATAAGCATCAATCCAGCCATATTATAAAATGCATGCATCCATCCGCAGCAGGGGAGCCTATTAGATCTTTAAGTTAATCATGCACATTAGATGATCAATCTCATAAAATTCTCAGGCAGAGAGATTACCTGGTTCTGTTTGGCAGAAAGCTTCATCAGAGCTTTGGGACATTATTGATGAATTGGGTACATATACACCAGCAAAGGCAGAATCTGGTCTGCAGACAGAACCAACTCGCCAGGACTGTGAAAGTGGAGCAAATGGCCTGAACCTTGTTCCACATTCACTCATTATGCCTCTGCCTGAAACAGTCATCCATTGTGCTGCCTTTTATCAGATTTGTATACTTTCAGACATCATATTCCCTCTGTTGTTCTCATAAGACAGAATTACTGTACTTAGGGTTTGATTACACATGGATAGGGGGTACCCTTACCAGGTGTCACAAAAGTAGCTATTCTAGCATCCCTAGAAGCTTTAGATTGGACAGCACATGGGAAGACACAAAGATCTGTGTGTGCTCAATCCTCTCCTGTACAAGAGTATAAAAATAAAAAGAAATTTGATGAGCACCAAGGGAATTTAATTCAACAAAACAGTGTCTGTCAGGCCAGAGAAGAAGAAAGCAAGAATATTACTGGATATAATTAACAGAAATATTATAAAATGACCTAGAAAATCTGATTTCCTTTTAAACTTATGAAATATAGACTTTTATGTATTTATTTTTTTTTTTTTTTCAAGATTGTGGGAGAAATTAACAGGATGCCCTTAGATGATCTGCAAGTTATGAAATCTTTTACTGACTAACACATGCCCTTCAAGAGGAGAACTTTACATGCTGATATGTAAATCTAGGACTCTGCCCACAGGCATTTGTGTACCAGTCTTTTACATCTACAGCAATAGTGTGTGTGAAGCTCAGGAGGCTTCGGGGGGGGGGGGGGTTGCAAAGTGAAGAGGGTAGTCGGGGCTCACACCTTCTGTGATAAATAATTTAGTCTGTTGCTTGTGGTTCCAGTGACATTTAAAAAAAAAAAAAAATGACAGTCTCTCTGTCCCCCCTCCACACCAGAACAAATTCGAAGTGAATACACAAACCATCCAGCACAGGCCTTCCATTAAGCTTCAAAGAACTTCTATTAGGCATCATAACAGTGCCATAAGACACAGTCTATAGACATTAGCAGCACTTAGATAATCACACTGAAACCCTGAGATTTGCAATGAATGTGTCATAATCTAGTCATTAAAATATTTCGGTTCACAGAGTCATTGACACAATCAAGGTTCGGGTGATAAAAACCCCTTAGGCCTATTGCACATGGAGCAGTGTGTCCCTCTTAGCATTTTAGTGAGCACGAGGGAGACCGGTGTAGCGTCCGGCCCCGCTGCAGGCAGTATGTCTAGGTCATCTACGACTCCCGTGTACTGCTCCTAGCCAAGCCAACAGTCTATTGATAGCACTTTAAACCTTCTTACCATTAGCAAAGGCTTCTTGGCATGTCATAAATCTTTTAGCAAGCAACTTAAGCAGGCCATAAATTATGCGATTTTCTCTATTGCAAGAAAAACTCACTTGATGAGTTTGTGTTGTCCTGGCATGGGAGCAATAATTGCATGCTAAAAATCCAATATGCTGGTTTTACCAGTTGATCAACAGATCGACTTGAGTACAATCAACCAGCCCATAGTTAGATCGAATCTCGGCCGATCCCTGCTGAATAGGCAGAAATTCAATTCATCCACGGTTGGCTTAACAGCCAGACACATTTCTGTCTTGTTTATTTCTCACTGCAGATTCAAATCCACACATAATTCATAAACCCTGACTTGGAGAGTTACCTTAAAGCTGAACTTTACTCCCCTTCAATCCAGTGATGCGCCCTTCAGTCCAGTGATGCGCCGTCCTTAAACTCCCCACCGGCTGCTGACATCTTCGAGCGGCTGGCTTCCAGGTCTCAAATCGATGGCTGCGGTCATTGGCTGAGCCAAAATATGTAACGCATTCATGGGAGTTCCGTCAGCTTCAGCATTGCCGAGTTTGTGTACTAACTGTACACGGGCAAACAGGCAGGCAAGTAGCTTTAATGCAAAATAGACAAACACATGTCTATTTTGAATTAAAAATCTTGCCTGTTGGCCCATATTAATTTCCTAGCATAAAGTTCCTGTTTAAAGTGTAACTAAACTGATCTATTGAATGGTCTCTCAAAACAGTTACATTCAAGGCATGCCGTTTACTGTCATACCTGCAGTGCTGTGTCTTGGCCTAGGCTGACAAGGCCTAGGGCGGCACTTTGTGGGGAGCGGCAAAAAAGCGGCTCCCTCTAACAAAAAAAAAAGCCTCCTCCAAAAAAAAAAAAAAAAAAGCCCCCACAGCCAGGAGGAGAAGGAGCCATGGAGGAGGGACATGAGTGCCCTGCAAGAGCCCTGCTGCTGTTTGCTATTCTGAGGTCTGTGCATTGTTTACAGTGGAGGGGGGCACAGTAACCGGGAAGGAAGGGGGGCAGGTAACACAGATGCACACATGATGAGCACTCGATGATAAACCTTCCTGGAAGTAGATTTCCTAGCTTTCAACAGCGTAGGAATCACAGACTTGACTGCCCTCTGTCCTTCAGCACCTGGCTTTCAATAGCCAGGCCGTCAAAGCCAGTGACTGTAAAGCAGGATGGAAGATTGGTCCCCGAGACAGAAGTTCTTCCCTGAGAGGAAGTTTCCAAGGGACGTCTGCTACCAGACTTGTCAGGCCTGCCTGGTGCCACCAGAATGACTGGAATCCTTTCTACCATGATTTTGCGTAGCAGTCTCAACAGAAGTTGTATAGGAGGAAAAGTGTAAATCAGTGGATACTGACCCAAGGGGCTACCAGGGCGTCTGGGGAGTCGGCCAGAGGATTCCGAGACCTTGACATGAACCTCTGCACCTTCCTGTTGAGACGGGAGGCCAACAGGTCCACATCAGGGGTCTCCCACCGGGGACACAGCTAATTAAACACCTCCGGGTGAAGAGACCATTCTCTCTGATCCAACGTCTGCTGACTGAGATAGTCCGCTTGCCAATTCTCTACCCCCAGAATGTGCACAGCAGAGAGAGTCAGAACATATAGTTCTGCCCACCTCAGGATGCCGTCTACTTCCCGGGCCGCCAGGGCACTCCCTGTGCCCCCTTGATGATTGACATATGCCACCGCCGTAGCATTGCCTGATTCTATCCTCACCGGGCATCCCTGCAGACGAACCCTCCACTGAGACAGACACAGCCTGATCGCCCGAATCTCCAGGATGTTGATCAGCAGACTGGACTCCTCTCAAATCCAAACACCTTCAGCCGAGTATACTCCCAAGACACCTCCCCACAGGCTGGCATCTGTGAAAATCCCTGTCCAATACAGGGGAAGAAAATACTTTCCCAGACGACGCGCCGGGGAGTGGAGCCCTCTCGTACCCCGACTCAACAGCATCAGATCGTCCAGCGACTGCGGATCCTTGTCCCATTTGGCAATAATCTCCTTTTGCAGAGGTCTGGTATGGAACTGAGCAAACGGATCCGCCTCAAAAAGGTGGAGACCATCAGACCCAGCACTTGCATGCAAGTCCTGAGCAACGACCGACGGTTTGACAACAGAAGCCGAATCACATCCTGCAACTTGTACAAGTAGCTTTGCCTGTGGAAGAAAAACCCGGGTTGATGCTGAATCCAGCGTCAGACCCAAGTAGTCCAGCTTGGTGGATGGAGTCAAAGCCGATTTCTGGAAATTCAGTGTCCATCCAAACTCCTGTAGAGTTTGCACAGTAATGTCCAAGTCGACTTCTAGAGCCGAAGAAGACTCTCATACAGAAGCAGATTGTTCAGGTAACCTAGTACCGCGATCCCCTTCTGCCAAAGCAAGGCCAACACAGGGGCCAAGACTTTTGTGAACACCCGAGAAGCTGAAGCAAGACCAAAAAGGTAACTCCACTAATTGATAGTGCTCCTCATCCACAGCAAAATGAAGAAAACGCTGGTGCCGCACAAAGTGGTTGAGAGCCTTTAGGTCCAAGATCGGGCGAGCCTTCCTTCCTGGGAATGGTAAACAGATTTGAATAAAAAAACTTGAAAACGTTAAGACTCTGGAACTGGCACAATGACTCCTCCTAACAGGTCCTGCACTGCCCCGTAAAAGGTCCTGCAGCCGATTGGGAGACAGGCCTAAATTGGAAGGAAAGAACTTTCTCGGAGGCAAGGACCGAAACTCGATCTTGTAGCCAAACCAAATCAACTCGTGGACCCATTTGTCCTGAATGAGCAAGGTCCACAGGTCAGGAAAGAAGTGAAGACGCTCCCCACCCTGGATATGGGTGAGGATGCCCCTTCAGGCTGGGGAAGGCTTGTCCGCGAAACTAGTAGTGCCCGCTTTTGACTTACAATTCCAGGGTCTCTTGGAGCTGCCCGCGAAGTTACGGGTGGATCTTGAACCCTTTTCCTGCGATCCATTCGGAGTAAAAGGACCGCTTGTGAGCTGAGAAAAAGGGACCATGTTTACGACGAGGTTCCTTGCCCCTAGCAAACTGCGGAAGTAAGGTACTCTTACCTCTCGTAAGGCCCTTAATGATTTCCTCCATAGAGGCACCGAACAAACGGTCACCTACAAATTTAGATCAGTCAGCACCTTTTTAGAAGGCTGGTCAACCGACCAGTACTTCAACCAAATAATGCAGCAAAGGATCACTGCTGTCACAGATACTCTGCCAGTCAAAGGGGCTGCATCCAAAGATGCATCACAAATGTACTGTAGCCCCTGGATCAACTGAGGAGGAGGATGGTGATCCCCTTCCAGATCCTGGCGTAAAATTTTTGCCCATTCCGTTAAGGTCTGGGATACCAAGGTGATAGCAAACACCAGGCTCAACATTGAACCTGCCACAGTGAAAAGGTAACGAACCAAAGCCTCAGCATTCTTGATCCTTAAAGGATGGAGAATCCTCCACCGGCAAAAGTGTGGTCTTATTTAGCCTGGAAACCTGAGAGTCCACCGACGGTGGAACCATCAGTTTCTTCAGGAGAGACTCCTCAAAAAGGGATATCCCCTAGTGAAACGCTTAGGTATTCCAACCATGCGTTTCAGGGATCCCCACTGACTAGCGACAATCTCGTCAAAATAGGCAGGAAAGGGGAACACCTCAGTCACCTTGGAAGATCTGCGGTTTCCAAACTGCACCGGCGTCATCCAACTTTAAAGTTCCCGCACTGACACAATTAATGCCTCCACGCGCACCTTTTCATGCGCAGCTGCAGAGAAAGAGGATTCATCCTCACTGTTCGAGCCCTCAGGGTGCGTGGACGCAGACCCAGTGGGCTGACTTTCTTCCGCAGCGGCCAAATCCACATCAGACTCTGAGGAGGCAGAGGATACAGGTGAAGGAGGGCGGCGCTTCTTGCTAGGCCAACTTTGCAGGGCCAGATCAACCTTAGACACAAGTGACTGCCGGGTCACCGTCATGGCCGCCAGGGCAGACTGAGACCTAGAGGGAGAGCTTCAATGAGTGGGTCAGGTGGTGATACACATTCCAGGAGCTCCATGATTAATTCGGAGCCGCACTGTGCCCAAAAATTTTTTTTTAGGTTTTTAGAAAAAAAAAAAACCTGCGCACCCCTGCGCACCGTTTGGAGCACCACAAGGATCAGTGGCGCTGTATATAGCAGAGGAAGGACTGTATACCCACAGGGACTCACCACCATGCACCCAGAGCTGGATCCAGAGCGCCAAATAGCCTGCCACACTGCGATCAAAGAGGAAGAGGAAGCGCTGACACTGTCACTAGAGGCCCCCGCCACACGTCACCGCACTGGACTTCAAGAAAATGGGCGCCTCAGACTACAATAGGAAACCCAAAACATGGCCTCCGAGGCTGAAAACAACCATCCAGGGCAAAATGGCGGCACCACGCAGCGTGGGACCCGGGACCCCACTGAACCCTAGGGAAGTAATATTCCACCAGGGAGGAGCCCCTCAGGGACCCCCCCCCCCCGCAGTGAAATAAATGGAGGCACCCCTAACAGGGAGGCCCCAGCAGCACACTTCCACTGCCCTCCGACCCGGCACCAATGTAACACCCCCACCCAGAAACACCCGTGCACCCCAAAGGGGGACAAGTGGGGGGAGGGCTGGGTACAGGTGAGGGCGACCAATGCAGGAGAACCCTGCTAGGGAGGTGGGGGAAACCATGAGGGTAGGAAGGACACAGGGGGGCCTACCATTCCCAGGAAGGGCCCGCGACCACCCCAGCAATTCCCTGAGAAATAAGGGGGACACTATTCACCACACCTTGGCATTAGGCGGGCACTACACCTGGCAGCCCACTACATCAACTTGGAATGGAGGTGCTGCGGCCAGAGGTACGCTGCGACTCTGATTGTGACCGTTGTCATAACCAGGGCTATGCGACCTTGCGAGGCATTTCACTTGCCACTTCCAGTGGGGCTTTGTCGCAGCCAACCTAGCACGGAGCTAATAGTTGGGTCGCACTCGTAGGCCAAGCTGGGAAGGCCATAAAGAGCTAGGATATCCAGTGCGTCGCCCAGTCCAGCTGTTGATTGCAGTTTACACAGGAACAGATTGATTGTAGTTCACACAGGAACAGAAAATTAATGAGAAAAGAAAAAATTCTATTTAAAAAGGAAAAAATGCCAGGAACGCAGATCCCAGCAGGGAGCCAGGTCCTTACTCCTAACTAGGCAGAAAAAAACTGAAGTCCTATAGCAGGAAGTGATGGTATACGCCCTGGGACTGCCTAAGGAGCATAGCCAAAATGGTTTCCTCCTAGTCCTACTCCTGAAGAGAGAGCAGCATAAGCTCAAGGGTCTAAGAAGACATGGAGCTGTGTCCGTCAGTGAACGAAAGAGAAATGGGATTTTTGTCTTGAGTTTGAACACGCCTATGGGGCAGTCCCTGGGGGTATACTCCCACTTCCTGCTATAGGTATTCAGTTTTGTAACAAGCAGTGGCAGAAGAAAAAAAAACAACTCCAAAGAGGGGTGGGTGCTGTGTCCGTCAATAAACTTAAGAAAACTGGATTTTATGCAAGTCAAAAATCCCATTTTCTCTTTTGTTCATTGATGGACACAGCTCTTCATCATCTTCATGACCGTAGGGACATCCCAAAGCAGTGTCAAATTTGATGGGTGGGAACAGCAGAAAACAAACTTCCCCAAGGGTAAACATAGCCAACCAGGTAACTTGGAACTCAACTGTTAACAACTGGAGCTCACTTGAAAAAAACACCCTCAAAGAGGAAAAGTCCTCTAAACAGCAGCCTGCAAAACTTTGCAGCCAAAAGAAGCATGATGCCAACATATCCACTTTATAAAACTTTGTGAATGTGTGCACAGACGACCATGTGGCTGCCTTGCAAACCTGCACCGCTGATGCCTGATGACGGAAGGCCCAGGAGGCACTAGGCGCCCGAGTAGAGTGCGCCCTGACAGGGAAAGGAGGAACCTGACCCTTAATAGAATAAGCCTGAACCACAGTCTGTCTGATCCATCTGGCAATGGTCGCAGCAAAAGCAGCCAGCCCCTTACGAGGTCCATCCGTGATGACAAATCGTGAGTCTGACTTTCTAAATGACTCCGCAGCTGTCAAGTTCACAAGAACAAAATAATAATAAAGGTGGAAAAAATTCCATTTAAAAAGAAAAAAAAAAAATTGCCAGGACCAGAGATCCCAGCAAGGAACTAGGTCCTTACTCCTGACCAGGCAGAAAAAAAAAATTAAAAAGTTATGACAGGAAGTAGGAGTATACCCCCCAGGGACTGCCCCATAGGTGTACTCAAGCTTTTTTCTCTGCCTAATGTCCTACTCCTCTAGGGGGCAGTATAACCGTACGGTCAGGAAAATAAAGAGCGGTGTCTGTCAATGAATGAAATAGAAATGCAATTTAAAACATTTAGACTTCAGAGTTTAGACTAAAAGGATAAGTTCACCTTTCTACAAAAAAGATCGCTGATGCCATGCAAGTCTCCTGCACACTGTCAGTGCATCTGCTTGCCTGTACATCCCGTACGAGTAAGCAGATACTCACTGACAGAATGACACAATTAACTACCACAGCACCATGGAAGTTCATTAACCACTTTAAGACCGGAGGATTTGGCTGCTCAATGACCAGGCCCTATTTTGCGATTCGGCACTGCGTTATTTTAACGGACAATTGTGCAGTTGTGCAACGCTGTACCCAAACTAAATTGACGTCATTTTTTCCCCACAAATAGAGCTTTCTTTTGGTGGTATTTTTTTTTTTTTTTTTCAAATATTTTATTAATTTCCTTTTATCCACCAATTTAAAACAGAGGTCCAAAATATGGGTCTTCTACAATATCTCAATAATACAGGATATTTCTTTTGACATTTTCTCTCTCTAGTCATAAGGTATATAGTTTATGCTACAATAGATGAACAATTTGATTCACCTGTGCGATTTTTATTTCTTGCGCTATAAACAAAAAAAGAGTGACAATTTTGAAAAAAAAAAAAAAATCGTATTTTTCACATTCTTTTATATGAAATTCTCAAAAAAGCGTATTTTGATTGGTTTGCACAAAAGTTATTGCGAAAGATTTATGTCATTTTTATTGTTTTTTTTTTTTTTACTAGTAATGGCGGCGATCTGCGATTTTTTGCGGGACTGCGACATTGCGGCAGACAGATTGGACCCCTAACTGACATTTTTGACACTTTTGGGGGGGACCAGTGACATTACTACAGTAATCAGTGCTAAAAATATGAACTGTTACTGTAAAAATGACACTGGCAGGGAAGAGGTTAACTGTACTGTTGATCAAGGGGTTAAATGTGACCCTAGGGGCGTGTAGTGGGGCGTGGCTTGTGAGATCATCACAGAGACATGCGATCCTATATAGCAGGATCACATAGCCTCTGTGATCATCTAAGGGAGAATGACAGACTGCTGTGTTTACATCAGACGTCTGTCTTTCTCTGTCAGCAGTGGGAGATTGCGAGTGGCCGGCGGCCATCGGAGCCGCCAGTCACACGCACTGGCTCCCCAGCTGATGAGCGGCGCTCGCTCGCCCCTAGAGTCTTCTGAACGACCGACATAGTGCTATGTTGCTTTGCCCAGGAGCGGCTGCCTGCCGCAGTAAAACTGCGGTGGGCGGTCGCTAAGTGGTTAAGAACTACAAGCCAACAGCCGCTAAGGATGCCGGGGCTTGTAGTTCGTTCAGACACACAGAGCTCTGTGTACAAATGACGGCCACGTAGGCAGGCCCCGCACGGCCACGCTGTTTTCAAACAGTGAAAAAAATTGGGTGGAACATATAACAGGTTCCCAAAGGTGAACTTATTCTTTAAGAGTCCATTTACAACAGGCCCCATGCACAGGGGCACACTAAAATACTCCTATCTGTGCTGGATCTTTCTGTTATTCATTCTATTGGCCACTGGGAAAAATTTACAAGCGTAAATTATACTCATAAGCTCCTCTCTGAAAAAAGCTTTGGAACATTTATTCTTATGCCTCTAAATCAGGGATCCTCAAACTACGGCCCTCTAGCTGTTGCAGAACTACACATCCCATGAGGCATTGTAAAACTCTGACAATCAGAGACATGACACGGCATGATGGAAATTGTAGTTCCTGAACAACTGGGAGGGCCATAGTTTGAAGACCCCTGCTCTAAATACTGATCTTAAAATACTGATCTAAACACCCAATGTGCATGGACACATAGGCCAACATAGAACTGCCTTTAACCACTTAAGGACCCCCCCAACCCCACGTACATTTCCTGCGGCAGGGTGCCTTAAGAGCAAAATCATGTACTTGTACGTGATTCTCATTGTTGGCTCTGGGGCGCGTGTGCTGCCGGAGCCGCACTCCTGCTGTGATTGGAGACAGCGGGAGCCAATCAGCGGGTCACCGGGACCCGGCGATCATTCATAGGTGAGATGTAAACTATGTAAACAAGGCAAACTGCTGTTCTGTCACAGAGCGAGAGAGAGATCTTGTGTTCCTGCTAATCAGGAACACAGAGGTCTCTTCCTCCAGTCAGTCAATCTATACCCAACACAGTAACACATACGGACCATTCATCCGTTTTTCATCCATCCGTTGATGGATAAAAAACAGACATCAATGCATTCCCATGGAAAAACGGATGATCATTCACTTACATCGGTTTTCATCCACTTCCGTCAACATCCGAAAAAAGGATGACAACGGATGAAAAACTAAAAGACAAAGGGTGAAAAACGGATGTTGAAACATGACTGAACCGATGAAATGAATAGTCCGTATGTGTGAAAGGGGCCTAAGAAAACACACCCAGGGAACACAGTTAACCCTTCATTTGCCCCTGATGTTAACCCCTTCCCTGCCAGTGTCAGGGATTTTTTTTTAGCACTGATCACTGTATTGGTGTCACTGGTCCCCAAAAAGTCAGTTAGTGTCAAATTTGTCCGCCGCAATGTTGCAGTCCCGCAAAAAATAAATAAAATCGGTGATCGCCATTGCTAGTTAAAAACAATAAAAAAAAAAAAAAAAAAAGTTTAAAAAATCCATAAATCTATTCTATAGTATGTAGACGCTATAACTTTTGCGCAAACCAATCAATATACGCTTTTTGTGATTATATATAGCAGAATACAAATTGACCTAAACTGATTTTTTACATTTTTTTATGGATGTGTTTTATAGCAGAAATTAAAGAATATTGTTTTTTCTTCAAACTCGTCGGTCATTTTTTGTTTAGAGTGCAAAAAATAAAACACTGCAGAGGTGATCAAATACCACCAAAAGAAAGCTCCATTTGTGGGAAAAAAAGGAAATCTATTTTATTTGGGTACAGCGCCGCACGACTGTGCAATTGTCTGTTAAAGCAATGCAGTGCCATATCGCCAAAAAATGGCCTGGTCAGAAAAGGAGGTAAAACTTTCCGGAGCTAAAGTGGTTAAAGGACCAAGAAAAAAAAAAAAATGCTGTACGCCGTTTTTTATGCCGATGTGCATGGGGCCTTTATCTTTTACATTTTCTACAGTTAATTGCCTCATTTCTGCTGAACCTATTTATACATGATGTATTAATATTCATGGGTTCAATGAAGCATTATAGGCAGAAATGAAAATACAGCACATGGTGACAAAATACTTTGAATAAAGCAATATTTTATAACAGTATTCTACTTACTTCTCTTTATTTCTTCAATCCGTTCCATATACTTGGTCAGGCTGCTACCTGGTGAAAAAAAAAAAAAAAAAAAACAACATGAAAACCAACTGTTTTTTTTAGGCAATCGACTATTGCAAAAGACAATGGGCTCAATTCACTAAAGGAGATGGCATGCGATATTTGGGTCACATATCCAAAGATCGCATGTGATATTAAAAAGCTCAATTCACTATAGGATGACGTGGTATTTACTGAAAAAAATAAGAAACGCTTGGTAAATACCACATTCACCTAGTTCAAAGTAATTTCACTTAATATAGAAAGAAAACAAAAGCACTAATTAAATAAGTGGTTATTTACCAAATACTACTGGTTGTTAGGCTCCATTCACACCTGGGCGTTTTCAGCTCCAAAAACGCTCAAAAGAAACGCTTCCAAAACGCTCAACAAGTAAAACCCCATTCATTTAAATGGCCCCTGTTCACATCTGAGCGTTTTGCAAAACGCCTGTAGCTGAAAAAAGTACATGAGCTTCTTTTTGGGCTGATTACCAGCGTTTTTGATAGAGGTCAATGAAAAACGGCTGAAAAAATCGCGGTAAAAATCGCTGTAAAATCGCGGTAAAAAACGCTACGCTCAAGTGTGAATGCAGCCTTAAGGAGCTGACATCTGCTGGCATCTTTTACTAACTCAGATAAAGGGTCTAGAATGGATTTGGGGGGGGGGGGGGGGGGTCCTCAAGCCTATTTTTTTTTTGACACGAAGGGTCTGGTATTTTAAGTGAATTGCATAACGTTTTTTTGAAGAATGCTATAGGCCATTTTACAGCATATGTTAAAGCAGTAGAGATCGTTTAAAACAAATGCCATTGTTGTTTCTAGGTGTGGGGGACCTGTAATGTGCCCATGCCGGCCATCGCCCTTTTTACGGACGTCACCGCTAAAATTCCTTATCAGGATCCTAGGAGGATTCCACCAAAGGACAGTCAATACAAGTGTCCTCATCAGGTAGGCAATGACGTGGACACCCAAAAAAGATCCTGCCTCCTGAATACTGAAGAAGAAAGTACTTGGCACTGGAAAATCTTGTTACTTCAGATTTAGGTGAGCAAAAAGAGAATTTAGGTTTTTGATTTTTTTTTTCTTCCCTCCATGCCAGTGTTTAGGTAAAGAATGGTCGAGGAAAAGGGGGTTCAGAAAAAGGGGTTGGGAGGCAAGCCTAGAGTTCAGCAACATGAAAAACAGCTCCGATACTCTTTGAAATGCTATTGTACAGGTCCTGAGCTGTGGCAGATCGACAAGCAATCCATTTTTTACAGGGGGGACAGTACGCTTTATTAATGCTACTGACAGGGTGGATTATATACACTTTAAAAGGAGAAGTATAGCCAAAGTTTGTTTGGCTGTATTTCTCCTGTGGATCACAGGACTGCATTCCTGTGACACGTTTTCAGCAGACTGAGGGCTGAATCCCGCTGTCAGCTGACGACACAGAGGTGGTCCAGGCTCCAGAAAGATCGCAACCATATGGTCGGGATCCACCTACATGCCTGGACCGACACCTGGCTCAGCCTCTCAGCGAGCCACTGAGAGCCTGAACCGGCCTGATCCCGCCCCCTCCACAGTCCAGCACTCTACGGAGCTCTGAGAAATAAGTGATCAGAGTTGTTTGATTGCTCGGTTCTCAGCCTTATACCCGGAGGGGGACAGATGCAGCATCGGCCTGACGCTGCATCCACCTAGGCAAGTATGATTTAAATAAATAAAGCCATACTTCTCTTTTAACCCAACTCCTAAGGTAAGCCCACAAAAGAGTTCTCAGTTCCTAAATGTATTCAACTGTATACTATCCTAGAGAACAATTCTAGATTGTTTACCACCATTAACTCCTGAAGAAGTTAGAAATGTCCAAATTGACACTAGTGGGCATACACTTAGTATACCCCGTGTGAATGAAACATTATTCATTCTTATTACATGGTATGTGCTTTAGGACCTTTCTTTGGTCCCTTAATCTTTCTCTCATGTATACTGCTTATACCTGAGATGTTGGTATCCTTTTACAAATAGACTGAGCAAACCTTGGTCCATATATGCACTTTTTTGAAATTATACATTGCAACATTATTATAGGGAAATATCAAACCTATCTAGATCTTACTAAATATTGATAGAGAGGTTTTAAGATCTGTTCACTACTTGTACAACTATATGTTTCCATAGGCAAATGTCATTTAACTATATGGAAGGAGTTTTCCATTTCCCTGATTGTTGAACAGAGCTTAGTACAGCTGTAAACTTATATATCTTTCATGTACTAAATTACAGCTTAACCCACTGAATCGCTGTTCAAAATATACAACTAACACAATAAAAAGAGACTAGAAGGTTTATTAAATCATAGGCAAGCTACACTATGGTAAAATGCAAGGAGCAAGCTCCAATAAACCCTCAAGGTAACATTTACGCAGAATACGAGGACTGAACTGAAGGGTTTTGTCATCTCTCGAGGTGCTGTAAGATGACCTGAGATAATTGCAGAGAAGAGTCTCTTTATTTGTCAGTCAAGCAAGCTCTGTCTAATGGCCTGTTTGTTGGAGCACACTAGCAACAGTAGCCAGTAGCTTTTAATATTCCATCATCAGCGAATACACACAATGACAAACAGTTTAACCTGTTTGAGGACTGTGCAAAGTAGTCTACTGTGAAGCACAGGACAAATGGAAGATTTTGCCCATTCTGTGAATGTGCTCATCAGAGTTAAACTAACAAAATAAAATGCAGGACCCGAGGACAATCCTGAGCCGCTCTCACCATAAAACCAGAGCTGAAGATAATTATAGTTTATTTGTAAAGATATCAACAAGTTGCTGTTCACAAATAAGCCTTTTGCGAGTATACTGATGACACTCCATCCATCTGGGAGTATCGTTATTACAATGCAATGGTCCCAAGGTACACAGCATTCTCTTAGTGAAAGCCCTACTTCTTGTAGGCTGATATTGGCTGTGTAAATGAAAGAGCCCATGAAGAAAAGGGATTGAGGCACAGACCGGGTCCTTGCTTCAGGGGTCAGCTGGGCTTGTTCCGTCCTCTTTACGGTAGAGTTTAAAGCCGACACCAGACAAAACACCAAAAACACACAGATGAAAAACACAGGGTGCTATTTAACCTGATTTGAATTTCTGTCTATCCATTCCTGAGATTTGCACAGCTCTACAACACAAAATAGTCATGTCTGGCAGGCCAGGAGACCGCATTTTCCCTTAGGTTATGTAACAGTTACAGGTGCCTCCCTCACCTTGTGACTGAACAGTGAAAGGAAAAGTAGTACAATGATGAACCTATCTCTAAAGTAGCACAATGATGAACCTATCTCTCCATCACTCTGTTTTTCTTCTGCAGAACATCTGATTGGCTCCTTGTATTGCTCTTCCCTTGCCCAGTCTAAGTATTACAGGTAGCAAGTGAAATACATTACTGTCAGTGCTTGCATTACATTTAGTGTTTTATTATGCATTTTATGTATTTGATATCTGCCTGGGGTTGAGCTTTACCAGGTGTTTTATATCCACAAAATGTTCTAAAATATCATGGGACTCATTGCTTTCTTTGGCATGTCAATTTTATCAAGAGAAATTACACAAGATATTAGCTATCATGCAGTTATTTACCACAATTGTACATTATCTTAAATCAATTGCATGGTAGAATGTATCGGCAATTGATCGCTTCTCTTTCATAGTCTTGACTGGAGATAAGGAATAAAAGGAGAATTCCAGGTATGGTATATTTTTGCATAGTTATATTAGTCCAGATTCTAAAAGACCCCAAACCCCTCCTCTGCACTTAAAAGCATTCCAAACGCCAAGTTTGGCTGTTTTGAATGCTGTTATTTTTTTTAATCTGGCACCAGTACCCGGAAGTGATGTCATGACATCACTTCTGGGTTTTTACATAGAGACCCGATCAGAGCCGAATGCGGCTTTAAATGGTCTTCGGCAGGCCGCGCAGGCTGGTTGCCTGGGTCTCCCAGTGGGACGGGAGACCCGGGCGAGCCGCGGAAGGTGGTTGGGGGAGGGGGGGGGGGGTATTGCGGGGTGATGTCCCCTCTCGTTCCTTGTAATGACAGCCGAGCGGCTTCTAAGCCTTATCGGTTGTCATTACAAGACAGCCGACCGTCGGCTATGGACACCGGGACAGGGGTGATGCCTCTAGCTGCAGGCATTGCTCTAGTACAAGCACTTTCCCGAAATATTGGCAATATCGGTCACCTTGGTGGCCGATTCCAATATATCGGGGAAAGTAAAGACCGGCCCTCGATACATTGGCTTTGCCGAAAATCGGTCGATCACTAGATCTGAGATCTTTTTGAGCCCAGATCTCACATAAAGAGGACCTATCCTGCTTATTTCTATTACAAGGGATGTTTAACATTCCTTGTAATAGGAATAAAAGTAATCACATTTTTTTTTTTTTTTAAAAAGGAACAGTGTAAAAATAAAGTAAAATAATACTCCATCCCTTCGAGCTCTTGCGCAGAAGCGAACGCATACCCAAGTCGCACCCACATATGTAAACAGTGTTCAAACCACACATGTGAGGTATCGCCACGATTGTTAGAGCGAGAGCAATAATTCTAGCCCTAGACCTCCTCTGTAGCTCTAAACTGGTAACCTGTAAGACATTTTTTATTTAAAATTTTTATATAAATTTTTAAAGAATCACCTATGGAGATTTTTAAGTACCGATGTTTGTCGCCATTCCATGAACATGAGCACTTTTGAAGCATGACATGTTCGGTATCAATTTACTCAGCGTACCATTATTTTTCACATTATAGAAAAAAAAAATGGGCTAACTTTACTGGTTTCTTATTTTTTAAGTGTAATTTTTTCCAAAACAATTGCGCTTGTAAGACCGCTGCGCAAATACCGTGAAACAAAGTATTGTAACAATCTCCATTTTATTCTCTGCCAAAAAAAAATAAAATTATATATATATATATATATATATATATATATATATATATATATATATATATATATATACATACATATACATATACACACACACACACACACACACACACACACACACACACACACACACACACAGTGCATTGCGAAAGTATTCGCCCCCCCTTGAACTGTTCAACCTTTTGCCACATTTCAGGCTTCAAACAAAGATATAAAACTGTAATTTTTTTGTGAAGAATCAACAACAAGTGGGACACAATCATGAAGTGGAACGAAATTTATTGGATATTTCAAACTTTGTTATCAAATAAAAAACTGAAAAATTGGGCGTGCAAAATTATTCAGCCCCTTTACTTTCAGTGCAGCAAACTCTCTCCAGAAGTTCAGTGAGGATCTCTGAATGATCCAATGTTGACCTAAATGACTAATGATGATAAATAGAATCCACCTGTGTGTAATCAAGTCTCCGTATAAATGCACCTGCACTGTGATAGTCTCAGAGGTGCGTTTAAAGCGCAGAGAGCATCATGAAGAACAAGGAACACACCAGGCAGGTCCGAGATACTGTTGTGGAGAAGTTTAAAGCCGGATTTGGATACAAAAAGATTTCCCAAGCTTTAAACATCCCAAGGAGCACTGTGCAAGCGATAATATTGAAATGGAAGGCGTATCAGACCACTGCAAATCTACGAAGACCTGGCCATCCCTCTAAACTTTCAGCTCATACAAGGAGAAGACTGATCAGAGATGCAGCCAAGAGGCCCATGATCACTCTGGATGAACTGCAGAGATCTACAGCTGAGGTGGGAGACTGTGTCCATAGGACAACAATCAGTCGTATACTGCACAAATCTGGCCTTTATGGAAGAGTGGCAAGAAGAAAGCCATTTCTTAAAGATATCCATAAAAAGTGTCGTTAAAGTTTGCCACAAGCCACCTGGGAGACACACCAAACATGTGGAAGAAGGTGCTCTGGTCAGATGAAACCAAAATCGAACTTTTTGGCAACAATGCAAAACTTTATGTTTGACGTAAAAGCAACACAGATCATCACCCTGAACACACCATCCCCACTGTCAAACATGGTGGTGGCGGCAGCATCATGGTTTGGGCCTGCTTTTCTTCAGCAGGGACAGGGAAGATGGTTAAAATTGATGGGAAGATGGATGGAGCCAAATACAGGACCATTCTGGAAGAAAACCTGATGGAGTCTGCAAAAGACCTGAGACTGGGACGGAGATTTGTCTTCCAACAAGACAATGATCCAAAACATAAAGCAAAATCTACAATGGAATGGTTCACAAATAAACATATCCAGGTGTTAGAATGGCCAAGTCAAAGTCCAGACCTAAATCCAATCGAGTATCTGTGGAAAGCTGAAAACTGCCGTTCACAAACGCTCTCCATCCAACCTCACTGAGCTCGAGCTGTTCTGCAAGGAGGAATGGGCAAAAATTTCAGTCTCTCTATGTGCAAAACTGATAGAGACATACCCCAAGCGACTTACAGCTGTAATCGCAGCAAAAGGTGGTGCTACAAAGTATTAACTTAAGGGGGATGAATAATTTTGCACGCCCAATTTTTCAGTTTTTTATTTGTTAAAAAAGTTTGAAATATCCAATAAATTTCGTTCCACTTCATGATTGTGTCCCACTTGTTAATTCTTCACAAAGAATTACAGTTTTATATCTTTATGTTTGAAGCCTGAAATGTGGCAAAAGGTCGAATTGCCAATTGCAGTCCAAAAACAGCTCTCTTTTTGCATACAGTACGATGTGAGGACGTAAGACTGGAGAATACTTTCCACACAGTTAACATAAAAAACTGACCTGTATCTAGCCTCGTCCGGACATGCTGGTACCTTGGATTCTGAGGAATTCTTTTCTTTAAAATCTGAAAGGAGTATCAGATTACAGCATTAGAAAAAGTTGAAATGTTGCATATGGTAGAACACAAATACTTAAAGATGGCTGGAGTTAAGTAAAAACATCTGTATGCAGTTTAGAACACGTGGCTCTAATCGTGTCGGTGCAATAAACCAGAGTTTCTGATTTAAAACAAAAAGATTTGTATGAATTCACTGACCATACTAAAATCAGGACTAAATAACACCTTAATTTTAGAGATGTTTAATGTAAGGGACACACACTGCTACTTTGTTTAACCACCTCAATACCGGGCACTTATACCCTCTTCCCACCCAGGCCAATTTTCAGCTTTGAGCACTCTTACATTTCAAATGAGAATTGCCCGATAATGCAACACTGTACCCATATAAAGCTTGTATACATTTTTTTTTCCACACAAATAGGAGCTTTCTTTTAGTATTAACCACCACTGGGTTTTTTTTTTTTGCACCATAAATGAAAATAAATTACCGAAAATGTTGGAAAAAAAACCCCCAAAAAACAAAACGCGTTTTTCTTAGTTTCGGTTATAAAAGTAGTTTTTCTTACTAAATTTTGACCAAAATTTATACTGCTACCTTTCTTTGGTAAAAAATAACCCATATCAATGTATAGGATTTGGTCGGTGTGAAAGTTATAGAGTCTACGAACTATGGTACCAATCATTGAAAATTGATCACACCTGATGTACTGACGGCCTATCTCATTTCTTGACAACTATCCCTCAAATGATGGTGAGTTTTTTGAAGTTGTAATTTTTTCCAGCAATTATTTGTAAAAGGAAGAAAATTAAATAAAAATTTCTGGGTTTCTGTCATATTAACAAATTATTTCTCACACACAGCATAGGCATACTTGCAAACTATATATATATATATATATATATATATATATATATATATATATATATATATATTTAGCAGAGGTTTTAGAGAATAAAATAATGGGTTTTGCCATTTCTTTTTTTTTTTATTATTATTATTATTATTACTATTGAGAACGCAATCTCCATAGGCAACGCTTTTATATAAGCCTTTACAGGTTACCAGTTTGAAGTTACAGAGGAGGTCTGGTGCTAGAATTATTTCTCACGCTCGGACTTGACTGCAATACCTTTACATGTGGCACGATCATCGTTTAGTTATGCGTATAGGACCAACGAGTGCGTTCGCCTTTGCATGCCAACAAGGAGGGATTGGGGCTCTGTCAATTTATTTATTTTTTTCACTGTTTCTCTAAAATATGTTATCGTTTGGTACACTGACAGATGTTTTTGTGCACTGTACTCTGTGACAGATGTTGATGGGACACTAGTACAGATGTTGATGTGCACTGTGGACGGGGACAGATGGTTCTTGGTGCACTGGTGTGGAATGACTGCATTCTGTGCGATCTAGGTGTAGCTGAACAGTAAAATTATCAGCAACACACAGGTCACTGACAGGCTGCAGCGATCCCCTCCCCCCTCACTGAGCGCAGGAGAAGAGCCGACACATTTACACTCTGTGTAACGGCTGTGATTGGACACAGCCATCACATAATCGGGAGGGCCAATGAGAGAGCCCATATGCCAATCTGTGATGTGCTGTGTCCGAGGCACACAGCAATCACAGGATTGCGCTGCACGCCCACATTCTGAGCGACGTACGGGTATGTTCAGTCAGAATGGCGCATGTCGCACCCGGCCGTTTATGTACAGTGGCTTAGTGGGAAGCGGTTAAAAAAAGGCTCTACTATGTTTTGCACTGGTTTAGTGGAAGGACCCCACCATAACTTCTCTAGTTCTTCTTTCTAATTGCTTCCCAAGCCCTGATCCAGGAGCCTTTGTTTCCAAGTACTGCAGTGATGATGGCCAAGAAGCCTGAAACAGCTGTATGCAGTTTGCAATAAATGTCCCTTTAACCTCCCCAATATATATATATATATATATATATATATATATATATATATATATATATATATATATATATATATATATACACACACATATATATATATATATATATATATATATATATATATATATATATATATATATATATATATATATATATATATATATATATATACATATATACACATATACATACATACACACATACATACACACACACAGCCTTGTAATGAGGTGGATTTACCAGGATCATGGCTGAAGCTATACGTACCATTCTTCTCAACCAGCGATTCTCTTTAAAGCGTTGCTATGAATGTCAGAGTGAGAGCAATATTACTAGCACCAGACCTCCTGTGTAA